>NC_134406.1:205399409-206038159 GCF_038048845.1 Mixophyes fleayi
GTGATATGGGTCACTTTAATTTAATATTGGGGCATAGCAATTTAAGAAGGGGTGATTGGACCTTTAATTTAATGCTGGGGTGGTTTGGGGGCTATTAATTGAAAGTGGGGCTGTTTGGGAAAAAAATAACGTCTATTTATTAGATGTGAATATGAATTATTTAATGGCAGTGATGGTTGCGGGAAATAGGTATATTTTTTAAACGTAAATGCTATTTAATTTATTGCTGGGGTTTATTGGAAGCAGGGAAATTTATTAAATGTGAATACTAGTATTTTAATGTTGAGGCTGGAGGGAGGCCTAATAATAAAACATGGGTTGTATTGATTAAACCCCAGGACTGGTTGGAGTTTTTTAAATTACATGTACCCATTTTTTTCCCAAATAGGGCCTCCAACATTCCAGGATTCAGACAAGCAGCAACTAAAGACACCAGCAGCCATAGATGGTGAAAGTGACAAGAACAGGTAGGAGAGAGCAGGACTGTCTGCCAACTGCCCCGAATTTTGGTGAATGTCTTGTTTAGTGAGATTTTGTCCAACTACAAGGAAAGTTGGGAGATATGTCCCACTTCACACTGTACTGCTTGTGAAGGCAGAGCTGTGTGCATCTAACAGTATTGCTTGTGTCATTGTCTAAAATGACAACCATGTTACATAATAGGGGCCCCCTGTCTTAAATACCCCAGGCCCCCCAAGCGTTAATCCAGCTCTGGTTAGCAGTAGGAGCGGATATTTGCTCCAAGTCCCTGGATAGTACACAGCCTGCAGAGCAAGCCGAGGAGCTCTAAGTCTCACAAGATTTGATAATCTCGTGAGACTAAGAGCTTCCCTGCTCACTCTACAGGAAATTCCCATCCTGATAAATGTCAGCAGCACAAGAAGCATAGATAAGTACAGTGGGCTTGGAGTGTCAATGTGCCTGGGGGGATGGCGTGATGTGGCTGGGAGGGCGTGATAAATGTAATGTTTTGTTATAATGTATGTATCAATGCCCCATGTTGGCCACACCCACAACACAATTTGGTCACGCCCTTTCGGCGCAGACGCTGCACGGCAGCACACGGTTTCTTTCCTGCTGAAATTAAGGTGGACCTGTGTACTTTAAATGCCAGGGCTGATTTTTAGTCCCAGTCCGGCCCTGTACAAGATGCACCTTTCTGACACTGAGGCTAGTAGTAAACATATGTAATAAACCATATGAAAAATGATTAATTTGTCAAGCCCTTGTCATCAATCTGATGGTTATTTTAATAAATGTAAAGGCAAATTGGCTGAACAAGAAGTCTATGTTCACATATTTTCTAAATGAAAGAATTTGAATTAAAATACCCAACATTGGGCTACCCGCTTCCATAACAAGATCATACAATACAATACAGAGGTATATTGGTGTCAGGTCTTCACAAATGTGCTGCAAACACTACTGTTTCCAGTTTTGTGCTTTTAGCGTAGCCGCGAGCTCTCAGATTTTTCACTATTAGCAGACAGGCTGTTGCCGAAGTGCATTTGTAATAATATGTATAATATTCTGCTATGTTAATATATTGGAAGTAGCAGAAAATCTGTGAAAGTAGACATTTCCTATAAGTAAAACCATGTGTTCTTTTAAGGCATTATTTGTTATAGGACAATTACCACTTTGTGCTCATTTGGTATAAGCCTCAGCTGAAAGTACTGACAATTTCTGGTTCATTGGAAATGGAAAGGTCTGTAAATCTAGTCCTCGAGAGTACTCTTAAACTTCTTGTAGTTAGTTTATACCCATCAGAGACCACAGTGGTTAGCAGCTTTGTAACAAACACAAACTTGGAGAAAAACTTTACTAATGATGCCCTATGCTTGCAATTACTTTTAAATGCTTTTTATATAAGTGTTATTTGTGCTTTGGGATTGGAGTCAATGAAGCTAGCATTAAGGTCATTCCCGTTCTTAATGTGAACACTTTGCCAGGAAGTGACATTGAGCAAAAATACTCAACAAAATGTTGTTTGGGTTTCGTAACGAAGAAGTATCATGTAGCAATCTTCTAAACGGTACACTTGGCAAACGGTGAATAAATTTACTAACGCAACTGTCAGATGAGCCTTTAAAAGCAAGCACCAGATATTGTCTTTAGATGTAACTGTCTTACAGAAGCAGTTATTTTATGTGTGGTGCCTCATATAGTGTAGGTTGCATTAGGCAATTTGTTAACACCTTTGTCCTAATTAAGCAAATGGTATCAGAACATGGAGCATAGGAAGTTGGGCAAGTGTAAAGTGTGCGTTGACCGTAGTAGTAACTGGTTTCTGTCTACAATAGTCTGAACTGCCAATTTGACACTAATAAACCCCAAACACCATCTTGATAACAAAAACAGGGTAACAATTTTTTTTTCAGTGAACAAGTTTTGAGTATGCCATGATTACTATAAGTTTGATTAAAGTACAAAGAAAAGTTGGTTTTGGGCCATAATTTTTTCCTATTGCATTTTAATGCAACTAAGATTTGTCATTTTTAGAGAGATATACATTTGATATGGCATTATTTCAGACAGCATAAAAAGGGCGTAAAACAGCAGCAGAGACTGAACTGGCATATTAATTTTAGAGCATTATAATAAATGTGTTTTCAAAAGCAACAACCAAGGCTAGCAGAGTACTTGGAAGCAATCAGTAGGAGATTTTTCTTAACAAATCTCAAACTAACCCCTTAAAATCCAGTAGGACACCAAAGCACCACCCTTCTGTTAGCTGAAACTGTCAGTTGGCTCTCACTGTGGCTCTCAGTGCTTGTAGACTAAGGGGTATATTTACTAGACTGTGGGTATGAAAAGTGGAGGTGTTGCCTATAGCAACCAATCAGATTCTAGCTGTCATTTATTTAGTACATTCTACAAAACGACAGCTAGAATCTGATTGGTTGCTATAGGTAACACCTCCACTTTTTCAAACTCGCAGTTTAGTAAATATACCCCTAAGTCTGTCTTAAGGTCCCAATAGAGCACCAAAGAATAATGGTGAAGATCTATGGAAAGCCTGCAATGTAAATAAGGTGATACATATTAAGCTTAAACTTTTTTAAGGTTCCAATAAAGATCAAGAGAGGAGTATTTTCAATATTTTGTTCAATTTTAGAACAAGTGGACACTGGTCCTTAGTTTCTATCACATAAATGCTCCTAATGTCATTGGTCTTGTTATTCAGTATCAACTATTGTGATCATGCTTGTCATGTTAATTCTGGGAAGCTATATATTAAAGCAGAGGTGTCCAAACTCAGTCCTCAAGGGCTACCAACAGTTCATGTTTTCAGGATTTCTGTCTGTAGTTGGGATAATTACTGACCCAGCCAAATAGATTAACTCACCTGTGCATGATTAAAGAAATGCTGAAAACATGAACTGTTGGTAGCCCTTGAGGAATGAGTTTGGACACCTCTGTTCCAAAGAATAATTGTTTAACTTATATTATATATAAAAAAAAGATCATCTCCAAAATAAAAAACTGTTTCAACTGGTTCCAGCGTTAACCTGAAAGCTTGTACAGGTTTCACCATATTTAAATTTAACCCCCGGACCCAGTGCTCATCTGTTCGCAGAGGCTAGAGACAGAGGAGCCACCTGCTGGGGGCAGTGAAAGGTTTCTCCTGGCGTTGGTAACTACACCTCCCGCATGCCCGAGGATTTGAATAGGAGCAAGTGACATCAGAGCCAATCAGGACTAAGAAGTTAAGCTCCAGAGAAGAGGACGAGTGGCCAAGGAGGAAGAACGGGGCCATCACCTGACATACGAGTACCACAGGAGAAGGAGAAGCAGGGCAGATGAATCTAGGAAGCCTGACGGTGAGAATAACAAGCACTGGGAGAGATAGTACTCTGATGGTAAAGTCTGCAGCCAGAGAGGATGCCACCATTATAGAGCTGCTGAATGCAATGAGGGGGGCTGCCAGTCTAATAGAGTAAGCTGACAGCCTAAAAGAGAGCTGCCAAGCTACCAGAGAGCTTGGCAGTAATAGTAATGGTTTGCAGGGAGAAGTGCAGCAGTGCTCAAAAATAGTAGTGTGGTCCAAAACGGACAGCGACAAAGTGTGAGGGTACAAAGCAGACAGCCTTATCAATATGGAAGCAACCCTCAATCATCCATACACAGCACAGCCAGGCAGTAACGTAGACAATTTCACACCTTTCGGGGGAGACTGAATTCTAAAAAATGCAAACGTAAAACGACTCGCACAGAGTTTTTTTCACAGATATATTTCTCATTTTTGTTTGCGTTCCCATAGAGGTGCGAGCAAAACTGAGCGGATATTTTTACCGTATAAACGGTAGACATGCGCAGCCGCGATATTCCCCAGAACATCGCGGCCAATTGAATCCCACCTCTTAGAGTTTATGCAGCTGTTTACTTCAGACAAACTTTAAGGTTTCATTTCAAATTAACGCTGAGCAGTTCATGGCTGAGAATCCCACATGCGGCTATTTAAAGCCCCTAATCTGGACGTCCTCTCCTGTGCTAGAGCTTTAACTAGTACGAGACAAAATCATACTGGTTACTACATCCCCCCCTATAATTTCAGTGGTAATCGCCAGGTCACAATATGCTTTTACATCATTTCAATAACTTGTGTCTGTTTACTAAAATTTGGTAATAAAGCTGATAAGTGTCAATAGGAAAATACATACTGCCACAATAAACGTGACATAAAATAATTTATCGATGCAATTTATCAATAAAATATCATTGGGTAGCTAAGCAATGCTGAGCTGCCTCAGTGACACTGTCCTTGAGGGTTGACTTACTTCTTCACCAGGCCAGTCCTTGGAGATCTATGCATTCCCTAAATGCCCTTAAAGTAATACTGTTGCTTGACCGGCTTTCAGAAATATATACATTTGCTGGATAATGATGAAATGTATGGTCCTACTGCCAAAAATGTACAGGTATTTGGACCTAAATAATCAGAAAAAAAGTTCATGCATATACTACTTGGTTTATATCTGCTGATCTCAAGTAACTGTTTAATCCACTTTTACCAGCATGCAGTAGTACAAAAAATGATGTCAGAAGTGATAGAGTTAAAAGTATCCTAGAAACCTTGACCTAAAAACACTTAGAAAATGTTTTTCTACAGCAATATGTGCTGTGCTAATTTCATATTACATATACACACAATGGCTTTTTTTTTTTTTTTTACTTAACTACCATATGCGTAAATGTACCACCCACTTATCCTCATAAAATACTAGCTTTATATTCTGCTGCTTTACTGGTAATAAAAGACTAATATTTTCTTAGCTCATAATTGCCAGCCTCTTATTCTTGAATGGTAGCACTTTGACTTCCTGCGGAGTTTCTAGCAGTACAGTTTTTTATTATTATTATTTTTTAATATGTAATTATGGCTCCCATTTCTTATGCTCCTTTAATGTGTTCACATTGGAAATCTATTATTTATTAAAAAAGAAAAAAACTCAGCATATTATTATCCACTAATACACAAAAAAAACAAACAGTGGAAACTGTTTATTTCTTGCTGAATTATCCACATAGTAAAATTAGTGAAGCACAATGATACATACAGTCCTTTTTGTAAGGCACTTAAAAGGGCTTATTTCAAACATTGACAAAAATGTCCAATCTCACTATATCTCAGCCAGGCTAGCCGTATAAAATTCCCCAGCTTTCTCCAGCGACAGCCTTCCTCATGTAAAGCATGGGGAAGCTTATTTAACAAGTGTAGCAGGATGGTCACAGCAGAAGATATAAGATATTCAATAAAAAAATGCTTAATTATTTCAATAAAGCACCTTTTCACATAGAAATCATTTTTAAATAATTATTATGCACATTATATATATATATATATATATATATTTTTATTTTTTTTTACAAGTGGAACTGAAAGCCCAAGTGGGGGGCCTCCCAGGTCACGTTTGCGTATATCCCTGGACACTTGGCTTGGTGAGGCAGTATGTCTACCCTTACTGCTCCTGCCCAGTGTCAATGGGCAGCTGAGTACCACCTCTTTTGTTAGTAAATATTGATTGACGATAAGAGGTTGTCTATCAATGTGAGGCAGTGCAGTGGCTTAGTAGTTAGCCCTTCTGCCTCACAGCACTGGGGTCATGGATTCCTGACCATGGCCTTATCTGTGTGGAGTTTGTATGTCCTCCCCGTGTTTGCATGGGTTTCCGGTTTCCTCCCGCACTCCAAAACCATTCTAGTAGGTTAATTGGCTGCTATCAAAAGTCACCCTAGTCTCTCTCCCTGTCTGTGTGTGTGTTAGAAAATTTATACTGTAAGCTCCGATGGGCCTGGGACTGATGTGAGCGAGTTCTCTGTACAGCGCTGTGGAATTAGTGGCACTATATAAATAAATGATGATGATGATGTGATTATTAGCAATAGAAACCAGCCTTATTGCCACTTTTCAATAAACTGGCCCCTTAGTCTTTTGCATGACACAAATAGAATAGTGTTTTCCATATTACAATAAGGCTACTAAAAGTCATGTCATTACTAATCATTAGAATATCCTCTGATGGCTTAAACTGTCAAAAAAAAAAAGTAGCATTAATAAAAGTGTACATTTTGCTAGATGTCTTTTTACATTTCATGCTATATATTACTAGAGTACAGTGTGGTAGAAAATGTAGACATAGTTCTGTCTATATTTTTGCCATAAACTGACTTAACCTCTTAAATCTGCAATGTGTCTGCCAACATGGGCAAAATCAATGGCACCAGGTGTTAGAACAACTAAGAGCTATAATCAGACCTGAAATGCCCCTGTGCAATAGGAAAAATCTAATAAGTGTGACAGGTGGCATGACTGGCTTTGACAGGTTAAGTTAGTACAAGATATTGGATAATACGAGAGCACTTAAGTCACTGGCCCAGACAACCTATAATTTGAGATGAAATGAAGCAGACAATAATGAGACAAAATTAAACGCGGCAGGCATATAATTATCAGATGTTATTTAGTAAGGCTAAAAGAATATACTAAATCTTTCATCCAACACCAATATGATTATATAATGCACCCTACTCTAAAATAAATGGATACTTAAAGCCACCAAATGAATTTTTTGATGATCTAACCCAAAGGCGAGGGCAGCAGGCTGAGTGTTTTTCTACAGGTCACAAAACTGAGATCATTTTTAATATTTATTGTATTTAACAGTAAAAGTTACATTCATTATAAGACACTATTTTTTTTAAAAAAAATCTGTTTTCAATTTGAAAACAATTTGCTTGTATGAGGTGATTATTACATTGCATTATGGAACACATTCAAAATTAATCATATGAAACAAATGACATCACTACTCCAAATATAAGGATATATTTAACGGGACATTTTACATATATTCATGTCATTTGCATTTGATAACAGTCCTGGCTGACACCATATCATTGTGTTTCTCAACTTTTGTATGTTGTCTTTGTGAAATATTACCATAGACTCCTTGTAAATGTTACATAAGTACCATTTCTGATATATACTTTATTCATTGTCAATACCTCTGAATAATGTATAGTGCATTAGGAGGTAGACAGAAATGCCTGCTACAGGAGTGTAGAATAGAGGAAGGTTTAAATGGTATCTGCATTCCAAGTAGACTCAAGGGTGCAAATCCAGGACGGAACATATTCAGTGTAACACCTGCTGCAGGGAAGATGTATCGTACAGACTTCTACATACACTCTCAGATTCTTTTGGTGATCACGGAAAACACAGGTCATTTACTAATCTCTTGTGCAGGGCAGTGTACTGCTGCTGGCTCAATTGCACATAGATTTAGCATAGGTATGGGTGTACACTGTGTGCAATATTCACCTGCTCCACTGGAACAACATAGATACGTGGGGAATAGGTAATTCCATATTTGTATCTGGATGGGATTCTGTATTACCTAGGCTTTAAATCAAAATTAAAAAATGTACACCAGGCCTGGCCAACCTGTGCCTCTCCAGGTGTTGTGAAACTACAAGCCCCAGCATGTTTTGCCAGCAGATAGCCAGTCGATAGCTGGCAAGGTATGCTGGGACTTGTAGTTTCACAACACCTGGAGAGCCACCGGTTGGCCAGGCCTGATCTACATCTCATTTGGCCTCATATAGGGCTTTTTGTAGAGTTGGATGTAGTTTCCAACTAAAACACAGACGTTAATAGCATCCGAAAAAAAGACAAATCTTACAGGGGTATGTTGAGCCTGATGTATTTATGCTGACCGTCATCACTCTCAGTTCGTAACATACACCAGTGGCTGAGCATGCACAAGCTTCCTGCCTACTGACAGGCGCATATACATCTGAGTTTCAGTCTACATAAGTCACATTTGCTCCAACACCCTTACACACCCGCTCCTTCCCCTGTTCCGCCTCTTCAATCGTAAAGGGTCAGAAAGGGCCCTAAGTGCAAGATGTGACTGTCTACATATGGCTGCACACGTAACTAGTGCTTTGTGGGCATGCGCAGACAGGGGCGGATCTAGAAAAGTATCCTACACGGGGCGATTTAGGGGGCGATTTAGGCCCCACCCCCTTTTTTACTTCAAGGCTGCCGGCGGCTGCACAATATGTGCAGGTCCGCTCGGCAGTGACAGTGTGCTGCCCGGCTGCTCTGATTGTGTTTCAGCCGCCGGCAGCAAGCCCCTGCTAGGGGGGGGGGGTGATCGCCCCGATCGCCCCCCCCCCCTGGATCCGCCACTGTGCGCAGAAGTAATAAAAAGCGCATTATACACTAAAAAAAACAGTTTGTGTTCAACTCCACATGAGCCTCAATCTTTTTGGTGATGGAGTTTTGCCTTAAATACAAGTACGGAAATTTTTTCCCGAAAACCTATTGTTTCAAAAGTTCCAAAAACCATAAGCGAAATAAAAGATTATTGCTGCTATTTGTTCATTTTGTCATAGCTATAAACATTACTGCCTAGTATTTCTTCCTAAAGGTACTATGAGGAGCTGTGCTACACAATGCAGTCATTAGGGTTGGGGGGATAATGCCAATGGCAGTGTGGGGAAAGACATGAATAATTTTTGTAGACATTAGGCATAGTTCATAAATGCCATGACAATACATTACCATTTTCTGGCCTGTTATGAAGATATATTGCGACAATACCTGTTAAATGCAAGGGGAAAGGTTTAGCTAGAAGACTATACTACCAGCAGGGTTATTGCCGGTGATAGTGGTGACCCTTTTATGAAATTAAAAAAGTCAACCTCCCATTTTCACCCTTCGTTATGTCTCTATAAGCATACAAAGGTCAACAAGCCCTGTACACAGAGCTTGATCTATCCATAAAATGTATATAAATTTGCATATATGTAAAGTTACTAACCATAACACACACATGGCTACTTGTTCTAGAACTGCTCTCGTGATAGAATATTAATTTTTTTCACATTAACAGCAGAAAGAAGCAATTTATTAATTCAAAAAAGTATATATTTTTGCTGTAATATTTTAGTTTCATATACGAAACCATGAAGAAACATACTAAACTAATAAAAAACAAACATTAAATTAAATTAAGAATACAAGTGGTAAATGATTAGAATGCGCTCTACTAAATTTGACTATTTATTTTATTTCATAATAATTTATTAATATACCTTTGCTATTAACTTATAGTAACACCACATCTACATTACTTTGCTTTCTTTACTTATTTAACCAATTTACATATGATTCAATCAGACATAATCTCATAATCAAGTTATGCTGCTTCCATTGTATTAGACACTTTTAGACACTTTGTTTCTGTAATCGTCCACAAAGTGATATATAGTAACATAGTAACATAGTTTAGGAGGTTGAAAAAAGACACCAGTCCATCAAGTTCAACCTATTTTGGATCTTCTGCGATCCTGCACTTATATTTGAAATTAATCCAAAGTAGGCAACCGCCCATCTGTTTCAATTTTGAAAATCCCCCCAGACTCAATATTGCAATCCAATTTTTACCCTATATCCACTACTATCCTTTATTTTAAATTAACGGTCGTATCCCTGGATACACCTTTCCGCTAAAAATTTGTCTAACCCTTTCTTAAACATATCTATTGAATCTGCCATCACAACCTTCCCTGGCAATGAATTCCATATCTTGACTGCCCTTACTGTAAAGAACCCCTTCCTTTGCTGGTTGTGAAATTTTCTCTCCTCTAACCTTAGGGGATGACCACGTGTCCTGTGTATGGTCCTTGGGGTAAAAAGTTCCCATGAAAGCTCTCTGTATTGACCCCTAATGTATTTGTACATAGTAATCATATCTCCCCTTAGACGCCTCTTTTCTAAAGTAAACATGCCTAAACTGGCTAACCTTTCCTCATAACTTAATGACTCCATACCATTTATCAATTTTGTCGCCCTTCTCTGAACCCTTTCTAGTTCCAAATTATCTTTTTTATAGAGTGGTGCCCAGAACTGTACCGCATATTCAAGATGAGGTCTTACCAATGATTTATACAGTGGCAAAATTACACTGTCTTCCCTTGCATCTATGCCTTTTTTTATGCATGCCATTACTTTGTTTGCCCTTGCAGCTGCTGCTTGACATTGAGCACTATTGCTAAGTCTACTGTCTACGAGCACTCCCAAATCCTTTTCCAGTATAGATTCTCCCAAATTAATTCCATTTATAGATTGCGTTCTTGTTTTTGATCCCTGAATGCATAACCTTACATTTATCTGTGTTAAACCTCATATTCCATTTAGCCGCCCAATCCTCCAGTTTATTTAAGTCCCTCTGTAGAGAAGCTACATCTTGCTCTGATTTTATTACCTTACAGAGTTTAGTGTCATCTGCAAAAATAGAAACTTTACTCTCCAAACCATCACCAAGGTCATTAATAAATATATTAAAAAGGAGTGGTCCCAGCACGGAACCTTGAGGTACTCCACTTAAGACCTTTGACCAATTAGAAAATGTTCCATTTATCACAACTCTCTGTTCCCTATTCTCTAACCAGTTTTCGATCCAAGTACAAATTTTGATTTCTAGACCCAGTTCCCTTATTTTGTAAACCAACCTCTTGTGTGGCACTGTATCAAAGGCCTTTGCAAAATCTAAGTAGACCACATCTACTGTCCTGCCCTGGTCTAAGTTCCCACTAACTTCCTCATAGAAACTAATTAGATTAGTTATCTATCCCTCACAAATCCATGTTGAATCCTTACTAATAATTTTATTGCGTACCAAGTAATCCTGAATACTGTCCCTTAAAATACCTTCCAGTAGTTTCCCCACTATTGATGTCAGGCTTACAGGTCTATAATTCTCTGGTTGTGATCTCGTCCCCTTTTTAAACAACGGCACAACATCTGCTATTCGCCAATCCCTTGGTACTGAGCCTGATGAGATTGAATCTCTGAAAATTAAGAATAGCGGTCTAGCTATTTCCGAGTTTAACTCCATAAGGACCCTTGGGTGTATGCCATCTGGACCTGGAGCTTTATGAATTTTTTTACTCTGTAGATTTGAGAATTTATACCCAGTAAGTTTGTCAAGATATTATCTAAGTTGTAAGTTCTACAACTGGGCCTTCACCTTCTTCATCAACCGTTTTTGTTGTTTTTACGTATGATTTGTATCAATCAGTGTCCAGTGCTGCAGGGTTGTAGGGTCCTTTACACATAAATGATAAAAAATGATTCTTCAGGAAATATAATTTATGATAAGGTCACAAATCAACGTCTTTGAGTTTCAAATGTAGGAGGCCCATTGTATAAACTGAAGACTAGCCTGAGACTGTTCCACTCCAAATTGATTATGGATATCTATGCAAAATATATTTAACTTCCTCTTTATCACACAGGCTTATTTTTTTTTATCATGGCTACTACAAAGCCAGACCAGCGACTTTGCTGCTATCTAGACTTTCTCATTAGAATTTCTCTTTTTGAAGTCATAAGGTTCCAGGCTTTTTTGGTTACAAAATTTCAACCCATTATCTATGAATAAGCAGTTTCTTGGAAACCTGCATTTTACATGCTTGTGATCCTCATAACAAAGACATTTTCTTTGATGCATGGGCCTATAAGTATTGGTAAAGCAGGGACATTACTTGAGAAGGCCTTTTCATTGAGAGAGGTACGTGTGTAACGAGGAAGACTGAAGGACACTTAATGACGATCATCAATGTGTGTATGGTATGCTTCAGACACACAGAAGAGGGCACAAATGGTTCTGGTCATCAATCTACTCACCTAAAAGAGAGAGCTTGGGAAGACTTTGTTCAACTGGGAATAATTTAAATGTTACAAGTCACCACTGCGGCGACTCGTCTCTTTCTTCTGAGGGCCACATCCCGGCTGATCCCTGAGAGCCGGAATGTCCCTTCCAGTTTCGGCGTCCCTGTTACCAGGGAAACAACCAGGACACTTTCTCTCTCACAGCCATGGAACAGCTAATCTGACAGCCGGGCATGTGCGTGCTTCATTAAGTTAATTAATTATAGCTGGAGGAGGCTGATTGTGCCACCTATGTACCCCCTCTATTGATAGGCTAACCCATGTATGAAAGGGAGGGAGAGCTTGGTTTCCCTGCCAGTTATAGCATCAGTGTGCCACACAGATTGCTTACCTGCTCCTTTGGATACCTTGCTGTCTTAAAATGTTTACCTGTTGGGACCTTGTGGCTTGTTTAGTGGACTCTGAAAGTCTGTGTGCCTTGACCTCTGCCTGTTTCTGGATTTCCTTGTTTGCTACCTGCCCCGACCTTTGGCCTGTTCTTGGACTTTCCTGCTCGCTACTGACCTACGACCTTTGGTCTGTCTCCGGTTCCTGCCTCCTGTATTTCGCTTCCCTACTCCCTGCGCTACAGCTAAATTGATAAACTTACTACCCTAGAGTTTAAATGCTGGTGGCATCTGAGTGCCTCCGAACGATTTTAGTTTTATGGGAAAGGCTGCTGCTAAAGGTGAAGGCGTTTTTAGCTCGGTTCTAAATGTTTATCTATTAGCCGTGGTCCCAACATTATAACTAGCTGCAAAACAAGCAATTACTGTAAGACTCCGTTTACATAGACCCCAGTCATACAACTCCCGATCCTGCGCAGGTTTGGGCAGGCCAAAGCCAGACGTTGTCCCAAGTCGTCCAGGAACTGTCCCACCGGCTATCCCTTCAAGAGGAGATGACTAAGTCCTCACATGCCACTCTGGCCTCATCTGCTGAGCCCAAATGAAATCTTCTGGATCGTTTCTCTGGTGATCAAACCTTATTCCGGAATTTTAAGGAGAGCTGCAAATTGTACTTCTGCTGGCGACCCCGCTCCGAGCAACAGTAAGTGGGGATTGTTATTTCACTTCTTTAAGGAGACCCTCAGTCCTGGGCCTTCCATTTCTCCTTCTGGTCTTCCTGGTATACGTCCTACAGCCTATTGCCTCAGAATTATTTGGAATAAGATCTACTTCGCCTTGCTTCAGGCCTCCTTTCCGTCAAAATTCTTTGCGGATTGCCATTGCAGGAATTGTTCCCTCAATGTAGGCTACGAAGTCTGGCTTTCCACCCAGAATATTAGGCTCAGGCAATCCTGTAAGAATCTTGGGCCTAGGTTCATTGGCGCCTTTTCTATTATCAAAAAGTTAATCCTGTCATCTTCAGGCTTAAGCTAAAATCTTCACTGAGAATGCCAAACATGTTCCATTTCTCTCTTGAAACCCGTTGTCTCGTCTAACAAGTTCAAGTTTCACAAATCACAAGAACCTCGGCCAGTCAACGTGGATGGCCGCTACAAATTTCTTGTGGAGAAGATTCTTGACTCCAAGAATGTCCATGGCGCAAATAAATTTCTTGGTGCACAGGAAGGACTATGACCCAGAAGAACGATCTTGGGTTCCGTAGAGCGTCTACATGCTGACAAGCTCATCAAGGAGTTTTTTAAACAGTTTCCAGGGAAACCAGGATGTCAGGGTTTCTTAACCCCACCTCAAGGGAGGGTGGGCACTGTTACAAGATGCCGCTGTAGCGACTCATCTCTTTCTTCTGGGGGCCACGTCCCATCTGCTGCCCTGACAGCCGAGACGTCACTTCTGGTTTCGGCATCCCAGCTGTTACTAAGACAACAACCAGGACGCTTTCTCTCTCACCGCCGCGGCCCGGCTAATCTGACTGTTGTGACCTTTTGGCTTGTTTACTGGACTCTGTTTGTACGCCTGTGCCACTTGACCTCTGACTGTTTCTGGATTTCCCTGTTTGCTACCTGTCCCGACCTTTGGCCTATCTCCGGTTCCTGCCTCCAATATTCCAGTTTACTACTCCCTGTGCTATAGCTAAATATACACTTCTACTTCCTTAGAGTTTTAGTCCTGGGGGCATCCAAGTACTTCCAAATGAATCCAGTTCTACAAGAAAGGCTGCTGCTAAAGGTAAAGACCTCTTTAGCTCGGGTCTAAAATTTTATCTATTAGCCGTGGTTCCAACATTAAATAAGGAACACATTTCTAGCTCTGGTACAGTTACATTCGCTTCCTTACAATGTATAGAGTCCATTTACCATTAGAAGGCAATATCAAAGATATTCTATTACTGCTTTTTGCAGCAAGAGCAAATATTCTCTCATTTACAAAAAAAATTGTAGCCAGGGAGGTTGATAATACTACTGCTTCGTCAGTCAGTCTCCCAAGTATCTACTCACGTGTGACTCAGCTTTGTTGGTTCACACATGCACAGTGGAAGTAAACAAAATAAAAAATTTTTTTAATGTAACCTTGGAAAAAATGTAATAATAAAGCTTTTATTTCCTTTGCTGGTAAAGCTATCCTGCTATAGCGATAGCAATAGGAGAACTGCCTCGGTACTTGTACTGCTGCTGTCCCTGTTAAATAGGCTTTCCTGTGCTTTGCCACAGAGAACTGGAAATATGGAGAAGCCCTATTTCCGACAAAAATTCCTTTTCTCTCTAATAAATAGGCCCCTTAGTAATTAGCAGCAGGTAAGGGATCTGCCTGATTTAACATTATGAGGCATATTCAATTAGCCACAATGTTCCTCTGAACATCGAGGCTGCGCACACTACTGAATTCTACAATGTTACATCACCGCACAGTGCCTATGCGACTGTTCCAAAGGTACTCCGCAGCTAATTGAGTATGTCCCTATATGTTTCTGGCACTAAGTGGGACACTGATACAATCCTGTTATTTTTAGGTTTTCTGAAAACAAAGAACACTCTGGGTTTCATTTAGAGTCGGACGCAATGTGCGTCTAAAACTTACATGAAAGAGCAGGAGTGGGAGTGTGCCGCAGCTTGGTGGGGTATTACGAGTGGCATGCAACCCCAAATGGTCCCACTCGTAATACCTTTCCAAGCTGCGACCAATTCCTGCAGCTAGCTAACTACTTGCGCCACCTAATTCCTGCCGCACTTTTTCAGTCTTGTTTTGACGTGTGTTCCGCCTGCGTCTTGTTCGACTAGGGTAGTTTCTGCGGGTAGACGCCCATAGTATCTAAATTATTCCCTGTCATGCCTACATAACTCCGTGTTCCACCGTTTCCCTCGTACTGAGATGCAAGCTGTCGCAGTGTGCACAAACAGAACTGCAGGGAACTGTTACTTACTGCATATGCCTCATCAGTGGAAATGTGCAGGATGCTCTTGAAATGGACTTTGCGTCCGACTCTAAATGAGGCCCTCTGTGTCCCAAAAAAGCAGTTTTCAAAATATTTTACAGTGATTTGTCCATGGAAACAGTGTTTGGGCACTAGCTGTTTCTGTGAAACTAATTACCCCCAATTTTGAAGTATGCTTATTATGCTTCTAACTGACAGTAAGGTTTGACACATGTGGACAAAAACTTTGATAAAATCAGACATCTGTAAGCTCTATTTTTACTCTACTTACTTCACTGTCCCTTCAATTCTCTAGGCCTAATCTCCAGCTATATTCTATAATTTCTCTGAACATATCAGCTAGAAAAAGCATGTTGAGAACAATATTAATCCGTACAATTAATGTGATCAGATAAACGCTTTGACACATGGAAGAAACAATTTCTATAAATCCACTGGACACACAGTCTCCCTACATGACGCTTTAATTTAAATTTATGCATGAACTCACTTATTTGACGCGTGTCTAAAAGTAATGAACAAGCATTTTATCCCTAATTTAATGGATAATGAAAAAAGTAACCTCCTTTATCCTCAGCAAATTTACTGTGCATAATAGCTTAAAAATTATATGACACAAATAGAAATAACCTATTGTGAGAATGATACTGGAGGTCATCATTATATTCCTTCCACATCAGTGGTTATAAAAATGCTACGAGGGCCTTACCGGTAAGTCTTGCTTTCATTTTAGAAGACATACACTTTTCTTAATTAGATATACAGACAATGAGTAATTAAAGAGAAACAAAATGAGAAGATGCAAAGGGATGTATGATAAACATAGATATGAAAATACAGATACAAGTAACTAGTGTGATATAGTTATGTCTATTTATTGGTTTATTAGTTTATTGGTGCAATTCATTGCATAGAACAAGAACATTTTAGTATTTGCAAACTAATCTATCAGTCATAGGAAACAATTGTGATACGTATACACACCTTTCAGTGAATGCTATGACTAGGTCGCTTTGGTCCTTACTGGCAATGAATGTGTGGAGCTTAGTGGGAAAAGGTTGAGAACCATTGGTCTATATGGTTTCTGCTGTGGTACTTTTTGCTACTTGAACAACTCACCTAATATAGTGCTCTCATTTTATCATACACACTTTACAATACTACCCTTGTTTATCACTAGGTATGTTCTCATAACAAAATAAAAATGTAATATTTCCTTTATATGTTTCCATCTTACAGTAGCGCCTTTACTACTATGCCAATTTTGCCCCAGATTTTAAAATGGAGGTATGAAGAGGGAGTACACTGCACAATCAATACACTACATGTTTCTTATTATATACCGAAATAAAAGGTTATAAAGAAAATCATAACAGAAAACAAGTTATGGACACAATATTTAAATCTGACATTCAGGGGTGGACTTAAATTCAGGGCATGGTCCTATAAGGCCGACACGTGCGATGATATTCTGCTGCGTAGTTCAGGATGAAATCTCCGCTCATAGAGGTACAAGCAAAAAGGAGCAGAAAGGGGAGGGAGCAGGGAAAAAGTACTGGAGCCCAGGCCTGCCTGTATAGTGGGAGGCTTCACCAACCTGGTGTGACCATGCCCCATTTGGTGGCTATGGAAGGGGCCCCAAGAAGCTGCTGTACTGGGGACTGAAATTTCTCTTGCTGGCCCTGACCATAACGACAGGTAGTGTGATGGTACTTTGTGTGAGGCTCCTATGGGACCTTGGGCTGAATTAAATCCGCCCCTCAGACTTTCAGAGATTGTAAAATGCATGCACTCTGGGAGCTATACAAGACTCATTGAGAGCATGGACACTGAAAGTCAGTCCAGTTACCAGAACTATCCAGCTGCAATCTGACATTGCTACATAATTCTAATAATGTATTAAATATCCTGGTAAAACATATGCACTGATACAAAATGGAACAATATCACAAAGGTATTTCTATAAAATACACATAGGCTTTGTAACCAAAAACTAAATAAATAAATTGACTCCCATGTTACATGTTGTCTATTTATTATATTCATGATGATGATTAAATACATTTCTGCCTGTAAGTGAAACTGTATTACATAGTAAAGTATTATTACTGATGCCTCCGCCTCTCCAGTGCTCGCCTCTGTCCAGTGTTTGTTCAGGGTCCGGATCTTATGGTGCAAGGCTGTTAATATCAAGCTGAATTCCTTGGTTTGAATTTGGATTCCATGTCTCACCCCCTTAAGATACTAAATGGAGGTGAGGGATTAAACTATAAAAAGCACATAATCAAAGATTTCTACTTAATTAATGTTTCACGCATGAAGAATATATTCTTCATGCGTGTGATTGGCCGGTAAAAGAAAATGTATTCAATTTATTGCAAATGGCTGAAACAATAGGGAACAAACTTAAACCATGCTGCACATGAGAAACAGGTGTAACTAAGAGGACAAAATGTGTTAGCAACAAAAAGTATTTCATATATTTCTATTATACTGTAATATCAGGTTACTTTGATGACATACAACACAGTAGTCAGACCTACAAGTTATGTAAATGTAGGTCATCTTGACAATAAACTGTACGGAGCACTAGTTAACAATATCAGAGCTAAACTAACAGATCCTGTTTTTAAGACATTTTTATGTGATCTGTTGCAGAAAATCAATCATTTATATACGACATCAGTGTAACTGCTGTGCAGCAATATAAAATGTCTGGTTTATGTCATTGCACTTACACCAGTAAAAAAATAGCACAGTAAAAATACAAACTGGATGTCGTGAAGTTATCATTTATAAATAAAGATATTAACCGGAAACAAAGCTGCACAGAGGGAAGCTGGTGTAACAAAGAATAAGCAAAATACAAAAGCAAATGAAACAATTGTACAATTGTTTTGTTTTAAAATCAAGGTTGTTGCACCGCTGATCTAAAACTTTCTATACAGCATAAAGCAGAGTGATTAAAAAACATTTACTTAACAAAAATCTTTAATCATTCAAGGTGTTATTACTTGAAGGAGAAGCTGAGGAGCACATACTGCACCTAAGTAGTCATTAAGGGAGTGCACAATGTCTATAGAAAGTTCTTGACATGCCTGGCAAACCATACAATACGGATAAAAGATTTCTGGAAGCCTGGAGTGACTGCTGCTTGTTCTTTCAACACTGCGGCTTCTTTAATCGTCTGCTGATGCCAATGAAAACAAGCTCTATCCAATTAGCTATTTAATATCAGCCAATTAATCATTCTTACAGAATTGTATTACCAGTGACACCTCAATATACTTTAAATAAATTAAATTATGGTAATGTAGGAATTATAATAATATATTGATGACTGCACCTGCCCTGGTGAAAAGTATGATGGTGTACCACAGTTGGTTTGGGCTACAAAAATCTTAACTCATTGACAGTTTTTTAGAGAAAATATTCACCCAGTGGCAGAACTATTGTGGGGGCAGGGAGTATGGCCAATACAGCGACCAGAAGTGAGGGGGTCCGTGTCTCCTTCCTTGTCCAAGATTCCTGATCCCCACCTGTTGCCCGGCACCCACCTGAGGCCCCCTCACTGCTCTCAAAATAGCAAGGAGGACTTTTTCTGATGGGCATCAGGGGCGCACGCAGGATTGTCAGGTGACCCAAAAAAAACCCCCAAAAAAAACCCCCAAAAAAACCCACGCGTTTCGACAGCGCTCTGCCACTATGGTGGGCACTTAGTTAGCGGAGGGGGGGGTTCAGGAGACCCAGAAACCCCCCTGCGTGCACCACTGGGCATATGTGCAATGGGTAAAAGCACTGTGACTATGCATGCTCAGTAGAGCAGCATATTTGGGACTCTACTCAAATTTAGCCATGGGGTGCGGTGACGTACAGCATAATAACTGCAAGAGTTGTGGCAAGGCCACATAGGTTCAGACCATGGTGGCAGAAATGTATGGGCATGGAAATCATTTTACCATGTTTATTCATTCTGTCATGTTTTCTAATGTTCTTGCTGGTGGTTTGTGATTTAACATCATTTCTATGTATTTCTGCTAGAGGACTAAGTGCACCTACCAGCAATAAACAAGTCTATGATTATTTGTAATTATTAGTAGAAGATGTTTATTTATATTTTAAGACAAGAGGTAAGGAAAGTTGGGACCATAGAGCAATGGGCTTCAATGAAACATAAAAGGAGCCCTGCAGCAATTTATGGTGCCTACTTAATTATTGAAATGCTTGTACAGGTAAAGCAATCTTGTTTAAGCCAAGCTGTGTCATTCAGCGCTTCTTGGCATGAAGTACATGTGCAGGATCCCTTCACATTAGCAACAGTTGCAACATGTGCACCAGATTATGGCACTCTGGTCAAACAAGACTTCCCCACCGGTAAATCACTAAAATACCTTGCTGAGACATAAACATGCTTGTGGGATAACTCATAGAGACAGCACCTGAAGAGGACAGTATGGGGTCCCTACCATAAAAGTTCGGACACTGGCAAAAAAACAGATACCCCCTCCTGGGCAAAGGAATTAAATCTCTTATGTGTTAAGTGAGGTTATTTAAGAAACATAAGACTATGAGATAAGTTGTACAGGATTTACTAATAAATCACAGCCTGTCTCTTCCAAGTGCTCATTTCCAGAATATCTTCTAGACTTTTTTCTAAGCAACTGTCACAAATGTTTCAATATTAGAGATTTCACACTGTGTAACCTTATAATTAATACCCAAGTCGCACAATGTCAGCAGGAAACACAGGATTCCCTATAAATGGAATATAAACAGGCAGGGATCATTTTTGTTTATGATAATAAAACAGATACATTTTTCTACATAAAGTGAATGCCTAAAAAAAAAACCTACATATATTCTTCAGGAAAGAGCTCACATTGATGATCATACAAGTTAATACATAAAACCTATTAATTTACTTTTTACATCATTAATTTAATTATTCCCTCATCTACTAACTGTTGCCACTGGTCACTACTCTCTACTTACAGTATATCTAGGTACACACTACAAAATATTTTTCCTGATGCTACAACACCTAACAATTTTACCAATGGGTGAAAGCCCTGATCAGCATGTCGATTCATGTGTACACACTTACATGATTTACCCTCAGATCTGTGCTCTTCATCTGTCATAAACATCTGCTGAAAAGATCTGACTCTGCACACTCTATAGAGATCTGCCTACACTGCTGGTTGTGAGTGCAGACACACTTCAGAACTTGCCCGACATTGGTTCCATAATTTAATTTTTAGTCCGGTTATAAAATCAAATGAACCGATACGATGTGCTTTGGTAACATAAAACATTATCGTGGGAGCGTACACACTAATGTGATATCGCACATAACAGTCGTTTATCGTGTGAATGGAACCATAATCGGGTGAAAATCCTGTAGTGTGTACCTAACTTATCCATTAAACTGGGAATTCAGGCAGAAACAGCATTGCATGGCAAACTCTTCTTATTTATATGGTAGGTTAAATGGCTGCTATCAAAATTGACCCCAGTCTGTATGTGTCTGTCTGTGTTAAAGAATTTAGACTGTAAGCCCCAATGGGGCAGGGACTGATGTGAGCGAGTTCTCTGTACAGCGCTGCGGAATCTAAAAATGTACTTATGGTCAACATTTTTCACTGATACGTTATGTAATTGGTAATGTGTTATTAGAGTATTGCCTTGCTGACCTACAGTGACTACATCCACGTAAACAGAAACCTAATTCCAGCATTTGCATTTTTTTGTACTTTATGAACAACAAATGTTTGGTCATTCGCTCTTAGAAATATGGAAAACATAAAAATGTGCCTTAAAATGAAAATATTTTATTGTACTTTTACTTATTTCTAATACCTGTAAAGACATTTTATTTACAATAATATATGTGAAATAATATGTATATTTTTATCCCGCAATCAAGCCGCTTATTAATAGTTTACCTTTATGAACAAGAAAAAGAAATATTGTAATGTGTCTGATGCTATTTTGCATTCAACATTATTTTCATCTGTGATTGATCTTACAAAACAATTGCTATTTAAAATATATTTAGAATATCAGGACTAACTAATAAATAAATGTTTGCTCTATGAAAACTTGTTTCCAATAAATTATCTCAGTAAACTAGAAGAAAATGGCATCAGCTAAATCTAAGCAAGCTAATATTTTTCTATATCTTCCAAGGATAAGAAAAACAATATCATGCAGAGGTCTCAGCTCATTAATCTGACAATGATTTGACAAGCTAAGATAATTGATTGAAAAAAAAGCCATCGTTATTATCTCAAATTGGCAGCAGCGTGGTCAATCACAACTTTAGGATGCAATCACAAATCCTCGGTCCATAAAACCAGGTGCTGCTTTTTCATGATCAAGGGGAGGTAGACAAAACTCATACACAGAGAAATGATCAAAGATGCTAAATGTTTTCAATTAATTGCTTTTGTAATTGTGCTATTATTTCATAGCCTTTTCTCCTTGAACAATTGGCTTTTATCGTCCCACTGAATTATTAACATATAACAACCAGGTATAAAAGAGAGTGACTTATCTTGGATGGCAAGCAAAACAGAATATATATTAAGCAACATTTTTAAAATATAGGTAACAGTATTCTGTAGTTACCCACTGTCCCAGAACATTTGGGAAACTCCTGAATTAGGGAAAAACAACCCAGATTCCCGAAAGGGCAGACAATTTTATCTGAAAGAGCTTACTGGCTGCTAGGTGGGATGGGATATTATGTATCACTTCATCAAGTGTAAGGGTGTTAGGATTCAGGCCTTCATTCTGTAGTAGGCTTGCAGTACTCCTGTGCTACCAGAGGTGCTGCTGTTGTACCTGGACAGTTTTCCTTGAATGCAAGGGGTTAAGCTCTCATCATCTGACCAAGATTGTGTTCATCTGTGGCTGGCTTTTTCAAGGCTGCCTTTTCCAACAGGCCAGTGCAAGTTTGCTTGTCTTTGCTGCTTGTTCCTCAGTGTATTCCCATGTCTGATCCTGACTGACTCCCTCGTAATTGACTCCTGCTTATTTCTACGGTTTACACCTCCTCTTAGGACGCAGATCCTGGCTTTATTTTGACCTATCTCCTGCCTATTCCCTTGTACTTTTGTGGATTCACCGGCTCCTGATCCATCACTTGTTTGACACACTGCATCTGTTGCTTTCTGTGTCTTCCGTGTATACCTGTTATTTTTGCTTTTGGAACCTGCTGCTTCTATGAACTGAATTGCTGTTTACAAATTGACTGCACTTATTGATTTCCCCGTGTAACTCTGCTATAATAAAGACATTTTGTTTCACTAACACAAATCTCCTTGGATTTGTTCCTAGGAACCCTAACAAAGGGTTTTATTAAGGAGCAGCTTGATGCCGCATTTGCCCCACCCACTTCATGACAAGAATCACATAAACAAGCCACGCTCCCTCCCTCTTCTCCTCTTCTCTGCGAAGTCGGTACAGAGAATAGGCAACTATGATGAATTATGTACTGTAAAATGATATTAGAAGACACCAAATAGTTTTGTAAATAAAAATAAAAAGTAAAAGGAATTGATGGGAGGCAGAGAAGAAGAAAGCGTGAGAAATGTGTACTCACTAGTGTTAAGTTTCGTTTTCGTTTTTTTATTGCCAAAGAGCAGACTCACTTTTTGTACTAAGATGATTCTGTTAATTTGTAATTAAGAGAAGGTCCCACTCATTCTGAAAGGGTTTCATGATGGATTAGGTTATTCTACAAGTATTTGCAATGCTGAATGTAATCGAAACTGTTATTTTAAAAGCTTTCTAATCAACTGGTCTCCACACAAAAAAATTATCCTGCCAGTTACATTGGGAGTCTAGACGTTACAGAGGCACCTAGGGAGGAGGACTGTCAGACATTGGCACCTGCTATTTTACTAGTTGGGTGAGTGTTACCTGATGAACGTTTCATATGAGTGAAGTTATTCTTTAATAACAGAGTGCACGGTGGGCAGATAAGGAACGCTGGATTTAGAAAGGAAATGCCTGCTGTTAGTAAAATTTATTTCATATTTATTTTTTGTAACGACTGAGGCATTTGGCAGTCATACAGCCAATGCTCTTGACACAAAAAGTGTTGGCAGACAAATGTTTTTCTCCTTCCTATTGAGGTAGGATAACAATCTTCTGCATAAGCACTAAGAGGACAGGGGTGTCTATATTTTACCACGGTGTTATCTGGAGGAGGAGGATTTGTTAAATAACAGACGTACTGAGCAGACATCAACATTTATACAGAGAAAATAGAGATAATCAGTAACATTTATTTTAATGCCGAATTTCATTAATCATGTAATAACCAAATCCGATTTTTAAGATAAACACTTCCCTTTAACAGTAAGGGGACTGTTTATTAAAATGCTACTTACCGTTACGATAAATGTAATTTTTTCATTGCACAATAGAAATTTTAACAACATTTATGATTACTTTACTTTTTGGGCAGCTGAACTATACTCAGCCTCCCGATAAGATTGATTTATTGCACTGAATCGGGGCATAACTAGAACCTTTGCAGTCCCCAAATTTTTTTTGATGGGGACCCTTCCCCCAAAAGGTTCCAGGGCCCTCAGCTCCCTTTAATTACTTTAATGGCCAGTCACCTCTACCCTGGCTGTGCACCGCTTTGTACTTCAGTGTGGACACTAGACACTAGAGTTCCCTTTCCCTAGTAGAATGTAATTTATGAGCCCCCTGCTCAAACTGCAGGAGGGAGCAGGGACATGGAGAAGTACAGGTGGCAGTTGCCAGGCCCCATAGAAGTTGCTCCCCCTGGTGGCTGCTCTGGAAGCTCCCAGTCAGTTCTGAGCATATATATAGGCAGAAAAAGGAGCGCAAATAGCTGCGGATATAATGACGAACAAAGGAGAGAAAAACATAGAAACAGTGGCAATTTTTACACTCCTTTGCAATTATGAGCAGTCCAGCACGTGTGTCCAGTAAACCTCTCCCTCAACCTCACTACCGCTTACCCTACCTATCGATGTCTCCGTGAGGCCAGGAGGTGATGTGTGCAGGTTGTTCCTCCAGAGCTGAACAGTGCACACGTCTCCTGTATGTTTGCAACGATGTTTATGCAACTTCTCTCTGCGGTGGTTCCTGTTATATATAGACCTAGCGCACATGTGGAACTGGACAAGTGGTTTGAGCTTCCAGTTCCAATGCAACATTATAAAAAAGCATTTATTTTAAAGAAAAAAAAAATATACATAAAAATACAATGGCAGATATACATTCTATATTATATCTAACTCCCTCAGAAAATAATATTTATTTTCTGGGGAACATGACAATATCCCTATTAATTTCTGATGAGACTGAAAAAAAAAATATTTCTTAAATCAATAAATTATTTTAGGCAATGGTCTCATCTGCTAGTGCCATGCTGGGATAATTGATAGATTACCCCCCCTTGACAGGGGCTAACCCTCCTTGTATATAGGATATGTTAAATTAATTTTCAAAATAATTGAATATAGTCCATTACAACTATTAGATGGTGCCGCAATGAATGGAAGTTTACTGTTTACAATTCCAGTTACAGCAAATAGTACAGTATACAGCACAGCATAGTTTCAATACCCCCTGTAAACCCATGATTTCTTGGCAGAGAGAGAGAGAGAGTGCTCTGGTCTTGTTGCAGGCCAATTTATAAACTTAACAATAGTGGGTGTGTTCATCATCAGTTCTTTATACAGCGCCACTAATTCCACAGCGCTGTACAGAGAACTTACATCAGTCCCTGCTCCATTGGAGCTTACAGTCTAAATTCCCTAACACACACAGACAGACAGACACAATAGGGTTAATTTAGAGAGCAGCTAATTAACCTACCAGTATGAGTTTTGAAGTGTTGGAGGTAACCCCACGGAGCACTCAGAGAAAACCCACGCAAACACAGGGAGAACATAAAAACTCCCCACAGATATGGCCATGGTTGGGAATCGAACTCATAACCCCAGTGCTGTGATGCAGAAGTGCTAACCACTAGGCCACTGTGCTGCCCTCAGTGTTTACATAATGAGGTGAGGTCATCACGGAGGTCACATGAGTAGTTACAAAGCAGTTGATGAATCACCAACAGGGATCTATATTCTAGTAAATATCCAACATCTATTTTAAAGGGAAAATAGTCCATATCTTTAAATGCACAATTCATAGATAAACAATATATAAATTGACAATAATATATATATATAATAATATTAGAGCATATCAGGTTGCACTCTATGAATTGTATTGTTATTATAAATCCGACTTTAACAGGTAATAGGACTTTTACTTTGATAAATCAGACACCAAGTTGCCTTAAATGTTACATAAATGACAGAAATGTTCCGCAGTCAAAAAGACAATGGATGAGAGAGAAAGATGAGAGCACTGGTGTGTTGTGTGTATAGAATGCATGTAACACGCCAAGAGAAATAAACATCCAAGCACAATTAGGAACAAACTTATTGTTTGACAAGTGCTTAAATCACATTAACTGTCAGTGATGAATCTGAGGGTTTCTGTGAGTCAGGAACCAATAAATCAACCTTCCCCTCTGAAAGAAAAAATAGTGTTTAACTGCCCTTTAGGCAAGTTTTCTTTTATATTTTCTAATTCAAACCACCTTTCCATTGATTACATCAAGTTGTCTTAACTGTAAACAAGATATATTACTGAAAAACAAAAAAGTGATGACCATCAGTCTAGATGTGTCTGGCTCAAAATCTCCACGTAAGAAGTGTATTTGTTAGGGATTCAGCTTCATTCAGCGCCTTAGATGGAACTTGCATCCAACTCTACATGAGGCTCTGTATTTGGACTGGAGTGGGAACACTTAAGGACAAATTACGCTGGTGATACGTGAGATTTCAGAACGGGGCATATATTTTGCAAAAGTTTTTAAAATTTTGCCCATTTCTAATGAAGATGAATACCGGATATAGTCTGCAGATTTCTCCATCCATTTTCTTTAAACCGAGGCAGTGGATAGCTACCATCCTATCACTGTGTCCTGAGTATATAAGCTCCCAACATTTTATATTGCATTCATCAAATAAGGCTTTTGTTGGTAGCATACTGGAAGATGTTTCCCACCTCCCCTTTCAAAAACTAACACCTTAGCAGCCAGTGCGACCAGGAACAGGCTGGGCTGGGGGGCAGGGGGACATCTGCCCTCCGGTCCGGCCCCATAGTAGACTACCTTGGGCTGGACCACCTGCATTTTTATTCCATTCAGTCGAGTCTTGCCCCTTGGGCTAAAATTTGCCAGCCCTCCCCTGAGTGTGACCCATGGATATTAGGGAATTGCCAGTACCAACTAGGAGGCTGGCATTTAGGTTATAGGGAAAAAGCAGTATGTGACCAGTAATGCGTTGGCATACACAATTCATACACAATTCATAGTTAACATAGTGGCATCATATCAGTTACTGCCTGTGCCAGATCGGTGACCATGCCTCTACCATAATGTGCTGTGAGCCTTGATCTGGGCAGCTTCTGGTTCACATAAATACCAGTAGACACATGGGAAAAATGTACCACTGACCAACTGACTATTTTTAAAGACAGCTCAGTGCCCGATCAGTAAAAAGGTTAACTGAGGGCTAGTATTGCATGAGGGTGTATAATAAGACCCTACTTTTACTATGCTGACCATAAAGTACTGGGGGCATCTGAGAACCTGTGAGAACATGGCTCTCTACAGGAAAGGTGGATTGCTATAAGCGGAGACCTCTCCGACGTCTAGTTCTAAACGTTTATCTAGTTTTCCAGTGAGAGAGGCAACAAATTGAAAGAGTTTATAAGTATTCGATGAAACAGAAACATGTATTAACAGCAGTTATATGATGATTCTAAATATATATTGTATTCACTATGAGTCCCTGGTTTTTTATATAAGAAATATATATGCATGATAATATGATGAGATTTTTATATCTTACTGAGTATTCACATTTCTTTTTAATTTAGGAATTTCTGGGCCTGCCAGCAGGAGGTGGTAATGATTTACATACTTTTTGATCATATGCTCTGATAATCAATGAGCAGACAGAGTCTAGACTTGCTAACCTATGTCAAACTTAGAGAAAACACACACACAAAAACAAAGCTCCGAGAAACATTTCATTCTCCCAACTCTTAGTTGCTCTACATTATAATGAGTAAAATTTCCATCCAAAGCATGTGATTGATGTTGCTTTGCTTCTTCTCACGTGACATAGAAAAAAAAACATGGATCAATACAGAAAGTTTCTGAAACTTGTATCAGTAAAGCCATCATGGATTGCTACATCTCATACAGGCAGATGCATTAATAAAGACATTGATTTGCACATGAGGTTCCTGTGATGGACTGAAATAATTTGCAGCATCTATGTATGGAGATGAAATATTGACTGATACAAAGTAAATCCAAATGTCACACAGTACAGGAACAGACACCAGGGCTAAGATACAGTTTACGGAGCTGGAAGAAAACTGCTGTTTATCAGATGATGTATTGACATGTTGCGGAGGGGTGGACTCATGCTAGGCGTAGAACGGTATGACACAGCATGCTAGCATGCATCTAGATTAACTTATTTCTTCTTCTTATGTATTGCAAGCAGTTTGTAATCAGTGGTATTCCAGTTACACATAATGCAAAAAAGAATATTTTACTTTTAAAAAAAAGAACAAATGTTTTTCCCATAAACCTCCTCATATTGATACAGAAAATAAGATTTCCTTTTAAAATAGAGTGGCTTGGTTATATATATTGTGAGAAGAGTAGAATTAGATCAACAGGGTTGACAGTCAGCCCTTTGAAGTTAGATTGACCTGTGCAGTAGATCAATGATGACAACTGTCCATAGTTTCCATGTTTTGGGCTAAATCTAATAAAGATCAATTTTTCACAATCCCCATGAATAACACACAAAATAAATTATGAATATATTGTCCAAATTCTCAAATCTGCCAAACAGATTTTATTATTAAGAGAATTTGGGTGATTTTACTCTCTACATTTTCTTTTCCCTTTCACTTCAATAGAAGGTTGGCCCATTCATTTCAAAGGAGTTGTATGATAATTACAGGAACTTAATTGAAATTAATGGGCCATTGAAATGAAAGGAGCTTTACAATATTGCAAAAAAAAAAAAAGTCTTTCATTAGTCTCCATTAAAATAATTAATGTATTCTGTTACGGCTAACGGCTACCAAGATAAACTTTTAGAACAGATGGATAGAGGGCTTCACCTATAGCAGCCGCCTTTCCCATAGAACTAGTAGCGTTTCAAAGATACTCGGATGCCCCCAAGACTTCACTCTAGCGAAGTAAAAATTTATCAGTGGCGACCGTAACGCAGAGGTGAAGGATAACTGAAAAACAGAAGACAATACCAGGAACAGTCCAAAGGTTGAGGGTCAGTAGCAAGCAGGATAATCAGTGACAGGCTAGAGGTCAGGGCAGGTTGCAAGCAAGGATAATCCAGTAAACAGGCAGAGGTCAAGGACAATCAGAATCAGCAGAGTATCCATAGGTCAGGAACTGGTCAGCAATGTGAGGCACACAGGACGCTATAACCGGCAGGGTGGCTACACAGAAACCGTAACCTCGAATGGCCACAATCGGCTTCAGCAGCCTGGTGACAGCTGAGATGAAGGGAGCGGATATGACGTCACAGCTGTCAGGGCAACAGCCGGGATACAGGTTCACAAATAAACAGACGAGTCGCCGCTGCCACGGCTCGTAACATATTCAAAAAATGAACAACTATCTGTAATAACATGTCAGTAGGCATTTTAAACAAGTGTTACCAGTTATAACACATAAACAATAAAGCAGGAAGGAGCCAAGTCCATATGGGATGGCTTAGAGGGCCGGGTGCAAACCTAGGGCCAACTGTTGGCCATCACTTGTTTAGGGAGATTTTTATTTAAATAAACTTTATTTGAAAATTGTATTTATTTATTTTTCACTCTTTTGGTATAATGGGCAGGGGGTTGGAGATCCTGGTCCATTATACCAGGAGCACTGGGGTGGGAAAGTTGCAAGACAAAGAGTCTGCCTGTTTGTATCTTTTTCAATACCCCAAACCCCATAGTTTTCACTGTAACCGGAAGACCTATTGTCTAGCCTGGAGATGGTTTTCACTATAACAGGATGACCCCGGACTATCTGCTGTCGGAGTAGTGCGCGGACACAGGGGTGCAGCAGCATCCTTCATCCCAAGGGCCAATTTATATCAATGGGGTTTCTAGTGTGTGCGCTACATTTAGAAAACACCATTGAAATGAATTGGAAAAGCTACTCACCGGCAAGAAAGGCTTTTTTGCCATCACTAATTTCACTGGTTTGGGGGTAAAATAAAGTGTCTTAAACTAGTAAGTTTATTTGTGGTGATTTCAATGATGATTTACTAAAATTATATTTCATAGATTACCCACGTTCTAAACGTAACACTGCAGAAATGGGTGCTGCCACTGATTTTACACTGTCTGTAGATATTTTTTGCAAGCTTTGAAAATATGGTGACTTTGATGGCATTTTAATAGATTTGGGCCATTTTACCTAAATCACTATTTATGAAAATCATGTTTTATTAGATTCCCCCATAGTCCCAGGTTTAATAAATTTGTCACTAGGTTTCTTTCCCCCTGAATTTCCTTATGTTTAGATCATACTTACAAACTTTGGAGATCATCCCTCCAGGAGATCTCCAAAGTTGGCCATGTCTTGGGGCGTGGCCACGCTAATTGTGTCATTAGCAGCGCACCCCCGTTATACAATACCAATTTTGCTCTATTATAACAGGGGGCTGGGCCAGGATGACATGATTAGCCCTGCTCTCAACCACTTCACCAAAGAAGCGGGCACGATTCAGGAGCTTGCCTTGCTCTCCCGAGAGCTCCCCAAAAAATTGTGAGTATGGTTTAGACTTAATCATTAGCCCATGCTACTTCTTTTACTCTGTATAAAACATGCAATTCTCAGTACAATTTTATGCAGTTTTATAAGGATGCTATTATCAAAATCATAGCATTTTAGCAAGTACCATTTACCACAACCTCTTATCTTATAGCAACTTGAATTCACACAAGGCAGTTGGTGGGGTCCGATATTATAAACGACATCAGACTCCAGCAAACTGCCCACCCAAAAAGTCAGGTATACTGTGTTTATAACATAGTCTAATTCATTTTTGTTCCATTATATAATGTCCAAATTCAAAAGTGTATTATTTATCTGTAATAAAGCTATTAGTTTTATGTTTCCTTTCTCACAATAATTGTCCTACTAAGTAGCGATATTTAGCTGTTTTTTTTTCCTCTGCTGTTAAACCAGCAAATCATAATAAACATTATCAACATTTAGTGTAATAATCACTCAATAATCACTCGTGAAAATAAACTGAGCCATTTTCTGCTGTGGAAAACCACAGATGAAAAATCCCCATTGTGACACTAACATAAAGTGTTCTATTGCCAGCGCGAAGTATGGAAAGTCATAATGTCCGCACACTTTGTGTCTTGTCAAATCTCACCACGGACACAGGACCTAATCAAGCAACATTTCTTTTAGAAGTATTCTTGACTTCCAGAACCTGGACATTTTACATGCTTCAAGTACTGTAAAAGCATTCAAAAACATTAAAACAGCTGGTGCCAAATCATTTACCATTGTTAAACCTAGGGGTAAATGTACCAAGGTCCGATTATCCCGCATTTTAAAATGGCGGCAAATCGCGGGTGATAACCCGTGATTTTAGTCCCCAAGTCGCCAGATGTATTAAACTGCGATTTTTACTTTGATCTTAAAAATTGCTGGTGATCTCTGGCCATTTGCTGCAATGTCAAACACTCCCGTGTTGTCCTTATCTAGCTGCTAGATTAGTAAACACATCACTGTTACACTGCCCTGTCTATAGAGCCAGAGGTCCGGCAGATGTCAAATGTTTAAAAATAGAAAAACAGTTTTTTTAAAAAAAAAAAAGCGTGGCGTCCCCCTGCCTGAGCACTATTAACCCTAGTGCTGCCAGCCTACTGCTGGTTACGTAAAAATAAAATTGAGGAAAAAATTTGTGTGGGGTCCCCCCGATTTTCACATAACCAGCACTAGGCAAACCAGCCAGGGTGGGTGGCACTATAGTAGGGGGGACACGCGGCAGGGATCTCCCACTCATAATGACAAACCAACCCCAGGCTGTTCATCGCTGGGCTGGATTCCCTAGGGAGTGGGATCTTCCGAAAAAAACGAGTGGGCCCCCTCTAGGTATAACCAGCTCATTGCTGAAAGCACTAGGGCTCTTCCTATCCCTGTGGGCTGTGGGTAGTAGGGAAATAATGCCGAAAATAATGTAAAATACCAAACGGACGCCATTTTGTTTTGTGGTCCCAAACAGTCTGGGCATGCTGATGCTTGTATAGCTACAAGCACCAGCATACCCAGGGCAGCCAGGGCATGCTGGCACTTGGAGAATGACATAGGTTCTCAGCCCTAGTGCTGAAAGCACTAGGGCTCTTCCTACACCCCTGGCCGGTGGGTGAAGGGTAATATCGGCAATTGTAATGTATAAAAAACAGACAGACGCCATTTTGTTTTGTGGAACTACAAGCCCCAACCATGCCAGGGTGCCATAAACAGTGTGGGCATGTTGATGCATCAGCATACCCATGGCAGCCAAGTCATGCTGGCACTTGGAGAACCACAAGTGCCAACATGCCCTGAGACCCATGGCTGGCTGCGACCTGTAGTTCCACAAAAGAAAATATTAAATAAATCAAACCTCCCTGTTTACAACCACACACTTCTAATAAAAATAATAAAAGCCCAATAAAAACAATACACACCCTCATTCATACCACATACATCTATCAAAAATAAGAAAACCCCAAAATACTCACCAATCAGATATTTTCTTTTTTCGTCAGCAGCTTTTAATCCAAAAATGTTTGAAAACCAAGTCCAAATAAATTTGTATCCAAAGTCCCTGCTTGAAAACCAAGTCCAAATAAAGCTTCATACATTTGAGACTTGTATAGCTAGAGTGGCAAACAGTCGGGACTTTGATCTCTATCGATTTTAGAAATAGCGATTTTGACAGAAACACAACTCTGGCGATTTTACATGAAATCTCAGCTTCATACATCAGCAGGTTTCAACTCTCCCTGATCTGCTAAAACATTTCACATGGGGTCAAATCTTCCATGGAAAATCAGTTCAGGGAGATTGTGCAAGCAATACCTAGGTGCTCCGACCAAGGGGCATATCCAACTCCACCCATTGGTATATCTAGTTCTGCCCAGAGGGGCATGTCCAGCACCACTAGGTATAACATACACATAGACAGATAGATAGACAGACAAATAGGAGGCCCTCTCACACATCCACTCCCCCCAAACCTTCTCAGTACCCAACTCTTTCTCTCTTCCTCTTCTCTTTCTTACACCCTTTCTATCCTCATGCCCCCTTGTGAGGATACCGGGTTTAACGTAACCTTCTGCGCCGCACAGCTAGCCTAACCGGTACCTACCGAAGGTTCAAAATCACCCAGGCAAATATTCAAAATAAAACAAATAAGTTTATTTAACAAAATGGTAGCACCAAACAGCAATAAACATATTTAAATAATAACTTGAAACACTACAGTCTGGCACAGACAACATACAGTGTATAAAGAAAACACCTCACCATTATCCTAGCCACTCTCAGGGACTGCTGTGTATCAATCCAAGCTTCTCCCCCTCTCTCCTTTAAGGCTACCAGCAAAGGTAGTGGCCCTGAGTCACTGTCCCTCCGCTTTCGGTGGACACACAGCTCCCCAAGACCTGGAGAGGTAGTTCAGGGCAACGGCAGTAAGGGACCGATTGTCCCTTTCCTGTCAGGGGCAAAGATCTATATCTCAATGCCAGCTTGAATTTAGCTATTACTTGGTGGTGAATGCCAATTTGCTGTCCTCTGGAGCTTTTTTGAAGCCCAAAAATGACCTCATCAGCAATTTCAGGACCTGCCTGATTGGACCTTTTCTGTGTTTTCCTTTTCACAGGTAAACATACATTTAAAGGGATAGCAGATGAGCCACTCCTGATTTAATTAGGGACAGGTATTGTTCTGTGGCTATACAGCAGAGTTTGTTTAAACAGGATAGATCACAATCCAGACACATTTACATTTAAATACACAATGCAGTCCTCTGTAATTAAACATAGAGCTCTGTCTGTGGGCCTTTTCCCTATGCTAGCACACACAGAGCCACAGCTAAACAAAAACAAGAGACCCTCTGGTGTGATGTACATTCATACAAGACTGGTGGACAATAATCTTTTTGCATAGGCTGAAACAATGGACTAGTATGCAAGATAACAAAGCATGCTGGCAGACATTTTAACTACTTTCAAAATAAATATATACAAGCTTAAATATGACTGACAAATACGGGGAACCAGAGGGCTAGAAAAATTACATGTTTTTATAGTCCGCAGTTTGTGAGAAACGAGGTGCAGACAGGTTGAGGTGATATTAATACCTTGTTTCTCCACACGCCTTATTCCTCTACCCCCTCTCTCCCCACGTTTTCTCTCTCATCTCATTTCTCCCCCACCTCCCTTTTCTCTATCTCACAAACTCTTTCCCCCAACTGTATCCCCCACCCCCCACCCACTTCACTCTCCCACACCTCTTCTCCCGTGAAAATTACCTTTGTGTATAGCACACAAAGGGTCTCATGTTAAGATGAATGCAAATTGTGTTCTTGGCATACAATACACTTTTTTTTACTTTGGCACAAGCACACAAACCACTAGTTCCGAAACCAGTAGCTTGTGCACTTGGGCAGAAGTAACAAAACACATTGTGCGCCATGAATGCAATTTGCGCTCAAATTAACATGAGCCCCAAAGTGTGTAGATGACCGGTAGAATATACGCCTTGCTGTTCTTAAAATGTGAACTCTTTGCAGGCACTAAAAGTCAACTCTCCATAATTTTAAAATGTCTGGTCTTCAATCTAAAAAAACGGTGTTAAACTTTCATTATCATTTGATGAATTATTTTATATTTCACTTTATATTTCATTATATTACTCTATATTGTGGTATATGTACTATCCTTCAACTGCTTACTATGCTATAACTTGCTTCTGCAGAGCCCTTTCTCAGGCAATACCCTTTGTTTTGGGGAAGATGTATAGTCACTAAGACAGATTGATGAAGTGGCATATATTTGAGTGACAGATGCCTGTGCCAAAGGGGGTGCAATGACATTTACTTTACACAGCAATAGCTGTTTGAAATGAATTACGCATATTTTTAATAAAATCCCATTTTTTCTGGGATACACTGAAGGCTATTCTTAATTAACTTGAATTTTAATCATATAATAGATGTCTCAAGCTTTCATGTCTAGACCTATAATACATCTATCTATCTATCTATCGCATATCTATCTATCTATCGCATATCTATCTATCTATATATCGCATATCTATCTATCTATCTATATATCACATATCTATCTATCTATCTATATCTCATATCTACCTCATATCTATCTATCTATCTATCTCATATCTACCTATCTATCTATCTCATATCTACCTATCTATCTATCTCATATCTACCTATCTATCTATCTCATATCTACCTATCTATCTATCTATCTCATATCTACCTATCTATCTATCTCATATCTACCTATCTATCTATCTCATATCTACCTATCTATCTATCTATCGCATATCTACCTATCTATCTATCTATCGCACATCTACCTATCTATCTATCGCACATCTACCTATCTATCTATCGCATATCTACCTACCTATCTATCTATCGCATATCTACCTACCTATCTATCGCATATCTACCTATCGCATATCTACCTATCTATCTATCTATCGCATATCTACCTATCTATCTATCACATATCTACCTATCTATCTACCTACCTATCTATCTATCTATCGCATATCTATCTATCGCATATCTACCTATCGCATATCTACCTATCGCATATCTACCTATCGCATATCTACCTATCGCATATCTACCTATCGCATATCTATCTATCTCTCTCTCATATCTATCTATCTCTCTCTCATATCTATCTATCTCTCTCTCATATCTATTTCTCTCTCTCTCATATCTATTTCTCTCTCTCTCATATCTATTTCTCTCTCTCTCATATCTATCTATCTCTCTCTCATATCTATCTCATATCTACCTATTTATCTCATATCTACCCATCTATCTCATATCTACCCATCTATCTCATATCTACCCATCTATCTCATATCTACCCATCTATCTCATATCTACCCATCTATCTCATATCTTCCCATCTATCTCATATCTTCCCATCTATCTCATATCTACCTATCCATCTCATATCTACCTATCCATCTCATATCTACCTATCCATCTCATATCTACCTATCCATCTCATATCTACCTATCCATCCCATATCTACCTATCCATCTCATATCTACCTATCCATCTCATATCTACCTATCCATCTCATATCTACCTATCCACCTCATATCTATCTACCTCATATCTATCTACCTCATATCTATCTATCTATGTCACAACACCTACTCAAGATAAGACTAGTGGATTCTCTCTCTTTTTCCTATCATCAGTTAACAACTTCTTTCATGACCAAATCAATGGTACAGATCGTAAAGGAGTTTTATTAAGATTACAAAATATCATTGGAATACAACATACTCCCCTATGGATACTAAACCCAACTCAAATAAAATCAGCATAGACTATATAACAAATCAATAATACTCTAACAAACTTCTTCAACAAATATAATCCCAAATACTCCTCTCCAGCAATCAACTGGGCATACAGTGGTTATTAGCGAACATCTAATTAGTAGCAAATCATTTAAAAAATGCAACTAATGATGAATTAAGTAAAGATATTGCCTAACTACATTTACTAACTTCAAAATTAGAAAATCTTCAAAATATTATCAATGGGTACTCCAAAGATATTATCAGTGGGATAACAACATTATTAGCAAATAAGATGTATCCTACAAAATTTCCGTATAAGTATTGTAAACATAGACATCAAGATGATCTCCAAAATGTTGGCTTCAAGATTTAAGTGTCTATTTATGAACCACCAAAGAAGGTTTTTATCCCAGTAAAACTGCGGTTTTCGGAGTATTACCTCTTTTTAAAGTAACAAGCCTATTAACTATTTACTAGTTAAAGGATCGCTGCAGATATCATGACTATGAGGACTGTGAAAATGGCCTATGTATCCAGGCCCGGCGCTCCCATTAGGCAACCTTAGGCAGTTGCCTAGGGCGCCGGGACCTGCAGGGCGCCGCTAGATTGTCTAATCTAGTCAGTTGTTCCAAGAAGAGGACGGCGGCGGCCATTACAAAATAGCAACAGGCGCCCCTCCGCCGCTGCACTTCTGTCCCAAACCGCTGTCAGCGGTTTGGGACAGAAGTGCAGCAGCGGAGGGGCGCCTGCTGCTATTTTGTAATGGCCGCCGCCGTCCTCTTCTTTATCTGATATGATGCGCCCTTACATACCTCTCCCGGAGTTAAACATCTGAAATATGACGTTATACCAGGAAGTGCAGAGGGATCTGGGTAATGTAGTTTTATGGTTTCCTCTTCTCCTTTGAAATTTTGCCTAGGGCGCCGATAACGCTAGCACCGGCCCTGTATGTATCAAGCTCTGAAATTTAGAGCTTGACCAGACAGCTAATGCATTCTGAAGATGAGGAGAGCATAGCCGGAGAGGGATCCCCGGGAGGCTATGTGCTCCTCTCCATTACAAATTGTACAAAGGCCTTAAGAACCTTGCTATTTACTATGGACTATTTGCCAGGAAAATTTACATCATACGTTAAAATTCTATATGAAAACCCCATGGCAAGATTGAGAATTATGGGTTGTCAATCAAGTCAACTTGAGATGAAATGTGGAATATGTCAGGGGTACCCATTATTGTTTGCGCTATTAATAGAAGCTCTCACTTAGAAAAGATTAAACTGTCCAAGTTGTGCAAATTGGTAAAACGATCTGCAATTTAAACCTTTTTGCAGATGACACATTAATGTCCATAAGAAATCCCATAATCTCTTTACTAAACCTTCACAAACACCTACATTTTTTACAAGACTCATTCCTTCAACTTAATGTATCCACTCTAAACTATACGTCTAATGTGTCTAAAGAATTATGTAGCTGGTCATAGTTGTGTGGTATATATGAGTGAATTTGTAGCAAAAGTTTGAATTGAATATCTCAGTGGAACAGGCCGTTTTGCAGAGATGCAAAGTTCCAGTGATACAATCTTAGAAGTTCAGCATTTGCTTCACCATTTCACTGAATGGCATTTTGCACTGTATTTGTATAATGTGCATTTCACATTTTACAGAATGTAAGATTAATATAATCATAGCCATTTAGTCGCATTCTGCTTTGTAGTGTACTTGACCAAAGAACCGTACAACATTCCGTTGTCAAATGCAGAACAGTTCGAATATTCTGAAAAACATTTTAGATAATACTATGGAATGTTCGCTCTAAACTGAGCTATCTGGAAATTATTAAATAATTAAAAACACTGGAGACTTTTCTATACCTAGATCACTCATTGAAATGAAAAAATGGTTCCATCATGGTATAGACAAAAGTAGGCTGCCACTGTTTATTCTTATATATGTGTGCCTGCATAAACAAGCAAACTATAACTTTTATTATTGATATAATACAATAGCCTAGTATTATATATATATATAAAATGTGGTAAAGGCTAGGGCAGTGGAACTCATTCATGATCCAGGCCTTTTGGCTGACAGTGTAAAGCTAATAAAAAGTTAGATGTGAGCTAGATGGAGGAGTCAATGTAGTTTAATGTAGCTGGGACTATAGAATTGTATATACCCATTTAACTTGTATCTAATAGGGCATAAAAATTGTAGATGATGGACCCAGTGGTCTTGAAAGTGAAGGACCTACACATGGCCTATGGTAGCCCTGTCTACAAACATTACATAAAACAAATATAATGGTATTAAGTTTCAAGCGTACAGACCTGACGGCATCCAAGAATCTGTATGTGGTTTTCTTAGTGTGTTCACCTGCTCCCAGTTCAGATCATTGTGTTCCCATTGACTGTAACCACAAGACTGGTATGGCTCATCGAATGAACAACTACCTGAGAGGGGAACAAAGAGAAACACTCAATTAGATATACATGATCACTGTTTTCAATCAGATGTTACACACTACTTCACATGTATCCATGCAGATCCATGTAGCAATAATAATGACATTTATATTAGTATATATTTTTACATACAGACTTTAACTCAGACTTCCTGGGTTTAACCTGAAGCTTCCGTGGCATACTTGTATAAGAAACCCCTATTATTCTTCTCATTGCTTCTACAGTTATTACTATACTTTAAGCATACTGTTATTAATCACGCCCCAGGTATCAGCTCCTAGAACCACTTCAGAGGTCTTCACCTATAGGAACCGATTTTCCCGTAGAGCTAGATGCGCTAACAGGTACTCTGATGCCCCCAGGTCTTGTGCTCTAGTAGTAAGAGCTGATAGCCTGAGAATGTAGCGCTGGTGTACACGTAGAAGTGGAGTGAAGATACCGGCAGAGGTTTGAGGGTCGCCAGTACACGGTAGCGCCAGGTCCAGGCCAGGGGTCAAACAGGTCACAGGCAATATGACAGCATCAGTATCCAAGCAAAGGTTCAGGGTCACAGGCAATAAGGAGTATCAGAATCAGGCAATAGGTCAAGGGTCACAAGCAATCAACAAGGTCAGAATCCAGGCAGGGTAGTATGCACAGAAGCAGGGACTATAACCGTCAGGGAGGGCTTGTCCCTTCCTCCCTATAAACAGATGGGGGCCAATGAAAACTGTCCTGCACAGCAGGAGATAATCAGCCCAGCTGGGCTATGAACTACATTTAATGTGCGCACGCGCACGGCTGCCCTAGATGCCGGGACGCGGCGCAGGGGACTGAGAGCGTCCCGACCATTGCCTAGGCAACGGCCGGGACCATGAGGAAGTGACATCCCGGTCGTCATGACGACGGCCGGGACGCTGTGCCTGCACAGGAAACGAGTCACAGCGGTGCCCGGAGCCGCCACGGCTCGTAACACATACAATGCTATCAGAAGTATGTATTTGGCCACTATAGCTGTGGACGAAGTGAATGTTAAAAGGGGTTTTACAGTTTTGGACAAACCCCGTCTTTCTCTCCTACCCCCTTCTACAATTGGGGGTAGCCTATTATTTGAAGCTGGGAGCCTGCAGGAGCCATATCACACAGTGAATATTAATTAAACGTATTGTGTTACTGTGTTGAACAGTAAATATTTTGTAGAACTAGTCCCACTATATAAAATTGGGTTACCAAAAGTGATACCAGTGATAACATCAATGTTGCTGGCAATAAAACCCACACATTCAATTAAGGGCACACCCTTGAAGAACGACTAAAATGTTATTTGCATAAGTATTGAATCCCTGGTGAAAAAATATTGGCAAATAAGGACACACTTGGGCAAATCTGGTACTTCGCTCAATGAGTTTATTTATCATTGGGAGATAATTCTGGCGAAAAATTATTGTTTTTGCCGGTGTTCGGGCCTCTTCCAATATATTCAAGGGATTAACTAAACTCCACTGAAAAGCTTGAAGTCTATTTGAGGAATATAGCGGTGGTACATGTACCACTGCAATCCTCATAGTGCTATCGCCATCTCAGGATAGCGAAGGATACCAGGGGAAATAGGAAGATATCTATGTATTCTCCAGCCGCCAAACACACAGCTGCAGCAAGGCAACAGAAAATACTTTATTTTAATAAAACATATTTTCAGTTTTTCAATTATTTAAAACAACATTTTTTAAAATGTCGAAGTCTATTTTTTACTTTGTCAATAAACTGTGACCCCATGTCCAAATAGGGAGGGGAGCTACAATAAGGGTTTGGTCATAAAACCCATTTTTAGGAAAAAAAATAAAGACTACGAAGAATTGTGTTCCGTCACAATTATCTAATGAATAAATGAAAACTGGGGTGCAAGAAGGGTGTGACCTCTCTTGCAACCCAGTCTTAATTGACATTCAGTAAACACTTGTGGTAGAGCACAATACTCTAGAGAGTTTCTCTCTCTATATATATGTATATTATACACGCACATACATACTGTATGTTAATGTAAGGCATTGTAAAACAACACTTTATAGGAAGCTTGAATCTTAAGGGCAGATTAAATAACTCCACTTCATTGACTTAACATATCAGAAAATACTTATACTAATATATATACACACACATATATATATATATATATATATATATAGATAGATAGATAGAGAGAGAGAGCTGTGTTCTTGTCACTCTCCAGTCTCCAGTGCCATTGCTCATACAGAAACGGGAGGGGTAGCAGTGTTCTTGACACTTCACAAAAATTGACTGGAAATTATTGAAAAATAATGTTGAGATTAATAATAACGCAGGGATAAAAAAGGCAAATTATGTGATTTTAGCAAAAAAAAAATAGGGATATTAGAAAAAAAATAAATAAGGATCCAAAACCCAAACACGCGAGGGAGGTTTTGCCAAACCAAAACACGAAGTTAGTCCACATCCAAAACCAAAACACGGGGGCAGTGAACATCTCATACATTATATATATATATATATATATATATATATATATATATATATATATATATATATATATATATATATTTTATTTGGAAAAAATGTTTTTTTCTGACAATCCACGCTCCTTTAATATATGTTGATGTTTTTTTGTACATGTCTGCCAGCTCTATCTTTTTTAGTTTGATCACTGACCTTTCCATTTCCACTCATCCAGCCTTGTATGTGCTGTCCAACTGAGTTCTAAGATAAACCAGTGACATGTAAGTGACAGTCTAAGCAACTACATCTAGGTGACTGATGTATGTTTATTATAGACTGCAAATGCAGTGTGCATACTGTATGTGTCTGCAACAATTTAGCAAAATAAGCCTTTTCAGATAAGAAGCAACAAGAAATTTCATAAGCTATCCCAAAGGAGTCGAGATGTGAAGGAAGGTAAGAATTCAGTTCAGTTGTAAGCTCCTCCTAAGCAGTATTCCACTTATGCCAATAATGAATGGGAGTTGACCCGTTAATCCTAAGAAAACCCTCAAAGATAAATAGTGAAAAATTGGGCTGGCAGCTGTTTGGAATTTATAACGAATGAATACAAAAAGTTGTGTTTTGATCTCTAGTATGAACTAAAGTGAGAGATGAATATGCCATAGAACAGGTGAACAATTGATGGCACATTTTAAAGAAAATGAGATGAGGGCATTTGGGAAATGAAAGATACATAAATTCGTGTGAAAATGACACTTTTTGAGAAAGGCTAATTTTAGAATGAAGGCTATTTATGGTAGCCCCCTGGCCAGTGGCCTCAAGCAAAGTTTCCCTATGGGAAAACATATTTAACAAGGACAGCGGCAGTACATCTATTTTTTCCAATTTTATTTTTGACTTGAAACTTCATTTTTTTTTTACAAATCTGGAAATGTAAGCCCAATTTAAAAAAGCATGTCAGGGAGTATACGCTCTTATACAGTATTAAATTAATATCACACTACGCAAAATTTGTCAGTAATACGGCACTACATTAATACCATAATGCACAATTTCTATAATTGAGTAACACCATACTACATTAATGTAGAATAGTAACATAGTACTAAGGTATGTCAACACCAATCTACAACAATATATTAACACCGTACTACATTAATGTAGAATTGTAAGTAGTAACCTAATATAAAGGTATGTCAATACCGTTCTGCCCGCTGGTCAATACTTACAAGACACCATACTACATTATTACAGCATAAAAACAAAGAACTACATTAATACAGCACAGCAAAAGCAACAACATAATAACACCGCAGTACATTAAAACTAGAGTTGTTTGGGCTCGGTTTCTTGAAAACCGAGCCCAAGCTTAAACAGAGATTTAAGCCACTACATAGATACAATATCTATGTAGTGGCTTAAATCTCTGTTCAATGCAGCGTATTCCAACATTACGGATTCCATGCTGCCCACATGTTCCGTGTCACAGTCTGTCTGAATAGATGTAATGCCACTCCAGTTGTACTATCCATTCCTGTGTCTACATAAGTTTGGCAGTTCTTCAGGGATGAGAGGGAGTTATCCAGAGAGTTCATTGATAGCTACCTTAAGCCCAACAGTGCTAAGCTATTGGTAACTTGTTTTGTGGGGGCCCAAACAAACCAAGCACTTCATCCACAAAAGTGTCACTGCTTGTCTCTGGAGTGCTTGCTTTGTTAAACTGTACATGTCCTTTTCAATATCTTACATAAGGGTGGGTGGGAGGCTCCAAGGACAATTCCATCTTGTACCACATTTCTTTTCTGCCACTGCTGTGTGGCAATGTTTCCTAGATGTGCTATGAACTGCCTTGTGTTTTTGTTGCTGCTCTGTCGCTAAGAGTCCAGACAGCTCGCTGCAGTCTTTGTCCGAAAGTGTATGAAAATAATATTGTGACCTGTAAGATGGTCAAAATAGACTTGAAATGACTGGAAATTAGTGTTATTGAGGTTAATAATAACGTAGGAACAAAAAAAGGGCAATATTATGTGATATTTAGCATATTTTAGCAATTTTTCTAAAAAATACAGATCCAAAACACGCAAGCTTGGTTTTGCCAAAACCAAAACATGAAAACACGGTGGTCCGTGAACAACTCTAATTAAAACTTCACTGCACAATATCTACAATACATTAACTCCTACAAGTGAGCAAAATTTTTTAAAACTGTTCCACTGAATATTTGCATCATTCCACATATGGTTACGGAAAAGTGCACATTTTTCCAATGGAGTAGGGCCTTAATACTTGTCACTACCACTTCTGTTTTGCCCAGACTTCTCCCATTTGATACCCCAACCACACTGCACAGAAGAATGAAACAATTTCTCATGCCATTCCTGCCACCACCGCATGATAGCCCTTGCTGCCAATATTTAACATACATTTCCTGTCCACCTGTGCATCGGTTCTTACCATCCCACACAGAGTATGTGCAGAACCGAAGTGCCAGGGTGTGAAGATACGTAGTTCCCAAATCACTCGGACGCGGTATTAGGGAAAAAATAGAAGGATGGTTTATTCTGCAGAACAGGATTAAGAACAGCACGGCCCTGTAACAATAGCAGGTCCAACAAACGAGTAAATCAGTTCAAATAAATTCAGTGAGATATGTTGCACAGCGCAAATCTGGCAAAGCATCACCTCTTGGCCAAAAGTTAGTCACACACGTCCAGCTCCCAGGGTAGCCTCTTTTATCACCTCCTAATCCCACCTTGGGATCTGCCTGTCCAGTGGAGTTGCAAAAGGTCTTGATTGGTGGGCTGCTTACACTATCCAGCCCCCTCCCCTACCTCCCCAGGTGTGTTCACTCAGGTGACCCCTGCTGGGTCAGGCTCCTGGCTGGCTGTAGAGCTCACTAGTGGACAATAGGGAGCAAACAGAAAAAACAATGATAGCTTAATTCACTTAACTTCTGAGTGTTCCCCGTGGAGGTGTAAGTTAACCCCTGAAGTACTTTTCCAAGGAGATGTTATAGTTACATCACTGATACTTCCTGATAACAACATGGACTGGATTAGATTAAGGGGTTGTAACACCATACACCATGCCCGTTGCTTTACACAGGGCCAGAAAATACACTACATTTTCTAGCAGAGCCTTCCCTGTTAAAACTGAAGAGTTCTAAATGGGGCTTCAAGGGCTGGCCTGATACCAAAGTTTGCTCATGAACAGAAATCTATGCTATCACAATGAAATTGAAAAGTTAGCTGTGTAGAATTAGCAGCAGTTCAATCCTTGAGATAGGTCCTGGAAGTGCCTACAAAGGCAGTAATACAATGTGCTTGGGAAATGTCCACTGGTCTGCATTTTCTTGGACTGAATAACTCATCACTAACCCTGTGACAACCTATGCCAGATCTGTGCCTTTCTCTTTATATAATCCCAGCCTAGACAGCTTGTGTCACACTTCTGGTATCACAACATGGAATCCAATAGCCAGGTAGTTTAAAAGTAAATAGGACTTATTTTAATGTACAAATTTAAATATCCAACAAGTGAAATCAATAGTCACAAGGCAGATAAAAGGTATGGTGGAAGTGTCAAACAATAAAAATCCAAATCACAACAGGGAGCAAGGTTCTGTGGAAGCATCTAGTTCAGATTCAAACACAATATACAAGCAAAGGCTTCAAAACTGGAAGTATCTTTATGGGCCCAAACAGGAAATGAGATCCAAGATGGAATATTCATGAGACAGTCCCGGCCATCTTGGATAAGGGCTATTCTAATAGCAAGTTCATAACATCTTGTTTGCCTTAACCCTGTCACCCTTCCGATTAATGTATATTTATATTCTGTGTTTCTGTTTCACATATACCTTTTATTTAGTTTCTAGTCAAGCTGAAGATTGAAGGTTTATTTCTTTTAGAATTAATGATAAAACCATTTTACATTACAGTGATTATAATACCATTGCTGTAAATTGAATTAAAACTGTTTCAGCCATGGAAAATTACGTTACAGCACACTAACCAAATAATGGTTGATAAGTACAAGTGAATCTCATAAGCTCCTTGTAATGCCTTTTGTAATAATACTTTGTATTTCTACAAAATGATTTTCAGAATGATTGCTCTAGTTTACCTTAAACTAAATATGGCTGTGGAGGCAGACGGGTTGGGGGCCAAGCTAAAATCCAACAGAGTAGAGCCAATCAAAACTAAGAATTTGTAACTTTGCTGATAATTAACAAAGCAAAATGAACAAAGCAAAACAGCATGGAGTGATTGTATAAATAAAATGGGGTTCATTTAGAGTGTGACACCTTTGAGTCAAAAGTGTACACGTAAAATATGTGCAACAAAAATAGTGCATTTATGTGTTTATTTTGAGTTGCACATATATTAAGATACATGAAACTCAAAATAGCATGTTAAATGAATCCGAATAAAAATAAGTTTAAAGTGCATCAAGATATGCTCTAAGTGTATCATGATGCAGCCACATACTAGAAGCTCCAGTTATCATCATCAACTATAAATTACCTCATATGTACACAATATTTTGTCTTCTCCAATCTGCATGAAACTAAAAGAAAATGCTCTAAATAACAAGCAATCTGTCAAGTAACATAGATTATAAAATATCATAAAATCGTCACTTAAAACAAAACTCCAGAAAAATGTACCGGTAAAATACAGGTTAAGCACCAGTGACCACATCTACAGAATATGCTTCAGGAAATTGAAATAGTTTTTAAAAAGCAATATGGGCATCAAATGAAAAATGTCATAGTCTTGTCTGGATGTAGCCTAAAACTTTCAGAAGCTCATCAAAATAAAGATATACAGTAATGACCCAAAAATTTTGAGAATGACACAAATATTATTTTTTACAAAGTCTGCTGTCTTATGATGGCAATTTACATATACTCCAGAATGTCACGAAGAGTGATCAGATGAATTGCAATTAATTTCTAAGTCCCTCTTTGCCATGACAATGAACTTTATCCCAAAAACAACATTTCTACTGCATTTCAGCCCTGCCACAAAAGGACAAGCTGACATCAGGTCAGTGATTCTCTCATTAACACAGGTGAGAATGTTGACGAGGACAAGGCTAGAGATCACTCTGTCATGCTGATAGAGTTAGAATAACAGACTGGAAGCTTTAAAAGGAGGGTGGTGCTTGAAATCATTGTTCTTCCTCTGTTAACCATGGTTAACTGCAAGGAAACACGTGCAGTAACCATTGCGTTGCACAAAAGGGCTTCGCAGGCAAGGATATTGCTGCTAGTAAGATTGCACCTAAATTAACCATTTATCGCATCATCAAAAACTTCAAGGGGAGAAGTTCAATAGTTGTGAAGGCGGCTTCAGGGCGCACAAGAACGTCCAGCACCGCCTCCTAAAGTTGATTCAGCTGCGGGATCGGGGCACCACCAGTGCAGAGCTTGCTCAGGAATGGCAGCAGGCAGGTGTGAGTGCATCTGCACGCACAGTGAGGTGAACACTTTTGGAGGATGGCCTGGTTTCAAGAAGGCCAGCAGAAGCCACTTATCTCCAGGAAAAACATCAGGGATAGACTGATATTCTGCAAAAGGTACAGGGATTAGACTGCTGAGGACTGGAGTAAAGTAATTCTCTCTGATGAATCTTCTTTCAGATTGTTTGGGGTATCTGGAAAAAAACTTGTCCGGAGAAGAAAAGGTGAGCGCTACCATCAGTCCTGTGTCATGCCAACAATAAAGCATCCTGAGACCATTCATTTGTGGGGTTACTTGGGTTGCCTCTCAGCCAAGGGACTGGGCTCACTCACAATTTTGCCTAAGAACACAGCCAAGAATAAAGAATGGTACCAAAACATCCTCCAAGAGCAACTTCTCCCAACCATTCAAGAGCAGTTTGGTGATGAACAATGCCTTTTCCAACATGATGGAGCACCTTACCATAAAGCAAAAGTGATCACTAAGTAATTTAGGGATCAAAATATCGAAATTTTGGGTCCATGGCCAAGAAACTCCCCAGACCTTAATCCCATTGAGAACTTGAAAACAATCTTTAAGAGGCGGGTGGACAAACAAAAACCCATAAATTCTGACAAACTCCAAGCATTGATTAAGTAAGAATGGGCGGCCATCAGTCAGTATGAAGAATTTTATTGACAGCATGCCAGGGTGAATTGCAGAGTTCTTCTAAAAGGGTCAATTGCAATTGTCCATCCTGATTTGCTTACATTAATCTAAAAAAAAAAAAGTATGGACGAGCAGGTCACCTGTCCTGTTAGTGGAAGTGCAGACAAAGCAGTTATAGCACAGCTTTGCTGTTCCTACTCTGAAGCAAAAGACAGGGAATGTTCAATGCTGGCCCTTCATTTTTTTTACACCCAAGTCAGTTGCCTCTTCTGCCTAATCCTAGTCCCGAACCTGCACAACACATTGTATAGCTGTATTTATAAGTTTGGGTGCTCCATAGCAATAAACCATAACAAGTACTTCAAGAGAGATCCACATGCTCCCATAATAAAGCAGGGGACAAACCACAGATTTAAGCTTTTAACGTGTTCAATTTCTATCAGTTTTATCAAGATAATAAAATCTATTTGTAAGCATCTCAGAAATAAGATGGTGTGTCGGGCCACTTCTAAAGCTATAAATAAAATATAGTCATGCAATTTTCCAACAGAGAAAGGTTAAGAATGTCTAAGAAGATATGAAATGTGACCAAAGAAATTTAAAATGAATGGTTCAAATGTTGACTGCAAATTTGGATTGAAGCTTCTTGATAACACAAATGGCAGTGAAATATTTTGCATGACTTCACGAAAAAAAAAAACAGTTCAAAGTAGCGCAACCTGTGACTAATATGAAACAAATACGGATATTTGTGAAGTGTGTGCAGATCAGAATATGGCATTAGCAGATGTCACACAAACTGCTTCTCAATAAGCAACCAGAATGAAATTCATATTTCCCTACTGGTGTCTCGGAACATCAGCTGAATCAATCTATAATTTTATGAGGTCATTGAAATGAAATAGAATTGACATTTTCTTTGCAATGAGAAAACACAGGGAAGCCAAGATTGCTAAATGAATTATGGCTCAGTAAATGTAGCAACTCTTATTGTTGTGAAATAGCCCGTACAGCTTTATCAATAATATTATATGTCACATTTGGGCAGCAAATAATGTGAATTATTATTGTTCTCTTTAACTTTTAGTAAAAAGGCTGTAAATAGCATAATGTATTATTCAATGAACACACAAGTATCTGCTGGAATATTTTTCATTGTTTCAAAATACTGTTTATGATCCAGATCCCCCTTACTGATAGAAGTCATTAACTGCAGTCCTTCACATCAGTAACCAGGGGGCAGTCATCAGAGTTTCAGATGATGGCCTCCTAAGTCTAGGACAGCTATTGCTGTAAATCCTAGGATTAAAAAAAATGATTTTCCCCAAGTTTAATTCATTTGAAACAATATGTTCTGGTGATTTACCAAATAGGTGTCCATAACATTGTACCTGCTACCATCAGAAAATATGTAGTGGAGGTCATTTACGAACCGTTGGTTCTACACTGATGAGTCTAGTGTGTCCAGGTACCCTTGTTGTGTAAAAGGAAATTTGGATTTTTATGCTGCTCTGCAGAACATGGCTGCTGACTTTATAATTTTGCATCCTGTGCAAATTTTGGTTTTCTGCAAATGGTGCCATCTTGTCTGTAAAGCAAATTGCCTTATCAGAAATAAAGGAACACTCTGCATTACGCAGCAGTCAATTTGCACTTCAAAAGTCAAGAAATAGGTGATACCAGGTGGTTTAAAAGGTGCCTTTGGTACTTTATTCCCCTTCTACAACATGGTCAGCTTATAGGAATGTGCGGACACAGACCAATAGGAACCCACAAGCAGATGCACACATTTGTCTGGTTTTGTTTTAACTAGTCAAAAAATCTGGGACTCGTTTTACAAAATTGGTGGAGCCCCTGTAAAAACACTTTCTCCTGTGGAAATAACCACTCCACCTCCAGAGGGATGGGGTTTTCAATGGATATAGCACAGGGTTCTGCATTTACAAAGGCCAGCCCTGGGTGAGACCATTCAGAGCCTGCTTCAACTATATTCAATGCACCTTTCTTCCCAGTTAAAAAAACAAAACAGATAGCTTGTGGCGCTAAAGAGTACAAGCACCCACTGTCATAGCAGCTGTCCCTGGTGTAGAGACAATAACAAAACAGGTGGGTTAATGTTATGTAGTGATAGACCTGGTGAAAGCATTCTTTTTAATCCATATAGACATTGCCTTGCAAGACTAGTTTCCCTTCTTATGTGAAGGCTGTCAGTAGACTTTAACATGATTCCTCAAGGTTGTCTACAGTCTACTACCATATGCAATTGACTAGTGTCTAGGGAATTAAGCATGCTCAGACTGAATGAAAAAGATTTTCCATTATACTGATTACATCATGATTTCATGATCACTTGTCCTTAGAAGTCAAGTGACAGACTATGGGACCACATGCCCTATTGCCATAAAACAAGTGCTTTCACCGCCAATATGCCCTTATTTAGAATTAGGCCGCAATAGCACTTTGCATGGGGAAACCTTTTTAACAAGTATGTAATACATTGCCTACCAAAGCAGTAACACCCAGGCAGCGGAGTATCGCTGAGCATATTGATAAACAAGGAACTTCCCTGAGACACAGACTATCTACATGTACTGCATCAGTACTTCTGTTCTGTTATCGTTGTCTCAGAATGGCCATAACACCTGAATAGGTTTGAAAAAAATGTGGGTTTTTTTTCCATGTTTTATTTTTTTTATTATTTTCAAAAATATTTTTAATCTAATTTTCCAATTTATTTTATTCTTTATTCTAATAGTAGAACTGACAGCCTAAAACATGACAAACTCTCAGACTGATCCTGCTTATTTGGGAATTACATTATGAGGGAGATACTACATTTTTTAGCACTCTAAAAACCGAAAAGGAGGGACTCGGACAAGATAAATTAAAATGACTAATAATAGAAAAAGCAAATATATTTCAAACATGGAATAATATATAAGTAGTATTTATGCACCATTGGTCTGAAAATGTTTATTCGGTGACAGATCCACTTGATGTATATTAAAATCCTAATTTCTCTAGGAACAAGGGTTGTTTTGCAAGTAAAACTTTCAACTAGAAAGTTGCACTTTTTTATTAGTCATGGGAAGGTGGTTGGCTGAAAACTATAATAATGTTATTAATGAAGCAGAAAAACAAGTTTAGCTCCCGCTGCTTGTTATTACACAAATAAATCTGATTTTAAAAAAATGTCAGTATTAAGAGAAAGGTTACAGATGAGCAGCTAGTAAGAGGCAACACTTAATCCTCTTGATACAGAAAAGAGCAGCAGTATGATTGGCTTTTTGGTTTAGAATTAATAACAAACTGAAGTTGTTCATAGGATACAGATGTAACATTTCAATTATCTATTCTACTGTACTTTGCAGTGACTGCAATTTGATTGCTCTGCTGCACGTAATCTCCATACTTGACATTTCTATTATACTCTATCATGTTCTTTGCCTTTTAATAAATGTATTGTGGATTTAAACAAGATGTGCTTACAAAGCCACTAAAGTCTCAACTAGTTCCCGGGCCACAAGTTGAGTGTCAGAAGAGCATATGAAGAGATTCTGTCTGTTCTCTCTGCCCTGCTGATTTTCAGGCAAATGTGATTATGATAAATATCTGAGACTTTGACATCAAATGACATACTTATGATTAAGATGAAAGAATTACTTAGATTTATGAGCCAAGATACTGAGGGGCAAAATATGTCAGCAAAAAGCACCCAGACAATTGGGGGAATTCAGTTGCCGGCGATGTCCCGCCAGACACTACCATGATGTCCGGCTGTGCGCATTACCGGCCATTATGGTAGGGAGATCCCAGCTAGAATAATCACGCCTCTGTGGACATCCGAAGACACATTGTGCTGCATTGAATCTCCCCCTATCCATTTGTCTACCTCTGCTGCACTATAATAGTTTAATGTTGTAATATATTATGGTCCTAAGGAAATATTTTTTTAAAAGCTATAGATGGTCTTAAAATACTATACTTCAAGGAATCATATTTTGCTATAAGTATCTATGTTTTGAGAGTTACATTACATTTAGTTACATTGTAAGGTGGAAAATACATAACTCCATCAAGCTCAACTTTTCATACATTATACTTGTGTTGATCCAGATGAAGGCTATACAAAGCCCCCAGAATGATAGTTGCCAATTTATCCTTACAGGGATAAAATTGTTTTCTGGTTTAAAAAAATGGCAATCAAATTCCATGGATCAATCACCCATATATTATAGCTACATAGACCATTTCATCTAAGAAAGGCATTCTATCAATTTTTAAATTCTGTTTGTGAATTTGCCAGCACCCACTTGTGGGGTAAGGAATTCTACAGCATAAACACCCTTACAGTAAGGAGCCTCTTCCTATCTTCATGATCAAACCAACTTACTTCTGTTTACAACTGATGACCCCTTGTCCTCTGTATGGTCCTTTATACAAACAGTTTATTAGACAAATATCTGTAATGATCTTGAATATATCTATATTTATTAGGTCACCTCTAAGGCGCCTTTTTCCAAAGTAAAGAAACATATTTGTTAATCTCTTTTCTTTAATTGAACCTTTCCAATTTATGTATCAATGGTGCTGCCTACCAAAGAAAACAACAAATTCTCATAATCACTACCTAATTATATAGCGCCACTAATTCCGCAGTGCTGTACAGAGAACTCACTCACATCAGTCCCTGCCCCATTGGGGCTTACAGTCTAAATTCCCTAACATACACACACATATACATACCAAGGGAGACTAAAGTCAATTTGTTAGCAGCTAATTAACCTACCAGTATATTTTTGGGATTGTGGGAGGAAACCGGAGCACCCGGAGGAAACCTACGCAAACACGGGTAGAACATACAGACTCCACACAGATGTCTTATCATGGTCGGGAATCGAACTCATGACACCAGTACTGTGAGGCAGAAGTGCTAACCACTAAGTTAGCATTTAAAGCAAATAAATTACTACTGAGATAATGTAATAGTAAAATAATATTACTTGGGAGAATTGAGGAGGCACAATGTGGTGACAGAAAATATAACACAATCTTCCCACAAGCAGAAACATCTGTTGGAGATGGAGGAAAAGTAGTGTCAATATAATGCAGTAGGACAAAATGCTATTAACTAGGATTATGGTGCCTTCAGATTAGCTAATATATAACAGCAACTCAGTAATTTACTATACTGTATACCATATATATGTTATTCCATGCATTTGAAAAAAATAAGTGTCAAAGTGAACCATTCAGGACAAATTTACTCCATAGTGTGGGCGGAGATGGGTGAGTAAAGTGAGCAAGCCCAACACTAGTTAAAAGGAGGAACACACACACTTAGGTGCACATATGATTTGAGTTTTTTAGTAGAACAGGCCAAGCAATACAATCTTTGATTTCCACTTTAGCTTGGCCATGCCGTGGAATGACAAGCCACACTGTATTTGTACATTTCACAAAATGTACAGCTGATGAATATAGCTGGGACAGGTACAGGTAATTTTTATATTCTGCTGGGTGGTTTGGTTGGGGAGGATTGGGAACAGTTAATGCCAAATTCCGCTAGCAAGAGGTGCAAGTTTTTGTACCCAAATAGGGAATGAGGTAAACATTTTGCCTATTCAAATCTTCGGCACCCTTTTCAAACGTCCTATTTCTTACAGAGACCCTCCACTAGTAGTTACTACAAACTGAGATACCTGCCTGCTGAAACTATTGACAAATGTATAAAGAGCATTAAAACTGCTTGTACACATCCAACATTGACAGCCCAGGGGATCATGTACAACCAGACTAACACACAATGAGGAAATAACAAACCATTAAATAGAAATATCATGCTTCTTCCTTTCCACAGTGCCAGTATACCAAGATTATTTCCATCCAGAAGTATTACCATTACATTCAGAGAGGGGCTGTGAGGCCTGGCATATCTCATGACCTCTGGCATCAGTTGCACCCACCACATAGCCCTGGTATCCTACCAAATAACGTGTGTGGTCAGAACAATAACAAGGTGCTTCAAACACCTCTGTGGGTGCTAAAAATATACCCACACACTTGTCTGAACTCCTTTTTTTTTTTTTTTATCAACTGGGAACATTCTTCAACCTTAGTAATCTTCTCTTGCATTCTGTAGGTGGGTATTTATAGAGAGAATAGACATAATTATTACGAAATTCAAGCATGTTATTGTCAGTTCTGAAAGGCCTAAAAATGTATGAAAAAATGTCCAGATGCTTTCCAATTACTGCAATTTTCCTTAAAATTGGTTTCTTAATGTATTATATGTGTTAGGATAATCATTGTGCTCAGTTTGTATTTTGTGTATACAGCCTACTTAAGAAAAAAATACTTTATTAATGTCTCTGTTAAGTACTGTACATGCATGTCTTAAGCCTAAATAGTCACACATTCATTACTGCATAATCTTCATTAGCAATAACATGTACTATTGAGTTACAGGAGGTTACATAAACTTGTCTGCTGTCCCAGCCGCATGTTAATAGTTAAATGTAAGGGCACAATCAATACTATCTGCTTTTAATGCACTTTTCAAGTGCATTAAAAATAGGATGAATGGTTTCTTTTTCCCACTATAACATTCTAATATTTCATGTTTAACATTTTAGAATACAGCACATCCTATTCTCAGGCGTAAATGCAACTTACCAGTACAATTGAGTATACTGGTAAAAGCATGAAAAACAAGTGGAAAATGCGTTAAAAATGCATCACTAACGTGCAAGTTAATTTTCATGCATTTTCTTCCCAGCACATATGTGTGAACAAGCGCTCAGTGATGGTGCCAAAGTAATAGGAGGTGCGATCAGAGATATAACAAGCTAGAAAAGATCTCCTGTGCTATTTGAGTTTTCTGATCCATCTCAGCTCCTGTAAAGTCACTGACTGCAGGATGTGGGATGTGTCTATTGCATACTTACCAACTTTAGAATGTTGGTATCCGGCAGCCTGCGGGGGTTGGGCGTGATGGGGGGGGCCTCCAAAATGCGCGTCATTTTGGAACCACCCCCGTGACGTCATGACGCAAAGACGTCATTTGGCAGCGGGGGGCGGGGCCAAATGACGCAATTCACCGGGAATCGCGGCATTTGGGACCTAATTCTGCCCACTTCCCTAGGAAGTGGGCACTTCCTAGTGAAGTGGCCAGATCCGGGAGATTGCCACACTCTCCCGGGAGTCCATGAAACTCTCGCAAAATGCGTGAGACTCCCAGACATTCCGGGAGAGTTGGCAAGTATGATCTATTGCACTTTGCGAGGAAGAGAAATGAAAAGACTTGCAATCTCACTTTACTTTAATAACAACATTGCCTTAGAAAATGCGAGATCACTCACACTACTTTTTTCACAATGCCTCTTAAATGAAATGTGCATCTTTGGTTTAATTATTTTTTAGTAGTGCATAATATAATAGAATTCGCATAATATAATTAAAGGGCTGTATGACAGGAGTTATAAGGTGAGAATAGTCTTGTTTATTTCATTTGGATTTGTATGTCCCACAGCTGTTTGTTTCTGTCCGTCTCAATTATTGGGACACAGCTGGTGGTCTTTGTTTACCTTATCATTGTCCTGACTTCTGCTCTCCTGATATTTCTACTGTATTATGCAACTCATTGATTTTCCTCTTGTAAAGCCTTGTGCCTCTCCTTGAAATGTTCTCTTCTGAAGCAGGAGTTACTAAGCTACAGACTAGAGAAGCTAAGTCATAGCACTAGTAGTTTTACAGCGTCTCCATCTAGAGCATGATTATGTGTCACATAGCTGAGACCACATTCTCTGTAGGTGTAATCAAGCCTACTGTAGCCTGGGACCTGAAAACACTACACAATGCAAAGCAAAAATATTAAAACAATCTCAAACTGAACCTTGTAGAAACTGCCACCAATCCCCTGTGTAGCAAAATCTTGCCTCTATACGCAAAACTAATAACTCACATCTGCTGTATACACATCCTGAATAAACTGCCCCTTCTATTAAACAATGAACAAATATTCACCTGGACACCGCAGAAGTATGAGCACAGAGCAGGTAGATAGTGCTTATGCCTTTCAATGACTAGGTAGCTCTCTCGGTTTTTCATTATTCTAAAAGTAGAAAGGTGACAGGTCGTCATTTAATCCAATAAAAGTACAGGAGATATTTCCGGCATATATAAAGTGATTGTATTTTTGCAAAGCAATCTGGAGCTCTATGCATCTAAACCAGGCAACAGATGGCCTGAGGCCTTCACATAAGGCCCCCAAGCTCCTTCTTCCTTTATGACTTGTCAGTTCTAGTATCCGCCTTATTTCTCATCGACACCAACTCTTATTCTCTGTTTTATGTCCCACCAAGCTCCACCTGCGACCTCAGCTCTTAAATAGGTATGGGGGGTGTTTAAGGGGTGTTTTAGGTGAAGTGGGATGTATAAGTGGCCCTTTGGGGTTGCAGGTTTCTGAAGGACATATGGATATGTTTAGTGGGCATTATTTGATGGGTGTTTTAAGCTAAGTTGGGGGTTTGAGTGTCATGTATGGTCTATTCTAAGGCAATGTGATGTCTTTTTATTTGATTAACTATATTGTTTTAACTGATTACTGAGATTGAAGGTAATGTGTGTCCATTCTGATGGGTAGAGGAAAACATGAGACCCTTTAAGTGTAGCAGGTTATTCATATCTGACCTAAACAGTAAAAGTTGAGTGATAGTATTGTGCTATTGCAAATATCTCTTGTTAGACTCAAACACACATCTAATGCAGTGTGGCACCAGTAATACATGCAGGCTTTGATCATATATCTGTACGTGAGTTCTACAAACTGATGAATGATGAGGTTATGAGAGGAGAAGCAGCACATAGAGAATATGCCCTCGATAGTACATGAAGCATATAAAGACCTGACCTTCACTGAATAGCTATATTAATAGACTTTAGAAAAACCTAGGGCCGCAAACTACATGGTAATAACTAGTGATATAGGCCTCCCAAGTGTTCAGCCTAAGCATTATATATTGTCTGAAGTGCAACTTCTTCCCACCCACACAAATTTCTTACCAAACTCTGCACATCTAAAAGCCACTTGGAAGGACCACATATGGGGAAGGTCTGCAAAATACACAGTATCTTAGGTAATGTACTCGTTTTTACAACATTGACCCTCCCTATCCAGGACAAGCTTAAGAACTGCCACTCATAGTAATCTAAAGTCCAGTTTAGATAAGAGGGGCACAAAATTGGTGTGGAGGGTGGGTATTTTTTTGTTTGATTCTTCCCCATTTGTGAAATGTTGGCGTCCTAGAACAATTACACTGACACTCTGGGCCCTAGGCCAATGGAACAGAATCCTGGCTAAAAAAAAAGCAACACTAGTATATTGGTCAGTGTAATGTAATCAGTTTATGACTGCAGTGTATCTATGTCAGTATAGATAAATAATAGGTGCGCTACATGTTCAGTGTCACCTGAACTCAAGGAGAACACTGGGCCTGATTCATGTTTGGACGTAAGTCCATTTACGTGCCATATCTTGCATGAAATATGTCTGCACATGCTCAGAAACAGACCTTACGCTAATTAACGCATTTGCGTGCTATTAATTTCTGGACACAAATGTCACTTACCACTGCCTATGACTTGAGGGCCTTCTGACGCAGATGCGGCCAATTTAAGCTCTGTGCTTCTCATATGTTCGTTTGGATTCAGCCATACCCCTTGCACCAGCTATAGGGCAGGTGTGAGTGACATGACATAGTCTTTGTATGAAAAACTGCTTACATTCATGATTGATATACAGTATGGTTCATACAATTAGATGGTTATATAATTTATTTAAAGGGTTAAATTATAGAATTATACATATGTGTTTTGTTTTGGAGATGTGCAGAATAGGTATTATATCATAAATGTGCATAATACATGTTATAATCCTGGCAAACCTTCAAATCTCCATGCAGATCTCCATAGCAGTTTTTGCGAGGGTTTACTGAGAAAAGTAGGTTAATAAGGAACAATAGACACAAGGGGCCTGAGTCATTAAGGAGAGCAAAGCATAAAAAAAGGAGTAACTTTGCACCTGGGCAAAACCATGTTGCATTGGAGGGGGAGGTAAATTTAAAATGTGAGGACAGATTTATAGTTGGGGTAGGGCATGTCCTAGATCAACTTTAAATTTCAGTGTAATAATAAAGCTATCAAGTATTTGTGTGCTAAATGAAAAAATAATGCAAAATAATAAACTAATTTTCACCCCTTGCATTGTAACATGGTTTGTCCCAGAGAACATTTACTCCTTTTTTGCCTTAATGACTCAGGCCCAAGTTGTCCACCATTGTGCTTTGCAGAGAAATCAATATACTAAATATGTGTCTTTACATACTGGAAATAAGACTCAAACAGCAAATGAATTATGGGATTTCTGGTGCACTGATGAAATTGCAAACTATACAAACTACTTTTACAAACCAACTGCTATGATCCTGGTCCTGGAGGAGCTCGTTTTCCCTTCACATTCTCCTGCTGTCTTTAAGCTGTTATAGTAAGAAGGGAAATATAACTTTCACATAGATAGTGTTACCGTTTAACTCCTCAAGCCAAGATCCACAAGTGTACTTGATGCTCAATCATCATCTACGATGAATTCTCATTTTTAATGAGCAGCTTGTCTTCATGTGTCTCCAAAGACACAAAGCACAAAGCAATCTCAGGTAATTTAAAGCCAGCGCCTGATGCCTCCCGTAACTGCTGCCTTTTTTGAGCTGAAATCTTCCTGTTAAGTCCATGTGGGACTGCTGGGCGATTTCAGTCAAACCCAATTCCACTTATTTATCACAAGCCCCTACTAAGAAGGATCTCCACTGTGAATTGCTTGTACATACTGTCTGTTCTAGGCTTTGAACTCCAGAATGGATTTGAAAAGCCAATCTCAATAACATTAGAAATCCAAGTGCATTGCTTTTCCATTGATTGTGAGAAAATAAAAAATAAAAGTTTGAAGCTTGATTTAATAGCTAATCTTTTCCATTTGCTTGATGAGCACTGCAGATGCCTCAAAACAATCGCCCATTCTATTAAAAAAACGTCAGACTGTCAGCTGCTCAAAAATGCAAATGATTTATGATGAGAAATGTAGCAGTGATATTTTTTTTTTTTTTTTATTATTATAATGTTTTCCCATCACTTTGGAAATCAACTAGAAGTACGTGTACAGTGCATATAAAGTAAAACAATTAATGTTATTTTGTTATTTGAAAAAAAGCGAATACTATATGGACCATGTTGTAACATTCACAAAATGCATGTGTAAGGACTTACATACCTCAACGGAATTTAATGCCAAAGTGATAACTTAGATTTGGGTGTAATTTAAGGGCGTTATAATCATAGGTGAGGAGGTGCCGCTGCTATGGGTTGACAAGGGCCCGCCTTCATTGCCAAAAACCATGTGTATGTGAGTTTATCACTGGGCTGCACATGGGGGCCCTTACCAAATGTTTGCTATAGGGTCCATATCTAGTTACTCCCTTGCATGGCATAATCTATGTGAAACCCAGCATCCAAGGGCTATTTACCTATGGTCTGACATTAAGGCTCTCAGACCACCTTTGGGCACATATATGCTCAATTCTCACTATTATTTGCATAACTGCAAGGAAATTATAAAGATCCACAAAGTCACATTTATATGGTGCCCTAGTTGGCAATTGTTTAGCAGCCCAGTTTAATAACACAGAGATTAGCAACTCATTTTTAATTACTAATATCCAGGTAATGAACCAGGCCCATCACGGCTAAAATTACCTCTTAGTCGCTCTCTGTTGTGGGTAAATGGGAGACTCTGAATATACAGATACACACTAGTGCGTTATGACTATGCCTTCCAAATTTAGGTGGGAAGTAGTTGCATCTATAAATAATCCTAAATCTATGCCTATTCCTGAAGAACTCTAAATAGGCATGTTCTGTGTCTTACATGAGCTGGCTTGGATGTGTCATTGGGGCATTTCTGTTAGATAAACACCATTTAGTTGTGAGAAATCCATCATCATCATTTATTTATATAGCGCCACTAATTTCGCAGCGCTGTACAGAGAACTCACTCATCAGTCCCTGCCCCATTGGAGCTTACCAACCTACTAGTATGTTTTTGGATTGTGGGAGGAAACCGGAGCACCCGGAGGAAACCCACGCACACACAGGGAGAACATACAAACTCCACACAGATAAGGCCATGGTCGGGAATCGAACTCATGACCCCAGTGCTGTGAGGCAGATGTGCTAACCACTAAGCCACCGTGCTGGGTATAGTCCCTCAATATCTGCAGTTCAAAAAAATAATTCTCAATGACAGACAAGCAAAGTAGTGGACCATCAACATTAGGGGTTCCAGGGATTCAGAATCCAGGAGTTGAGGCTCTGCCAGATCCAGTTTCTGACATTTTACCTTTTAGGAAAATCCTCTACAAAAATCATAACTGTCTAAATAAATCTTTGTAAACTCTGGGGGTAGTGATGCAGCTATTCATCCACTATCCTAATGACTTTGCTATCATAAACCGATATTGATGGGTGGTGTGCTTGGGCTATGTCATTTTCACTAGCTACAGTGCAACATCTGCTGTCAGTGTTTTTCTCAACCGTGAGATTCTATATGAATGTTGTATCAAGAGATGTTGATCTGGCAATCAAAGGTCGTTTGTTTCTTTAAGAAAGTTATTTTTAAAACTTTAAAAAAAGTCATAAATAAATTAAAAAAAGAAATAAAAACAGATAACTAGTAATTTCAGCCCTCAACTACGCTTTTCATACAGATCTTACACAAATGTATATATATTTTATTATTTTATATCTATATATATTTTAGCTTTTGAGGATTGCAATATAAATGATCTAGTTGTGTAATTGGGTATTTTTGTATGATTGAGGACATGTGCGCCCCTTTGTCCTCTCCCTCTTCCCATCGGGCACCCTCCCATAAATGCTGCTGCCCTGCCTCTAACCTACTTCTCACCTTGTGTGTGGAGCAGAGGCGGAGTGGCATCTTATCTGCTGGATAATGCAGTGTTGGGCACCGCTCATCCACCCCTTTATCACCATGGAGCAGCAGCAGTCGACAGCTTCATAGGTAAGAAACTGCAGGCTTCTGCCTCTTCATGTAAGCGGCCAGCGTATAGTGAAAATAAAGATACTGAATGAGTGACATTATGTCATTCATTCAGTGTTTAAGTGACTGCCTAGGTTTGCATAGTGGTAGTGTGAACATCAGTCTCATGAAAGATATTCAGAGAGGGAACAGATGATTTTTTAAAAGTGGTAGGAAATATGCAGCCACATTTAGTGGTGGACCTACCATTGGTGTGGCAGGGGCAGAGCACCGGGGCCCATGGAGATAATAGGGCCAGCTGCACGGCAAATGCAGAGGGTCAGGGGCCCCGGTTCCCTCTTCCCCGCACCAGGGCACAGCTCCCTATTTCTGCCTCTGGCCACATTACAATGTTTATTGTGATATACCCAGCGGACTGACAGCAATGGACCAACCTGACCTTAAGGTCATCCCAGGACTGTATATGATCGTCTCGCATTCCATCTTTTGGAGAACCTCAGCCATGTTCATCCTACTGCTCTCTAGTTCCCTGGCTGTCTTGTGATACATGTTGCCATTCAACTGACTTCCTACCACTTATTTCCTTTTTTTATTAGCTACTACCTTTATCTACCTCTGATAGGTCTGTTGCTAATCTGTTACTAATAAGAGGTTAAGATCGCTTCAATTCTAAGTCAAATATTATCAGAAAGTAGGAAAAAAAAGAGATGACAAAATGTAAAAATTCTTTTTTTTTAAAGGTTACAATTAGTAATTGTTTCCTTCAAGTAATATTAATAAAGAAAAACTAAATCTACTACAAAAGTCCTGAACACCTGATTGTTAAAGTATTGTAGCTTGTGTGACATTACGCCTGAGCCTACAAACAAGATTCATTGTTAGACTTGGCAGGGTACGCTTGGCATATCCACAGCACATTGGATGGTTGCTAATGCTAAGTGTTCCTCGGCTCTCTATAGTCAATTAATAACTTATTAACTTTCTGTATTTCTTGTACTAAAACACATAATAAAAAGAAAGAAAAATACAAGACATTTTGGCCTGCATCGCTTTTGGTGCCTGTCACATTTTGTACATCTTATTTGTGGCCTTCTGACAAAGGGCTGGTTAGAGTTTCATAAATGTCCCTTTATCTATATCCAGTATAAAGCTTCCCCTGCCACAAGGCCTGCAGTGCATTCGTATGTAAAGTGTGACTTTCACATAATGTGAGTGACAGAATAATGGGCCTCGCTGGTACATCTTGTTAGAAAGAAAATAACAATTGAATGGACTAGCGCTCCAGAACATAATGGTTCCTATCCTTAGGTAACCCATATTCCACAGCACCGCTAACACATCAAACCTTGCAAGACCTAAAACATTAACCACATTCAATGTAGTTTCTGTATACAACAATCTATGTCAAAATAAAATGCATAATTATACTCTGCACATTTACAAAAGTCTGTATCACAACTTCAAGTGTTTTGTAATCTTACCCATCTGCTTCAGGGTAGAGTCATTAATACAAATGATGTTACTGTTATGGGGCTATTATATACATACCAACCACCCCCCACGAAAAAAAAACAACAATATGCAATGTAATTGGCATAAATGATTACTCAATATCTAAAAACAAAATTGGAGGGGGGCTATAAGGCTGAGCAGCTGCATTTAAGGATGTCACACACAGTACTGTCAGTGGTGTGGCAAGGTGCCGTGGCGCCCGGAAACTGCACCTGCTCAGATACTCAACCGCCCTGTTGGTACAAAAGCAGGCATGCACCACGCAGCATTAGTATCATTGGCAAACCGAGGGGGTTTGCTAGTGCCTGGAAACCCCCCGCCATGCCTGGGGCACTGTATAAACGAGATGGCTGGACCTGCTCCTGCTTCACACAGCTCTGCTTGAACAGGGAGAGCTGTGTGCACCTAACAGTAGTGCACGCAGCATTGCCCATTTATATTATAGGCATAGGAAGAGTTGAAGAGCAGCCAAACACTGTCTAATATTATAGCCACGCCCCCATGCATGATGGTGACACCCACTGGTGGTGTGGTGTGGAAACCCCCCTCTACAAATCCTGCGTTTGCCCCTGGGTATGCTCACATTATATCACACATCCAGTGTTTTAGGGGCCCGCTAGCCACTGGTGTATAGGCAACTGCCTAGTGGTAGCACTGACCCTGATATACCTGTCTGCTCAGTGATGCAATTCGTCCCCATGTCCATATAGCTTTCCCCTAACTCAGGAGTCTAGTAGGTAACTATGGACAATCGGTCTCTCAGCTATACTCTATTACTAAAGAATAGAATAAATACAAATATACATATTTATATATATTTTGGTTTATATTTGCAGACATAAGGGGGTTCTTGATAAACATTTAGAGACAAAAGGTTGTTCTATGGGTTGAAAGAAAGCACTTATCCCGCACACCTACTAGGTTCTGAATGTAATCACGGCTGTCGGGAAAACCAAGATACACAGCTTAGAGTAAAGTTAAGTGGAAACAAAAAACAGGTGAAAAGATAAAGATAACTCTGAATAAGCCAAACAACTAAATCCGTTCTCACAGAAGTGATTGGAATTGAAAACAAGACAACACTACAAATTTAATGGAACCAAACTAGACTAGACCGTGATTTTAATATGGGACATCTATAAATACATACAGTAAGGTCACATGAGGTGGTTGATGAAGTCCTGGACAGTGTCCATGGAAGGCTGCAAATGTGTGCAAGGAAACAGATGCACTGGAAAAATCCACTATTAAAACTAACCCAAAATAGTAACTAAAGCATTAAGCCAGCAGATGTATGTAACTTTTATTATAACACAAGAAATAGAAGTATTACATGTACACTCTAGAGGCCTGGAAGAGCTGCCTTCTGAGAATAAAAAAATACATGAATATGTAATATGAGCTGTGATGTGTAATCTAATTGTTACAATGAATGATGGCACTGGTTGTAAGTTTTCTTTAGTTTGTATTGACAAGACTGATACAGATGTGTATCATTCTCGGTTGTACAATGCTGCTTTGCCACACAAGTCATGTAGAGGCGAAAACCAGAGCTACGTAAGTCACGTAATGGAAAGTAATTTATACAGTTGCCTAAAACTGAACAGAACATTTTAAAAACAACCGCATCAACTTATTTCACACTATTCTAGGTGGAATTAGCTCCACTAACGGTATCTTAAGCAATCTTAAAATAAACGTAGACTTGCTGTATGTACGGCTCACCTAATAATGACAACATTCTTTCGTTCACGTTGAAAAAAAACTTGGCAGCAATAATTGTAATCCTCCTATGGGCCATGTGCTATTTTCATGATATAATCCAATGAGGGAGGAGAAACAACAGTGCATCAGGAAATGATGCAGACCACATCTGATATGGTAGGATCAGGCAGACAGCAATTTCCTCTCAGGAAAACACGTCCCACAAAAGGTATTGTAATACATTAATGCTTTCCACAAGTAAAGGACACGAACATAGCTCACATTGATTACCTCAACATCCTTTAATGAAGCAATGTCAGTAACAGAAGTACTGAGAACAATCCTACAGCTAATACAGTTTTACAATCGTAACGGAGCTACAGTATGATGACCACTGCTAAACTAATCATTTATATTGTAACAATTTAAATTTTAGCTCCCATGTTGAATGTATATAAACATGGAACAAATGTTTTAAATACTGGATATATATCCTGATCCAGCTTAGGACAAACATACATTTAAACTACTTTAATGTTAAGCGGTTTATCACTGGTACTTTGCAAAATAAAGTCTGTCAGTTCATGGGGTCTATTTATTAAAACAGCACGGTGACAATCATTATGCATCGCCGAAAATTGCAGCCATGCATAATGAAGCACCGCTGTAATATAACATGCCAGAGCTGCTCTGGGAGCCCCAGTGATAGTCCTCTCTCCAGAACAAACTGTATTTACTATTTACCACATACTTGCCAACTCTCCCGGAATGTCCGGGAGACTCCCACACTTCGGGTAAGTCACACGGACTCCCGGGAGAGTATGGCAATCCTAGTGAAGTGATCAGAATTAGGGACAAAATGCAGCGATTCTCCGGAAATCACGGCATTTGGCCCTGCGGGTCCAAAATGATGCGATTTTGGAGCCCCGCCCCCGCACGCCAAAAAGTTGGCAAGTATGAATTACCAGCAGCTTAGCACTGCAGGTGAATGGAGGAAGTACTATGCACATAGCACCTTCATGGGTGTGGGATCCTGCGAAACCAGCGAGGCTTCATCTGGATCCCATAGAAAATTCAGTTAATGCCATCCTGGGATGGCATTACCTTGATGTGAAAAGCAGAGCCTTTTAAAGCTTAATGAACTGCAGAACTTTGCCGAGTTTTCTTTAAAAATCGCTAGATACAACACGCTGCTTCCTAGCTGCCTGATTAGTAAACACATCACTGTTATGCTGCCCTGTCTATAGAGCCGCAGGACCCGACGGCTGTCAAAAGTTTAAAAATAGAAGAAAAGAAGTTTTAAAAAACAAAAGTGTGAGGTCCCCCCGCCTGAGCATTATTAACCCTAGTGCTGTCAGCCTACTGCTGGTTACGTGAAAATGGGGGAAAAAAATTTGTGTGGGGTAAAATAAAAAATACTCTATGGGGATTTCCCAAGCTGCCATGGGTATTCCCCAGTGTTTAATTAGACCTCGTGGCTGGATTCTATTCATTAGCATCGGTCTGTTTGTACAGTGTACAAGCAGAAGTTGCGTCGTTTGTAAATTGGGATTATTATTTATTCAAACATGTTCCAGATTTAAATTTACAAATATGGGGGCCCTTGTTGCCTGAAGATAAGACTGCAAGCATCTTGATGACCAGAAGGACAGAAGATATTTTCAAGCATGGACATTTGGATGCACAAATCTTTGGTACATTTTCAAGCATGGACGTTTGGATCTATAAATATTTATGGACATGGTTTCAAAACACATTTGGATTAAAGGATGCTGACAAAAGAAGGAGAATTATGATTGCACAGCCCATGGGTGTAGGAAGGGCCCTAGTGCTTTCAGCACTGGGCTGGTTTTTCCTAGAGAGGGTGCCAGCATGTTGGTTTTTTTTTGCGGACCCCAATCCCTAACGAATCCAGCCCAGCGCTGAACAACCTGGGGTTGGTATGTCATTAGGGCAGGGGGACCCCTGCCATGTGTCCCTCTGCTATAGTGCCAACCACCCCGTCTGGTTAGCCTAGGGCTGGTTATGTGAAAATCAGGAAGACCTCATGCAAATTTCTTCCCGATTTTCACGTAACCAGCAGTAGGCTGGCAGCACTAGGGTTAATAGTGGTTGAGAGGGGGGACTGCACGCATTTGTTTTTGAACATTTATCTATTTTTAAACTTTTGGAAGTGTTTACTAATCTCGCAGCTAGGAAACACAGGAGAGTTTGCTAAACACGAGAGTGTTTGAAATCCTAGCAAATCGCTAGAGATGACCAGCGATTTTGAAGAACAGAGTAAAAATCGCAGATTAATACATCTGTCGATTTGGATACTAAAGTCACGGGTTATCACCCACGATTTTCCACGATTTTTAAACGATAAAAAAAATCGGACCTTGATACATTCTTTTCAGACTTTTCAGCCATTGCCAGCAATGAACATGTCCCGATGACTAAATGTAGAGAGTGCTGTAGATGGAATAATTAATTCTGAGACTGAATATGTCGTTTCAGAGTCACAGAAGCTAACGAAATTCATAATGACATGTGGATAGCTATAACAAGGCGGATTTAATCAGTGTGACAGGAGTGAGTGAATGCATATCGTGCTGTCATTCTCTATAGGACCAGATGAAGAACACAGATATGAAGGTAAATCGTGTCTAGTGTGTACGCATGAATCACCCGACCCATTGGACCTTCAGTCGTTGTAGATAACACGTTGGTTGGAAAATTCTCCAGTGTGTACCTAACCTTATTTATGTGTTTGCAAAGGAAGTTATAGGTATTTGAAAACAAAGACACAATCATGTTTGCATACCTGACAATATACACATGTAAGCGAAAGACTTCATATTCAATCACAGCTTTTCACACATGTGAGCAATGCAATATAAATTACACACAGCATGTGTCTGATACTCATCTCTTAGAGCCTCAATGTATTATTAATATATGTTTAACTAGTGTCAGCGGTGGAGACGGACATCATGTTTACTCCCGGGCAGCTTACAGCTACATCACAGCTCCCCTGCCTGGCCAGCGTAAAGATGCTGTAGGACGCTGCTGTTTGTGGAGTGAACATAAATCACTATCTGTGTTCAGCATTTAAATTAAGCATATGGGAGACATTTCTTAGGTCGTACATAGTGCACAAAGCACAATAGAAAAAGGAATTTATACCCAAAATGATGGGTCCTCCTTAACTTTATTAACCAACATCTGAAATAATGTATCTTCAATTAAAATCTAGCAAGTGAAGCCTTCTAAACATTAAAGACGATAGCCACTCAAATATTTTTTCTTCATTCATTATCATCACTATTTATTTATATAGCGCCACTAATTCCGCAGCGCTGTACAGAGAACTCACTCACATCAGTCCCTGCCCCATTGAAGCTTACAGGCTACATTCCCTAACACACATACACAGACAGACTAGGGTCAATTTGATAGCAGCCAATTAACCTACCAGTATGTTTTTGGAGTGTGGGAGGAAACCGGAGCACCCGGAGGAAACCCACGCAAACACGGGGAGAACATAGAAACTCCTCACAGATAAGTCCATGGTTGGGAATTGAACTCATGACCCCAGTGCTGTAAGGCAGAAGTGCTAACCACTACGTCACTGTGCATGTAGTGTATTACTGGCCAGAGGGGAAAGACTTTGGTGTGAGGTGGTCATGTATTGAAATATGAGGAAAGAATATCTCTGTTTTCAGGACAGAGTTCAGCTTGAATTAGCTAGAATATCACTAAAAAATGTTTTTGGTAAGTGCTGAGGATTTCATAGTCTTACTCAAATATTTAGTTGACTAATAGGTATACAATTAAAGCGTCTTCAACAACAAGGGTTAATTGTTTGGCAGAGAACTAAATCATGCCTGTAACATTGTGGCAACAGTATACAGAGTGACAGGCTGCCTGATAATTCCATTTGTAGTGCATGAAGCAGATATGGAGATCAGCTCTGTACTACTATCTTGATAGAGCTCACATGACCAGATTATAAGCAGTCTGTTTAGGAAAAACATATATAAGTATATACTGTAAGTAATCAGTATAATATATACTTTTTCTCTAGTAGAAGGGATAATTACAGCAATCTGCAAATGTTATTATCAGTTGCAGTACACTAATATTGAATTAAAAAAACATTGTACAGAGTGACATTAAGGGATGGAACTGGCATCGCCAGGACCATTACCAAAATATGGGGGAGAGCCCGGTGCATGCTCTTCTGAGCCGATGTATACGCAGTGTGACCCTGTTGTGTCAGCAATGCGAGGACCTCAGAAGGATGGACCAGTATTTCTCCATAGCAGCCACAGTTCCTCCATTAGCAATTAGTTCCTCCATTAGCAATAGTTAGGCCCACTGGTCCCATTTTAAGGGAGAACTGATTCTGACAAACATCTGAGCGATGTGGAACATTATAAAAGCTTGATAGTATTAAATGGTTATTTAACAACCTTGCGGTATAAAAAGGAAACAGTTCTTGGACGCCAGTGTTTTTTTTATAGTTTTCATGAGCGTTTAATATGGTGAGTATAGATGCATGACCTCTAGGTTATTATGGCGAGTATAGATGAATGAGCTCTAGGTAATTATGGTGAGTATAGATGAATGAGCTCTAGGTAATTATGGTGAGTATAGATGCATGAGCTCTAGGTTAATATGGTGAGTATAGATGCATGACCTCTAGGTTATTATGGCGAGTATAGATGCATGACCTCTAGGTTATTATGGTGAGTATAGATGAATGAGCTCTAGGTTACCCTAAATTTAAGAAAAGCTGTCTTAGCCCCCATTCCTCTAAAGACAAGAGACCCAGCACAATCCTCTCAGAGCTTGATCATGTCTTTCTGATTATGAATTAAATTAGCTCATGAAAAGCACATTGAAATAGAAGCACTTCAGTGTGTTTTGGCCCCTCCCAGTGGCAGCGCCAAATGCCTGATTGGCTCATTTTTTTAGGCAGTGATTTGCCTCTTGCCTGTTATTTGGTATGTATCATTGTATCATAGTGTTAGTGTTTTATTTTGGGATTCCTTCTCCCCTTAAGATGCCTGGCAGAAATAGACCTTATAAAAATAAACTTTATTTATTTTACTGCTGATTTAAGTTCCATAATCCTAGAAATGGGCAGCACACATGCTAAGATATCACTGTGCGATACTAACAAGGCTCAAAGATGCTCATGGGCCAGCTCAGGGTTATTGACAGGTATCACTTTACAAAGCTGTCAGTATGTAAACACAGTACATTATCACAACATAACTATCTTATGCAACTCTGGGGAAGCTCATTGGCATGTTCTGATTTTCATGCATCTTCTTGTATGGATACAACTTACAAAATGATAGACTCTATTGTATACTCTTTTTTTTCTAAATTGCCATAAAACAGTTATGCCCCTCACTTATGGAAGTGCACTTAATGTTCTCAAAGAGGTAATCTTACAAGTGACGACAATAACTTTTCTGACAATACATGTTTTGCCGAGATGATTTTTCTTGCTAACATGCCAAAGATAAAGGATGTTAAATTCAATTTAATTCACTCTGGAGTGCAGTTAAATAGATATGACGAATGGCAGCTTGTCTGAGGCTTTTCCATTTGTTAAATTATGATGGATGAGTGATGTGCATTCCTGAATTTCAATGCACTCTCTCTGTCGCTCATTCTCCCTGTTTTCATAAAGAACTTGCAATCAACAATTGTTCTAAATCTATCTCCATCAGAACAATGTGACACTCTGCAATTATGATAAAGAAGTAGAATGCCTAAAATGTTACCGAATAGGTCCCTTGATAATATGTGTGATGTGAAGAGCATTCAAAGTGTCACAGTGGTGTGACTGTTTCAACAAATTCTCAACACTTTCAGCTTTCAATTAAGCATTTTGCCATGTTCTCTGAATAAATGTTTTGCATTGAAACATCATGACTCACAGTGAAATAAAAGAATGTTAGGAGCAGCAAAATAATTAGTTATGATTCTGCCTGCTTTCATAGGAAATCCTGAAAACTGGAAGAATGGAAACCTGCATTCATTGTAGCTTGTAAAAAGTCAGAAACAGAAGTCATTCCAGCAAACAGTTTTTTTTATTTCATCAGACCAAAGCATGCAATAGGGTTCAAATTATTATTATTAGTATTATTACAGTAGATTTGTAAGGTGCCACAGTGCTCCGCAGTGCCGTATGGTAGGAATAACAGAACATACATAATACGGGGCCAAACAAGGCAGACAAAATAAATGCAGACATGAAAACAAAAGGTATGGAGAACCCTGCTCATAAAAGCTTACAATCTAACTGCAAGAGAGCCCAGCTGAAACAAGAGGATCTGAGTGTGGCTCAGTTGGGATGATGCTTTATTGTGGGTAGTATAGGTGGGTAGTAAGCTCTAATAAAGACATGGGTTTTCAGAGAGCGCCTACAGATTTGAAGGCTGTGATAAAGTCTGATTGGCCGTGGGAGGGAAATCCATAAGTGGGGAGCAGCACGGCAGATGATATATGATATATATGATATTCAAATGATATAAAACTATATACATGATAATATATTGTTACAAAACCTTTTCCCCAATTTTTATATAATTGCATCAGGAAATACATGTAGTTACTATAGTGGTGATATGGTGGGTAACAAGCATCAGATCACATAATGATATGGTGGGTAACAAGTGGGATCACATTATGATATGGTGGGTAACAAGTGGGATCACACTATGATATGGTGGGTAACAAGCATCAGATCACAGTATAAGACAAGCTTTGAGATCAGAGAATCAACATAAAATGTTCATGCCACCCAAATAGAAACAAGTGCAACACTGACGTTATTTCCTCCCTCAGTTCTATTTGCTGTGGTCCCCTCCCTTTCCTTACTGCAACACTCCATGGTCCTGTCTCTAATCACACGTCATCTGCATAAATGTATGTTGTACATTTTATTAGCCCGCCAAGCAATCAAAGCAGCCAGGAATGTAAAACGTTTATCAAAATAGGAATATACAAGAAAATAAAAGAAACCAAAACATCAAGCAGCAGGAGCAGAATGTTGTAATTATAGTTAATAGTACTATGCTCAGATGCACTCCCAGGACATTTATGGCACATCAAATTTGTGACCTCCATATATATTTTCCCAGAGCACATGCTAGTGGAAATGTATAAATAAGTGAATAAATAAAAAAAGACTGTTGTAATATAAGGGACCACAAGGAAGGCTTGGCAGCCCTGAAATTCTGGTGGCATAGGCACTAGCCTGTGCGGCCTTTCCATAAATCCACAGCTGACATTACAACCTATAGCTCGTTATTCAGACACTATGGGGTAGACATTACAATTAATCCATAGATTGACCAGCCACAATTATATAAAGAGACAAGACCAAGGCTATTATTTGGGCTCCATACTACATATGACATTTTTGCCAAGAACCACATGGAAGTTTTGTGGCTTTTTTTTTTAAAAAAAACCACAAAACATTTTGATTTCTTTTGCAGTTTTGAAGAATGTCCGGGAGACTCCCGAAATTTGGGTTGGTCTCACGGACTCACGGGAGAGCTGGCAAATCTCCCGCATCCCGCATTTGCGGGGCTAAAATGACACGATTTGAGACAAAATGGCATATTTGAAGCGGGGGCGGGGCCAAAATGACGCAATTCACCGTGCCCCCCTCCCGCCCTCTAGAAACCCCTCTCCCGGATACAACTTGCCAAAGGTAGGCAAGTATGGAATATAGCCAAAGTCAAAACTGCTACATAAAGTTCTGCTCACCACACTATACCTACTAGATAGTCATAGAACAAGAAATACAACAATACAACCAGGGTTTCACTGTACTGACCTATGTTAGATACCAATTAAGGGAAAATGTTAAAATTAGAGCAATTTTAAAAATGCATTAATCCTGCACATAAATCAAGACATATCCACTACCCTCCTTATACCAGATAATGGACATTGTATTTAATCCCTTTAAAAGCTATTATATAGAGTTTAGATGTGTAATATATAGAGCACCTCTAGTGGAGGCACACTTCATGCAAAAAGACACAAATGTATTCATGCTTTAGGAACAATGTTCTGCTTATTGCACACAGAAAATTGAGGCTTGGGTACGCTAAAAAAACCATGGAGGTGAGAAACAGATACTAATGAGTGGAAAAGCTAGCAGATAGGAGGGAAGGAGGCCACAATCACAGAAGTGGAAATAAATTATAAAAAGTAAACATTGCAAAACAAATTATCCTGGAGTCTGATGTGCAGCATAGAATCACTGGCCCAAAGATTGGAGGAAATCTTAGTGGCAAAATTAATTCTCCCAACTGTGATTTATATAACTATTTGCAAGGCAATTTAAACACCATCAGCCCATCACAGAATTATTCTGTCCGACTCTGTACAATGATAGAGGACAACACATATTGCTGGATTGCCTCCTGATAAACCTCCCCACAGATTTGGATATTGAATTTGAAGTAATGGATGTAAACACAGCTCCTAACCCTTTTTTCAGTGCTTATTTACTAGTTGTATGACCTATCTAATTGGGTGTTGTGGCCTTCCAATTAGATGTCACAATCAGAACATATCTTCAGCAGACTTAATTTCTCACAACACTATAGTGCTCCATCTGGGACCTGTGGCTTTTCCGGCAGTCTCTGCAGAGTATCTAACAAAATAGATCAGGTGTAAATCTAAGGCAGCTCCTTCCCTTACAACTGGACCACTAAAACTATCCACAAGCTCATCAGAGCTAAGGACATGATGGAGTCTGTTCCAGGGCTCCCTGCAGCAACTGCAGAACACGTGTGGGTGAATGTGGCTGCTAAGAGGCTGACTAATAGACATACAGACTTGGCATGAATGGCTATCCAGGGGGGTCTGCCGTTTATGACATTCATGCACTCCTGGGACTTGTGCAGATATGTTCACTTCCCCTGGTGCATTGTCAGCAGGGAAACATTGCAGCATATCTTTTAGGACTGCCCCAATGCACAAGCACTGAGGGATACCTTGAAACATGACTTCTGAGACAGTGTGCCCAGGAATTGCCTATAATACCATTCAGTATTTTTTGGATTATTTCCTGGGACCCACACTTATGAGGCAATCCAGGAATTACCTAATTTTGAAAAGGGTTAAGATCTGCATCCAGGACTGTTGCAGGCTGATCCTTGGTCTCCAAAGAGACTTTAACACCATGGACAGTACTGAGGAAGAAGAAGCTAGTTCAGTTGTTCTCCTTTTTCCCATTTTCCCTCTATGTGCCTGTTTTTCACTAAAGCTTTTGGCCTGTGACCCCCCCCCCCCTCTTCCTTACCCTGTTCATCCCATTCCCCCATCACACTGAAGTTTTGTTAACTGTCTTGCACCCTCCCTTATATGTGTCTGTTTATCAATAAAGCTTCAGGACTGTGATCACCCTCCCTTACCCCTTTCACCTACCTCCACCTCACATCCATTGCTTGTTGAAACAGTTGTCATGTTAAGGTGATGCATGAATAGTGCAGTACTTGATGTATAGTGTAGGATGTCACATCTTATGCCATATGTCTTGTATTGTACTATAAAGCATGTCTAATTATGTTTCATGATGTGATTGTGCTTTCAGCTGCAGATGCAGTCCACTTGAATGTAATGGGTTAAGTCTTTTTAATTTTTTTTTGTATCTTTGTACAATAAAAGTAAAAATTTCCAAACAAAAAAACCCCGGAAGGGAATCACACCTAAATGATACCTGGGAAAGGAGGGCGTGATTGATGCAGTGGAAGGTGTAACTATACAAGCAGTCACTAAGGATCATTTGCCAAAAAAAGTTGCAGCCCAACACTATTTCTTTGTGTGTGCAAACATACTTTGTGTCTAACCCAGTGGTTCCCAAACTGTGCGCCGTGGCTCCCTGGGGTGCCGTGGCGATCTCACAGGGGTTCCGCGGCCAGAGCCAGTGATAAGCAAGTCGGGGGACTACTTGGTAACTATTTTGGCTTAGGGGTGCCTTGAAAAAATTATGGAGACCCTAAGGGTGCCTCGAACTGAGAAAGTTTGGGATCTACTGGTCTAACCCATTCATCAATTTCAACATTTATTTTTTCCATAAAATACTGTTTTATCATGATTTATGTCTTATAATAATCATGCAAGTGAGGGTATATTGGGACTGTCTTTATTATGTGTGTCAGTTTTGTGTATTTAAAATGATTTATTACAACAATCGCATTGCGCCTAGAAATGTATTTCTTTTCCACAGGGGTACAACTGAATGGTAAAAAATATATTCCATTAAAGGTATAGGAAAGTCAGGATCTCCAATATTTTACAGGTGATGGAAATATGAAATACTGTTTCTGAAAGAAAAAGGCTGTGCGTCCTCCTGTAAACCAGGATCTTGCCCCTAAATGTCCACACCGTTAGCTAATTTAAATAAGCTCATCCAACAAATCAAAACCTCATATTTGAATGTGGTTCTAAATAGGTGCACTCTTGTGCTTAATCCGAAATCGGCATGGAATGGCCACAATGTGCCCATCTTGGCCCAGTGGAAGTGCTAACACTTGCACCCCCACAAGTGCTGCTCTCTTGGTCCACAGATCAATGCTCTTACAAGTGAAATGGAGCACAAAGGTATTGACCTCAGCATTCAGGGACCCAGTTATAACTTTTCCTATTCAATCTCTGTGGGGATATATAGTCATTCTGAAACGTGTTTTAACCATTAGACGACGGAGAGCTGTTCCTGCCTATTACAATAAATCAATACCAATATACATTGATTCATAAGTACAAAGCCAACAGTACTGCACATGGATTATACCCTCATTTTGTGCTGCTAATGTAATGACTGACGAAGATGTTTTTGCTATGCAATATTTAGATCAGCATCATTTGAAGCACTGAACAGGTTAAATTAATTCTCAAGTGAAAGTATTATGATAATTCAAGGATATGGGATTCATTATGAGGATAAAGTGCGAATTTATTTGAATTATTGAAAAGCTGTGAGAAGAAGCATTTGAAACCTGCACATTATGTCACAGACTGCTGCAAATCATCTCACCGCACCTGAGGACATGATGTCACTGACATCCCATGCAGGGATTATTTCCTCTGCCATGTGAAGGGAAAGCTGTAAATCTAATTAATGAAGAGAAACGTCTTGGCATCAACAAATACATTAGCATCTACTAAAATGGGATTAAAGTTTCTTCTTTATTTCATCTGATGTATCATTAACACATCTTGTCACAAGGAGATATTGTCTGTGCAGATAAATTAAAACTCTGTAACGTATCTTATTGTTACAGAATGTGTTATTATTATGATGAACAAATAAATATTAAAAGAGATCCAATTCTGGGTGACTTTCCCACCCTCCTGACAGCCAAGACGTCTGACCCAACAGCCAGGAATGATGGAAAGAGTGTCCTACTCAGTAGAAACGCAAGGGTGTTTCCAGGGTATATGGGGGAGGGGGGGGGGGTTTGAGAGTATCATTGTGCTACAAGAGTGCTAGGCACACCCATCGTGTCCCCATTGCAAGGTGTCTACAGCCCCCTTCTCACAATGTCCCAGTTACACAAATTGGAATTCTGGGGAGGTATGACTAAGGGAATCTCTCTTTAATTTAAAGTTCTCCCACACACTAACTTGCTATGCATGAGGATGGTGCTTAAAGGAATACCACAATTGCTCAAAGAGTGCTGAAAGAGTTGTCTTTTGCAATTTATATCCCTCCACATGATAAAAGAATAATCTGCAAATATTTCAATTAATTTTTCTTTTTTTTAAAAGAAATCAAACTTATCAAACTTACAGCACCACATACGCTGAAAGAGCACTGTGTGTACCAATCCTAAAAGTCTTGTTTTATTAGCTGAAATATGTTCTACAGTCTCCATGTTGTTCTAAAAGGTTAAAGTGCATTTTCAATCTCTAATACCACGTTCACACTGACCTAAACCCGGGATATTGCCAGGGCGAGCCCCGACGACCCGGGTCGTGGCACAGTGTGAACAGAGGTCCCTGCATCTACCCGGGTCTGATGACCTGGGAATTAGACCCCGGACTTTTGCAGGGTTATTCCCTGGTCCATCATGGGTAGCGACCAGTGTGAACGGTGCAACCTGATATTTTCAACCTGGGTCTCACAGAAAGGAGCTGATTGGGGGATTAGGGACGCTGGAACATGACATCTTTTAAATGCTGCACAGGAGAGGAGAAAGCAGTAGGAAGAGGTTTGTGTGCTGCTTGAAAATAAAGGATAGGAGGAAAATCAAAAACAAATAACTGGCACTGTAAATAATGCCCCAGTGAACTTCAATATTGCTAAAATATTGACTGATCGGGGTATCAAGCGCACTCAGCAGCATATAGTCAACAAGCTGAAGGCACTAAAAGAACAATACTCAAAAGTGCATGACCACAAGCGCAGAAAGAGTGGTGCTGGCCATATGGAATGGCCATTTTATGAGCAGTGTAACGTGGTGTTCGGCAACTCTGACCTGGCAAATCCTATAGCATCGTCCTCTGCAAGCTGCCCTGATTTACAGTGCAAAACCTGAAAGCAGCCAATCAAGTGTGCCCTCAATGCTGATTATAAGCAGTTTGCCATATGCTAGATATCCAATGTTACAAGCAGTTATCCGTTATTCCTGAAAAATAAGTATGTGTATGTATTTGTCTGATGTGTCCATATAGATAAAATATTGACACATTTAACTCATGTCATACTGATAAGATTAGTGACCTCCTTGAATGGTTTCAATGTAAAAAAAAATAAAGGGTGGCTCCAGGGACAAGCTGAAAAGAATCCATTAGCAAGTAAAAAATCATGTAGTAGGATAATGTTTAATGCTCTTAGTATCATGGATATAAATATCTGTAAAAGCCACTAACATTCTTTTTTCAGGTATTTTTTTTAATAGGAAACTTATAAAGATCCATACAACAATACATATTTACTAAATTCTAGGTAAAAGCAAAAGAATAATCAGAAGTATATTAGCCTCAGTCTTTGCAATACTCTAAATATTTGTGTTGTTATGTTTACCTACCATACATAACTGTTCTCAACTGTGTGTAATAATCTGATAAACTGTGATCTGCACTATGCAATTACACTCACTTAACAGCTGTTAAGCAGAATAATTGCCTGCTGTTAAACTCATGTAGAATTGATTGAAATCTTAATTGCATTATCATTCCTTATTATGGCCACCACCACCCACAACCACCAGGGATGCGCTATGCATGAGGAACTACAATGCATAGTAGAGTTAAGAAAGTAAATGCATTTCTTAATATAAACTTTGCAGATATATACATATCCTTCTACATTCTAATTAAAAATTGATTTTAGTTTCTGGTCAGTTCCCTCTACCCCTAAAAAAATCAAACACAATATAGATTCAAAAAAAATGAAGGGAACATAAAATCCATAACATCTCAAATCTTCTTGCTTTAAAAAATATTTCCATGTTTCACAGTTTCATATTAGAAATGATGCTACTACCAGAAAAACTTTACATTTCTGGAGGGAACAGATATGGGGCCTGATTCATTAAGGAACTTAAATTAAGACGTTTTCTTATTTCAGTCTCCTGGACAAAACCATGTTACAATGCAAGGGGTGAAAATTAGTTTTCTGTTTTGCACATAAGTTAAATACTGACTTTAAATATCAACTTTAAATTTCAATGTACAAAGAAGCTATCATGCATTTGTGTGCTACATGCAAAAACAGCCAGTATTTAATTTATGTGCAAAACAGAAAACTAATTTTCACCCCTTGCATTGTAACATGGTTTCATCCAAAAGACTTAAATAAGAAACTTCTTAATTTAAGTTCCTTAATGAATCAGGCCCATGGTCCTCCAACCGACAATAGCATTTCTCCAAATTGTATTCAGGTAAAATCTTTTTTACTTTTTAGACGTGTTAAACAAATCCTGCACCATGCTTGTCATGCATACATTAACTCCTTGTTTACTGAAAATGTTGCAGCTCTGATTCACAAACAGAGCAGACTGCTTTCCAGATTGTTCCACCAACCGAAATAGGGGCAATGTACAACAATAAGCAGTGTGGCACCACCGTTCTTTTCTTTATGGTTACATCCAGTGCATATTGTTCCACAGTGGTACCGGTTTCACAAATTGCCCACAATTCAGCATGGCACTGATGCAGGATGAGCGAGTATTTGTGGAATTCTGGGATATCTGCAGTAGTGTGCCAGATTATGACCAGATTTGCTAAAAGAAAATTGGACTTTATTGGATATGCAAGATTGGCTACACACAAAAAATAACATTATAAACTGAGTATGTTATTTACACTTCACTGAAGTTGTAGTTTTACTATAATTACTTAAAAGGAACAGGTCCATCTTAAAAAGACTGAGATGTTTTCGACTTTTTGTTACAAATTAATTTTGTTACATTTAACTTAAGGCTCATTAGGTTTATGAAAGTCAGCTTTAATAAAAAAAAAATTAACTTCCTGTTAATAAAAACGATAGTGTAGGAAGCTAATACACACAAGGAGAAATTCAATTTACATATTCATATTCAATTATATCACAAGAGCAACATTAGTTTAATGCTTTACCAGTTTTGTGGATAGATTTGTTATGAGAATCAATGGGAAACCTTACAATTATCAGTGAATAATTATTTTTGCTAATGAGTATCTATCTTACTCCTAATATTATTTTCATCACATTTCCATATAAATTGATCACAGGAGAGAAGAGTGTTTGATTACCAGCAGTCTAAATATTTGCACCAAAATTCAATTGAATGTAAAATAGTAAATGATTTCATGTTGAGCAAAGGTAGTTCTGGATGTTATTACACATGCTCAGAACTGTAGTTGCAACCAAGGCCCTCTTAAGAACCTCTTGGGCCCCCGGGCACAGCAGTGCACCGGGGCCCCTATATATACAAAAAGAAAAAAAAAGTGATTATATATATGGGCCCTGCAGCCCAGGGGGCCCTCCGGAGGCAGGAAAAAAAAAACCCTGCAAAAAAAGAAGAAAATACTTACCGTGCTGTCAGCTGGCGATCCGGCTCCCTCCCTGGTCTCCTCCTCCGTCGCACTCCGCAATGGATGTCGGGCGGGCGTGATGACGTCACGCCCGACATGCACTGCCAGCGCGACGGAGGAGGAGACCATAGAGGAAGCCGTATCGCCAGCTGACAGCACGGTAAGTATTTTCTTCTTTTTTTGCAGGGTTTTTTTTTTTTCTGCCTCCGGAGGGCCCCCCTGGGCTGCAGGGCCCCCGGGCACCTGCCCAGCGTGCCCAATGGGAAAGACGGCCCTGGTTGCAACTAAACAAGCACAATTTGTTTTTCCCAGCTGTAATGTACAGCTCACAACAGTATTTGCAAAAGTATTGTCCACATCCAGTGATATCCTGTTACTACACTGCATTAACTATAGAAGGAGGAACATCCATAAGGAGATAGCAGTGAAAGAGAGCTGGACATAGAGAAAAGAGATAAGGAGAAAGGTCATTCACCAAGGGAGGCGGTGTACAGCGAAAAGTGCAGAGCCTTGTGTGGTAAACGAACGGGTGGAGGGAGGGTAGGGGAGGGGTAATTTCGGCCCCTCCACAGCCTCCGAAGGGGGCGTGGCCATACCAAGTTGGTCGTTCCTGCCAATACACTCTGGTACATTGTGCTTGCGCACCCCCCTCAGCGACCCTAGAGCTGGAGTTATAAACTAGCAAGGAGTGGTTGGGGAAGTAGGAAGTGAACCAGGAAAGTGCTACAAAGGCCAATAAATAGAAGGTTGTGCAGGAAGAGAGGGCTATCAATGGGGAAATGCAGCATAGAGATCCAGGAGGACGAGATGGAAAAGTGACCCTTAAGGGTATATTTACTAAACTGCAGGTTTGAAAAAGTGGAGGCGTTGCCTATAGCAACCAATCAGATTCTAGTAACCATTTATTTAGTACATTTTACAAAATGACAGTTGCTATAGGTAACATCTCCACTTTTTCAAACCCGCAGTTTAAAAAAATCTCCAAATAGTTTATTATAGCCAATTAAACAATGTTGTTACATTATGTATAATATTAGTAAATTGGTGGCAATACGAATCCTCAGCTTAATAGTTGTCTATGTGATGCTGCTGCCAGAAGACAGGTTAGCAGTAAGAGCAAAGACGGGAAGGGAGTATAAAGGAAGGGACGCACTGAATTTTTGTGCATGGCCGCTGGACTCTTAGGTATACCCCTACAAGCATATCTATAATGTTATATGTACCATACTCACATCAAATTGGTCACAATGCACAAGTAGGTTTTGTAGCTCCTAATTGATCTGCTCTACTGGTTAAAAAGAAATGAGCAGCTGAGGGTTATATGAGGGAAATGAGCAATGAGGGTTATTTGCTATCATTGCTTAAAGGGCAAATCTTTACTAAACCCATAGCAATCAATGAGCCATTTATTTTCATTGTTTAGTCTGTAATAGCTAGATAAAAGCTAATTGCTGATTGCTTGCTTGCTATTATTTTAGAACAAATTTGCACCTTTGAGCAATGTTAGCAAATATAAATGACTATTCTGTATCATTAGAAATAATGCACTATTATGGAGTCTATGGGGCATATTCAATTGTTGGCGAAAACGGCAAAAACCTCGCAGCGCGCGCACTATTACCATCATTACGGTAATGTGCGCGTAAATACGATTAGTATGGTAGTTTTCTCGCTGGATTTCAGCTCGCGGCTCAGGGAGCTGCGAGCTGAAATCTGAGTAGAATTACCGAAATAACCGGTTTACTTTTTCAGCGGCGGAAAAAGTAAACAATTGAATATGCCCCTATGTATTAAAACAGTGCGGTGACAATCATTATGCATCACCGTAAATTGCAGCCATGTATAATGAAGCACCGCTGTAAATCACCATGCCGGGGGTATCCCGCGAAGCCCCCCACCTCCATCACAAACTCTTTTTATTATTTACCGGCAGCCTAGCATTGCTGGTGAATGGAGGAAATGCTATGCGAATAGCACCTCCACGAGGTGAGGGATCCAGCGATGCCGGAGAGGCTTTAACTGAATCCCATAGAAAATGTGACATAATGCCATCCTGAGATGGCGCTACCTTGATGCGGAAAGCAGAGATTTTCAAAGCTTAATGAATTGCAGAGCTTCACGGTCCCCATATTAATCAATGGAGACTGCGTTAAGAAATGTTAAATGGGTTGTGTCAGAAGATTTCTCCTCCCATAAACCCTTCATAAATTGTACTGTGGCCATTTTACATAGAAAACTGCTGTGTTCTCTGTTATAATGGCTGATCGAGGTTTAATAAATAGACCCCTATATCTTTAAATAACTATCAATAGAAAAGACTACGGTAGGAAAACAAATAACAGAACATTAGTGACATTAGTTAAATAGTAATAACTAATAGTAATTAATTAAAATTAAATAATAGTAAAATTATCTGTGTGAATTATACAAATAACCCTTAATGGAGAGCTCAGCAATTGCCCCTCACTTTATGCTGTTTGTATTACCTCATGTAAACATGTAAAAAATAGAAACTTATTAGCAAGCTGCTTTATGAACAGTAAATAGCCACTTCCGTGTACTCCTAGTGGATTGGTTATAATGACCTCCATTACTTATCTTATTACAGATACTGGATGACAAAAGACTACATTCACTTTCTGTTACTATGGTTGTTTGACAAGAACATGTTTACTCTCCTAGCCAAAGTGGAAAGCAAAATTAAATATATTAAATTTCACTGGTGTAGTGACTGTTCTTATGATTACATAACGAAGGCTTTTGAAAAAAAAAAAAAAAAAGATGAGCACATAAATTCAATGAAAAACAATGAAAATGTCATATCCTGAAGTAAAGTTTGACTTAGAAAATATAGGAAACCAAATAAGTCAGCATAGTAAAAAAAAAAAAAAAAAAAAAGTACACTGTCTGGTACTGGCTCTAACTTTGGGTCTTATTTATCAACATGTTTTAAACCTTAACTCTGGCGAAAATGGCTGTTTTGCTGCAGCAAGTCTCATTTATCATAACAGCAAAGAAATCTCATATTTCTCCAGCATTAACAGTTACATGTTGGTAACTATTGTACCCACTGTGTATATGCAAATACATCTTGCAGTACCAGTGTAAATATAACAGCGAAATTTTAATTTGAAACGTGTGCGATAACAATTGTTAAATATTGGTTAAAGTAACACAATTTGATAAATAGGCCCATTTATCTTAGATGGGAAAAGTTCTTATCTGTCATAGCTGTACAGGAGCCCTGCCAGCTTATATATTCACAAGCAGTTGTAATAAAGCTGTGTGTATGTGCATATGTCTATATTTAGTTCATACTTATCTACTTTCAGTAGGCGACGTCCGGTAGAGGGGCGTGACTAATGGGTGGGAGGGGGTGGGGCGCCTCGAATCGTGTCACCCCCACAAGTAAAATGACGAGATACTTAGTGAATTGCGTCATTTTGACAAGGGAGTCCCGGGATGCGGGAGAAATGCCAGCTCTCGACCCGAATTTTGGGAGTCTCCCGGACTTACCAGGAGAGTTGGCAAGTATGAGCTGTGTGTAAGTATATGTATAAATGGGTACAATCAGCACAGAACAAAGAGCTGAGTGTAGTGTATTGCTGTCTATGGGGGCTATTAATTTCCCCCTTTTCACACGAGAAAATGGTTCTGCCATGCAAAAGCGAAACATTTATCTTTACCGCTAGTCAATTAATCGAGCTAAGTCTCAGCCCACTGAAAAGCATTGGCCCCATGCAAGAAAAAAAAAACATTTTAAATTTTTTATGCATGACACTTTCTCTTGCTTCTAGACTACTCTCCACCTGAGGCTCGCAAAAAGACTGGAAACAGTGGTATTCAACATCAAATGTGCTTAAATCCCAGTGTAATCCATATATAATCATAATAAATCAATCAAGCAGACAGTCTGGTCTAGTTTCTTCTATAGCAGGATGACCACAAGCGTGTAATGAAAACCTGTCCCAGACTGGTCAGCACAGCAGGCTATTTGAAATGAATAGTGCCCTATTTTGTGAGCGTAAAGCTTATAGGTCTAACATTATGTAAATGCCACCACCCACACTTGGGAGTGCTACGGACTGGTGGCTCCCCTCATTGGCAAGCCCCAAGTCCTAAGTACTCCCAATAACAGATTCTTTACCTGTATATACACACATTTGCTATTTATACGTAGATATAGGATAACTATACTGTTAGACACATCACACAAAAAAATACATATATAATGTTGGCAATTGTTCTTCAATCTTTACAAGTTTTTAGGACTTTTTTTTTAAAAAAAATTATGCACTAAAGTATACCTTTCATGCAGTTTGAAAAATAGACAGCTTGAAAAAAAACAAAAAACCTTATTGTAATGTAAAGTTGCTAACAAACAATTATTGAGAAATATCCGCTATAAAACTAAGCACCTCGTTTAGAAAGTTAGAAGTGGCGGTATGGAAAATGTAAGTACATGGAATATGATAGTTTATAATGAAGGCAGCAGGAGCTGTGGCAGTATGACATATCACCGTATAGACCAGGTGTAGGCAACCTGCGGCTCTCCAGGTGTTGTGAAACTACAAATCCCAGCATGCCTTGCCATCTATCTGCTGGTTAGCTACTAGCAAAGCATGCTGGGACTTGTATTTTCACAACACCTGGAGAGCCGCAGGTTACCTACCCCTGGTATAGACCCTCACTTCCCAAACTGTGTTATATTGTAGAGAAAAGAAAAAAGTTGGTGAAAGATCATTTCACCAGTTGTAACTATATCAGAGACACAAAAGAGCTATTTGAAGGTACTACAATGTTCATCATTTCTTCTGAAATTTTGAACTATAGCCCCAAAATTACAGGTTCTTTTAAAGTGAGTAAATGATAAATCCCCCCAAAACTGAGTAATATCGTAGTATCCTAACATCTACATGCTCTTGCTGATAGCATGTTGTTACTGGTCAACATTTTGTCTGCCCGATAAATGGCAGAGTAGACAGGAGTGAAGAGAGTCCCTCAATGTCTGCCGCACTCCCCTCGCTCTCGCCAACAGTTTTTTTTTTCAGACAAGCAGCGATTTATTCACCAGGACGCTGGACCCCAGATAAGCAAACAAAAACTGAATTTTCAGTTTAATAATAATATTTTCTTTTAGGTAATTAACCAAATGTTTGGCTTTGAATAACTAGCATGAGAGAGTCAAACAATGTCTAGAGTGAACATGAGTTTTGTCTACACAATTTTCTCACGGTTACCTATGTAGCGCATATATCATTGCTGTCCAAGTGGCCACAACATAGAGATAGGCCGCTACCCTGCAATACAGCCTGTGTGTTTTCTTCCGCATTGCTTTACATTTGTAGTGCAGCGAAAGAAAAATCTCTTTTGGATCAGCCCTAGAGAAGATAGTTGTGTTCCATAGGACTCACCTGAAATTATTTATAAAGTCTATGGGCTAGATTTACTAAGCTGCGGGTTTGAAAAAGTGGGGATGTTGCCTATAGCAACCAATCAGATTCTAGCTTTCATTTATGTAGTACCTTCTACAAAATGACATCTAGAATCTGATTGGTTGCTATAGGCAACATCCCCACTTTTTCAAACCCGCAGCTTAGTAAATCTAGCCCTATGACTTTTTTCATTTTGTCTTGACTTATTTTTAGGAAACTAATAAAACAATTTGATAAAAAGAGTGGATTAACAATGTCCTGAGACATCTGTGAGGATTAATAATGGAAGTAAGACACCTCTACCTATTCCCAGCACTATTGCTGACACTTGAATGACAGGTGATTGTCTGTTTACTCTGACAGGGAAAAAATAACGCAATTATACTTGAATAATTTCATTTTAATTTTAGATTTGTATATTTAGTATTGTTAAGGTGCACATAGGGAAAACTCCAATGAGTTTGCCGCAAAGTTCAGTAATCTTCAACAAGTTAAAAAAAAAAAGTTTATTAAACAATCTATTTTCCAAGATTTTGCAGCAGTCTTGGCATGTGAGTGAGCCGCCCACATGTTATTAATCTGGTAGGCGTTAGATTCAGACATAGCCCATATAAAGATGCTCACCACCCATACATGGGCAGGTCCGGCTACTTAACCTGAGCACCCAGATCTATATTCAGTATATATAATCTGTGCACTATGTGCCAGCGACAGAACTATGTCCAATGTTCTTGTGCTTCTGCCATCTCCACTTAGTAGCACAGGTCACAATGGTGATGTCAATGTCAGCTTTCTCCTACTGGTACACTGCTGTAAATGTGGCTGTAATCACATGATGACTAGTACTGTATGTCTGTGTGTCAGTCATGTGATCAGCACACAGCTGCATGAAGCACACTGGAAGGTATGTGTATACACTGGCTGTCATATGGTTGTATGTGGGGGTGTCTATGCTGGATATGTGGGGGACCTGGTATTTGTATACTGTGATGCACTATTGCTGGTATTGTGGGGGACACTGGTGTTGGTGTAATTTGATTACACTATGCAGATTGGGTTGTATTCTATAGTTTGCAGAATAGTGGTACTGGTACTATAAGACATTGCCAGTATTATAAAAATAATGAACCGTTTTTCCTAATCAAGTTTATATTTACAGAATTGCTATGTCTCTCTATACATCACTTATTATTTCAAGTATAAAAAATTGCATTATAAGATACATAAATATGTAGGGTTTTCAGGGCTGACCCTATATTTTTCATGGGACACATTTTGCACCTCCATGTTGCCTTTGCACTTTGTTTAAAGAACGGGGTGGGTCTCAAGTGGTAGGATGGTGGAATTTAAAGTGACATTACACTTTTGCACAGTGCATCTCTTGATTCTCTTCATATGTTTCCACTCCATACACACATGCACACTTCTAATTTGTAGAGCTGTCTCCTGACAGCGGACAATTAGGTATGCACTGGTTGGATAGGTGGACAAGGGTAAGCCATTGCTAATCAAGATGACTTACAGCGCTCATTGAGTACACCCTGTATGTACCTAATCAAGCTTCATAGTTTTTTGTCAGGACAGATAGGGCTATTATTTGGTAACACAGTAAATTACTTATTTTAAGCCCATTTCCTGCACTCGCATGAGATAAAAGGCAAGTTAGCTCAGCAATACACTTTTCAATGTTTCGTTCAATAGTTAATTTTGTCTGATTAGCGCAACCCTAGAAATTTACTACAAAAATGGTTTGCCTATAGGAGTAAAGTGTATGTTATATAAGGTATGACACAGTTATAGACCCTAGAGATAAAGTTATATTTCAGTTTTTATGTTTTTTTTTATTGTTAACATTGATAGTTTCAGTGTGAAATAGATCTATCAGCGGCTGACGTCAGCCACCAGCCACTGCCAGATGCAGGTTACACTGTATCTATCAGTACTGACGGCACTGGTTGATCACCTTGAACACTATGTACAGCAAGCCAATAGCCAGGAATAGTAAACAAGGGTTCCTGGCCATATTGCGGACACGTCTTTGAGAGTTTTGTCCTGGGTATGGTTAATGAATGGCACCTGAGCACAAGGACTGCCGGCAACAAATTGAATATCTTTGTTAAAAGTTTTCAAACAACTGTTAGAAAAACAATACTACTAGGTAACTTGAAGGAAGTAAAAAAAAAAAAAAACATGTAATCATTGCTTTTTTTTGGTGACTTGCAACACATATTATGATTTGAAAGAGACAGGGTTCCAAAAAAATGTAACTATGTTTGGAGGCCTTTGGGTTTTAAAAAAGGTTGAAGACAACTTACATTACATGGTCACTGAACAACAAGATCTATTCTCCCCTACATAAAAGATTAGAGTTTTAACAGGGAGCCTAAATATGTGGTTTCATTCTTTTTTTTATTTTTCATTTATAAATGTACAATATATTTTTATTATACGTATTATGTATTGTAATTATTAATATCATAAAAAGTCTGAAAGTCTTCAAAGTGGACATGTCAGATGTTAAAGTGCTGGCCTGACATTAACATACAGGTACTACTTAAAAAGAACCTTGAATCAGCATTAAATAGACAGGTAAACGCCTTTGGGAGACGGATATGATAACCCTAAATGTCACCATAATCCATTAAACAGATTAAACCCTTTGAAAGGTATTGCTGACAGCAGAGTCTGCATTATGATTAATTAAATACCGCCAGCGTAGAGAAAATAATTTGTGTGGCAGCTTATTTTCCATTTGGAAATGTAACTAATATTTTACGCATCTCTTTGCAGTGCCAGCCATGTCGATATCTCTGTCAACATTAATTTGCTTCATTAAAGATGTCAGATTGTGAAGATTTAGTGTCAGTGCAAAATGAAAATCTATCTAATTGGATTGATGTATCTATTATGAATGTGACATTACACCCCATCATTAGCTATTGACTGGAAGCAAACGCTAGACTGATATTTTAAATATTAGTGTGAACAAAAGCGCTGTAAGACAAGAAGAAGAGGAAAATAATCGTTGACATGATGGAGATGGAGGATGTCCTGTCCAAACAAGTTTTTAAAAACAGAGGAGGAGCTGAATAACTATGTAAAAAGTTAATACAAAAATTGCCTGGATAAAAAAATAATATATATTCACTGACAGCATTCTTTTGCTTAAGCGGGAAATATAAAATCTTAATAAGTGGACTTTATTGTCACTTTACTTTACACAAAATAGTAGTTAACCCCTTAACTCCACTCCACTGAATGCTAACCAAGGCTTGATCATTGCTCCTGTAATATAATAAGAGAACGGACTACTGAAAATCTTGGGCTGCTGTTTGGACTCATTTTTAAACTTTTTTTTTTCAGTCTTAAAGCATCAATACATGACAATACATGACATAACAAGTATCACTGCAGTGGTAGTTAAATTAGTGCACTGTACAATTTAAAAAAAAAGAAAAAAACATTTCAATGTACAAGCAATCTATAAACACTCTCTCTTACAGTACATAAGATCAAAACCTGTGCTCAGGTCTTCTTTAAGACGACATAAATGAGCCGATCTTTAGTCACTAATTGTCACACCGGGGGATTGATTTTAAAAGGAACAGAGACATTTGGTCAACCTATTTACTATATATAATATAATGGAACAAACAGGCTACTGTATTAAATGAAAAGATTTACTTGTCTGGTTTCTACAAGGTGAATCTCGCTTTTCCTGTCATCGTTATAAACACTGTGAGAATGACAAACATGTCATAATGACATGCAAATTAGCTTCTTCATTTTCTGGTCTATATGAAACATACTCTTTTCTTACATGGGGAAGGGGGGCTTGGACGTCTGCGCTTGTGATTGATGAGTGTGTTTTGGTGGTTGCTGCCTGACGGAGGGTAAAGGGGTTCTGTTCCTGTAGTTTTAGGCGTTTCGTAGTGGTTTTTCCTGGCGCAGTCTAGGCTGGTGTGGTGTTGAGTTTTTCTGTTGTTGTGTGGATGTGGTATAGTTGGTAACGGCAGCAACACCCAACAGCAAGTTTTCTGAACTGAATCATCAGCCTTTATTCAAAAGATACACCTAGGAATACCAACTAATCGAAAAAGCAAAAATGTCATTGAGGTAAGGCGTTGTCAACTATACCACAACCACACGGCAACCGAAAAACTCACTGCCACAATAACTGCTCTGCGCCAAGGAAAACTACTCCTAAACTCTTTTCTTACATAAATTGTGAAAACTTCCTATTCGGGTTGAATCTTTCTCAATACTTAAGTAAAAATGTATGCATTCAGTTGTGTAATGAGGCACTGTAGGACAGGCTTGCCAGAGGTTTCGGTCATCCATCCACCGGTGGGCTTTAGTTTTGGTGGGTCCCATCCCATGTTTACCTATTGTAATACGTTTTTCACAGTTTCTATCAGTATATGATTATTACTAGCAGAAATTGTAACTTCTTTCACTCCATCCTTTAATTTTCAGCCATATCTGCTTTCTCAGTAGCAAAATATGGGTAGGGGCCCGGTAATGCCGTTCTCAGTTTCTGGGCCCCCTGCTCTGGACGAGGGGCCTCTTCTAGGCATGTGTGGCCAGGACATGCACTGCTCAGAAGATGTTTCATGGGGAACAGGGGCATCTGAGGAGGGGGATAACCTGATTTAGCCCCCTCACCTGAGGGACACGTAGCCACTGCACTACCAATCTCTTATTTACATCATTGTTTAGCAGATATCTTCCATGAAGTTGTGGAGACCAGTCCCAATCGAAATGCTTAGTATACTTGTCCACACTCCTAATTGTGCTCCAGTTCCCATGACGGAATCCCAGCATTTAGGATGCCAGTAATGACAAGCATGACGACACTTCCAGCTTCTTGGCTATGAGCAGCATAAGGGCCAGGAGGCATGGCATTGTTTGGGGTAGATAATGTGCATATAAAAACCACATACACGTCATTTCTAGAACAGAATCGGATTCTTTATTTAATTCAAGGTTCTCTTTACGAGCAAAGTAACGTATCTTTACTTCATTGTTTAATTTGACCATCGCCTTCTGCGAGTCACACAGTGTACCTTACTTGTATTATGAAAATAGACATCAGTGTAAAAAATATTTTTCTTACCTTATTTAGAAATGCAAGTACCCCATTATATTACAACATTTCAAGCTAAATGCATGGTACTGTCTTAAGTGATAATACTGTGCATTAGTGCTGCCAATCATTTTGTCTTTGTGCTTTAGCTTGTGAGATTGCCATGTATCAAACTGCGGCACATTGAGCTTGCCTACAATCCGCAAGTTTTCAAAGCAGATACTGCATACTTGCCAACTCTCCCAGAATGTCTGGGAGACTCCTGCATTTCTCGTGAGTCTCACGGACTCCCGGGAGAGTGTGGCAATATCCCGCATCTGCCCACTTCCTAGTGAAGTGGGCAGAATTAGGTACAAAATGCTGCGATTCACTGAGAATGGCGGCATTTGGCCCCGCCCCCTGCTGTAAAATGCAGCGTTTTCATCATTACGTCACGGGGGCGAGTCCAAAATGACACGAATTTTGGAGCCCCGCCCCACATCATGCCCACCTCCACCGGCAGGCTCCTGGAAGCCAACTTCAGAAAGTTGGCAAGTATGAGATACTGTTGCAGGTTTGGGAGAGCTATCTGCTGAACAGACCTTTCTCCCCAGCAGTATATTTCATTCATGCTATGGGACAATATAGAGAGAAAGAGACAGAGATTATAAATACAGGTCCATGCCAACTTTAAGCTAGAAGCCTATGGAGGTCCTGATCATTCATGGATAGGAAGGCTTCTGCAGTATATTCCACAACCCACTAGCTACAGATAAATGTTATAGCCACAGTACCTGCTATAATCATGTAAAAATGCATCCTTCTGCGATGTCAACCAGTCAGATTTAATCAAGAGCCTAGAACTATACCAATAAAATAACGTAATAATACATAATCCTCACAGTTCTACCTACAGTTTCTCAATGAAAGAAAAACCACTAATGCATATTTTCATCTCACATGCCTATTCCTACAATCATACAATGTCCATCATTATAATATCATTGCTGAAAAAAACCCTACTAGCTTCGGTCACACACTTCACCCATGAAAGTGCTGATATAAATGCAGAGACACATTTACATTGAATGCCTGTTCTATGGAGCTATGGTAATAGGAGTCGTGTAATACACTTGATAGCTCTGATTATGGTTTTTTTTACACTGGAATCTTTAGGAATTATTGTAATTTGAAGCTTTGCCAGGGTAATTTTATATTTTATATCACATCTGTGCAAAATAAAAGAAAGTGATAATAGAAGAAGGATGGTATTTGTTTCCAAATGATTCATTCACAGAATAATTATGACATCCTAATTGTAATACCATAACCTTTACATCTGCAGCTGATGCTAGCTAAAAGATGTCTCCATAACTGTAGAACAAAGGGAGACAGAAACTCCATCACAAGAGAAACTCAGAAATAGAAGCTGAACTGCTATATAAATATGTTAGAGGATAGGGGGCCTACTTATCAGTCTCTGCAATAAGGATGAGTTTATGGAGCTAAAAATCACTGTAATTTATATATATAAAAAATATATATTGCTAAGGCACCTGAGTGATAATCAGCTGCCCCGACAATACTGATCTGGAGCGTTTGCCAGGGCAGTTTCTATAGAAGTGTACATGCGCGAGTAGGGTTGCCTAGATTTGGACTTTCAGTTTAACCAATACAGTCTAACAAAAAGGTAAACATTAGATACATAATAAATATATATTTAAAAACTTTTGCCCGTTAAAAACATGATTTATTCAACAACAACAAAATTAAGCATTTTTTTATTAATGTATCCATCTAAGTACAACCCTGTATCACAAAAAAGATATTTTTTGCTGGCAATACAGTTTTTCAACCTTTGAATGTGGCTGATATATTGGGGTGCTGTACCAGTTAGTGAAAACACACCTTGGTATACTTTCTAATACAAATTATTGTCCCTTTAAGACTATACTCCCACTTACATATCTCCTATCTGTGCCTATTTTGACGGGACGTCCCAATTCATGGTCCGCTATAGGGGTGTGGCTTAATGGGAAAGTGGGTGGGTTTTGTGCAAATATGCCCATTTGTGGGTGGAAATTTGGACGTTACTGGGTGGCATTTGGTGGGGGTGGGGCCTCTTTTATACCGGCTTTCACGATTTGAATGTTGGGAGCTATGCACTTAGCCATGGGAGTTATTATCATTCACCACTTTAAAATGATCTCTGAGATGGGTGTGAGCAGGAGGACCAATAGAAAGCTACAATCTCTGCATTTGTGGCAATGTATTTATATTGAATGGCCACATCCTCCTCTGCATTTTTCACCCTAGCTGGGAATGAAGCCTTAAACAGTGTACAAATATTATAACAATAGAAATGTGTTCATTTGAAATCTTTTCAATACCCTTCCCCCTTCAGTACATATGGATCGAAGTCATTTCTATTTCTGCCTGTATATACTGTAAAGTGGCAGTCACCCACACACAGAGGAGGCAGACATTTTGTGTGCACACAACAGCAATGTCACTAGTGATATGCTGATGACTGATCCAGCCCACAAAATGGCTGCCGCCGTGAATAGGTGACTGGTCCACGTTTAATAAATATATTAGAAAAAGAAAATAAATAAAAATAAACGATAAATCAGTAATTCCCCAAAGTGAATAGGTTCAAAAAAAATATAAATTAAAGACAGACAGTCCAGTTCTTCCTCTTCAGTAAATGGTAGCCAAGAAAAGACATAATACTACTTCTAAACTGCAGACACATCAATATTTTAGCCTATTTCTGGAGACATTTTTCAAGGTCACATCTGGTAGAAAAAGACACAAATCTTTATAGCTGACCTCTACACAATCATTTTCTTCTCTACTTAGTTATAAGATTACCAAGATGTTATGTACACATTGGGATGATATTATTTGTCTATCAGTTGTTTTCTGTAGTTGTCATTAACTATGGACTGTTCCTTATCTTCAATCTCAAGTTAATTCCCAGGGCGACATGCTCCTTACCGGCTTCAGGGATTAAATGTAAGGGTTTATGAAGAAAAGCCGCTTTTGGTACAATGCTATTACACTATGATAGCTTACTCATAAATTGTAAGCTCTGAAATGTTGCATCAAGTGCACATGCTGTTCATTTCAAATTAAACAATATCTCATTGACTTTAAACAATGACTATTGTTGGCATGATTATTAAAATGTAAAATGTTTTGGTACTCTTCACAAGACACATAGGGGTCTATTTGCTATTTATGCTGATTATACTGCGATAGGTAACATCATGTATCGCAACATAACATTGCAATACATAACATTGTATCACAGATATTTAATATGCCAAGGCTGCCTTGGTAGACCCGGTGAAAATCCCCCTACCCTACAAAATATATTTACTATTCACCGGCAGCCTGGTGCTACCAGGGAATGCTACAAGTGAGAGGCGAATGCGCGGTTCACGCCTGAGCATGTGTGTATGGACCTGACAAGGTGGTGGATCATGCAAAGCCAATCTGGCTCCACTGGACCCCATAGGAACATCCTGAGATGGCATTAGTTTGCAGAGAAAGTCAATGCTTTTCACTGCTTTGTAAACTACGAACATCGCTGTCTCTAATGAAATCTATGGGGACTGCGGTAACCAACGAAAGAAGGTTAATGCAGGAGAAATCTCTAATTTCTCCTGCGTTAACCCCTTCATAACTTGAGACGATTGTTTCAACAACCATTTAATGGCAAAAACAGCTGCTTTCTCCAGTTTTATGGCTCATCTCACCTTTGTAAAAAAAACACAATAGTTTATGGCCAACAGTAATGTGTCAATAATTATAAATACACACTATGCAAACGGACATACGTTCAAACATGAATCAGGCCCATTGTTTCCACTGAAACAAAGTGCCCATACACAGAGTGATACACATGTGTGACTGAATCTAAAAGATCTAGCTATTCAGTGCTTGGGCAAAATGACTGGATCCAACAGGGCACCATGGATGATGCAACCAATGTCCAAAAGGATTTACTGCCGATCCTGATTGATGTGATAGATCTTGATTACATGATGATCAGGATTGGTGGCTTTTGAGACGACTAGAATGCCAATTGCACTCAGTTTTATCTAAAATGGGCTAATTAGCTGTCAAAGCAGCAGTGTATATGGGCACAATCTGATGTTCTGCTCACACATTCCTGCATTTGGTCAGTTCGGCCACATTGATCAACTACTGTAACTTGATTAAACTGACTGAATATTGTGCCAGTGGTGGGTACCACAGCTATCACTATACACAATCAAAATCTATTCCTCTTGGATTTTGATCAGGAATGACAGAAAATCAAGTTGAACTATAATGTCCACTGCCATGTGTTAGGGGTCATAATTCATCTTGGCAGTGCAGCATTGCAAAGCATTGTACATTGGAGCACTAGCTCTATATAATGCTTACTGCTCGGAATAAATCAAGATCTGGACTTTGTGAAAAAAAAATTAGAGCATTAACAGAGCAATGTGTACTAACTAAGTAACAAGCTATACATTGGGGACAAAAGTTACTTCTATGCATTGAGCATGAGTGTGTCAGAGACTGTCTACTGTGCATTAGCTTGCAATAACCACTGCTGTCCAAATGTCAGCTTGCACCCAGTATATATAGCAGTTTGCTATGTTCTATTTGTGTCCCCAGCCTTGCAATAATTCACCATATCCTCTACAGTATCATTCATTTAGTAAAAGAGTTCATTTCAGACAAGTATTTTATTATGTAAAAAAATATTATCTTCAGCACCAGGTTAAAATTTGCTTAAAAAGAAAGAGTAACTATCTAGGTCAGATGCTTAGGGCACATTTCAGCAGTGCAGAATGCGGAGTGACAGACTTGTATACTCCTAGGTAACATAAATAACCAATTACGTCACTACAACCATAATAACATTTGAGAGTTTGTCCATTTTTTCTCTTATAACTGTGGGTTGTGGCTTTTGAGGTTTGTGATTACAGTTTGCTTGTTACCAGAGCTATAATGGAAAGTCAGGGTAAGACTAAACAATGTATTTTACATTCCCCGTTCATATATACGACAATTACATTTATGAGTACAGTTGTTCTTTTGGTTGTTGTGAAGGAGTACTAGGTTTATAATAATTTGAGCCTCGGTAAGTACATTCACACAAACATAGGCTTCCACGCTTCATTTCCTTTTTGCGTAGTGAGTATTACTGGATGATTTAGAAATGTAGAGCCTTTACTTTTGACCCCTTCTGCTCTACATGTTAAAGTATATTGGATTACAAAATAAATTGTATTTCTTCTAGATACATGCTCTACAAGGATCACAGACAAAAGGTCAACAAACTGCACCATTATAAATCACTCAATCAATTTGAAAAATCCTTACCTGCTGTGTACACAACAAGGAAGGCAACAATAAAAAAGTTTTAAGTGTGCTAACAAACTTCTGTGGCTGGAAACTGTCACTGTGAATAATTGATTGACTGTGACACTGCAATAGTCAAAACCATATTCTTTATAGAAAGACTGATCTCTGAGGACCTTAGTACACATCTTTGTAATGGCAGCAGCAGTAATAAATCCAATCTGACAACTGTTCACAGACTAGGGCAATGTTCCATCAAATATTTTTAAAGTCAGTTCCACACAAACCATCCTAGATTCGCCTAAGGATTTATTAGACATTTAGCTGGTATGCATGCGATCATTTGTTAAACTGAAAGGGGAAGAAAAAGAAGTTGACAAAGTGTAAACTAGAAGGCTTCAATGCTATTGAAAAATAAGATGTGACGTCTGTGTGGGTTGTAGCGGGTTTTCCGCAAACTCTTGAAATTAAACAAGCTACTGTCACAACCGTTTAACAGTATGGGTGTGGGTTACGGACAGTAATATGTAAATATGTCTAATTACATCTATATATATTTATCTCTTCCCAATTATTCCTGTCATTTTCTGTTGTCAAATGGAACAGTGAAAAATTCTCTTCCCAAATCTTTGTCCACAACACAGTTATGCAAAAATACAGTAATACGAGTATATGTATAAAACACAAATAATAATGATATTTTTAATACAGTTTTAATTTGGAATATTTAATCTTTAATACTCTACATTACGGTATAAAGAGATTATAAAACAGAAATTATTGTTCATTCTCTGTTTAAAACTAATTGTTATGTGAAGTTATGCCAATAAATGGGCTGATGCGCATGACAGCCTACGAATTGAAAAGCAAATCGGGGGAGGGAAGGGGCTGAAGAATGCAGGCAGTATACAGGGGAGGGCTGGCAAATATTAGCCCGGGGGGAAAGACTCGACTCAGCAGCCTATTAGGAACATTGCAAAGGGTAAAAATTGCAGGTGGCCCGTGACCAAGCCCAAGGTAAACTATAGGACTGGCCCGGGTGTGCTACATGAATAAACAGTCAGTATTTAACTTATGTGCAAAACAGAAAACTAATTTGCACCCCTTGCATTGTAACATGGTTTTGTCCAGGAGACTTAAATAAGAAACTTCTTAATTTAAGTTCCTTAATGAATCAGGCCCTAGAAAGTTATATTTGAGTGGATGTCTTCTACGAATTGCACATTACTTTGTCATGTTCTTATCCAAATCAATTACCATCTTTCTTCGATTCTAAGGTGCACTTTTCTCCCATTATAAACATCTCTTAAACCGGGGTGCATCTTAGAATAGCAGGTGGAAACCCCGCCTCCATGTTTGACCGTTGTTGCTCCACCCCGCTCTCGGTATTCCAGTGGTGCTCTTTGAAAGTGTGGAGTCACCGTTATTTCATTTTAGTGGAGCTGTATTTCATTTATTTTGATACCTTATTGCAATCAAAATGTTGTCAAAAAGATTGCACTATGAAGCCACATTGAAACAAGACTTTGTGTATGCAGAAGAACATGGAAATAGAGCCGAGAGTCGACATTTTGACATTAGTAAGGCATATATAAGTCATTGGAGAAATTATTACAATTACATATAATCAAAGCTTTTTTTCTGTTTGTGATACTGAAATTAGTGCGAGTCTTACAAGCGATGGCGTCTTAGAATCAATGAAATACGGTACTATCCCAATGTGTATGTAGGCATGTATGGTCTTATTTCCACATGTCAGTAGACTTTAGAAAATGCAGACAGACTATTGTCTGCAAAAAATTATTAATGCAATTCAGCTGAGAGTAAACAGAAGAGGAACAGAACATCAAAATATAAACAGAACCGACAACAGTTTACTGCTCCTTGGGCTATATTGCGTTTATTTATCAATGTAGTTACATTTCTTTTGTTTGTCTTTTTGCCATTTTAATCTTAGTCAGTTATGATCAGTAGTGTTGTAAAACAAGAATATTTGTTTAGGCAAAGCAGGTTCTACTCTTTAGGGCCCTTTATTACAACACATGCATACATCAATAACAGCACACAAATATATATATATATATACACACACACATATACACAGTGCTAATGGCACCCTCAGGTGATTCACACACGAACAACTTCTTGCTCAAAATGGTACTTTTATTGTTCGCTCACAGCTGCATACCTTGTCAGGATGACAAGAGGCAACCTATCACTGGCTAGTCCCAGCTTCCCTCTCTGGCCACAAGCTGGCATCAGTCACAATGCACAAGTGCACATAACAGTTGAGACATTATAGTTGAGACTCCTCCCACAGCCTAAGCTTGACAGATAGACAGACAACACTCCCCCTTTGCCTTCACAAAGAAGTTTCCCACAGGTGTTCTGTAAATACTTATCTGCAGACACACTTCTTCCTGCTGCGGTAGCTATGGAAGACACTTTTCTTTCAAATCATGTAAGTTACATCACACATTTCATAATTCTACTTTGTGTCACATGTCTCAGACCTGTATATAACTGAACCTAGGTGTACTGCTACACCTGTATTTAACTCGATCTTTAGCCTTTTACCTGCAGACTGTCAGCTGAACAGCTGCTTTCCCTATTAGAGACCTGTGGCAAACCCTTTGTCACACACCAGGCTCTCAGGTTCTATCACTTACCTCTTCGCTGCCTTTCCGAACTGTCCCTGCGGTCCTCAGGCTCTGCTGGTTTCTTCAGACCTCTCTGTAAGATGCTGTCCAGTCTGTCTCCACTCTAGAGATCCCTCTAGAATCAGAGTATGGGCGTGGCCATCTTGGATTCAGTCACATGATTCCTCTCAGCCAATCAGGTGATAACAGCCTCCATTTCAAATTCCCTCCAAAACACAGTCCATGGGAGCTGCCATCTTGGATATAGTCACCTGATCCATCTCAGCAACTCAGAGTGCTGCTTCTGCCCATCTGATTACAGTCTCCAATCAGGAATCAACAACAACTATAAAAGGACTTCCTGGAGCCCTTACCTGTTGCCAGTGCAACATTGTATTTCAGACGCAAACCTGGTTCCCAGCAGTCTGCAGTCTTGCTATTTATCAAGCTTTGACAGTGCAGTCTGCATTCTGGCTCCAGTCCGATTCCAGCAAACTGGTTCCATTCTAGTTACAGCAATCCTCTTCCAGCATTCTGGTTACAGAACTCCGGTCCCAATCCAGTTTATGTTTGCTCTCCCCTGCTAGTGTAATCACCATCTGCACCAGTACATTCACTACGTGCAGAGGAACATTATCAGGCCACCCAGTTTTATCCATGTGGTCACCAGTCCAGCTCCAGAGACACAATCAAGTCTGGGTACAGACAGATTCTCTGGCATGACGCCCTTTCCTTTGTAAAAAAAATATAAATATATATATCTACTATATAAATGCCTAGTAGCGTGTGTGGGGAAAAAAAAAAATCAAGCTGCAGCGCCACCTGCTGGGCAGAGTTATACACTGACCTATATATTTCTTGAAGGAGAAGTGACAGTTGGGAGTGGTTGGTGATTGCCGGGGGTGACAGTGGGGAGTTTTTAACACCTTAAGTAGCTTGATGAAGGATGTGGCGATGAAGATGAAGGATGAGGTGATGGAGAAAAATGATGAGGTGGTGACATGTGGACAAAACCATGTTAAAAAAGGGCGCTTGCGTCGGGAAGTAACGCTCTTCCCCTGAGGAGGCCTGGGCTATGGCCCAAATGCATGACAAGAACCTTTTTAACACCTTAAGTAGCTTGATTTGACTAGAATGCATGAGTATCATGCACGGGTTAACTTTTTATATATATATATATATATATATATATATATATATATATATATATATATATATATATGACACACACAAGACATGTTGCCACACTACATTTCATATCATCGTGGATATCAGTAGGTTTTAAAGTTGGAGTGTAAATAATTAAGTGCACATAACATTGACAATTTGAAGCCAAAATGCAAACCCAACAAAGAAAACAACCTAATAAAAGATGGTCGCCCATGTACACAATGGGGATTTGGTCACCAGTATAACATCCACTATGACGTTCACACTACATTCATCACTACAACGAATCTTTGTGATAGATGCTTATTTTATTTTCTAAAATTAACAAGCGTTCATTATGTATTCTTTATTACATGATCCGCTAAAAGAATCAGAATGCAATCTAGCCATATGTAGAATCATACTATTGTAACAACTTATACAGAGAGCATATGTGGAGCAGGTGGAAAGTTGCAACCAGAAATCACATCAACATTTAATAGTCTTTATCGTAGTGGCTTGTTTATTCACAATATGAATGCTAATTAGGTAGAACGGATGTGGGGGATTGTAGATGTGTTGACAACTACGACATGCACTTGCTATACTGGTAACTTTTTCATGCTGCAATTATATTCTCAATTGAATCTACTAATTTAATCAAGCACCTGTTCACTGGCCGCACAGAACAATTGCTTGGATTACAACTATGTAACACACAAGGACATAATTTATATTGCCAAACATAAACAAGCAAATAAACCCATAACTATAAAGCATATAATAATAAAATAAAACTGTTTCATGTACATTCTAAAATAGGATTTCAAAAACTTTTCCCTTTTGCATAGAAGATCCAAAAAGTTGAAGTGAATAGCCCATTCTTGTCAACTTTTTAATGTTGGGAGGTGAGGTTCGAGGAAGGAGGGGGCAGACCGTGGCAAATCATGTCAATTCGCTCCGCCCCTGCGATACAATGATTCAAACACATCATTTTTCCACACAGGGTGTGCAAAAAGGGCGCGATTCAACAAGAATCACGTCATGGATGCTCCCATCCTGCCAATTTCACTGGGAAGTGGGTGGGATGTGGGAGAGTGGGCAAGTAAGGAATAGCCCCATTAAAGAGCAAGTAAAACCAATTGTGGATTTATCTTATGCATCAGGACCTGTGAATAACTGAACAAAATAATATAAATAAAGATTGACTCGCCCTTTTAAGTTTCCCTAGGGCTGATACAATGCACATTTGGCAAGTTAAAAACTGATAATCAGAAAACAGCACAGTACACTAGGGAGTAGTGACTACACTTTTTGCTTAATGCCTCAGTGGTATTCCTAGCAGTAATGAGTGAAACCCTAAATTGCTAGTCATGCTAATTCCAAAGAATTTAGATGCAAGTTAAAGAATTTTGTGAATTGTGGGAACATATTTGAAGGTGTGCACTCTCCACCCCTTTATCTAATTTTAGTTACCTCATCTGCAAAACAAAATCTTGCTGCTGCACAGGTCACAATTCTCTGCAAATACTGATATCACATGCTGCAAACTCATGCAGAAAACTAGGCGCACTAGCGCAAATGGAGGGGTATAATGTCACCATAGAGGCTGTGCACTGCGCCTCTAAGTGTTCACATCAGTATATCTAAAGAGGTACACTTACAGTTTGTCCCAAATCAATGTAGCTTTACAACTAACATGGTACAAAAATTATTTTTACACAGCAGAGTTATTTTTCTTGTGAATCCTGTGTGTGAGGGGGATGGGTTATCCATTGTTAATTCATTTCCACATTTTTGTGAGAAAACTGACTACACTTTTGAATTACAAATCCACCGGCAACAGACGTTTAAATAATAAACTGGCAGAAATTAGAGTCAAGGGCAAACCTTGATCATTCAGACCACTCGTCAAGCTTCTTTTACCAGTATTCTAGTGTAATATAATTGGGCGGAAGTCCTATAGAACAAATCAGGTGTAACTTCACAATTTTCTGTCCATAAGTTACAGAACTGGGCAGTTTTCCCTGCTCTCCTTTCAACTTCTGCAACATTCCCATCAAAATTGATGTTTTTCCTGTTGCTAGATTTTCCTTTTTCCTTGAGAGGGAGTTTAGGTGACAAATTGCTGAAATACATTACTAAACTCACTATCATTGACATGAGGTTGTTGTGAACATACAGACACATTTTTTTAATCAGACATATTTCATCTTCTTGCTGTACTGTAGGATGAGGAGTTTGTGGAAGCGTTTCTTGGTAATGTGCAAGCACTGAGTCTCTTTCATATGCAAATGTGCCCATTTTCAATGTATAGTGGTTTAATAAATACACTGTTGATAGCACAATGAATTCCCTGTGTATTTCTAAACCTAGATAAGTAATAGTGCTAATGACGTGCAGCAAAAATAGCTTTAAGTGCATTTTAATAAATACACTGCTTGAAATCAGAATGAATTGCCTGCACATTTGTTTACTTACATAGCTAATGCCAGTAATGACAAGTATCAAAAACAATTGTGTTTTGCAGCGGGCAGTATTTAACAAATACAGCAGATGAGATTAGAATGAATTGCCAGTATATTCCTACTAATAGACAGGTAATGATGCTAATGACAAGTACAGAAAACAATTGTGTTTTGCAGTATCAGTGTGTTGTAGTAAGGGTGTAAAATGAAAAAAAAAATTAACTAACTAGGGCACAAATCCTGCATTACTGTTACGTAGCTTTTAATAAAAGGCCACATCTTTTTATTCTAATCATGCGGTTTTAATCCTTAAGGGGGGGGGGGGGGGGCATGCCAAGCAACCAATTACCCCAATGGCCACATTTGTGGTGCCATGTAATCCAAATAGTCCAAAGGTCATGTTTACAGTGCTCAACTGTCGTCCCATCCTGGTGACAACCCAAACACCCAGGTATAATAACCCAAATAAGTATGGTCACAGCAATTCCTGGGGTTCCCCCTCAAATATAACCATACAGCCCCACTTTACTTGGGGACAACCGATGAGTCCTCTCCCCTTAACTGCAACATAGGTTGTGACAAAAATGTAAAAGATTAAATTTCTCCATCATATAATTGCCATGTATTTGTTAGGATATTGAGACTGCTTCTTTAACTTTGGTGAGCATGAGTCACTGACTGTGTATGCTGACATTACCTCTTCAGCAGTGTTGAGCACAAGTCATTACACACTTGTCTCAAATAAAGGTGTGCTTCCCTCCTGACCTGATTGGACCTTTGACGTTTAAAATACCCTCCTGTTCTATAGTTCTTTGTCAGTGATAGAGTATACTCTGGGCTCCAGCACAGCCTGTTCTCTGAGGTTCTTCAGTTTATTGGTTCCTGCTTCAAATCTGGCTCTACTACCTTGGCAAATAGCATACAAAGACATCAGACTCTCTACTTTGGCAAAAACAGCATTACTACTCCCAATCAGCATTCTAACATCTAGCTTACTTTGAATTCTCTTTGTGAGTACCGCAGCCTGAATATAGAAATGTTTATATAGAACTATTGTCTGCTGTCTAGGAATATGTTTCTATATCACTTTGTCTGCTGATTGTGTACTGAGGGGCTCTAGGATAGTCTCAGTTGTGCTTGGAGGTTTGCTGCCTTCTGATGATATGGAATATTGGATACTCTCTATTACCAAGATTGCATCATGTGAGTACTGTCTGCTTCTACTATATGAACTTGTATTAGTCTGTGTGAAATACTACACACTGCCAGTGTCTCTAGAGAGCTTTCATTCATTACAGCTGTCAGAGACTGCCATTACTAGAGACTTTGTTCTGTGTTTTTTAATCAGCAGCAAGCTGTGTTCTCCATCTATGTGATCATCGGTTACTCTGGGTGTTTTCAACATATTCAAATAAACTCACATTTGTTTGAACAACTCTCCTGCCTCTGTCTTGCATAGATTTACCTAACAGTATACTTATACTTTTTCTCTTCTCTTTCACTTTCATAAAACAAAAACAATTATAACACTATGACAACAATTTACAATGTGACATGAAAAAACAACACCCTACTTCTTCTAATAACTAAACTGTTCAGGTTGGGCTGGGTAGGGCTGCCTCCTGGCGGGCCTTACTGCTCACCTCCTCTACTCTCCCCTAATCACTTCTGCTGCCTAATATTGTGCTATTAACTTCACTACCTTCTGGTAAGAACCACTACATTTCTTGAATTTCCAGTTTACCTATTAGCCCCTTAACAACAACTCATGTCAGGCTTCTTGCTGGTTGATTCCTTGTGAGGGTTGAATGTTTATCCACATCATCTTGTCATATGGCGGTCGCCATTTTCAATGACGGAAAAGATGCAGTGCCGTTATTACTTCTGATCGGGATCTTTGATAACACAGTCGGATACTTTTCTTGTCATTAAAGAGGTAAGTCTGGATTTTTTAATGTCGCTGAAGTCACGTTCAGGCATACTTTGTCTATGAACTCATTGTCGGTGTTCCGTTAATTAGTACCCCACCCATTCAATCTCACTATCTATCTTCATCTACATTCATAAGTCTTCTGATATTTGTATAGTGTTCACTTTACCATTTACACTAGTCCTTGCACTGTAATTGTGCCATCCCATGGATGATTCACAAACAATGTTATTTAAAAGCTGTGTTCTCAATGACCAATGCAAGTTTTATTCCATTTAGACAGGCTGGAGTGTAAATGCACAATGACGTAATTAATATCCATGACAAGGGAGGTGAATTCATATAATTGGCATTATCACTTACATCTGGATATGCGTTACAAGAGCATATAAAAACCTCCAATCATGTCCAACAAATATTAATAAGGGTCTAATTTCCCGAGTTACCACTTCAATGAATAATTAGACCTCTGGGCTAATATAAATAATGCATTAGATGGCATGCAGATAGTATGTATGCCTACAGGTCTGTGCATATATTATATCATACTAAATCATTTTGAGGCAAAATATGACTTGTAAGTGACTTCTATGCAAATTATCCTTTTCTTCTCCTGCCTAGGGATGGCACAGTGAGCGCCTCTATTAGTTAGCGAGAGTGAGAGAAAAAGACAAATATTTTTTTTCATCTGAATCCCTTTATCCCATGATGTATTCAATAATTCATTATTGTACAAAAAGTCCAAACATCCTTAAAGCTATTGACGAGATGTTAAATGTAAGGCTTGCTACAATTACTTGCTCATGAAAGTTAGGTCTGCTTTCCTGAGCTTCTTTTCTTAACAAAACAAAAACAACAAAAAATGATCTGTATAAAATCTAAAGCTTATTCAGCATACCCTAAAAAATGTACACTTCATTAAAATGCAAATTGGTTACTGCTAGCATTGTTTCCGAGTTGGAACTGATTCATTCAAGTAGCAGGTTTTATAGTGTAATCGTATAAAAATGAGAATTGGTAACTAACCTTTCATATATTAACTTTATCCACCAATCCATGTACTATTTCACTTCTGCATAATGTCGTATGATTTATCTATTCTCATACAATAATGCTTATTCATATGTTCAGGGATAAGAAAATGGTCAAACCCAAATCAGCAGGTTTCATTGAATTAATCAGAGGACAACATACATGAATTTAAATATCTGGGGAAAATAAGGTATAAAAGGTTAAAAAATGGCTATTGTACCACTTAGGTCTATAGGAGTCCCATAACAGTGTTGAATAAAGTGGATGTACACATCCCTTTGGATAAAAGATAATCACTGGTTTTGCCTGAGATCAGTGGGAGAGACTTAGAAAAGGGTGCATGTTCAGTACCATAGAAGGCGACATTTGATTTGATATGAGCCAATTATTATTATTATTAATTTTTATTTATAGGGTGCCACTAAGTGTCCGTAGCGCCGTACAGGGACAAACAAGTACAATACAAGGTGGGACAGCACGGTACAGTAAACAATAAGCACAGTAACTCAGTAAGCTCAAAGCACAGCTAGAGAGAGGGGGAGGGAGGACCAGCAAGCGCTGGAGCCCAATAGGAAGGGCGCGGGTGACGGGGAGACCCCCAGAGGGGTGGGGGGAAAGGTAGCTGGAGAGCAGAGTTAGAAGTGAAGGAAACAGGAGGAGAGATGGCCCTGCTCAAGGGAGTGTACAATCTAAGGGGAGCCAATGACAACCACATGAATGTTGCCCTTAATGAAACTGGACATTTTGCCCACTTTCAAAACTCTTTGGTTGATGGCAGCTAGAACCAGTGACTGACATTTACCGCAGGGACAGAGCCCTATGCCTTTTAGTAGAAACCCTTTTACCAATAGAAGTCTTTATGATGGGTGGGTGCAGAATAACCTACGCTGGTTGATCCCTTTGACAGACAGAAGCCTGTATCCACACTAACACAAAACATTAACATGAGTGATTAAGATAATTAAAAAACATTTGATTTTGCAAAGTGTTTTTTTTAACCTTAAAGTGGTATCTTTAATATATTATGTAACGTTAAATATAATTTTTAAATTTATTTAATTAGAAAATAATTGGTTGACCAATAAGTGCAATAGACTCTGCTTCATATCTGGTTATTTTTTGGTTTATGCTAATAATATTACATTACCCAGTGATTAACAATAAAAGTAATACCTATGAGGGCAGTTATTCGGGTCCAGCCAGCGGTAGCCTGATAAGGGCTAATGCCTACACCAAAAAATAGAGCTAAACAAATTCTTGACTTCTATGAACAAATCAAACTCATCCATAAAGCCCACAAAAAAATCTGTAAGGATTAAAACAAATTAATAATAGCAAAAGGGGAATTGAACCTTCTGCTGTCCATCAAAAATGAAAACCTCCTGAAGTGACTAAACCAGACTTTCTATGAAAAGGGTGATAAGGGAGGCAGGCTAATGGCATCCAGGCAGAGGACTGTCACAGAGCAGCACTTAGTTATAAAATCCACCACAGCAAAATGATTCAGGTTCTCAAACAAATCACAGGAGTTTTTCTAAAATTCTACAGTAAGCTATAAAATATTGCACAAAATGCTAGCTCCTCTCCACCCATTGAAAAAAAGGCCCAGCAATCTCTGGCACAATGCATCCTACCCAAATTGTCTTTGGATACCTTGGAGGTTCTCAGCGCAGCAATGACAAAGAAAGAATTATTAAGCTACATTAAAAATACATAGACCAATAAGGGCTGGGATGACTTTACGGCGACCTATTACAAAACTTTCAACACACTACTTGCACCTTTTTTTTCCTGTCTTGTTCACAGTGTCCAGAAGGACAACCCTTTCTCAAAACAGGCACCCGAGGATAGCTTTATACTAATTCCAAAAGAAGGGAAGAACCCAACTGTCTGCGCTCATTACAGACCTATTTCACTGTTTAAACAGACATTAAGATCTATGCAACAATTCTCACTGTACACCTAAAAGCAGTTTTGCCCCTGGTAATCCATAACAACCAGGTTGGTTTTATTCGTGGGACGCAGGCATACAACAATAACAGGTAGTTATTTAATCTTATACACACCATTCAACACCTGGAGGTCCCTGAAAAATCATTCAATAGAATTTGTTGACCTGATGGAAACACTCCAATTTTTTGGGAGGTGATTTTCTTCAGGTCATCCAAGCCTTCTTCCAAGGTGTCAGTAAACAGCTTACTACCAGAAACCATTGATATTACGAATGACGAAGATAAGTCTTTCACACCTGATATTTAATCTGGATATCGAACCCTTGACATCAACTATCCAGCTATCACCAAATATTAAAGGGCCCTCTTTCCTCATGTTCTCCTTCTACTATTCCATCACCCTCTGTACCTATTGGCTTGCTTCCCTAGCTCTGTTTTCTTGAGCTTAGGCCTACTTCAAATTGGACATTACCATCACTCTCACTCACTGTCCCTTAAATAATTTCATCTCCTTTACCAAGTTATCTGTGTATTTTTTGTTTATTTAGTAAGTGTGGTCTTTGTATTTTGTTTTTCATGTATTATGTAATGTGTTATGGATCATTGCTGTCTGTATTTGTTATGTACGGCACTGTGGACCTTTTGTGGCAAATTATAAATAAAAGATAATAATAATTTCCTTGTTTGTCAATAATGTCCTTCTTTCATTAACCTCTTCTGACACATCGCCTACAAGGGAAAAACTGTACAAAACTCTTCATATGGCTCCTCTGGGGATAGGATTAATTATTCTAAGACAGAGGCCTTCCCTCTCCATGTGCCTGATCTTCTAAGCAATATCATCAAAGTTCCCATTACCAAAAACCCTTCTTTTTTTTCTCATGGACCATGGACCTACCATTAGAGGAATTGGATATTTAGTATGAAAAGCTATCTGTACTAATTCCTAATGTGGCCAGATGCTTGGTAACCAATCACTGAAAACACTTGAAATTTCTTGAAATTGCATCTGCATAACTGGAGTATTTGATTTATAAAATGAATGCTGGCCACACATGCTGAAATACTGCAGTCATTATCAGGGAGTTGGCCCAATATGACCAAGTGCGTGGCCACAAAATGACTGCAATGTCTTTAACAATTCTATCAAAATCAGTAGAACCATTATTGGACATGTTGGTAAATGCTGGTGACAATTATTATCCTGTTGGTGTGGCCACATTAAAAGGCTCCAGAAGTATGAGACTATACCAATCCTGTCACTTGGCTCTTGGACCGAACCGCAAGATCTGAAGCTGATCACTAAATATGGAGGATTTTTCAGTTACAACTTTAAAAGCGCAGAACTTGATGTACCCGTTGCTTTTTAACCTCTTCTTATGTCACAATGGTGCTATTCTCTCTTACATCTATAGTATTGCAAATATTAATTATGTACTAGCTTTGCACTTGCTTAGTTCATGAACAGCTGCACCAGCTCAGTGCAAAAATCAGTTAACTGGAGAGAGGACTGGCTGACATGAAAGGCAGATTATCCTCAAAATGTGAAACGTTATCGCTACACTGGCGTATAAAACGACAATCAGGAATTTAATACATGCATTATTGAACATATACATCAAGTCTATTCCCTTAGGACCTGAAAACATAGGAGCTGCATTCATGGTTTAGGATGCTGTATTGTGAGCACAGCTACATTCCATGCAATCAGTATTTACAAGGTTTATTCACACATTCTTCCAGAAAAATACCCAATGACAAAAGGCAATAGCAGATAAGAGTGAGCCAGGTGTCTGTGCTCACCGGTGAAGATAAGAGTCCAGGAGCAGCACAATTTTCCTCACCTTGGAAAACACAATTTCTTACATCAAACGCTTTGCTTACTGTATACTGCTGGCATATTAACCCAATGAAAACCATTTACAAGACTAGGAAATCAGACCAGACTTGTTTTAATAATGTAGCTATGCTCATTAAATGTGATAATGACACAACCATCGTGAAATGGATAGTGACAACTGACAAGGTAGTACTTATACACAGCCATCACCACCCTCCAGTGCCTCATATTGGTCCCTGGCTGCTCATTGCAGGAACAAGTGTGGTGACTGACACAGTGAGAGAAGTAGAGACAAGACAGGAAGAAAACTTCCTCTCTGTCCTGTCGCTTTCCTCTCACATTGTTAGCGACTGCACTACATTGATATCAGGAAGGCATGCAGAAGTTTGTCACCTTGCACTCCTCTGCACTAAATGATTGCTGAATGGCCACTGTTCAGAAGGACGGGAAAGTGGAGGAAGGCATGTTGTGGGTTGCATGTGCTGTTCAATGATGGACGGCAATCCCACAAATAGGGTGCATAGTGTCTGCAATATGGCACATCAAAAATACAATGGCATACCTCCCAATTGTCCTGATTTCAGAGCAGGAGCTGGCTGGACTGGTGGGCAGGGGGCATGTGCCCCTTGAGCCAGGTCCATTGTGGACTGCCTTGGGCTTGGTCACTGGACTACCTGCATTTTTTTTTTCTTTAAAAATGTTCCTAATAGGCTGCTGAGTCTCACCTCCAGGCAAAAATTTGCCAGCACTCCCGTTTCAGAGATTCCCAAACTGCAAACCTCAAAAGGAGCTTACACGACAAGGTGCCGAACATCACCTAAAAGTGGACTTCTTGGGCAGAAAGGTGTCTGTGTTTTGGCGAATTGGGGGCTGGTCTTATTTTGTCCCAACCCTGCATGTATCAACATTGGGAGATATGCAATGGGCGCATATGCACAGTGGACAAACAGGAGCATTTGTGCAAAAATGATGCTCTATGTGTCCGCATTTTTTGTGGATCATAAACAATGGTTTATTATGATTATTATATATTATTTGTAAAAATGTATGTTATTTATTATTGATATTTTCCCTTTTTAAACTGATGGTAGAAAAACTATTTTAAGGTAATTTCATAGGATATTTCTTTGTCATATTTGAAAACAAAAAGCTCCACCACATGGCAACCTTCTCTGATTTGTGAAAGATTATGTATACATTTATACACAGATATTCTGATGGGTGTTTCTAATATTGTTTCATGTTTATTTCCCACCATTTGGCCTTAATTGGTCAGCATATTACACACATTTCAATATTTCATTAACCAGTCACAACACAATTATTTTTGTCTATCTGCAATGTACATGTATTAATTTCTGCTTGGCTTGCACTGGATAATAGCCTTTATAAGTATATGAGGGGTAGGGTCTTGTCGGAAGGGATTAGCAAAGTGCATAAAATACAAGATAGACATAGCTAGTGACTTGAAAGGTGAAGGAGGGAGATGGAAATGTCAAATGCAGGAATCTGCTAAATGGCACAAAGTGCCTGGGCGAGGTGTTTGCCTACCCATGTGCTGCTTGTCTCTATAAATCTATCACCCGAAAGGACATGGAACCTCAGGAGGGATGAATGTCCTGAGTCACTGGGAAATAGTGGGCTACATTGCTGATAGCCTCAAGCAACAGTATGCTTGCTGTAAGCTGTCATATTATGGACTTCACTGCAATCTGCCTCCTGTCAAATATTCTGGACCAGCAACTGATGACTTTTTTTTTTAACTACTTCTTTGTATAAAACAATGTGTAAATACATGCTAAAAATTTAGATATTCACACTGAAATCAGAAGTAGGGCTCAGTAATGACCGAGTTAAGTATATGTCTGTGTTCCCCATTAACTGTGTCCAATTAGAACTCACAGAGGTTCTAAGGTACAACGGCAGGGAGCCACATCATGACACATTGATTTTTGACGTTTTGCCCCTCATTAAACCAATGACCACTGGAAAGTTTCCCTCTGATTGCAGCTGCTAAGTCTAAAATTGGTATCCCTCAGGCTTTCGGCTTTAAAAGAAATCAGAATAAACATAGTAAACGACATCATTCTTTATGTTGAAGTCCAAGTTCAATATTTAAAACACAATGTTTGGAATATTTGAACAATTTAAATGTATCTCCCTTTGAGATGCGCTTTCCCTAAGAAATGAAAGAGTTAAGTATTGCATTTCATAATAGGAAACATTAATCTTTACATACATTGAATTAATGTTATATACTGGATCACTGCATCAATGGTTTGATTAATACAGTAATATTTATACATATATATTGGTGTTATTACTAGCTTGCTATATTTGCGATTTTAAATTATAATGCATGTTGACTAATATTAAGAAGTAAATATAGCCATTTTATGCAGATTGACTCGGCAACTTGTGACTTCCAATACTTGTTCATTTCTTATCATTGCGTTAAGAAATGATAATTAATGTGAGAAATTTGCGATTGGTCATAAATAGACCCCGAAAAATCTAAATACAAATCAAGAAACCTCAATAAATGCACAATGTACTGAGCTAGAGATATAACCCCGAACATGAATCAGTGACCAAGTATGTTCCACTACTGGAATTCTTATCCAGCAACAATAAATTCCGCAGAAAGGTAAGTCTGCAAAAACTAGTTTAATCCAGTGACAGAATCTCATCTTTGAAATTAAGAACCTTTAAAGTTTAATGTACAATAGTATCTTCAAATAGCTGCTAGAAGAATAGATGTAAATATGCATCACGGTTCCTTCAAGGTCCATAATGTCTTTAAACATATGCTCAATAATGAGTGTAAGAAATCATTCAGTAGGTGAAAGTATGCAGAATGATACTACATATAATCTGTATGCTGTAAATCAAAAAGCAAGGCAAAGGCATGGAAACCATAGGATTCCAAAGCACATCTTCAGCTTTCTCCGCTCTGATCAAATGGTGTCACTGGAATATCTACTATACTGAACACAGAGACTCGCCAGGCCCTGCTCCATTGCCACAATGTTAAGCCTTTCTCATATTTATACACCTTTATACAATTTATACGAATCTTATGGTGAGCATTGTATTGTACAACTTATCCCCCTTCTCCTGATGTTGTTCCCTTATTTTGTTTTCTTTCAGTTCTGTTGTTTGAATACTGTTATTGTTAGTAAATTGTAAAATATTCCGTACAAATGCAAAGGCAACAAACTTGCTATAATGTGTACATGGAGTTGTATCACTGGTGTAACGCATAGTTGTTACATACAGAGAGCCACAATTTGAGATATGCAAAATAAACTCGTAGGAGCATATTCAATTAGCGGCAGAGTGTCTCTGGAACAGTCGCAAAGGCTCTCCGTGGTGATGTAACATTGCAGGTCTCCGCCCTCGTAGTACTTGAAAATGTGTGCAGGGACATTGATTGAAGACGCCCCTTAAGGTTTTTAGCTTTCCCCTGGCAATCCATTTACTCCCTTCATTCACACAATAAATGTGTCAGTGTGTATTTTCTAGTATACAAGGAAGACATGGTTTCTACGGCAGACATTTTCAACTGTGGCCACTATAAATTTCTGGTGTGGCCACTTGATTATTATGTTTTCTAGTTCAGTCCAAAAACATAAAGGCTGCATGTGAAAACCAATGTGAAATTAGAGCAAGCAGCTGCACCAGTCAACATAGAAAAGTTAGGTAAGCTGGACCAAACAGCTAACCTGACACAATGTCACTCATATACTGTTACTCATTTATTTTTCCTTGCGCATCCACACTGAGCACCAGCCACGCTGGGGATTTAAACTAAACCATAGTTGCCTACTCTCCCGGAATGTCCAGGAGACTCCAACATTTTTGGGACTGCTCCCGGACTCCCGAGAGAGCTGGGCATCCTCCTGAAATCTGCCCTCCTCGTTGGTGAATTGGGTGGAGGTGGGGATAATTGCATCATCATGGGCCCCCCTGTTGTAATAGGACACAATTGGTATGGAGAAGCAGAAGGCAGGGCTTAGAGACGTGATTTGCATGGCCACGCCCCCAGGATGCAGCAGGGAGATCTTTCCTCCTGGATGGTAGATCTCCAAAGAAGTCAAGTATGAACTAAACACACTTACTTCCTGAATGCCTGACAATGAGGAAGAGGGAGTGTGTTTAATCATTTAAAATAACATCAGGTGCATGTGGTACTGTGCTGTGCGACGCTCAGAGCCTGGCACAAAGGAGCAGAAGCCGGGAGCTTCACAGACCTGACTAGTTCCAATGAATTTGATACCAAATTTGAAGGAATATCTCTGAGTGCCCTAGGCTGGGGATGGCATCTTGGGCATCCAGAGGGCTTCCTCCAGCCTTGGCAACTCCCCCAAATGTCAGTCTTACTTTAGAAGGAAAATATACACTTTATATAAATAGGGCTTGATCCTAAGCATATGCATACTACCAAATATACATACACATATGATTGTTGAGAACCACTATAATACATCTGAGCCATAAGAAATAGCAAAAGCAACATCCACAGGCCTGGTGCCAAAATACATGCTTTTAACAGTGCTGGTTACTGCTAGTAAAAGCATTTTATCAGGTAATGGAATGGCATTTAATGCGACATCAATGGGTAAGGGCCCTACACTTGAGGAAATGAGGAACAAAGATGCTTTAGTAAAGGTCACGGTATCTAGTTACCACATGAATTTCTAACATATTATAGATCCTACACATTTTACCATTACAGTGAATCTGAATAATTAAATTCAGATTTTCAAAGTTGTTTTTGTTTTTTGTTTTTTTACACACTTAATTTCTCAATTTTCTTTCTAAATCCCTAACTCTCTTAACCATATAAACTGCTTCCATTTCTATTCTATCCTGAAAATGTCATTTATGTCTTGTCCAGCTGCTGCTGCGCTGGAAGCCTTTAACCAATGCAATCAGTGCACAGAGATTTGGGATTAGAGGAGGAAATTGCAACCACAAATAAGGAATTAGAGTGCAAAGACGATACAATTTCTAAGATTGAAGTCTCCCACCTGGAAAATGAGCTGGATAAGAATCTGTCCAAATAGTAACATTGTCAAAGGGATAAAAAATAATCAAGTCATCAGTGTACGTCGGAATTAGTGTGTGCATGCTCTTGTATGACTCACATTCCACCAATGCTATTCATTTCAACATCTCCTATAACAACTCTATATAGATATGTGATATGTTATTATCAACAGCACAGTCTGAAACACAGATCAGCGACCTCTGGAAAACCATTAATTTCTGCATATCATCATAATCACTTTGAATTTATTGCAGGCCAGCAAGGAGATCGGAAGGTAAACAGCATATTAAAAAGAGTCATTCAGTTCAGAAATAAATTTGTTTTTGTGTAACTTGTCGCTATAATTTTCTTCCTGAGATTCAATCACCCTTAAAGTAACATAACTGTTCATTTGCATTCACTTACAGATGATTAGTTTTTTGCCATGCTTATAAACTGAGAATCTTATGTCGTCTGTTTGTTTCACTAACAATAGACCAAAAGATAATTTCCTTCCAGTCTGAAGACAGACCGTCGTCACCAAAGCACATTATTGGAGTCTAATACATGCCAATGATTTCTGATTCCCTGGGGCTGCTACAAGCATCTATTTGAGAACTGCAAATTATTTCTTTTTTTAAACCACTTTTTAAACCACTTTTAAATGTCAGGTAAGAGGGTATGACAGGGGCGGATCTAGGCAACTGCTCTACCCGGGGCGATTTTAGGGGGGGGGGGGGGGGGAATTTAGGCCCCGCCCCCTTTCTAATTTCTAAGACTGCTGACGGCTGCACAGTATGTGCAGGTCCGTTCAGCATTGGCAGTGTGCTGTCCCGCTGCTCTGATTGTGTTTAAAACACAATCAGAGCAGCCGGGCAGCATACTGTCACTGCTGAATGGACCTGCACAGTGTGCAGCCGTCAGCAGCAAGCCCCTGTGCCCCCCCCTGGATCCGCCACTGGGGTATGAGCAGACAGTCCAATCACAATAAGGGGGTATGAGCAGGCAGTCCAATCACAATCTGCAATCTTTTGCTTGCTTGTGACTGGCCCTCCCACTCACATGACGTGTCTCGTTTGTTGCTGGGGTTGTGAGGAGCATAGAGGAGGGGCACCTTAAGAAACATTTTTCCACGATGGCTGTGCATGTTTAAAGGATTGTACAAAATAAAATAAAATGTTATACAATATGAAAGTGACATTCACAAATGTATATGTTAAAACTTCCATAAAAGGACAGGAGATATCTAAGGCTGGCCACATGGCTGTTCCTGCAGCCTGGAGCAAGCACAGCGATAACATCCTCATTGGCCACAGACATATCAGCCAAATTCGAGAGATGAGAATTGATCCTGCAGTCCATCAACAGCTGGTTCACTGTCGACATGACTGGAGCCTGCTGGGGAGTTTGGATTATGACGGCATATACAGATCTATAGAGGTGATCTGCAGCCATCACTCTACTGCATTTACCAACATGTCTGATAACTATACCATTAATCTGAATTTGATTGTTTTCAGGCATTGTGTAAGTCTTTGGGGCAGCACGTGCTTTGATATGGGGCTAATTGCCCAATATTGACTGTGATATCATTGCATTTATTATGGTCAACAAGCATAGCATTGTATGTACAGTGACTGTTATCTGCTATGGCAACCATTTTTGTCTCAGAAAGGCTTCATGCAGTGACCATCAAAGAAATTAGGGTGAGTACTCACTACAGTGATTTCAGCCAATAATAGGGCCAATCACCCGATAAACGACCGTTCAGCCCAAGATTGCATAAGTGTGTACATCATTCCGATGGAAAGTCATTCCAGAGCACAGACCATCGTTTGATTTGATTGTTCAGCAGACCTATAACTCTCGATCACTTATGGAACAACATCCTTCCAATTCTGCAGTGTGTATGCACTCATGATTAGGATCTCCATAGAGTTTACAGTCATGGGGCTAGATTTACTATGCTTGCTATAGGCAACATCCCCACTTTTTCAAACCCGCAGCTTAGTAAATCTAGCTCATGATCTTTGTTAGACGATATTTATGTCAGTTGAAGAGCACAGTTGTAGAACATGTATAGTGTGTACACATGAATCGGCATGCTGATTGAGACTTTTTTTTTAGTTGGTCATAAAATCGTTGTAGATAACACATTGGTCAGAAAATTCTGTAGCGTGTACCCAGCCTTACTGAGAGTTATTTACTAACATTGATGAAGAGTGGAAATCAGCAATAGCCTTTATCTGCCTAATGCAATGTACACAAGAAAATATCTAATTTGCTGCAATGGTTTTAGTGCAGAATTGCACCTTTAAGCAATGTTAGTGGGTCAGGTGCCCACTGACTTTGAAAGTATGTTTTTACTAGTGTTATTAAGTGTTAATAAAAGCATGTAAATGGGCATGGGGATGGAATCTATTGGAGTTCCAGCTACCGCATACCTCCTCTCGCTGCAGTCTGTTGAACAGTGTATACACTATTTATTAACATTCACTGAAGTATACGTTATGGAGTGTCCAGACACTTAATTCTGCAGAAATGTACATATCATATGTCCATCAGAAAATTCCAATGCATAAAGAAAGTCTCCAAACTGGGGTGCAGGTCTAGTGGGACTGGTCAGTTCACCATAACTATATCACAGCATACTTTTCTATGTTGTTTCTATATAGTTTACTGTCCATTTTCAAAGTTTTCTGAACAGGAGACAGGTAGTTGCCTGCTTAGGCAGTATTATGCATTAGGGCTTATTTGTGAACCAGAAAAAATGGGGCCCGGAAGCATAGTTTATTTTGTGAAAATTACATACTACCTACATACTACCCCATAAAATCTTACCATGTAACCTTCTCCCTTGTTTAGTAACTCACGAGAGTGAGAGGACATGGGTGCTGTAATTTTTACTTGTGTCGCTAGCATACTTTTAATTGTTTTTATTACATTAGAAGAACTACATAACCATTACTAGTATTGGAAACACAGAATGATGATGATAATAATAATAATAATAATAATAATAATAATAATAATAGTTAAAATTTAAAGTAAAAAAGCCTTTTTTACTTATTTATTTTCACCGGTTTATTGGAGTAAAAAGCCCACCCAAATAGGCCCGGGGCAAAGAAACAACTTTTAGCATAAACCCTTAACTGCATTAAGTGAATTACCATTGGAAAGATAGGAGTTCTAATAGACAGTAGGGGGTATATTTAGCAAACTGCGGGTTTGAAAAAGTAGAGATGTTGCCTATAGCAACCAATCAGATTCTAGCTGTCATTTTATAGAATGTACTAAATAAATGATAACTAGAATCTGATTGGTAGATATCAGCAACATCTCCACTTTTTCAAACCTGCAGTTGAGTAACTATAATCCTAGAAGCTTGTATATATCCCTTCCAAAATAATATAAAACAATAATATTTTGTGCATAACTACTAAACAACTATTTGCTTAACACAATTATGGCAATGCATTTGGTTTGCTGTATTTATACTGCACATATGTGAAACACACACAATAACTTAGTAGATGAAGCTGTATTGTTGTGGCTCAGCTTCTGTGACTAATAGTGTTTATTAAAACTGCATTAGTCACAAATTACATGGGACATAGTATTCTGACGTTCTCATGGGTAAACATGAATGCTTGATCCGTCAGCGATATCTACCCTCTGATAAATCCTTCTGCTAATCTGCAAATCTATCAGTGCACAGCAATTTTTTTTTAGTCTACCAATCACCGCTGAATTCTATTTTATTACAAACGAGACTCATTGTATATTGCCTTAAGGGACACTAAAACATAATATGAAAATAAATGGTACATTAAATTGTGCTTTGTCCTGTAGATCGTATTTCTTTGGTGCTCAGATTCTGTAACAAGGTAAAGTTCCTCCCTGGGACCCAAATCCCAGTCTCCCTCTTCTTCCAAATCCTCTCATTTGGGTTGGATGCATAGCTCTGAGTGGATAAACTCCTCTTATGAATTCCAAATGTATCTCCCAAATGTACAGCAGCATCCAGTCTGTGCAGTATGTCATGTGTTATTGCTTCTTGGCTGTGTATGCTAATCTGTGTTTTATTATTAATTATATCTGAAAGTCTGCTAAAGATAATGTACATGTCTATGAACACAAGGAGGAAGGTTTGTCTTTTTATAACTAGTGTCATTCTTTGGCCATTACCAGCACTGAGAGGGATGGTATTGTAATAGTAAATACAATGTCCCGGAATGTTCAGGTTTATATCTTTTCTTACTAGATCAGTGCAGAGTAACTCAAGGCCAGGGCCACCAAGAGGAATCTCTGCAAAAGTTAGTGCCACGTGCATAGCCTTGTGGGGTTTTGTGACAGCACAGACAACCTGGGCTAGATGCGCAGCTTCAGTAAAAGCCATGCTTGCCAACTCTCCCGGAATGTCCGGGAGACTCCCGCATATAGCGCGAGTCTCACGGACTCCCGGGAGAGTGCGGCACTCTCCCGAATCTGCCCACTTCCTAGTGAAGTGGGCAGATTTAGGTCCAAAACGCAGCGATTCACCGGGAATCACGGCATTTGGCCCCGCCCCCCGCTTTTAAGTGATGCGTCATTACATCACGCGGACGGGGCCAAAATGACGCGGTTTTTGGAACCCCGCCACCTGCACGACCTTCCCCGGCAGGCTCCTGGACCATACTTGCCATAAGTTGGTAAAAGCATTTAATATGGGAGTACCAACCACCCACTATATTTTACCACTGCTATGTAACCTCACCCCCACTCCCTTGTGGCACACTTGTCCAAGGTCTTGGTAGAATGCCTGTGGATATATTTATAACATTGTGGCCCCTATTTATTAATTTGCAGCAATGACACAGACTTATACTGGCAGGGAGCGGCAAGGATTTACGTGAGGCATATGTACATGTGTTCCCGGGCTAGCTGGTTCACACATGCGCAGTGGAACTAAAGGCTCAGGCTTGGGCTTTCAGTTTCATTTAGTGGAAATAAAATCTATAAATCTATAAAAATATATAATAAACATAAAAGAAAAAACATTATTTGGATTTTTTTTTCCTTTGGAAAAAATGCTTTATTTAAATAATATTTTTTTTCCTCTCATTATCCTCTGCTATCGACATTCTGAGATGGTGATAGTGAAAGAAAGATTTCCTCAATCCTTGTTAAATAGGCATAATTAATAATCACGTCTCAAATAAACTATTTTGGAGGAGTCCTTTCCTGTATCCAAATTGGGGGTGAAAAAAAAATCCAAATTCTCCTTGTGATAGCCTTTAGACACTTGGCGGGGTGGTGAGTGTTTTTTGGTCCCAAAAACTCCCAATAAAGTGAGTATGGACAGCTTCAGATATATAGAGGACATATAAAGAAGTACTAGTAATGTGTGGTATTATATCCAGGTTACAAATGTGTACATACAGTAGCTTATCTGTAATTTGGGTGAGAGTCTGAATTCAAATACCCTCTCAAAGTGACACAGTTCCTGCCTTAAAATGTCGCCTTAAGAGAAGCAAGTAGATGTTCACAGCAGGATGAATCCAGAGTGACCATTCCTGCAGATGAGAGATAGTAGCACTCCTGGCCAGTGGTCCGTAGGTTTCTGGATGTAGCTTTTAGGTTCTTTGCAATTTTTTCCGAGCATCTGACATTTGGGTGAATTTGCCAAGACACCGTATCCTGATACATTTTCTCAGTTTGTCGTTGCAAGCCACGGCTCGCTTCCGTCTTTTCTCAGTGGTGTCCCGGCTGTCAGGGCAACAGTGACGCTTCTTTAATCAGCGCTGTGCCCCAGCATCTGTCGGGCGAGTGTGTAATTTAACATGATGCTACTTTGGACTGATTCCCTGTTGTGATCCTTTGGCCTGACTCTGCTTGAACTCCTGTGCCCTTTGATCCTGGCCTGTTTTTGGATTTACCGTCTTTGGTACTTGCCCTGACCATTTGCCTGTCTCCCGGCTATCCTGCTCGCATCTGACCTACGACCATTGGACTGTCTCAGGTATCCGCCTCTAGTATTCTGGTTAACATCTACCTGGTGCTACGGTTTGTTCTGATAAGCTTCTACTACCATAGAGCTAAGTCCTGGGGGCATCTGAGTACCTCCGAACATACTAGTTCTACTGGAAAGGCGGCTGCTATAGATGAAGATCTCTACCAGTCTGGTTCTAGAAGCTTATCAAACAGCTGAGGCCCATAACATTGGTAAATAATATTTCCCACTGCTGAATTATGCACTTCAAGTTGTTTGGATTTGGCTTCATAACCCATCCCATTTTAATGAGCAGCAACAATTGATTCTCTGAAATCTCACATGGCACGTTGATAACATAACCCTAAATGCTTCACACTGAACTCCTATACATTTTGATTTTATATAGAGATGGTAGCACTTCCATATGATCAAATAATAAAGTGCTAGTGATTAGTCACACCTAGCTCAAATTACTTTCTTTATTGACATGTAAGCAGTAATGATCTACTTGCTTTTTCACACATGACTTTCTCTTCTTGTGGCTTATCTTTTTTCTGAATAAATAAATGAAAAACTATAAACTATGGTTTACCACACGAGATTAGATTTAAGAACTTAATGAGGACCAGATGATTATGGCCTGTTATGCAAAAACACTGATTTGAAAGAGAGTGTGCTTTCTCTTTCACTTATTTTCAGATATCTATCTATCTATCTATATCTATATATGTATATGATAAGCTGATTATATGACACACAAACACAGCTCTGAACCCAATATGGTGCTATGTATAACAACTGCAACCTCCATCTCTGGTCGTACTTTTAACTGATTACTGCTTTTACTAAAGTCAACTACACTCAGTGGCCACTTTATTAGGTACACCCTTCAACGTGCTGTGCGTTCAGAGATGCTCTTCTGCATACTACTGTCGCAACTCATGGTTGTTTAGTTACTGTGGCCTTCCTGTCAGCTTGAACCAGTCTGGCCATTCTCATCTGACCTCTCTCATTAACAAGGTGTTGTATCCCACAGAACCGCTGCTCACCGAACGTTTTTTGCTTTGCGCATTATTATATGTAAACCATACTTGCCAAGTTTTAATTATTAAAGTCCAGGAGATCACGGTCAGGGGGCATGGTGGGAGGGTGGGAGGATTATAGGGTGTGGGGTGTGGGATGTTGTCAATCGCATCATTTTGACCCTGCCCCCACGTTGAATACGGCATTTTGTGCCGGGGCAGGGCCAAAATGACGCAATTTGCTGCGAATTGTGTCATTAAGGCTCCCATCCTGCTCACTTCACTAGGAAGTGGGCAGGATGCGGGAGAATTACCTGCTCTTCCGGGAGTCTGGGAGACCTACCCGGATTTCAGGAGTCTCCCGGACATTCTGGGAGAGTATGATGCAAACTTTAGAGATGCTTGTGCGTGAAAATCCCAAGAAACCAGCAGTTTCTGAGATACTCAAACCACTCTTTTTGGCACGAACAATCATTACATTAAAGTCGCTTAGGTCATCATTATCAGCTATTTATATAGCTCCACTAATTCCGCAGCGCTGCACAGAGAACTCACTCACATCAGTACCTGCCCTATTGGAGCTTACATTTTAAATTCCCTAACATACACAGACAGAGAGAGACTAGGGTCAATTTGATAGCAGCCAATTAACCTACCAGTATATTTTTGGAGTGTGGAAGGAAACCAAAGCACCCGGAGGAAACCAACGCAAACATAGGGAGAACATACAAACTCACATTTCTTCTCCATTTTGGTGTTTGGTCTGAACAACAACTGAACCTCTTGACCATGTCTGCATGCTTTTAATGCATTGAGTTTCTGCCACATGATTGGCTGATTAAATATCACATTAACGAGCAGGTGTACAGGCATACTTAAAAAAAAAAGTGGCTACTAAGTGTATATGTAATAAAACAAATACTGCTTTTATCTATACATTTGCTCTCTAACTACTTTGTGGACTGTTTCATGTGCCACAAAAACAATACATATAACCTGTGCATTTGACATAAACATAGGTGACATACATTTAAAGCCAAAAAAATGTTGCAGCATTTTGGACCCAGGTATCTCTGCTTCAATGACCACTAAGCTGAATACATTTATCACTCACACCACAGATATTGTCCTAGGGTTTAAAGCAGCACTGTTTGCTGTTTCCAACTTTGATGGGTTTATCAGTTGTTATCCAATATGTCTTTGTATTTTTGCAATATTGTATGACATGAATGATAAAAGTACAGTGATGTGTAGATTGGACGACAGCAGATAAGCTGCAAGCTTTCCAGGCTGCTTAGTCTCATGGTAATGCTAACAAAGGACAGTAAATCCTCTTCCAGTAATTGCATTATTTTGCAGGGGTACAATTGTTTTTGCCATCACATGCTAATAAATTATATGTGTATGTAAATAATTTAATACTCAAAAATTAAAAAATTAACAGTTTTATATTATGTAATACCTTTATGGGTAATACTAATAGTGTTTCTATACTGTTCCCCACATACTTTATGGGCCTGTTTTATTAAGGAAAAGATAGCTAAAAAAAAGGGGTAACTTTGCATCTTGGCAAAACCATGTTGCAGTGGAGAGGGAGGTAAATTTAAAATGTGGGGGCAGATTTATATTTGGGGTAGGGCATGTCCTAGAACAACATTAAATTTCAGTGTAAAAATAAAGCCATGAAGTTTTTGCGTGCTACATGCAAAAACAGCCAGTATTTATCTTATGTGCAAAATAATAAACTAATTTGCACCCCTTGCATTGTAACATTGTAATAGTGCTCGGGCTGCGAGAATTTGGGCGTTTACGCCAAGAATTAAATATGCCCCTATATGTTTATCTATGGAATTTTGTATTCTTTCAGGCTGTGGTAAATAATATAAACAGAAGCTGGTCATATACATTTGATATGACAATTTGGCATGACCACTGATTGGCTGGATCTCTCAAATTGGCCATACACATGAGTTAAATAAGTCACTGCACGCGATTGAGTGATGACTACATACTGAGTTATGTACATTTACCATAATTTCTAACTGATATGTGATCCTGATCTGATATATGAGTATATGGACACCTTAAGGCTAGTGATACATCAACACTTTGTGTGTCCAAGTATTTAGCTATAGGAATCCTGCATTCACACACTATATTTGCCTGCACATAGCAGGCAGTGGAAGCATCAAGTTCCTGTCACAAAACCATTCTCTGCCGCTGTATAAGCCATGCAGCCCTAAGCCTGTGCCTCTATATATTTATAAGCTAAATACAGCCCTAATGAGGACAGATTACGGGGTGTCTATGTCTATTATTGCAAGAAATAATTACTCAGGTTGGTTTGACAATCATTCGCACATGCAAAGTACATCCCAAATTCCATCTCAATGCCAAGGCAACACGACACGATGTCAACCGCGTGTCACAGGACCAGTGCCGCAATGACAAATCTGCACACAGCTCATTAAGTACATACCATTGAACCTGTGCTTGAAGTTTTGGAAGTAAATATAGATTATACCACATAAACTTTCAAGAGTATCTATTATAGTACATCTGACCAAGAGAATCACATAAAATCAAGAAAATCTCTAAGGAGACACATCAACAGAATACAAATTATACCAATACCTGCAATAGAAGCAGGACCTGACAGTAAGCCCGACATCTAAGACTGAAGAAGTGGGCCCAGGATCACAAATTGCCAGTTGACCAATCATTTCCTGTAGGTGGCCCTGCCTGAAGTATTTATATGGTATATACAGCCTTGATGATAGATGCATTTATTACGATAAAAACTTGTCTTCACCAAATATTTGTTTCCTCGAATTGGATGAGCTTTCTAACAAAGGGTGGCAGGAAAAGTATGGCATTCATAAGCTAGGGCAGTTATATCGGGAAAGAAAGCTAGATCCACGTGAAAGCTTATGAGTATGAGACATCCATGAACGCTTTCTTGCAACATTCACAAATGCAACATACCAATAAAGCCCTATTTAAAAATGTAACTGCCATACTAGCATCACCAAGGCTAGAAGATGCATACCATCTGTCTGAACAAAGTCATTGTCTGCTGCATAGGGCTGGTTGATAAAGGGAACACAGATCAACTTTGTTAAAATAAAAGAAATAGTGGGGAGCAGACTTAAGTGAACAGTTGAAAGAGATCATTGAATCCCAAAAAAATATAGTTATTTGTTCCAGAAATCAATTGATGCAGCTTATGTTTAAACACAGAATTAGACAGCAGTAAAATTACATAAATGAAGGACATACTTAGTTGTGTGAAAGATGTCTAATTGAAACAGGTACCCTGATACATAACAACATGTGGGACTGTGTACATATCCAAACTTACTGGATAGAACTTATTCACACTGGGGAACTGCATATATACATAGAGGCTGACCGCCCAAATTGGCAAGATCTGGGATATATGGATTCCACACACTGTCAGCATGCTATAACATTACTATGAGACCATAATAAATAAACATATATAATTAATATGGTACCAAGTACAAATAGCAGTGAGTGCAGTTCCCAATGGATTGTACATCAATAAACTCAAATCTGAAATTACAGCAAACTAACATCTCTAACTTCCTATGGGCAGCACGGTGGTTTAGTGGTTAGCACTTCTGCCTTACAGCACTGGGTCATGACTTTGATTCCCAACCATGGCCTTATCTGTGAGAAGTTTGTATGTTCTCCCCGTGTTTGCGTGGGTTTCCTCCGGGTGCTCCTGTTTCCTCCCACACTCCAAAAACATACTGGTAGGTTAATTGGCCGCTAACAAATTGACCCTAATCTGTGTGTGTCTATATTAGGGAATTTAGACTGTAAGCCCCAATGAGGCAGGGACTGATGTGAGTGAGTACAGCACTGCGGAATTAGTGGTGCTATATAAATTGATGATGATGAACTTCTCATATTTTCATCTCAATAGCAATAAACACCTGCACATTTTCATTCGCGCAGTGCTTTGCAAAATTAAAACTAGAGACAGGGGACTAAAATGCTTACTCCGTTAAAGTACAATTCATTAAAAACCTTGTTAATTATTAATATTACTATTTTTATGAGCACTCACTAATAAGGGAAAACAAACAGAAGATAGAACAACTTCTCCTTCTGCAGGGACAATTCAACGGGCCAAACAAAGCCTCAAACAATTTCGCCTAGAGAAATTGTTACACTTGCGTGCACATCAAGATGAAATAATGTGAATTATTAAAAAAATGCACTAAATTAAAATGACTCCCACAAGCAAACAAGATAGACTGTGCGGTTCAATTGTGATGAATTTTCTCATATTCATATAACAGCACATCCCTTCTGAACAGTCAAACACAGCACGTGCCTACATGCAGGGCTAGATCATCATAAAAGATAATAAAAGTAAATCTCCAAGCCCCTCTCATTTCATAGGCCTACAGGGTGCCAATAAATAGGACCCATATATTTTAGTACACATTTAATTTATTTGAATGAGTTACCAGGCTAAAAAGGGAGGGACGCTTTCAAAAGAGGGACTGCTGTATTATTATGCCAGATCATAGTACATGAAGCTTAGTGTTTTTAGTGGGAAAGTTTCTGCCAGCTAACCCAGCTCTGCTCTGGATGCTTGACATGTTTTGTGCTGTTCGTTGACGTTTGTAGCTATATTACTCTCATTGTTTGACACTGTGTGGCTATTGTTGTTTTCTGTGAGTTTCAAATGTTGCATATCATTTGCTGTCCATATGCTTGTCTCAAGCTTCATTCTTCAAATAGAGGGTTTATCCTTTCTTGCTTCTGCCGATATAAGACATACATTGCTAATAAGAAAAAAAACAAAACAAAATACAACAAAAACATTACCCACACTAGCACTGGCACCCGCTAAATGCTCAAACCAAGAAGCCTCTGAGACTCTCCTTGACTGGCAGCTAATCCAAATTGGCCAGCATTGGAAAATAACTGTGATTGGCAGGTGGTGAAAGGGAGACCCAGGGACCCCATGCTCTGATCAATTTAGAGAGGGCCAGCGCTAGAGGGTGGTCAGTTTTGATGGAGGACTTAATTAGCTTTGGCCCCTCTGGGATGGGGGCATGAGTCTTTTTCCCCATTCCATAGAGGCATAAGCCCTGTTCTGACGAGCCTTGGTCTGGTTTTCATTTTGGCACTGCTTCTGGTCTGAAATAGTGGAAACCAGAGGATTCTGGGTGGGAGTTGTTGTTCATTTTAATATTATTTCTTTTTACACATTTCACTGCATATGGGAAATGTACAAACAAAAGTAAATATAGCCGGGCGCTCTGAAACAACAAAAACCGCTATATGTCAGCATATACATAACTAGGAGATATTTTATATATTGTATATAATGTTTGTTTCAGAGCGTCGGACTATATTTTCTTTTGTCTGCACATACACAGTGGTCTTATATATCTTGGCTGCACTCTTTGAAATGATTTTATTCCCTTGTACACATTTCATTAATTTATAGGAGCACATATTGGTTTCACTTATTCTAATCTGTATGGGCAATGTTTCATTTTAAATTATTTACTGTTCTTTAAACAGTGCCAGTCCTGTGAAGCAGGCATCTTTGGGAGTGTGGCCCATTAATGCTGCGTACCAGCCCCCTAAAAATGAATGTCAGGACAGCAGTGTTCCAATGATAGATTATTGCTGGGGACTGCTGCTATGTCAATGGGGCCAGGGTTAACAGTGAATCAATTTGTGAATTTATTAGTCATCATCATCATCACCATTTATTTATACAGCGCCACAAATACCGCAGCGCTGTATTTCTCATCAGTCCCTGCCCTATTGGAGCAGTCTAAATTTCCTAACACACACACACTCACAGACTAGGGTAAATTTGCTAGCAGCCAAATAATCTACTAGTATGTTTTTGGAGTGTGGGAGGAAACTGGAGCACCTGGAGGAAACCCACGCAAACATGGGGAGAACATACAAACTCCTCACAGATAAGGCCATGGTTGGAAATTGAACTCATGACCCCAGTGCTGTGAGGCAAAAGTACTAACCACTGAGCCACCATGCTGACCACTAGTCTGTGACAGATCTTTAAAATTCCTTCAAACGTCAGGATTCATCAAATCACAGTAACCCTGATATGAAAGACTATTCCCATTAATTCTCATAGTCTAGGTGGATTTGAAGTCTGAATTCTCTGAAAACTAAAATTCCTAAATTCTAACAGTGGAAAAAATTGAGACCGCCCTGGAAAAACTGGAACACCCCGGAACCCTACACATAGTTTATAACTAAAGTTGAGAGCATTGTGCTGACTGCCAGTGGGAATATAGGGGGAGGGGGCATTCATTATTATCTGGGATCTACTCTGAACCACTTTAAAGATAATGCTTCCGAAGGTGTGCCAAAAGTGAAATAAGGAAATAAATAATACATGGTGAAAATCTATTATCCCTTTTTATATAGTTGTCTTAAGATTTTACAAACAAAATGAAAACATACAAAACATAAAATACGTAACAGGAAAGCTGGTGTATGTTCTGCTGTATTATAGCGCTTAACGTGTGTTAGATGACTCTATAATATCATCAAGACCTGCAGAGAACATGCTATGATTCACCTACCAGGAACTCAAATAAGAGCAATTCTGTGGGCAGTCTTTTGGGACATAATTAGGTAATTCAGGTATATTATAGACGACCAAGAAGTAGGCTACATTCTCCCTAGCCATAAATAGTAATTATCTGACTACCATACCGGTAATTGTATTTTCCTAATGGGTATACCATCTAAATAAGGCAACTATTGGAGAAATAGAATCTTTAAAAATATATTCTCTACTAATAGAATGTATCATTTCCTTCCTGTAATAGAAATGTTTTAGGCAACACCATTGCAACTAGAGACCATGATATTAGTCACACAGTCAGTACATGCAATACATACGTGAATTGGAAGTGATTTTGGACACCATTTTTGATCAGTAAAATGGAAATTATAGTGTTAAAGGAACATTTGTTCAGGAAACAAAATTATATGTGTAGGGTTACACTAAACAACAGATTATTAATGCAACCCTTCCAAGTAGAGCTCTAATTAGATTATTTTTTTCAATATTTTATTTTCATTTCATATATTTAACAGAATATGGCCATTTACACCAGAAAGATACCAACATATAAAAATGTCCATTTTACACAATAAATACATACTTAATTACACATATACATAAATAAAATTGTGTATTTATTTAATTTTTTTGCTTGAAAGGAACAATCCTTGCATGTGACATTGGTGTTTGAGTACACTGTAGAACAACATGATCTAGGTACACAAATCTTACATTGCAGAAAAAAATGCAAAACAACTGAAAAAAGTCTGTTCAATCCAGTTTAGAAAAAAATAAATGGCATGTTAGCCATTATCCCGAATCACTTAGTGTAATGTTTTTAACACCAGAGATCAGACAGCAAAAGACTGGAACTAATTCTTACAAATGGAAAAAGGTGCAGGAATACAAATGGTTCATTTTGCGAGTGTGAATAGCATGACTCAGGAACTGCTGCAAATGCAGTGTAAAGCTATTAAAAAAACATCTTTGCATTCGTGTGATTGCCTGAATGTTCTAAACACTCTTATGTCAGCAATTAGCGGTAGCAGTGTTTCATTAATCCATCAGAGTTCTGATGTGGCACATTCTAAGACCAAGAGATAATAGCAAATCATTTGTTTAAAACCTCAGGATTAGCCTCTGATGCATCACCCTACTGGATGCCATTAGCAGCACTGGTGTTAGCCCAGGATTAAAGCACAAATTGGGAACTGACAGATAAGACTCTAGAAACAGCTCTGAAATCTCCACATGACACCAAAATACAATATAGAAAATTACAATAATTCAGGTGTAAAAAAAAAAACAGAAATAGTTGGGTTCCAATACTCTTAATTTACAGTATTAATTTGAATACCCTTATTTTAGAGTTGGATGCAAGTTCATATGTGACATGTAAAAATGCATCTCGTGTGAAATTTGCCGCACTGCGTATGTGAACATCTGGGTACATATTTTGAGTTCAGAGTATGTAAAACTTGCATTTCATTTGTGTTGGCAGAGCACTTACATGTAGGTTCAGTACAGTAGGGGTGTGGAAATCCTAGTCAACAAAGCCCCTTATAGATGCATTTGCTTTTGATCCACACATACTATATCTTGAGAGAAGACTATTATGAGACTATCATTGCGACTCTCATAGACTAGTGCACGTTTCAAAATTGATAAGGATGACTATCATATTTTTGCGCTAGACATTGTCTATACACCAGATTTAAAGTTTAATTTATCTTAAAATGCATGCAACTCAAAATACATTGGTAGAAAACGCAAGTATATGCAAAAGTCACAATTTTCCGTTTAACCATACTTGCCTACTGTCCGGAGATTCCCGAATTGCGGGTATATCTCCCAAACTCCTGGTAGGTCAGGCAAGTCTCCAGCACCCTGTACCTGACGGGCCTCAATGACGTGATTCATGGTAAAACACAACATTTTGGCCTGCCCCCTGTGACAAAATGCAGATGTCATCTAGGGGCGGGGACAAAATTATATGCTTCTCTTTACCCCGCCCCCTACTGTCCTCCCACACCCCTCTTCAGGGATTCCTCAAAGTAGGCAAGTATGCATTTAACTAAATCAGACCCATAATACACAAGGTTTTGGGTAGAAACAACAAGACAGTTTGAGTTTGACTTTATTTAACTTTATTTGCAGGCTTGGGTTTGTGGAAGGCCCGGGGATAGGCAAAACTGCAGGGGCAAAAGGCTGTGCTATAACTTTCCATTCAGTACCTCTTTTTCTTACACTGGAAAGGAGGAATGGAGGAAGAGGAGGGGGCATCACAACAAAAATGAAATGGGGAAGAAAAATTAAACGTGGACTGTGTTATGCAAGGATGGCTTAAAATGGTCTCTAATTTCAAGAGACAATGCCAAGTTTTAAAGATTATTTACATGTCCCTCTCCTTCAGAATTGAATAACTGCACAAAAAAATACTTGTATTCTACGGGGGAATTCAATTCCCCCCGAAGTACCGCCTCGCTAAAACTATTACTGTTATTACGGTAATAGTGCGCATAATTACCGTTATTGCGGTAGTTCTAACGCCGGATTTTTGCTCGCAGCTCCCTGAGAGGGTTATATCCATAACGCAGCGGTACTTCGGGGGGAACCCCCTACATGTTAGTTTTCAACACTCCCTAACTTCCTGGGAAAGTTCCCGATTTTCAATACTGACCAACAGCACAATTACTCTCATTATAATTTCAGATTCAGTTCTCATCTTCTTTTATTATTATTTTCTTTATAATTTGATATTTATTGAAAAGGCATATTTTAAATGTGACGAATATGTTAAAATCTATTTGAGGAAACCTGACAGGAATTGCAGTGCTCCGGGGACCACCGAGACAGTATTCCACGTGAGATCCTAAAATGTACCGGCATCTAATTACAGTTGCCAAAATTCCTGTTTACCTCCACTAATTACTTTTATCTAAGACAATTATTTCTCTATTATTTAAATAGACCCAGTTTAACCCACCACCTATTGTTTCCCTTTATTCTTTAACACAATTTGGAAACCATTTGTGGTGCAGAATGAGGAAAATATATGTTATTAGAAAACAAATTCAATATCTGAACTAAATTGTTTACTAAACAACATGATAATTAAAAATCAGGATTAATAAAAGTGAACAAAAGTGATTTAAAGAATGAACAACTTGTGTTTGAAGAAACAATCAATTAACAATGAGCTATAGGTCAATTGGGAACTTTAACCCTTAGAGCAGGGGTAGGCAACCTGCGGCTCTCCAGGTGTTGTGAAACTACAAATCCCAGCATGCTTTGCCACCTATCTGCTGGTTATCTACTGGCAAAGCATGCTGGGACTTGTAGTTTCACAACACCTGGAGAGCCGCAGGTTGCCTACCCCTGCCTTAGAGGCTCCTGCTGAAATACTTACTTCAACAAAATCTGCAAAAAAGTGCTGCTTGTGCCCACAATGAAAGTGTAAACCTACATCTGTATGCAGATTTAGTACTTGCACCTCCCGAAGCATAGAGAGGAGGACAGGGGAAGAAAGGGCGTATAAACGCTGTCAGAGTACAGTAAAAGTATTTTTGTATAATAGCAAACTGGGGCAGACCCGCATGGAAATGCAGATATGTCAGTCAGTAGCCGTATCACTTGCAGGTTCATGAGAGCTGGTGAAAATACACACTGATGATAATCATCATCATCATCATCATCATCTATTTATATAGCGCCACTAATTCCGCAGCGCTGTACAGAGAACTCACATCAGTCCCTGCCCCATTACAATCTTAATCCCCTAACATACACATACACAGACCGAGAGAGACTAAGGGCAATTTAATAGCAGCCAATTAACCTACCAGTATGTTCAGATCACATTATGATATGGTGAGTAACAAGTGGGATTACATTCATCATCATCATCATCATCAGGTATTTATATAGCGCCACTAATTCTGCAGCGCTGTACAGAGAACTCATTCACATCAGTCCCTGCCCCATTGGAGCTTACAGACTAAATTCCCTAACATACATACACACACACACCAGACCGAAAGAGACTAGGGTCAATTTAATAGCAGCCAATTAACTTACCAGTATGTTTTTGGAGCGTGGGAGGAAACCGGAGCACCCGGAGGATGATGATGACAGAAGCCAGCACAGCTAGCTACTTCTGATTGGATGACTGTGGATTCACCTCCGAAGCTTTCTTCATTGCTCATGCTTATGTTATATGCTTTTCTGGACGTATTTTTAAATTAATCTTTTACTACTTATATTCATACACTAGAATGGAATTAAACCTACTGTAATAGAGTTGTTTTTTTAAAAAAATAATAAATCAAACCTAACAGTGAATGTGTATTTCACTATCAAAACAAATGTTAAAAAAAATATCTTGTGCTTATGATTTGGCCGAGTGTAAGTGTATCTGTATGTCATAGCAGCAAATTCACTTACTTGATACATTTTACTTACATGATGTTTCCCCGTAGTGGAGCCCTGGGAGCTACTTGCTTTCCCAGGACTCCTTAATGCCTCTACTCTAGCACACCGCTTTGAAATTACTGATGGAGGGGGTGTGTCTCCATGAATGCGGCTTTTAATGGTCACACCCACCTTAACATACCCCCAGTGCTCTGGTGAGCGGAGTGCTGAGTAGGGTGATTTTTTTCACCCGATTTGCAAATGTGTCCAATGTCAGTGCATGTGTAGGCACAAAATGATCTGTATAAAATATATATGCTGAGTTCTAGTGGGTCAAGCACTGATATAATAACACATTCTCTGCATAAATCCATAACAGGCACACAACATATATGTGGGCAGCACAGTGGCTTAGTGGTTAGCACTTCTGCCTCACAGCACTGGGGTCATGAGTTCAATTCCCGACCATGGCCTTATCTGTGTGGAGTTTGCATGTTCTCCCCGTGTTTGCATGGGTTTCCTCCGGGTGCTCCGGTTTCCTCCCACATTCCAAAAAACATACTGGTAGGTTAATTGGCTGCTATTAAAATTGACCTTAATCTCTCTGTCTGTCTGTGTGTTTCTATGTTAGGGAATTTAGACTAAGCTCCAATGGGGCAGGGACTGATGTGAATGAGTTCTCTGTACAGCGCTGCAAAATCAGTGGTGCTATATAAATAAATGGTGATGATGATGATGGCTAGAAAAATTGGTTGCTACATACTAAGTTGTACTCCTAGTGTTCTGTACCCAAAATTATCCTGAATCACTCCTTTTACCCTCTAAATAATACACCTTAAAATAAAGCATTTCACGATAAATGCTTTGGTATAATTATATGGTGTGTAGAATACTGACAGAATGATTTTATTAGGCCATACTTTGGAAGCACTGCTATAATTTTTTTTAACTTTCCTACAAAATCTTTGTACTGTTTTATGCATGTACGTAAAGCACATACAGTTTTATGGGATACCAGGGTTATTTTTTGTAACAGTTTGATGCTATGACAACCATCTTGCCAATAATGGGTGTGGTGTGGAGAAAAGCCCTTATGTGGTTTTGAAACTTCTGACTTCCATTACTACACTAGTGGTCAGATTAACTGTAAAAACATGTGACTGAAAAACAATATTACCAGGAGGGAACTGCGTCTTACAGGCTATACCTTATATTTAAACATACAGGGTCTAGTTCAAGTCGGAAAGCAAAATATGCATATTTTCCATGTTTATTTTCCGCCCGTATTCAAACCCAAACGTTTTTAAAGATATGTTACATTGTGAATTCTTGGCATTTTAGCTGACAAATATGCAATATGATGCAGCACTTACCCTCGTGTATGAAACTCCCATTGTCCTATAGATTGTAAGCTTGGAAGCAGGGCCCTCTTACCTCTCATTCTGTATGTGTTACCCAATATTGTTTTATTACTGTTTGTTATGGAATTAGCTGGCGCTATATAAATCAATGTTGATGATGATGACGATGAATAGGGGTGGAAATATTCTGTATAAAAAGTGAATACTTTCTGTAAGCGTAGACACACATACAGACAGAAGTAGTATTTTGGAGGAATTGCATCATGTTTACTACATGCGTATATACAATGAAATCACATCAGAATGCATATAACAACTGTTATATAATCAGAAATTAAAACAACAACTTGTAACAATATAATTACAAACCAACAAAAACAAAATTTATTTATATGTTTTTCAATATAAACATAGTAACATAGTTGATGAGGTTGAAAAAAAAGACACCAGTCCATCAAGTTCAACCTATTTTGGATCTCCTGCGATCTGCACTTATACTTGAAATTGATCCAGAGTAAGCAACCGCCAATCTGTTTCAATTGTGAAAATCCCCCCCAGACCCAATTATGCAGTCCTATTTTTACCCTATATCCACTACCATCCTTCAGTTTAATTAACGGTTGTATCCCTGGGTACACTTTTCTGCTAAAAATTTGTCTAACTCTTCCTTAAAAATATCTATTGAATCTGCCATCACAACCTTCCCTGGCAATGAATTCCATATTTTGACTGCCCTTACTGTAAAGAACCCCTTCCTTTGCTGGTTGTGAAATTTCCTCTCCTCTAACCTTAGGGGGTGACTGCGTGTCCTGTGTATAGTCCTTGGGGTAAAAAGTTCCCATGAGAGTTCTCTGTATTGACCCCTAATGTATTTGTACATAGTAATCATATCTCCCCTTAGACGCCTCTTTTCTAAAGTAAACATGCCTAAACTGGCTAACCTTTCCTCATAACTTAATGACTCCATACCCTTTATCAAATTTGTCACCCTTCTCTGAACCCTTTCTAGTTCCAAATTATCTTTTTTATAAAGTCAAGAAAATAAAAAATATTTCAACTATTATTGTAAAATAACTAAATTAATAATTATGATGAGTATGGTGCATACAATGCGTATGGAAAATAAAAGATAGACAGACTTTCATATACCTCCTACACAGCAAATAAACAAAAATAATGAAGCTCGGTCATATTTCTGCTATAAACAAACACTAATACATAGATTGAAGTGACCTACAATTACAAATAAATGAGAGGATCAGTTGCCATAACTTTTTCTTTTAACCTATTTAACTCTTTTTTTAAGAACAAGTTTCCCCTACTTAGCCTAAAGCAGTACTCCCAGGTAGGATAAAAATGTCACCTTAAACAGGGCACCCACACACCGAGGGGCCATCTTCTCTGGGCTACTTTTTGTCTCACAGCGTAGGCCAGTGTTAGGTACGTATAGGCGATAATGAAAACCCCGACACTTAGTAAAGCGACATTAAAAACCCGATGGTTACATGCCAGACCAGAAATATACACTGACCTTAAAAATCACAGCTAACATATTCGACACAATTAAAGAGAAAGTCCGAAGACAAAAAATGCAGAAACGCTGTTTTTACATCACTTAGAAATGCAAATGTCCTATTCGCGCTTTTAAAGCGGCAATGTCATGTTCCGTGGCTTAACCCTAACACTTAGGTTAGATTAGTTATACGGCGGGACCCTACACTGCCACTTGAAATAGGACAAATACTACCTCCACGGTAGTATTTTTTTTAAATACTACCAGTTCTTTATGCTACATATGAAACACATTGTTAGTTTAGGGACATTAATAAATGGGTGTACAAAGGAGTTTAATATGAATATATATACACAATGTGCAATATAATGTAGAGGGGGAACAGGACTTAGTTGAAGGAAATGAAAGGGAAGTGAAAGCGCTGATAAGGAGGTGTTAAAGTTATAAGTTGCAGTAAGAATATCATATGTTTGATAACAAATGCTAGCGGTCACCAAACGAAATGGGGGAACTGGAATTAATGATGTTGGAAGAGAATTATGATGTAGTGTGTGTAACTGACACTGGAGGGTGAAAGTCTTGATTGTGGAGTGACTTTGTAAGGAATTATGTTGTTTAGGAAGAATAGTAAAATTAAGTTGGGGGCTTGTCCCAAAAACCTGTTTAAAAATGAATGTGTTTCAACCTGCTTAAAATCGGTTGTTGAAGCAGCTCTGGAGTTTGAAAAGTTCCGATAAATTCTCAAAATTTAGACTAAAATAACACAAACTACAAGGACACCAAAAGATGCAGTCCACTTTATGGATGATTTTAAATTAGCCAGAAATAAATAAGGCCTATGATTGTAATGATTCTGGTAATGACAACTTGTATCCATTTTGAAGGACAAATGTTAACCCTGTAGCAAACAACAAGAGAAACAGAATCACCAGTGTTGCATGGTAAGTCAGATCCATATGAATGAGTCTAGAGCATATGTACATATATGAATGAAAGTCCACTGTCTCTCCAGCTAAATCCAATTCCCATTCAGTACACAGTAGTATTCTGCCATATTAAATGTAGATAATCAGAATGGAGGGCGCTGTAGTTCAAATAAATTAAGTGGAAATACTAACAGGAAATGTGTGTATATAATTGCACGTACAACAGTTGCACACAACTAGCTTTCACAACTGATAAAATATCCAACTAGAGGGGGAACACTGCTGGGCTCAGTACTCTCAAATACAACAGATATTATATATAATATACAGGTGAGTAGCAATTTAGGGAATAGTAAGCACAACATGGTAACATTTGACCTGTGTTTTAGTAGGGCAACCTTTGATGAAAAAAAAATTGAAATGGGTAAATGTAGCACAATATTTAAAAAGGAATTTGGGTAAACAAAGACTGTAGCTAAAAAACAGCTTACAAAAGTCTGCAATTCTAATCCCATAACATTTTTCAAGCAAATAAATATTTCAAGCAAATAAATAGGAACAAAACTATAAAAAAAATGTGATCATTTAAATATGTTTTTTCAAGTATATTCACAACATATGAAAAAGTACCAGGAATAGGTTGTGTAGCAATAGCCAAAATACAACCAGCTTCTTATTATGTGTGGCATCCAGCTATTGGGATCTGTCATCCTTGCCGTTTTAATTCAGGAATAAAGACGTAAGGTATTGCATTACTGCCTTAAGTCCCTGTGTTCCTGCCTAGGACCCTGACAGTCAGCATAATCATCATCATCACCGGTTATTTAAATAGCACCACTAATTCCGCATGGTTTTATCTTAGGCTGGACATGTCTAACAAATATCATTAATTTTTGAGGCGGTAAGTTTCAAATTGGTAGTGCAATTGATGTGATATATCACTGTGTAACATTATTAACACAGAGTGGGATAGTAACTTTAGTAACTTTCTTCAGAGTGATATAGACAAACTGGGCCATTATGTGGCAGACTGAATTTAATGTACATATATAGGGATTTGCACCTACACCATGGTACTAACTATGCTTACACAATAAATAGAATGCAGCTGGGGAAAACAGCCAGAAGAGGACTAAGCAATACTAATTGATGGAAAGCTGAATACAGTGTCAGACAGTGGCTGCAAAAGCAGATAATATCCTAGGATGCATACAAGGGTGGTAAACACAGTATTACCAATGCAAAAGTCACTAGTTAGATCACATTTTGAATGTGAGGTACAGTTTTTTATTACACTCAGTAATAAAGCGAATATAAGGTTTAAATTACAAGGACAGGTTAAGAAAATGTAGGGGTCTCTTTATTAATCTGCCATGAACTATAAACAAAACAGCTGTTTATAGTTCTTAGGTCTCCTTCGTTACCAGAGAGGATGTTGTGGATCCCTCGAGTACTGACATTACAGGAGCGACCTTAGCCGCAAATGCGTAATAGCCACACAGGGGTCAGTTTTCCCTTTTGCCACAGGCGTTAGGCTACCTGTGAAGGAAACGTTACTTTGTTTTGGAGGGGGTTTTGCTAGGGCTGGCATGGTAACCACAAGCAGCATTACATTTTGTACCGCTGCGGTACTGCCGCACACTAGTCACCAATGTTAAATAGACACCTTAGCTTGTTTACTTTGGAAAAAGGCACCCAAATGTGGCCTAATTCATATGTTTTTATCTGAGGCCAATACAAATACTCGTCTAATGGAGTTTTCGTACCAAGGACAATACAGACTGCAAGTAGTCATTAGTTGCAAATGGAAGGAAGATGTGCATGGGAAAGGGTGGTTAAGCTGTAGAATTCTTTACCACACCAGGTGGTGATGGCAAATACAGAAATACAATTTTAAAGTGGATTGCAGGCCTTTCTTACAAGAAAATGATCTCTCTATAAGTAAAGAACAATGCTTGGGTGATTGATCCAAGGAATTTATCAGATTCTATTCTCTATGCGAGGCTACATTGGAAACTCTCTTACTAGGGGCTAGATTTACTAAGCTGCGGGTTTGAAAAAGTGGGGATGTTGCCTATAGCAACCAATCAGATTCTAGTTTTATTTAGTATTTTCTACAAAATGACAGCTAGAATCTGATTGGTTGCTATGGGCAACATCCCCACTTTTTCAAACCCGCAGTTTAGTAAATTTAGCCCTAGGTGTTTTGTTAACCTTCCATTGGAACTATAAAAAAAAAAAAGGTTGAACGCGATGGACCTGTGTCTTTTCTCCTTAAGCTTAATATGTAACTGTGCTCACTCTCTGAAGCCAAAGTCAGTAGGACAATTGTCACGTAGGCTGTACCTGACCCTTTTGATGGCTAAACAAGGACTCTGGGTCATCTGGTGCTCACCAGGGTTCTGCACCCTGTGACAATACACTGCTGACTACACTAGATGCAGAACGCTCAGGCCATCTCGCATTGCTAGCCTGCATCTGTAAAGACAAGACTGACCCGGGTGGCATTTGCCATCTGGTAGCAGCTCTGATGGTTGTGATAGAAAATGTAATTTACAGCAGATACCCTATTCTAATTAAGCATTATTTTTGCTGACAAATTACTATATTAGATCTAAAAAAAAAAACAAAGAAATATGTCAGGGAATGCATGATATACGAGAAAAAAAATGAGAACTCTTCCAATTCTCCAAGCTAAATGGGTCTCCGACAGTAAATCTTGAGAAAGCAAAATTAAAATAGGTTTTAACTATTCAATTTCCTCTGCAAGTAAAAACCCTAATTTCATCCGAATGATGGATGCAGAGCAAGTAAACAAAGTCAAGTTATAAAAAAATAACAAGGAAATAAATTTCCATTTTCCATTGTTGAACAGCAAATTACTACTTTTCACATACACATGCTTTGTGAATGCATAAAAAGGCACTGCAATCAGAAAATATTTTGTTTACAGCATAATAGCAAAGCAAAATAACAGAGTGTGGTCAAGGTTTGGGGTCATTAACATCCAATTTGACCTCTGCAAATGCAAAAGATTAATAAGTGCTATTCATTTTTACAGAAATATCCAGACTAGTTCCCTGGCCTTATACCAGATGCAGAATATTTATTTTGGAAAGCATGACACTCTAGTAGGAACCATAAAAAAAAGTGAACAAGAGAGCAGCGAACGTTTCAAAACTGTTCCACAGAATATTCACCTCAATCTGCATTTAAGTGCGAAATTTAGTACCTTTCTCAATTTCTTCCTTATTATATTTTCTTCCTTATTCCACAGAACGAATGAATTGACATCATCTTCATCCAAGCTCTATTTATTCTGAACTGCTGAATTTCATAAGAGCGGTATTACGAAGCAAAAATGGATAGATTGTTCCGCCGTGTGAAATTCCGCCTCAACTTTGCTCATCAGAAACATGCACTTAGCAAACAAACAATACATTTGTACATAAATCAGTGTCAGTAGTTCCAGATGACCAGTGCTGCAATATACTAAAAAGGTGGATAGCTATGGAGTAGGAAAAGTTAAAGGACGCATCTTAAAGGTATAGTCACCTTTGTGAACGTTTTCTTGGGGGGGAATGAAGTGCAATGTAAACAATAGGGTCTATTTCGCAAATAGAATAAATGACCTGGCTAATATGAGTTTCGTCTAGTAGAATTTGTCAAACAGGAACTATAATCTGTTGAAATCTTCTCTCTGCTAACAGGGCAGGCATATTATAAACTTATGAATAAATTATTAACACTATGGGCCTGATTCATTAAGGAAAGTAAAGCAAAACAAATGAGTAACTTTTCACTTTGGCAAAACCATGTTGCATTGGAGGGAGAGGTAAATTTATAATGTGGGGACAGATTTATAATTGGGCTAAGGCATGTCCTAGATCAACTTCAAATGTCAGTGTAAAAATAAAGCTATCAAGTATTTGTGTGCTACATGAAAAAACAGCCAGTATTTATCTTGTGTGTGTAAAAGTGGCATTTTAGTAAACCCTGCAATCCAGTGAAAACAGCGCGGGTCACCTAGAGGGCAAGTTAGGTGTTTGTGAAAAGTGACACAAGCTGGTTGCTATGGTGATAACCCAGTCCAGTCTGCTAGAGACAGAGTGAGAGGAAGGAGGGGGTGTCAGCAAGGGGGGGGGGGGACACCCAACGACAGACACCCAGAGACAGAAGAGATAGGGACAGGACCAGCAGTGTTGATGTGAAAGCTGGGGACCTGGGAGAGGGTTCCCCGAAATTGCCTAGGAGCCGGTGAGTGGCCGCTGCTGCCTAGAAACAATCACTACTGTCCCCTAAGCAGTAGTGGGGGAGCCCATAAGGGGAAGGACCCCGAAAAGAGAAATGGGGATTACTGCATGCAGTAGTGTTGCTGCATATACAGGGGGGAGTCTCTAATCCCAGAGAGTGGGAGAACCCCATATCACTAAAGAGAACCCCAAAAGAGAGGGGACATTTTGCATGGAAGAGACTCTGGAGTGAGGGTGGCTGCAAGAGGCATGGTAGCTGATGTGTCAGAGCCAGGGGCTGAGAGTACATAGAGAGAAGTGTCAGAGTCCAAAGGAGAAATCATCCCCGCAGAGGAGGGGTGAGCTGCAGTTGAGAGATACACAGCGTGTATCAGAAATGCATTGAGAAGCTGCCTGCCTGTTAGCATCCATGTGAGTGCCCCTGCAGAGAAGGGGTGATCTATAGTGAAGTATGGATTATTCGACTGTAGGAGACATGTGAACTATGTTATGTTACATCTAGATAACATTAGGAACTGTGCAGGAGGAGTAAGGAGATATATTTGCAACCATATTCATATTGCTCATTAAGAACTGTGCTGGAGAGAGTAAGAAGCTGTATATATATTTCTTTATTGCTGCAACCATTATGATTATCGTGCTGGAGGAAGAGGAGTGTAAATAAAGAGTTCAGTTTGTCATAGAGATGGTCTGGTGTCCAAATTATTGTGACTTTTATTGCACTGCACCACAATGTGACATCACCTATGTCCCACTACTTACAAAGAAACACCTGCATGTGCAGGGACCTCTCGTCATTTACACCCATGCCCCTCAGCTAGCCAGGGCTTGAGAAGGAGGTGCACTGTGTAACCTTTGCACCCCACAAGACACACAGTGACAGGGGGTTACATGTGCAAAATAATAAACTAATTTGCACCCCTTGTAACATAGTTTTGTCCAGGAGAAAACACACTCATTTTTTTACTTACTTTCCTTAATGAATCAGGCCCTATGTCATTAGCCTGATGTCAGACAGTTTCAGTTGAACAGTAATAATAGAATAGGTGTTGAGAAAAAACTGTTGTGTGTTTCAGGGACATTAAAATAATTTTTACAAAGTTAATATGTAATGGGGACCGTGTCAAAAAGTGGAAAAAATATAAACTGGATTGAGAATTCCATTTCCAGTGCCTGATCAGACATATGTAATGCTTAAAACATAGAAAGGGAACCTTCACTGTTTCCAAATAGCACAGCATGCGTGGAAAGGCAGGGATAGAGTGGTAGTAGCCAGAAAATGGTACAGCAAAGGGGTTGAATACATGTCCACTGTCCTGATTTTTGGCACCATAAAGGGTTGTCTTGTCCTGAGGCATGGGCATGGTTTTGGTGGCTTGGGTGAGAGGACTAATTTGTGCCAATCAGGTATGGGATTGATTTGTATACTTATTGCCTTTACATCGCTAAGAACAATTAAGCCCTAAAAAGGTTATAGATCATTTAAATGTAATTAGGATTTCTTAATCTAGTAGTTGGCTGAAAACATTATTTATTCTATATTCTGAGGTTAAAACAGGGGCGTAACAATAGGAGGTGTGGGGCTATGATGCTCAGAGGCGAGTAGGCCAGAAATGCTTCAGGGCTCCCACTCCCCCCTGAGCCCCCCCCCACTCTGCTCTCAGAAACTGGACGCCACATGCTCAGAAGATGCCCCACTCTCCTCCTCTTATTGAGAGCAGAGGCTGGGCCCGTAAGCGAAGAATGGGATTGCCCTACCTCTAGCAAGTGGTAGATCCAGAGGCAGTCGCCCCCCCCCCCCCAACTCCCCCCCCCAGCAGAGACGTTCGGTGGGGACCTACAGCACATAGTGTGCGGCCACAGGCAGTCCATTGATAAAAGTGAAAAAGGGGCGGGTCTAAATTGCCCCTTTCCCCTAAAGAAAATCTAGATCTGCCCTAACCCCTAGCCAAATTTTGGTATGGTGCCCAAGGACGCACTGTTCAGCCCTTGGCTTAAATGTATAACTACAGTAAATATACTTTATTATGACATTATTTTACTCTTCTTTGCACAATGAGACTCTTACTGGTTAAATGTTATGCCACACCGCAAATATCATACATACAGATCTGAATGTCTGAAGATATACAGTGCATGAGGTACAGTTTAATGTTTTCACTACCAAGTATTTCTGCCATTTTGTGTTGAATTTAACAATGCTTTATTAGTGTTAGACAGTGAATGTGATATAAATTAAATGTAAGGACCACAGAGCAGCAGATTTTGTCAGACTGGTTGGGCCTTAGGCTTGAATGGAGGCAGCCTGAGGCTAGGCCACATGTTCTCTCTATCCAAAGAATGATGGAAGCTCAGGGAGCTCTAGGAAAGGCCATAGGCTCTGTGACCTGGCAGCCTGGAATAGCTGTACATGTGTGGTTCAGTCACATAACACAAGCCAAAATTACTGCTCTTATTATAAACTCTGCAAAGCTATTAAAAGAAATACGAAAACATGATGATAAAATGCATTATCAATCTTATGCTGACTTTTAAATGTGTTAGTGCAGAGTAATGGAGAATTTCCTTCTTATCGCTGTGTCTACTTAAGGTTAGTCTCCTTCTACTACTGTTTATTCCCAACTGTGAAGTGCAGCGGCATATGCTGGCGCTATATAGATCAATGTTAATAGTAATAGCTTTCTACTTCTTTATAAATAGCACAAGAAAAGTACACAAGCTGTTAGGCAAGGACTAAATAACTGCTAAAACTGCTAAATCAGGAAAAAAGAACTCATAGCAGTAATTTCCCTTCAGTTTTGCAGTATTTTACTGGCTATGTGAAAACATACATTTTTCTGTTAACCACAAGGCTGTAACTCAGTCATTCAGATCCAGTCTACCGCATTGTACCAGAGTTCTGCACAACTGACAATCCTCATCAGCAGGTTTTTATAGATGTACACAAAAGGATGGGACAAATGCCATGTGGGACCGGTTGAGTGAAAGAGTATTTACACCAAAACTAGAATAATTTAATATATGTGGGCATTATAAAAAGTATAATTTAAAATATGCTGTCTTCCTGTCATGGCTGACTGACCTCCTGCATAGTACCTGATGGTAACAAACTCTCTGTAGAAGGTCATGTCAGATATATGCTATACTGTATATAGTATGTAATGTACAGGCTTTGACAACTTTAGACAACTCGTATTCCCCTGGCTTTCACAGCTTCTAAGGAGTGAAATATTTTACAGGATGTGGTGAGCAAGTGTGTTCATCCACAGACACAGCCACCCCAGGGTTCTGTTTCTTGCCAAATAATTGTACTGTGGGGGTGTCAATCCCAAGACTGTATCTGTATTAAATTCTACAGGCAGCTGATCAACCATCCTTTTACATAATATTAACAGCTATGCAGCTCACTGGATGAATTACTTAGATAACACTACTCCAATATCTAGAGATATTGGGCCTCATTTACAATTAGGACAAAATCCAGCTGGAATGTGCAATTTTGTATCTCAATCAAACCATACTGAGCTGCGGGGGGGGGGGGGGGTCAAATTAAAAATGTTCAGACAAATTAAAGTTGAGATGGTGGTGGTAAAATGCAGTGTAAGAATAAAGCTTCCCAATAGTTGTGTCTTACTTGCAAAAACCTTTTCTGTACGCAAAAAAACCTCAAAAATAGCATTTTCACCACTTGCCCCGTGACAGATAAAAATTGGCACCCTTCTCCTGGATTTGCTCTTAACTCTAAATGACAATTACATGGATCTTACACTTAAGCTAGGTACACACTACAGAAATTTCCACCAACTTTTTATGCCGAGCGATTTTACATGCGATCGATGGTCCGATCGCTCGGTCCATGGACTGCATACACACTAGCCTTGTTTAGAAGGATAAAGGGAAGAGCGGACGTCCCTTTAGCGACTTTTTACAGCCATGTTGTCGTGAGCAATGATTGCAATTTCGTACACATCGGTCGGAAGTTTATACACACTACACAGCGGAAATGAGGTTGGAACAAAAATATGAAACGGTACGACCAACCAAATGAGGCGCCAATCGTCCATTTGGGCAGACTTTCGATCATCATGTCACTACACACACTGACCCGACTTTTGAACGAGCGGTTGTATGTCGGCTGATTGAGCCCATTATTGGACAAAAACCGTGTAGTGTGTACCTAGCTTAACTCATTCTGTAAACCAATTTTGGTTTTTTGTTTCTATTACCTTCCAGCCTCCATCCCTTTTATGGGTAAACTCCCCACGTGAACTGTTCTCGCCTCACTTCATTTTCTGATATCATCATCATCAGTTATTTATATAGTGCCACTAACTCTGCAGTGCTTTACAGAGAACTCATTCACATCAGTCACTGCCCCATTGGAGCTTATAGTCTAAATTCCCTAACACACACACACACACACACACACACACACACACAGACAGACAGACAGACAGACAGACAGAGACTAGGGTCAATTTTGATAGCAACTAATTACCCTACCAGTATGTTTTTTTTGGAGTCTCACCTGTATCATATGGGCCAGTTACTTTCATTGTTAAACACTTTTTTCTCTAATATTTTCAGCGGCAGACATCAAATAGGGAAAATATCCACCAACTTCTAAGCCATGCTCTCGTTCTGTTTTATTTATTTGATCCTGCATTTCTACAAAGAGCTTATACTGATATACGTTTAGGTAATCAGTATGCAATAGGCAGTATCATTTCTATATGTTTTTACAGATAACGGCATTTCATAGAAAAGCAAAGCTTCTTTGAAACGACTCTCTCTAGCGCTAGGGTCCTCATGTGCAAGGGCATAAATCAAAGTTCTGACTTCCTACTAAACTGCTTATAATATATTGCTTATAGAAATCATTACACAAGTCACTCTATATCCAGAGAGACAGTATCATTATAAATTTGCTTTGTACATTTGTAAATGCTCCGTGGAGTAAAGATTGATTTAAAACCAAAATAAAAATTCTCTTGGTGTTAAGCCTTCTGTGAATCATGCTTTTAGATTATTTCCAGACGTTAGCATGAAGACATTCTAACATCCCTGAATTATTAATTCACTAGTGTTTGCACCACTCCCAAAACACCAGTGGAGGCCAATACATTTCAGCTACTTGATGTTCTATCTTTTTAAGTGACTAAAGAGACTGCAAAGCACCCCATTGCTTACGCCTGACATCTCAACGCCATTAGCACTAAAGACCTCCCAATTCTTACTGCTGAATAAATCCTTGGAGAGCCTCAGGACTGTTTCATGCTTGAAAGCAACTGTTAAGAATTTGACAACAGCCAAGTGGTTCCTATTTAATCCTTCTCCCAAGGTAAAAAGAATTATAGGTAAACATATGCCTTCATTATTTGCCTTGCTGCTTCTTAATACACAATCCCACACACAATTGCAAGACAAGGATTAAATGCAATCGCTTGTATGTTTCAAAGCTTTTTCTTTTCGGTGTGGTAAACGCCTAATAAGAGTGACAGGGTGGGATGGCGGTTGGCTGGGCTTTATAAAATTGGCAAGTCACTTTTTTCATTAAACTGACTTTGATTTAGATAAAAGTGAAAAACTAAAAGCATTTTGGTTCACAAGAAAATAATCTCATGCTTAGATACTCTGATAACATCCTCTAATGTCTTTGTGATGGCCAGCAGTCAATGACAGAAAGAGCTGCGGAAAGGTTTCCTCTACATTGGGTCAAAGCTTAGGGCTCTAATGATCTAAGTCGGGGAATTAGGTATGCAGCACTGGTAATGCGCAAACATAAATCAAACCCATGTACCTGTTCAAGGGACATAAACAACTATAATTGTAAAAGTATCATTTAAAAATGTTGTTTTTAAATATATTTAAATGAGACAGACAGGGGACTAGGGCAGTTTGCTTTGAAAATACGGCAAAGGTGGTGATCCCCTTTAACTCACTGATGACTTCTACTACTCATATAATAGAGTGTGAAGTGAGTTTTCTTATAAGATAAAACCTTTATTTGTGGTTAGTATACAATACATTTGCAAAAAGAGGATTTTGGAAAGTAGGTGTACACCACATTGAGACATTTTTGTAGGTTGTGACCCACAAGTTAGTACTGTCATTCCAGGTATGAGGCAATTGGCCAGCACAGCCTGTTGCAGAACAAGCTCCATCCACCAAGCACAGCACATATAAACAATCACCAATTAAGGCAGCGGTGTCACTGTATCCACATCAGTACAGCTGCCATCACCAGACATACACACCTGCTCTTCTAGGAACACTGTCTGTTGGAAAGCAGTTAATGAAAGTCAAGAGATTTGTTGATGGGGGAACAAGCTAAAGGTATGTACAATGGTGTGGTTTTATTACATTTGTAATATGGGAATTTATCCTGGAGCCACCAGGACAAGGAGGACCACCATAACCTCTCTTATAATGCTGTCTGAATTACAGAGTACCTAAAATAGCTACTCTCTCAGCCCTCAAATATAATAGCTTGACAGGACTGCCCTTGCTTTAAAGAGGGGAATATTTCTCTAATTCACAGATTTTTTGGGGGGTCCAGTAACAAAGTAATACGCTCAACCTTGAACTAATATAGTCTTATTTATAATTCTTACATAGCCATAACAATAGACAAAGTACTGAATCTGATCCTACACCAAGTCCTGACATTAGGTATATATCAAGTCGTAAAATGAATTCAGATTCTAACAGAACTCAGATTCCTGTCTCTAGAAATTGTAAATATTCTGAAGAAAAAAACACTTTCATACAGAATAAATTATACCACTGAAAATGTACTGCTGATGTACTGTATATTTGGAATACTGTAGAATACACTAGAAAGTAGAAAGTTTCCCCTTATGTTTGCTCTGGTTAACTAATGTCCCAATATAGGAATGTAACATGGCTATCACTCAGGGGATGTTATAATTCTGCCTATACTTCGTATGTGGCAGCAGTACTTCAATTCCACCAGAGGTGCTGCTGTTTGCCCCTGAACTTTACACCTTGCCTGTAGGAGCTAATCTCCTTACCTGATTAGTACCAGCAACTGTGTCACGGCTTCATATATCAGCCTCAATCTGTGTTCTGGGCAGTTCATTGTTTATACTTGGCTGCAGCTTGTCTCCTGTTTATACTCTGTTCCAGTTTGCTTCATTACTGTCTAATCACTCGTTGTTACCCTCTTCCTTATTATCGGACTGTGTATTTGCCTGGTACCCTGACCTCTGCCTGTCTACCGATTTATGCTTGTTTGCTTGTGACCATGACCTCTGACTGGCTACTGGCTTCTGCTTCTACGCTTGTTGCCCTGACCTCTGCCTGGTAACTGGACTCAGCTAGTCCTGCTTTCCTGGACTGCCTTGTGCCTCTGGTTAACTGGAATCCTGATCTCGGACTCTATAATTTGGTGCCTCGTGCCTCCTGGCAATTGGGTAACTTAATCTACTTGTTCCTGCATTTTGAACTGTATTTGTCATCTAAATCATTGCTTGGAACCTGTTACTTCTTTGGACTATTCTTGTCATTCATCACACCTGCTCATACTTGTGTATTGAGTATACCTGTTAATTCTGCTACCTGAAATCAGCATATTCCCTGAACTGATTCCTTGTTTACATAATTTGCCTAAATAAAGACACTTGATTTTTCTACTGCTATTTCCACGTCCTGAATTCACTAGGAATCATAACAGAGGACACACTATAATATTACACATCAGGGTTCTTTTGGCAAATAATTTGTGTAATTGATTGTAAGAGTTCATTTAATTATGAAAAAGGATGGCTACAATCAAATTTTGCTAAAAGTAAGAGGCTAAATGCATATATTGTTTAAAAATGCAGTACTGTTGCCCCCTATGGGACAGTGATGTCAGGAATACATAATGCCAAAACTGGGCAATGCCAAAACTGTACACAGCACTCCAAAAAACTGAAAAAACAGAAATAACAGAAATAATCATATCCATCCTTACCATAAGGATATATGGAGCATCAGAACTATAATGGAACAATAACAATCATGTTTGAGGCAATTCCTTGTTTTGGGACTTAATATAGTGAATCACTACCTTCTATGGGGTTTTAATAGGTATGCATTGTAAAAGCAATGCTTAACAGACACCTTTGATTAAAACATTTAAAATATTCTTGTGATAGCCTTCAATATATTTGCAAATTGTCTATAATATGTATAAAATGCCTATAAGTGTATTTATCATGTGTATCTCTCCTTTCACACCTGCTTTACTGGCCATAAACTGCACCTACTCAATACATTTTCATAACCTCGTTCTTCTAGATAGAGCTCTGGAGCTGCTTAATGCAGTCAATTCAATTTCATTTGCCACTTTGTGGTGAAGGGTTGGATGAGCAGGATGACCAGTCAAAAGCCAACGTTGGCTTGAGATTAGTCCTCCTGCTCACACCCCTAGACCACAGCATCAAACAACCCTGGTTTTTGGCCAGGGCTGTATGAAGAACTTGGGGAGCACCAGGAAAAGGCTGCATGAAGCAGCCACAATGTAAGTAACATGTAAGTTGATAATGCAGCGATAAGCATACCTACGAGTAGATTTTCAGCAATGCTTGACCCACGTTCAAATGAGAAACATATTACAATTCTTTATCATTATTAAAAATTAGAAAATAGTGTTTAAGAAGAGATTTCCGGAAGTATACTCAGGTTCAGATTTAGTTGGCAACTAAAGCACAACATTGTGAAATTACTTTCAAAGCACAGCAGATATTTGGAATCAAATTTTAGCTTCAGACAAAGGCACTAGCCAAATGACAAGTGATGATATACCACAGAGACCCACAACCCCTTTTCTTCCAGTCAGTAGAAGTGATAAAAAACTTGTAATGTATAAAGGTAGCAATACCATGAAATGGTATATTTAACCTAAATCTCTGTGGCAGACTATAAAACTGTTATTTACCATTTTTCCTTGGTTTGTTTCTTCAGGCTGCTGTTAATGATTTATAATTCTGCACAGTGTTATGAACTATCGTGGCGACCATAGTCATTGGTACATATTGTAGTGAGCAGAGAGACTTTGGAATGCCCCACTGAGCTCTTCCCTGCTCTGTGAACTGTAAAACCATGTCTTCTCCCCCTCTGCCTTTACATTACATGCTGAGAGTTCAGAGCCTGTGTGTGTGTTGGTGTCCCCTCCAGATAGATTTTGAAAAAGGAGATAATTTGTACTATCAGATGCATGCTTAAAAGATACTTAACTTGCTACTTACAGAAATTGCTGCTTTAAATCCTGCATGTCCACAAAGTGGAATATGTTTTGGGAACTGAAAAGGCAAATACATATTTTTCTGTCCTTCTTTCCAAGTAAATTTAGCCTCTTGTTTATTAATGATAATAATTATTATTCTTTTAGGGTGATATTTACCATGGCTCATTCGAACATGATGGATGTATGTCACAGTTCAAGGACAAAACAACTAAAATAACAAAATAATCCATGATTCCAATCAGATATGTTTCTTGAGACATGCCAATAATCAGCTGAAATCTGATAAATTAACACCTCCAATCAATTTGAAAGTGTTTTTTTTTCAGTAACCTAGAAGTGTCTCTCTATATAAATCTAATAAACATCTTAGAAACATGTAAGCAAGAGCGGAATTGTCTGTACTGGATTCATCAGTCTATGGCCTTATCTGTGTGGAGTTTGTATGTTCTCTCCGTGTTTGCGTGGGTTTCCTCCAGGTGCTCCGGTTTCCTCCCACACTCCAAAAACATACTGGTAGGTTAATTGGCTGCTAAAAAATTGACCCTAGTCTCTCTGTCTGTATGTGTGTGTGTTAGGGTTTAGACTGTAAGCTCCAATGGGGCAGGGACTAATGTGAATGAGTTCTTTGTACAGCGCTGCGGAATTAGTGGCGCTATATAAATAAATGGTGATAATGATGATCAGTCTGGCAAATCTATTCATTTTTATATTGTAAAATCCTCCCTTAGTGGCGGGCCTTATAATATTTTCATGGTGAGCCATAATGGTCCTTGATCCCACAAAGGGGAGACACATGGACATGAACAATGGCTGACTCGCTCAGCTAGTGAGAAGATATTTCAAACCAATCCTGGACTAACCTTCTAATACCCCACGTGAATACACTGTGCTCAATATGTGACATAGGAATCACACGGAAGAGTAATAAAAGCTGCATGTGGGCTCTGTTTCTTGCTTCAGCATCTGATGTAATTTCCGAGTTCCACTATCAGCTGAACAGATGAGCATCACTATTAAACTTACATTTTCTCACAAGTTATAAGATCTTACTTATATTTGAAATATCAGTCATTACAAAGTTATCGCTTGTCTGTACTCTCTACCTACGTGGATCTATTTTCAACATTGTAAGTGGACTGCCGAACTAAATAATTTAACAGCTGATGGGATAATTCCAGACCATAATACATATACAATTGGAAGCTATTCTTTTATATGTAATCCTCTGGACCTAACAACAGCAAGATATCCGATCTCTTTGGTTTCTCCTGACTTGTTCAGATTTGTTTATATTACCTGTTTTTTTTGTGGACCCACATACCGATCATTTATTTTAGATTATGGAATAAAAAATTGTGAATATGTAGCAAATCTTTTTCTGAACCTGTTGGTTACTGTGATTTATTCAGATGGTCAGAATGTGAATTAACCTGTTGATTATTTGCACTGCTGATATCTGTTTACATATGGTTAATTAGACCCATATTGATATACATATCATGATTTGAATACGTTTTTACATTTTTTATGAGTTTATTTATATATGTATTAAATAAGTTTTAACCACCATTGTCCGTAGCCCATATATTCTAGCTGAAATCATCGTTTTGTAGTCCTTAAGTAAAATCTGTCTCTTTAATTAATTATTATAATTTCTCAGTAATTATATTTTATTACTTTTTCATTAGTATATATTAACATTTTTTTTTATCATATATTATCCCTAACACCCAACACCCACTGGGATTCTAAATAATGTTTTGTGACTGGAAAATACTTGTAGTTATTATGACTTCTAGCTTGTTATCAATTGTAGTTTGTCCCACTAAACTTATTCAATTCATTTTATTTAGATATACTTTTCATCATTATTCATTTAATTTAACACTTCCATTACTACTTTCTTTATTTTCATAATTAAATACACACACACACACTCATTTAATTCATAATAATTATTTTTAATGCACTTGATTCATATATGTGGAAGTTGCATATATCTGGCAATGATAATTAATTCCCTAAATCTTGCCAATGTAGGTATCAGGGCTGGATGAGTTTTCTCACTTCCTCCTCTCCGGTTCTCTCTCCTCTATTACCCAAGCTATAGCTCCTCTCCGGTTTTCTCTCCTCTATTTCACAAACTGTAGCTCCTCTCTGGTTCTCTCTCCTCTATTACCCAAGCTATAGCTCCTCTCCGGTTCTCTCTCCTCTATTACCCAAGCTATAGCTCCTCTCCGGTTCTCTCTCCTCTATTACACAAGCTATAGCTCCTCTCCGGTTCTCTTTCCTCTATTACACAAGCTGTAGCTCCTCTCCGGTTCTCTCTCCTCTATTACCCAAAGCTGTAGCTGCTCTCCAGTTCTCTCTCCTCAATTACCCAAGCTATAGCTCCTCTCCGGTTCTCTCTCCTCTATTACCCAAAGCTGTAGCTCCTCTCCGGTTCTCTCTCCTCTATTACCCAAGCTATAGCTCCTCTCCGGTTCTCTCTCCTCTATTACACAAGCTGTAGCTCCTCACCGGTTCTCTCTCCTCTATTACCCAAGCTATAGCTCCTCTCCGGTTCTCTCTCCTCTATTACACAAGCTATAGCTCCTCTCCGATTCTCTCTCCTCTATTACATAAGCTGTAGCTCCTCTCCGGTTCTCTCTCCTCTATTACCCAAAGCTGTAGCTGCTCTCCAGTTCTCTCTCCTCAATTACCCAAGCTGTAGCTCCTCTCCGGTTCTCTCTCCTCAATTACCCAAGCTATAGCTCCTCTCCGGTTCTCTCTCCTCTATTACACAAGCTGTAGCTCCTCTCCGGTTCTCTCTCCTCTATTACACAAGCTGTAGCTCCTCTCCGGTTCTCTCTCCTCTATTACCCAAAGCTGTAGCTCCTCTCCGGTTCTCTCTCCTCTATTACCCAAGCTATAGCTCCTTTCCGGTTCTCTCTCCTCTATTACACAAGCTGTAGCTCCTCTCCGGTTCTCTCTCCTCTATTACCCAAAGCTGTAGCTGCTCTCCAGTTCTCTCTCCTCAATTACCCAAGCTGTAGCTCCTCTCCGGTTCTCTCTCCTCTATTACCCAAAGCTGTAGCTCCTCTCCGGTTCTCTCTCCTCTATTACCCAAGCTATAGCTCCTCTCCGGTTCTCTCTCCTCTATTACCCAAGCTATAGCTCCTCTCCGGTTCTCTCTCCTCTATTACCCAAAGCTGTAGCTCCTCTCCGGTTCTCTCTCCTCTATTACCCAAGCTATAGCTCCTCTCCGGTTCTCTCTCCTCTATTACACAAGCTGTAGCTCCTCTCCGGTTCTCTCTCCTCTATTACCCAAAGCTGTAGCTGCTCTCCAGTTCTCTCTCCTCAATTACCCAAGCTATAGCTCCTCTCCAGTTCTCTCTCCTCAATTACCCAAGCTATAGCTCCTCTCCGGTTCTCTCTCCTCTATTACACAAGCTGTAGCTCCTCTCCGGTTCTCTCTCCTCTATTACCCAAAGCTGTAGCTGCTCTCCGGTTCTCTCTCCTCAATTACCCAAGCTGTAGCTCCTCTCCGGTTCTTTCTCCTCTATTACCCAAGCTGTAGCTTCTCGCCTGTTCCCTCTCCTCTATTACCCAAGCTGTAGCTCCTCTCCGGTTCTCTCTCCTCTATTACCCAAGATGTAGCTCCTCTCCGGTTCTCTCTCCTCTATTACCCAAACTGTAGCTCCTCACCGGTTCTCTCTCCTCTATTACCCAAAGCTGTAGCTCCTCTCCAGTTCTCTCTCCTCTATTACCCAAGCTGTAGCTTCTCTCCTGTTCTCTCTCCTCTATTATCCAAGCTGTAGCTCCTCTCTGGTTCTCTCTCCTCTATTACCCAATCAATAGCTCCTCTACTTTGGAAAGCTGAGCCGCGTCTTTCCCTTTAAGCATTGCAGATGTAAGGATGAAGAGGAATGTTTTATGTACTATGTACATAATAATACATACTACATATTATGTACTATGTATTTCTACTACAGAGGATGAGCAGTAATACCATAATACTGGTGATACCCTAGGGCAGGGGTGGGCAAACCTGTCCTCAAGGATTTCTTTAATCATGTACAGCTGAGTTAATCTATTTGGCTGGGTCAGTAATTATCCCACCTGTTTCTACAGACAGAAATCCTAAAAACATGAACTGGATATGGCCCTTGAGGACAGGTTTGCCCACCCCTGCCCTAGGGCTAATGGGTGATGGTGCCACCAAAGCCATAAGCAGCAGGACTTGCAGAAAGAAGGGGCCCACAAAATCTTGGGGCCCTGTGCGGTAGGCCTGGTCTCTAGTTCAAACAAGGCTAGCTACCAGCATCCTACATCTATAGCCAATTCTGTCGGCAGCTACAAGACAAAGTTAAGCCAATCTATTAATGTCTGAAACAACAACTACTGGAAACTATGATATAACGTCAGTATCAGTGTGTGAATGGAGTACAAGGTCTACACACCGTGGGGAGGAGTTCTTTTAGTTTTCCAGAATCAAAGCACAAAGTATAGAACAGCAAGTATACACATTTCTTTTAACTTCAATTTTTGGTGTTTCACATTACTGTGAAAATGGATTATTATTATTATTATTATTGTTGTATGAATGTGGAGTAATGTGGGGTAATACAACTTTTTGGAGATTTACATCATTTACAATTTGAGCAAGACTTTTATTTATTTTTCTTTCCTTTTCCAGGTAGTGCACTTGGTTAATGACAACTGTTCGTATTTCAGGATCCATAATATTATGAGGTTTGTATTATGGCACTTAAAACAGTTACTAAAAAAAAAAAGAAGAAGATATTTTAGAATGGTCAAAGGACTACATGTGACCCTGCCAAAATTTGACTAACTTTTATTTTAGTGGCTGGAAAACAGGGAGATAATATGACTCACAGTCATAAATAGCTGATACTGGCTTCCTCAGTCAGTCTGTCATTATTTCACACACCAAGCTCTCAGACCGAACCAGTTTATTTTTCTGTGTTGCTTTTTGCATCAGATGTAGGCAGATGCCTCCACAACAAAGCTTTGATTATATCATTAGGTCAAGCACTGGGATCATACTCCCTTCCTCTACAGTCAACATTCACCCTGCAAACCAGCAGAAGCCTCAAGAGATGAAATTAGAACAAAATAGAGGCGTGGTTTCTCGCTGCTTCTGACAAATTAACTGTGAAGTGTTAACTTGCAGCTGAAGTACATTTCTAATACAACCTCAAACATTATGTGAATCAAAGGTTATTTCTTTGTTTTCTTTCAGTAAAATAAGCTTTAGCTTTATTTACATTGAAGTTTCAATGAAGAGAAACATTTTGTTACGATAAATGCAATAATACGAACAATCCATACAGCTTTTTTATCAAGGCATAATGGACCATAACATATATCACATAAATAAGTGACCAGAAAAATTAAATAAAATAGGTTATTTTCTAACATATTTTGTTTTGTCCTTTCCTGCTATGTAATTCCACTTTGCTCTTCCAGACTGTTTTCGTTCTAATCTTTAAACATCTACAATATGGTGCAGAGAATGTTATTTGTTTACCTTTGTCATTTTCTGTGATCCCTGATTATAATAAACTGTTTATTTTTGGGTGTACCATAAGCCCTAAACTAACATTAATATGGATGGTAATCCTTTTTTTGGTAACATTAGGTTTAGCAGAGGGAAACAGCTTTGCTATGCTGAACTCAAGTAGCAAACAAAACAGTGAGAAAAGGAAGTTATAACACACGAGTTTCCATATTTTGGTAATGATTCTTATCTCAGAGAATTGCTAGCAATGATACTAGCATTCCATCCTGCATAGAAAACTTGTTTGCAGACAACTTGTACACTGACTTTCTGTTCCCAGGTATGATTAGTGCATGACCGAAATCAGTACATCACCTCCCTAGTATTAGTGTAATAATGCTTATTATATGGTGCACTGTATTTATGAAGGGCTAACATTTTATCTGTTGCTACTCACTTCAAGTAAAATGTAAACAGAAATTGCATACAAGAATTATACACACACAGTTACAAAGGTTACAAATAGCCGTGCTCATGACAGTTTACAAGCTAAAGGTAGAAAGAGATCAAGAAAGATATACGGAGTGAGCTGTGAAAGGCTGGTTGAAAGTGGGATGGTTTAGTATTATGCAAAATGTCCATAAATAAGGTTATTACACACTTGCCAACTCTCCCGGAAAGTCCGGGAGACTCACGAAATTCGGGTCAGTCTCCCGGGCTCCCGCGAGAGCTGGCATTTCTCCCTCATCCCAGAATTCCCTTGTTAAAATGACGCGATTCACTGAGAATCGCGTCATTTTGGCCCCACCCCCAGCGACAAAACAATTTTACGCGTGGCGAATTTGGCAATTCGAGGTGCCCCGCCCCCTCCCGCCCATTATTCACGCCGCTCTCCTGGACATCGCCTACTGAAAGTAGGCAAGTATGGGTTATTATTACTATGGATTTATAAGGCACCACAGTGCCTCATAGGGCTAAACAGTGGGGAAAACAGGAAACACGCAAAACACGAGGACAACTGACAAAATAAATGCAGATATGAAAACACAGAATGTAAGCTCTCATGAACAGGACCCTCCCTACACTAATTGTAAAAGGGCACAGCTGTGACAAGAGTGTGGTTCAGAGTGGCGATTGTGATGGTTGTGAGGTTCCATTAGTGTGGGTAGTAAGGGAGGGAGCAGGGTAAGCTGTAATAAAGAGATGGGTTTTCTCAGAGCACTTAAAGCTTTGAAGGCTGAGCGAGAGTATGATTGGGAGTGGCAGGGAATTCCATAAGTGAGTAGTGAAAGAAGTAGAGGAGCAGGCCAGAGGTAGATCTAAGAGGACAGGAGGGAGAGTATTTTTTTTATTTTTTTTTTACTTTTGAAAGTTTTTTATTGTATTTTGAAAAAGTTTAAGAGGTACAGAAATAAAAAAAGGGGGGACAATAAACAAATGGGGAAAAAAGGGGGGTACATAGTGGGTAAGGAACAACACAAAATACCAAAAGGTACATGTTTTAGCCAAAGAAAACACATCAAAACCCTTTCAATGTGTTATAACAGGCACGAAAATGGACAGAGTAACCCAGCATTATATCTTCCCAGGAACCAAAGACTTACTCGACCAGCTAATCTAACTCTTGAACTCTCCAGATCCATCATAAGCTATATATTTGAGGGCTTAACTCATATGCTTTACTGTGGGTGAGGGAGAGTATTTTGAGAATAGACTTGAGATGTATGAAGGGGTGGAGTGATTAGTGTTTTGTAGGTAAGGGTGAGTAATTTAGATTGGATTCTGGAGGACACGGGGGGCCAGTGTAGGGATTGGCAAAGTGATGCGGCAGGTGTGGAGCAGCGAGAGAGGAAGATCAGTCTTGCTGCAGCATTTAAGATGAATTGAACTTGTTGGCCTTGAAACCCCAAGGGCGCCATCTTCTGCAGACGATAAGGAAAAATGAAAAAGTTGTAATGTTCAGAAACGCTACTGGAGATCAATTAGGTGACGTGGAGTTTCAAAAATTGAAGTTGAGAATCCAAAAGTGCACAACTGCTTTAATTCACAGTGAAAGCTTTTCAGTAACAATCGGTTGTTATTTTAGTAGAACCTTACTTTAGTAGAATCTTGTTCCAATTTACATTCTGTTCCTATCACAAATGTCTATTTGTATACAATATATATTTCCAGCTTCTACCTCCTTTTTGTCACAGTAATTCTGCAGTTGAGTTAATACTCTGATATAGTTTAGCATCATATAAAACCACCAAATTCACCTTGCTGCTAACAGCCCTAGACTATTCTACATGACTAGTAACATAATTACTGTTGTTTAGGGATGTGCAGCCCACATTTATTTTAATTGGACAACCAAATATGTATCCACTATTAATAATAATGATCAGCAGCAATCAATTTTATTTCCTCACCCCCCTTCTCCTACCAAACAACACAAGCTTTGAATGCTTAGTTAAAATGCCATGTAAAAAAGACACACAGGACTAATGGAAATACTAAATCATTCTGTGGAAGCAATTATGCACAAGATAGTAACATTTATCACACAAACCAATTTGTGACCTGGGGTGCCTATACATCATTACAGAACTGCTACGGAAAACTTACTGTTTCCAGGACAAGATGGAAAAAAAACCGCTAAGAAACTAATGCTCATTATCCAGCACTGAATAAGAAACACTGCATACACAATATAGTTTGCAAGAACACACACTTATATCCCTTTACTATACATAAGCACTAATGAATCATAATGCAGCGCTACATAAATGCACAAATGCTGTATAAATAGTGAATTGAATGTGCTAAGCAACCTGAAGATGTAATATAAAAACAATTAATTACTTGCAGGATGATTACTGTTATGTCTTGTTCCGTCTTACAAGGGAATGTGGGAATGGGAATATTATCATAAGAGCCCTGGCAACACAAGCCTGGATATCTGCTAATTATGGATGCTGGTAATTTATTCATCAAAGGTCCAATAGCTCTGAACTGCCTTTGCTGATATTTTCTTATCAATTTGCCTCTATCTTGTAATATTGTACATTTGATTCTAGCTTTAAAGGGGCACCCTCTGTGGGTCTAGTCTCCTATGCCCACAGGTGAGAAACGGGCAACTAAACAATGCAAGTGGCCTAATGAACACAAAGCAGGTAACGTGCAGACTGACATTTCATTATCTGCGGAAATATGGCAATTATGGCAAAATATATTGATGTCACTGAGCAAATTAGTAAACAATATCGATGGAGACTGAGGGGTATATTTACTAAACTGCAGGTTTGAAAAATTGGAGATGCTGCCTATAGCAACCAATCTGATTCTAGCTATCTTTTATTTAGTACATTCTACAAAAATGATAGCTAGAATCTGATTGGTTGCTACGGGCAACATGTCCCCCTTTTTCAAACCCAAAGTTTAATAAATATACCCCTGAAATTCTATTTGTATAAGAGACTATACAACAATACAACATAGAGAATACTGCTGTTAGACCAGTGATGGCTAGCCTGTGACACTCCAGGTGCTGTGAAACTACAAGCCCCAGCATGCTTTGCCAACTATTAGCTAGTTATCTACTGAAAAAGCATGCTGGGGCTTGTAGTTTCACAACACCTGAAGTGTCACAGGTTAGCCATCACTGTGTTAGACTATAGGCCTCCAAGTGGACACTGCTCTCCTGGCAGCCCCTACTATGATATTGAGGTGATGGTCAGGGTAATTGTGAGATGCACCTTAATGCAATGTAGGGAGGGGACATTATATGGAGTCTAGGGGGTAAATGTATCAATGTGCGCATTTTGCCGATATTTGGCGACTTTGCAAGGAAAATTTAAAACAGCAATGGATTTAAAGGCAAAACTATGCTTTTAAAGCCATTGCCGCTTTAAATTTCCTTGCAAAATGCTCACATTGATACATTTACCCTTAAATGACAGTATTTTGACATTTTTTTACTCCCCCATTTTTTACTACCATCTAAAAGGTGCTACTATTCCAACTTTCATATCCTCCTGCCACTATTGCAAGTAGCAGTTCTCTCATCACAGGTCCATCCCAATCAAAGGATCAAAATGAGCTCATTCCCTTTATTTTTTGAAATGTACAGGTTTTTTTTTTACCGCATAAGGGAAAATAATGGGTCAGTTTGTTGGCACTTAAGGTAATTGCACGTATTAATATGTAGGTGTTGTACTTTTAAAATACTTCAGAGATTGACTAGAGCCATTATTAAATCCATCACATTCTATCAGTGACTGATCCTTTCAGTGTTTGCAGTGAAAATAAAATTCAAATGACTCTAAATATATGTCAATCATATAACAAAATAAATGGGCTTTCAAGTCATATGTTCAAAGAGGTTTTTAAACTTAATCACGTTGACAGAGTCAGCATCAAATACCTTACTTTACATGTGGTACTTAAATATATTGAATTAGGTCAGTGGTGGCACATTGTTCTCTTCACCCTCCTGATATTAGTAAAAAAGAGGTCTAGAAAATAAATTAGTGCACTGAATATGAAAACAATGACTGAAAACTGATTATAATCCAATCATTTAAATAAAATGCCAAGTGGCGCAAACATTGCAAGGTTATAATACAATAGCAAGATTGAGTTATGAATCAACGGAAAATAGACTTTACAGCCCTACAACTTCTGAATATCTTCTCAGTTAAATATAAAAATGTTTTATGGTAATTTGATTGACAGATGTTTGTTCTATGGAATGTTAATAGAGCTTTCATAATACTCTTTTTCTACTGAGACATTTTACTTGACATGATTCGCTAGCTTTGTGACAAAGAAAGACAGTGGAAATCAATTATGAGTTGTGCAGGACCCACACAAGCAAATTGCTTTGGCTTTTCAATTCTGTGATTAACTGGACTGCCCAGGGCGCTGCACACGCCTACTCTCTGCTCGCGGAAGACATCTAAAAAAACTAGAGGTGGGCCTAGGTTTGCGGTCAGATGGAAATATCTGAAGAGGTACATTGTACAAAAGTGTAAAACATAACATCAAACTCCAAATCTAAAAAACATTGTTTTTTATACCTAAAATATCACTTGGTTTATAATCATGAGTGAGAGGACAATCGTGGCCAAACATATTGGTACCCTTCCACGTTTTTCTAATAAAGCACCATTTCTTCCAGAAAAATGTTGAAATTAAAAAAAATATTTTCGAATCTACATATGTATTTCTTTGGTAAGCAATAAAATAAAACACAAAAAAGCAGAAACACTTACTAAGTCGTAGCTTATTTCATACAAAAAGCCTTATAAGGGCCAGACAAAATTATTGGCACCACTTAGAAGTAATTAGAAATAATAACATTTCCAGCATCATCATCAGCTATTTATACAGCACCACTAATTCCGCAGCGACGTACAGAAAACTCACTGACATCAGTCCCTGCCACATTGGAGCTTACAGTCTAAATCCCTAACATACACAGAGAGAGAGAGACTAGGTTCAATTTGATAGCAGCCAATTAACAATATATGTTTTTGGAGTGTGGGAGGAAACCCACGCAAACACGGGGAGAACATACAAACACCACACAGATAGGGCCATGATCGGGAATCAAACTCATGACCCCAGTGCTTTGAGGCAGAAGTGCTAACCACTAAACCACCATTCTGAACTCACTTGCGGTGAGTAACAGGTGCCTACAATATAAAATTCACTTATTAAACAAGCGTGAACAGAGTGTTGTGTGTCACTGTGTGTACTGCAGTAAGCATGGAGAAAAGCAAGAACTAAAAAGAATTGTCGGAGGAGGGCTACAAATCAATCTCCAGAGACCTTGATGTTCCTGTTTCCACTGTAGGTAATGTTATTAGGATGGCACTGTAGTCAACCTCCCTGGTAAGAAAAAACTGGATTGGATTGAACAATGCAGCACAGAATTGTTTGAATGATGGAGAAGGCATCTCGGATCAACTGCCAAAGAGATTCCGGCTGACCTTCAGACACACGGTACCACAGGTTCAATTTGCACGAACTGTCTCCAACTCAATAACATTACGTAACTCATTCAGTGTTTTATGCGCCTCCTTACCCTTGGTGCCTCAGGCAAATGCCTTATATCAACTAATGGTAATGCTGGCCCTGCTGTAAGCACATATATGCAAGCAGCAGGCATAATCAGTTTCAAAAAAGGGTACGAAAACCCACCAATAATTCCAGCTACAATGTACTCCCCAGCTGACCAGTGTCCAGCAGGTTAGTGCCAATTTCAAGATTAAAAAAGGGGTTGGGCATACCAGATTGGGGCACGGTCACTGTAAGTGGCTGCACAAACTGAGGGCAGGTGACTTTTTTCCCAGATTTACAATTATTAAATAAACAATATTCTGTAATATGGTCTTATTTGTTTAATAACTTGGGTAACAGAGGGAAATAACCAGCAGTTTTCCATGTCTCCTTATATGAAAACTTCTACAGGACACATTTAGCTTTGGTGCCTACAAGACGGTCCCCTGGTAACGTTATGGACTAGTCCGAGCACAGGAGTAAGGACATAATATGTGCAATTACAGTTTTTTTCCCATTGTACTTATGTTCAGGATATAATACCCTCAGTTAGTATAAACATAAAAAAACTCTTTACAGAAATAAATTGCTAAATGAACTAACTTTCTCTTTGAAAAAATGTAAATGCCATTAATTAATTGCTGTGTCTCTAACTCTCCTCTCTGGTTTTTAATGAATGTTCCCTTTTGTCTGGTAGTATTGAGCAGTTTCTGCTACATTCTGCAAGAATAAGCCAATTCTCCACACCTCCAAGCCAACTGCCCATACATGTAGCTAACCATTGTTAAATACGTCTACAATATTTTGCTGTCCTGTAAAAGGTTTGTGTACACTCATTATTACAATTATTCCTGGTACAAGTGGAACATAAATCATTACTTCCCTTACTTCAGCATTTTAGTAACAGCAATAAGTGCAGAAAGGTTCAAGGTGAAATGCTTGTAATTTAAAATTGCAGTTTGCACTTAGTCGTCTCTATATATATATATTTATTTTATTTTTTTTGCAAAGCCCTCAAGTCAAGAAAACTGATGCCCATGAATTGAATGCAAGCAGAGTAATGCATTAATGACTGGCATGTGGCAGCAAAATAGACACGCAAGATGCAGGCTGACGTTAATGGAGAATTGTGCCTGTGGTCATGCACAGGGAGGGGGAAAGACCCAACCTGCTTCTTGCCTTTAACTTGGGTTTAAAATCAGATGTCAGACAAGATTAATTAAATGCCTCCAGTTTGATTCTGTTCCGTTGATAGGAAAAACGCATTTACATAATGCAAGGAAGCATTTATGTAGGTAGAAAATTGGTCTGACATTGAGGCAAGGTTTGTTGCATTGTGAAGCTGGCTGTGTGGTGCTTGTCACTGCAATTACTTTCTACTCAAGTGCTTTGCTTTTTAACATTTTATTATCCTCACAACAAAACCCTGGAAGCAATAATTATTTATTATGTTAATGGCAAAGCTTTTTTTTTCCCCAGACATTATGCCAACCATTAAATACTTGCTGTGTCCTAGATATACATAAGGTGCATTCCGTTTATCCAATTAGGAATACAAGTAGTAAAAGCAGTTGACTACCCTTGTAACAGATTGAAGAAGCATCCAATTTATACACAGATTACATTTTCTTACCTAGAAGCATTTGCAGCAAAGCTTATAAGAAGATCAAATCCGCTCTATTTTAATGCAAGTGTTTACCCAGATAAGGAAGGAACTTATGCATATACCACATATCGTGTTCTGGGTATACATGGTTTTAAAGCAGAAAGTAAAGACATTTGTCTTTGGCACCCAGTCTGACAGAGTCTACATAACAATAACTGCTAACACACTGATGATGATGATGATGAAGTACACTTCCATATTTTTCTAAGTATGTCTATTTCTATGGTAAATGACAGATGTTCTTAAAATATATGTCTGTTATCAATGGTATAAGAATACACTTTAATAGGTCTATATAACGAGACCCCTCCAATAACAAGATTTTCTATCGCTGTATATCGCAGCAGTGGAAAATCTTTTGTTTAGAAATCTACCAAAGAAATGTCACTAGGGCAGCTGAGCTTTTTAAAAAAGTGTTTTCATTTAAAGAAAAGAATGTAAAAAATAACTTGATTTAAAAAAAAAATAAACAGAAAAAAATGCTTTATTTTACTAAGCGCCAGCTGGTAACGCCATCCTGAGATGGTGTTAGTAGTCATAGAACAGAGGCGGTACTTGCTTTACATGGAAAAACATCGCAGATGGGCCCTGATGAAGACTACTGCAAGCGATAACCGGCGATAATCAGCACCAGAAGAGGGACTTTAATTAATAGGCAGAAGTCCTAAATCCTACAGTTTATTTTGGATCTTTGACAAGTAAGGCAGATGTTTTACTCTCTGTTCCAATGTATCCTAAAAGAGCAGTTAGGTCTCACTTTATGATATCTATATTAATCATGCTCAGGCTATCTATCTGTGATAATACAAAGTACCTACTGCCTGCAGCATAGAAACATCATAAGCCAAGAGAAGTATAGTAAAACCAGCTGCATATTCAACAATGAAACAAAAACAACTGAGAATTTTGTGCAAAGTGCTATCTGCACAAAGCAGCTATATCTTCCTTGCCAATGTTGGCAAGTTGGCTTCCAGAGAAAGGTGGGCGTATGGGGGCGGGGGAAGGCAAATTTGTCATTTGGCCCCACTTCCTAAACTGTCATTACAATTCTTAGCCTATTACAGCAGGGGGCGGGACCACGATGACGTGTGAATCGCGTCCTAAGCCCCATCACTTAACTAATGAAGTGGCCAGGAACTGGGAGGTTGCCCTCTCCCAGAAGTCCAGGAGGACTCTCATAAATTCAGGAGTCTCCCAGACATTTTGGGAGAGTGGACAGCTATGAGCTATATCATACCTCCCAACATTTAGAATCACGATATCGGGACAAAATATGCCCTGCCCCCATTCTGGAAAATAATGCCCACAAACAGGCAAATTTGTGTAAAACACCACCAACTTTTTATTAAGCCCCACCCTAGTGGCACAATAATCTGGCTTGTTCCGCCAAAATGAGGACAGTTGGTAGGTATGGCTATATGCCTCTAAAGCTTATATTTAAATATACAGCATGGTGACACAGTGACTTGCATTGCTGCCTCACAGCGCTGGGTTTATTGGTTGAGTTCCATCCTGGGCCCCATCTGTGTGAAGTTTGTAGGTTCTCTCTGTGTTTGCATGGGTTTCCTCTACATTCTTTTGTTTCCTCCCACAGTCTCAAAAACATACTGATAGGCTTATTGGCTGCTGACAAAATGGACCCTATGGAGCAGGGACTGAGGTGAATGATTACATCCATAGTCTCTGTACAATGCTGCATAATAATATGACTGGTGCTATAAAAAATAAACAATACTAAACACATTTAAAAATAATAAAGTCACTTGTCAAATTGACATTTATACAATAATGTAGTGAATCTATATTAGTCAGTCTCATACTGCTCTGGGATCTTGCGATGGGACTCATTCTGCTCATTGTTAATAACAGTGAGCCTGTGTGATATTTCAGTGGCACAAACAGTGTTTATTAATCTGGCTTATAGTTGACTAAAGCAATGTTACTGCAGTAGCCCCTGCTGGCATAAATATGCACCGGGTTTCACCAGAGATAATCTTCCCCACACAAGGATCGTACAGTATGTAAAGACATATGTGCAGAAATACAACTATATATAGCTGAACACCATTGATGTTTACTGTTGTCAAATCATTCCTACCTACTTCCTCAACATGCTTCAATGTCTACATCAGTGGTCGACGTGGGGTGTATACGGTGGTATGTCATACTGCCACTTCTCCCACTTTACAATGAAGGCAGTGTGAGTAGTGGCAGTATGACACCACCGTATACAAAATTATCAAATTCCATTCACTTACATTACCATTACATTTCTAATACCACCACTTCTAAATTTCCACTTTGACCACTGGTCTACATGATATCACAGAGCATTCATTATATACACCAGAGATAAGCCCCCCTTGCAAGACATGGGGAAGCCTGTTTAACAAGGATCACTGTTATCTTTGTTCTGTTATCGCAGTCTCATAACAGAAAAAAAAGAATGTAATAAAAATGCTGTGAATAAACAATTTTTTTTCAATTTGCAATATTTTTTTTTTTACATATTTCATTCTAATTTTTAAAACTGATATTTTTTTTACAAAAAGGAACTGAAAGCTCAAGTCTGGGGTTTTGGTTCCACTTCACGTGCGTGAACAGACCATGCTGGTCCGTCATATTCCTTCAGACTGGCCCAGCGAAGCGACCTTCACAGCTCCTGGGAACACTTAACATTTTCGGCACTATGTGTAAACTCTGTGTATGTGTTTAAAAGTAAGGACATTGAATCATGTGAAAGTCTTTTGTGAGGAAACTGCTTCTGAGGATAACAAGTCAGAAATATTGACCACTTATACAGATGCAAACCTAACTGCGGGGTCATAACATGGAATTGAGAAAACAGAGCTTCCCATTTCACAAAAAGGTCTTGATAAAAGAGCAGCCCTAACCAGCTTTCTGTTCTCTTTCCATGGTTATATGGTGATGAATAGCTGTGTGTGAACATGTTATTGAAGTCGGTGATATATAACAGCAGTTTATCTCACATGTTCTTTGTCATTCCTATTAAGCCTCTAAAGTTGATTTCTTGTGGTTTTTAAAGGGAATACAGTTGTCACTTTTACTTCAATTCAACAGTTGCTCTTCTGTAAGATTGTTCTTAGGAAGCCAATATTCCCAGGAAACTATGTACCCTAGCTAAAAATACAATGTATCTACACATGTAATATACAGTGGTGTAATATAGTATAATTATATAAAAACAATATATTCCCAATAATTAGTATCAGTTTTGTTGCATCTTCAATCCACACATTATTGCTTCCAACCCTTTATGCAAGTTTTATGCAAGATGTAAGCACATTTGCAAAATAAGGATGAAAAATGTACTATATTTTAATGCAAAATAGTGCCTGGAGTCAAGCTGAAGTTGTCTGGAGAAAAATTCCCTGGCTTCATTCCCACAAGCATATTAAAGTAAAAGTATTTTAAAAATTAATCTATGCTGGTATGGTGCCTGCAACAGACAAGGACTCTCCTGAGTCAGATTAAGGTCTTCTTCATATGCATTAAAAAAAGTAGTTTTGTAGCTGCATTAGGTCCCTTAGCCACTAGATCCAAAATACATTATTTTATTAGCATTTGTGGTTGTGAGTGTTTGCACTCTGGCATTGTTTTTTGGACTCTGTCTGCCCCTTCACCTACATTAACGACAAGTAAATGCTTCGGAAGCGCCCTCTATTGGTCCCCCCACCACCACCACAAGTGCTACAAGCGCTGACTAACTACTGTAAAAAAACTCAACGCATTGTAGGTATTCATAATCATAACCAACATGTCCATATGTACACGGTCAGATCTTATGGTCACAGGGCCAAATATTTTTCGATGGTGTATAGTTACAGATTGTATTTAAATTAATAGAAACCCATTCAATATACGTTAAAATATAATTATCTGAGGAAAAGCAATTCTCTATAAATCCTCTACCTTGGTGTATTACTATTCAGAAAGATAGATGTGCAAAACTCAGTTGTTTACACACAAACTAAATTAGATATAGATAGCTATTGTAGCAAGTGCAGCTAACAAGCTACTTGTATTTCATGCCAATTTGTTTTCTATAAATGCCTTTATTAGCTACTTTTAATTGCTCCAGTCTGTAAATAAGTATAGCTGGTACACATTACACATTAGTGTTAGGAAAGCATATTTCATGTGATGCGGTGGTAACGGGCACTTTCACTTGTAGTCGGACTTGGTCTCCTCCACTGACCAAAATACGTTGACTTGCAGAGAAGGCAAGTAAATAGAACAGACAAAAAGATATGTAAAAACATGAGACTGTGACGCACACGTTCATAACTGAAGACACACGTGAAGTGGTTATGGGTCATTACCATGAAACGGTTCCAAATCCATAGACATTTACATACTTTTAGTAGCATATATCACAATAGGACCATTTTTGGTAGGACCATCCAGATTTCTGAAGAATTGAAGTGTGGTATACCAGAACAGAGACGTGGCAGCACAAGAAATGATTACTGCCTGCTCCTTAATCCAGCTCCAGGAGGGGAGATGTAGGGATCAGGAGCCGACATGTTACCCATCTCTTCCTTCTATTACATCTTGCTGTTTTCTCACAAAGGGGAGATTTTAGTTTCCCTTTAAGACAGAGGTCTCAAAAGTAGCATAGAGCCTTATATAAGTATCATTGCAAACATTGCAGGAAGATTGCCTGTGCTAATGAGAGCTATAATGAGGTGCAGTAAACAGACATATAGTAATAGATCCAGATCACAGTGATATATTACACCAAGGGAGCTATGTGAAAGAAGTGTTGCTTTTAGTCGTTTAAGATCAATATTACAGCTTTCTGTTGAACACAAATGGGGTTGTGGAATTCATTCATTTAAGATGCTTTAGACATAGCTAAAGAGGTTTAATGCCAGACAACCTTTGACCCGCCAATACTCAGCTCCAAGTAAGACTCTAATTTGTACACAAAGATTTAGACCTAATGCAATTAGTAATGTAGCTGACAAATTATCAATCCATGAACTAGGTATTCAAAATAATTCTAGTCCCAATCAGCCCTGATGATTAGAGGAAAACAAAGCAGAATGTATTGAACACAGTGTTACAAGTGTCTTAACCTCTTTAGTGCTGGTTAGAACAATGTGAACAACAGGACGTTCTAAATTTACAATTCAGAGGACTCTTGGGGAATCTCTTAAACCCCACAGCTGAAATCTAGTTAGATTTATCCTGAATTAATATATCACAAATGCAGATTTAGAAATGGGGAAATATACTTTAAGGCAATGTGTATGTTATTGTTTTGAAAGACATCCTTTGATTATGAACGAAGTGCTATGTAGAAGAAATCTGAGCTCATTAGTTAGTGTTTTGCATTAGTTGTTTCCAATTTAAAGTAGTACCTTTTATTTCTATACTTGCCTGATACAGTCCTTCTGAACTTTTCCAATTCAGTTTCAGATGGAATTGAATACGTTTTACAATGTAACAAAATATCACTTACCTGGAACCAGGGGCGGATCCAGACTATTGCTATACCCCGGGCGATTTTAGGGGGGGGCGATTTAGGCCCCGCCCCCTTTCTAATTTCTAAGGCTGCCGGCAGCTGCACAGTATATGCAGGTCCGCTCGGCAGTGACAGTGTGCTGTCCAGCTGCTCTGATTGTGTTTAAAACACAATCAGAGCAGCCGGGCAGCACACTGTCACTGCTGAACGGACCTGCACAGTGTGCAGCCGCCGGCAGCAAGCCCCTGCTAGGGGGGGTGATCGCCCCGATCGCCCCCCCCCCCCCCCTGGATCCGCCACTGCCTGGAACCAGCCATCCACCTGATTTGGTGAGTCCTCTAAGGTCTGACCTGCATTGAACATGCTCTTCTCACTCTTGCCCACTTGAGCTTTTTTCATACAGACAGCGTGTAGTCCACTGAGAATTTACAACACGTTGCCAATAGGACATACTTGCCAACTCTCCCGGAATGTCTAGGAGACTCCCGCATTTCGCGAGAGTCTCCCGGACTCCCGGAGAGTGTGGCAATCTCCCTTATTGTAATCTCTACTGTAATCTCCACTTCCTAGTGAAATGGGCAGAATTAGGTCCAAAACGCAGCGATTCACCAGGAATCAAAATGACACAATTTTTGGAGCCCCGCCCCCTGCACGCCCAACTTCCCCGGCAGGCTCCCGGATCATACTTTCCATAAGTTGGCAAGTATGCAATAGGATCGAAAAGAGCATCACCGAACTGCAGCAGACATCAAAAGACCTGTGGCACTGGGTGTAATACAAGGACTCCTACTGCTCGCCAGGCCAGTGCAGGGTCCCTCAGAGCATGTGCGAGACAGTTGATGTGAAATTCAATAAATAAAATAAAGTTATTCAAACAAAAACAGAAAAATGCTTTGTTTAAATAGACCATTCTTAAATATGGGCATGCCTGGCTATCGACATCCTGAGATGGTGGTAGCAACAGGGGCGGATCTAGAGTTCTGTTTTACAGGGGGCGATTCAGTCCCCGCCCCCTTTATGACAGCTAAGCATGCCTGCGGCTGCACACTGTGTGCAGGTCCGTTCTGCAGAGACAGGCAGGGAGAGTGTGCTGCCCGGCCGCTCTGATTGTATTTAAAGCACAATCAGAGCAGCCGGGCAGGACTCTCTGTCTGCCTATCTCTGCCGAACGGACCTGTACACAGTGTGCAGCCGCAGACAGCAAGCTCCTGCTAGGGGGGAAGATTGCCCCCCCTTAATTCGCTAGTGGGTAGCAATTGGAGGACAACTGCCACCATCCATGATGAATAGGCTTAACCTAGCTTTGCAAGCACAGCTGAAGATAGCCGGTAATAGTAATCACCAGTCCGCCCATGGACGCGGGTCAGAGGTAGATCTAAGTGGGAGTGAAGAAGTGTATTTCAAGATGAGATTTGAGATGCATGAATTGGATTCTGGAAGACATTGGGATGTAGTGTAGGGATTTGTAGAGTTTGCGGCGGAAGTGGAGCAGCGTGAGAGGAAGATCAGTCTTGCCATTCAAGGACTAAAGCAGGAATGGATGGGTGAATGCTAAATTGGAGGAGTTTACTGCAATTGATGCGAAAGATCATGACAGAATGGATAAGAATTTTAGTTGCATCTTGCTAAAGGTATTCTAGAAGTATTTAAAACAGGGAGATGACAGGATGGACAGGCCTATTTATCAATATGCAGTGATAACGTGTACCTGCTTGTGTGTGACCAGGCTTGCCGGCTCGTGCATGAGCTCTGAAACTGGGATCCCGGACTTAGGCTTCCAGTTCCACAGGCAATTAAAAACTAAAAAATGTAAAAAAAAATATTTCTAATAATAAAAAAAAAGAATTTTAAAAGAAAGGAAAAAAATAACTTTATTAAAACAACAAAGCATTCTTTTTGTCTCCCACATGTTATAACAGCCCTGCAACAGCTCTGAGAGATGGGCCTGGAGGATTTTCCGCATAGATATCTTCCTATTCCCCCTGAATTCCTCTGCTATCGCCATCCTGAGATGCCCTTTTTTTATAGGCTTCCCCATGATTTGCTGGCGGTAACCAGGGGCGGGCTGGCCCGGGGGGTAGGGGTGCAGCGGCTGCTCAGTCTTACCGGTGTTAGGGCCGGGGGGTTGGCCGGCCGTCCGGCCCCCGGATGCAATATAGTCTGATACGTGATACGGCCGCCGCAGCGCACAGGCGGCCGCATCACGTGACACACGATACGGCCGCGTCATCAATGAAGCGGCCGCATCCCGTGTCATGGGATGCGGCCGCCTGTGCGCCCCCCGGGCTGACATCTGCCAGCCCGCGCCTGGCGGTAACCCATTAATTGAACAAGCCCTAACTCCAGCACTAACACCCATTTTTGATGGAGAAATGGGTTAACTCCCCTTTTAAACAGACCCCTGAGAGAGAAAATGTAGATGAGGAATAATATATATACTTACATATGTGTCTGTACTATGCAAATATTTAGGAGTGTGGCTTAATGCACCACTGAGTCTTGTTGGCATAGCCACCTTAAAACTGCAACATCTGGTAAAAGATTTAAACCGTTGAACTTCTATGTAAACGTCTATGAAAACTGAACCAAAAGAAAGCTTGTGGTCAGCTAAATGTTGTATCCCAATGTGTATAAAGATATGTAGCATCCATGTATTACGTAAAATACTCTTTTCTTTTATAAAATGGAAACACTCATTAATGAAATAACTAATGCATTCATTTGGGTATCATTGTTTATACTGCCTACTCTCCCTGAATGTGTGGGAGACACCCAAATTCCGGGTGTCGGGAGAGCAAGGAGAGCATGCGATTCATGGCAAATTGCGTCATTCTGGCCCCACCCCGTGACAAAATGCAGATTTTGGCATGGGGGTGGGACCAAAATGATGTAAGTCACCATGCCCCGTCCCCTTCTGCCCTCCCACCAGACCTCTCAAAGCAGGTAAGTATGCGTTTATTAATAAGGCACCACAAAACTCTGCAGGTCCGGAGAGTCAGAGTTACAAATGCAAAGTCCAGTCGCACATAAAAACAGAACAAGTATAGACTAGGTTCAGTCTTAAGAAATGCTATTTACAGATATTGTACATTTTCAGGCCCCTATACACTGAAAGTGACATGGCCTAAAAAAAAAAAAAAAAAAAAAGCGCAAACTCATTCCTCCTAAGATTACAGTGAAAAGCAATTTCTTTGTAGAGATTCAAAGCAATGAGAAACTCTGCTAACTTATTTCACAGTCAAAAGATAATTCCTTCTCAGATCCCAAGGATGCTGTTCGGAGCTCTCTGTAGATGAGGATAGATTTGTTAAAGCCTTTACTGTACATGACTGCTCTGTAACAGTGTGATTGCTCACTCAACCTCTCGTAAAGTGTATTAATTAAACTGTCGGTATAACAAACCTCTGAAACATTTATTTTCCCTGCAGAAGCAAAGTGGAGTTTGTGACTCAGAAACCTGTTTATGTGCTGTTTTCTTGCACATTTCTTTATTGTGCCACATTTCTAAATGCTGCTTGTGTGGACAGCATACAAGTACCACAACACCGTGAATTATTCTGTAGCCTGTAGCATTCACAAGCACTTTACTAGAACCAGCTTTCTGTTTGGAATACAAAGGGAGTCAGCACCAAAGTCAATCATCTGAATGTGAGAATAAACGACAGTAACATACTTCATATAACCCTGCTACAATATTAGCACTTGCATCATTGTTGTTTTAGACGTGAACATACATTTACAAATCTTTCACAGATTGTTTTTTTTGTTTTTTTTTACAGGATGGGCCTTATATGGCATAAATACAAGGTTCCAAGATGGTTCATGTCAGTTAAAAAAATGTTAAGGACTGGGGTAACTATTGTTCCAGGAGGGGATTCAGTACATGTCATGCGTTTCCTGCTTGGAAAGCTCTCCAATGTAAAATGTTGAACTTCTGCCTGCTCCCTTGGAGATATACCAGGCCTATCCTGGGTGTTAACCCCTGTCGGTGGTAAGATTCACCGACTATCTGTGCCAATGTCTTCCCATGAGAATGGTAACACCAGATGTAAATCATAATATTTATTATTATTTAAATAAAGTATTTTAATATCTTAGGTTATAAACATTATTTTTTAAATATTTTAACTATTTTTAAACCATTTTGTGGAAACCTGGGCTTCATTGTTTATAGTGGAATTGTACTGCAGTCCCTTTAAAAAGCAATGCATTAACATCTCACTCTATTACATATAAAGCTCTTCAAAAACATCATTGGGACAATGTTCTAATGGTATCTACTGCAGGTCAAAAAGCTGAGAATGCAGTTATTGGCCCTGCTGTGACATCACTGACCCTCCACCTGTGTATAAATCAACCAATCCACACATTTTAATAAAAAATTCCAAATTTAAGAAGTGCAATCAATAAATATATCATAATAGGATGCTACCATATGATAACATATCATGATCATATGGAGGCATCCTATTATAGTATATTAATTGATTGCACTTCTTAAATTTGGAATTTTTTTATTTTTATTTTCTTTTTGGAAAAAAAATAGTTTTTATGTATTAATAGGTTGTCACACAAACAACCCTCTAAGGAGCAGATAATAATCAAGTATTTGGTCCTTTATTAATTATTAGATATAAATTTGTTTAACTCTTAATATAAAGTACAGATTTAAAAGTCGAAGTTGGCCAGCGCCCATTAGCAGTCTGTTTAGGCGGACTGCAATATATGGTCAATCCACACATTACATTTCTTTAAAGCAAGTTTGTCAAGCAGTCTGTGTTTACCTTGTTAGAGAAGCATCTCTATCTGGACATGGCAACCTGCCACTGAGGAATGAAAGATGGGCTAATTTAGTTATGAAAAAAACAGTCATTCAGCTGAGTAATATATATATATATATATATATATATATATATATATATATATATATATATATATATATATATATATCTATAATATAAATGTCTAGTGGCGTGTGTTAGTCTGTCTGTGTGTGTAAAAAATAAAACCAAGTTGCAGCGCCACCTGCTGGGCGAAGTTATACACTGACCTACTAAATTCTTAGTGTGTGTGGAAAAAAAAATTCAGAAAGGGCTGAAATTTGGTTTACTAAGATGTTTTTAATTTGTTAATTTAATTTGTTAATTGTTAAAAGTGTTTATAAAGATTTAAAAAAATATATATATATTTCTTGAAGGAGAAGTGACAGTTGGGAGTGGTTGGTGGTTGCCGGGGGTGACAGTGGGGAGTGGTTGGTGGTTGAGGCCTGGGCTATGGCCCAAATGCATGACAAGAACCTTTTTAACACCTTAAGTAGCTTGATTTGACTAGAATGCATGAGTATCATGCACGGGTTAACTTGTATATATATATTTTGTAACAAAAGGAGGCATTTAGCTGGCAATATGCAGAGAAAGCAGGGAAGTAGAGTAAAACATTGGCACAGTTATGTACCTAGGTGGAGATTAAACCAGGTAAAAACATATGTGTAGTTTAAAATTGGTTTACTTACATGATTTAAAAGCTGCTTCCTCTCAGCAAACAGACAGGGTGTATCTGAAAGTCTAAACAGAGCCAGGGATGGGCGTTTCCTTTTAAAGAGAAGGTGGGTGTGTCACCTGTCCATCAAGCTAGGCCTGTGGGAGGAGTGTCAGGTATAAAACCCTGCTTGTTTCATTGTTCAGGGAGATCAACGCTGGGCTAGCTGGCTGATCTGGACAGAGAGCTGGACTATGTATAGTAAGCGTTGAGGGTCTCCATAATTGCTGTGCAAGTATACGGTGTCAAAACATTATTACCATTCTGACAATAAAGAACCATAAAAAGGAAGAAGTTGTACGCGTGTGCTTCTGCAGTAGCGGGCTCTTGCCATAATATATATATATATATATATATATATATATATATATATATATATATATATAATCATCAAATAGTTCTTGAAGTTTTGTTGAGCACAAGTGATTGCCATTTTAGATAATCAAGACATGAACAGCGCTGAAATGCATCTATATGAGAATACTGCCATCTTCACTTTTGCACCTGCTGTTCTCGGTCCATTAATTGCTTCTGGCGTGCTAGTGTTTGTAATATTCTTTATTGCTACAAGATCACCTACTTCAATTGTGAAACGTGTAGAAGAAATTTCTCCATGTAATCAGTGTATATGTCTGTATATGCATTAAACATACGAGGCTGGCAGTTTCTCATTTAGAAGATGATCCGCATGACTTTCTGTTGTACATGTGATGCATGAGCATATTGCTCTGACAATGAACTGCCAACGTCTCCAGTAAACAACAAAGCACCAAGCTTACTAAAAGAGACAAAGTGACCTTTAAGTTGTGCATATTTTACCCTGCTCCATAAAGGAACAATATTCTCCATATCTCCTTCCAAGAGAGAATCAATATACAAGGGGACCAAAAGTAATAAGATGGGAATTGAGTAATATGAAATATTTCAAAATGAAAGCCAGCATAAAGCATTATGCTCTTACATTTACATATATTCAATAAAGAACTCAAGTGCCTTCAGCTGTTAACCACTTATCTGATCTAGACCATACAACAACTGATGGAGCAAAAAGGAAACAACAGAGCTTACAGCAGTAATTGTAAAAGTTTGAATCCATTCCAGTGATAGCATGTAACGCGCAGAAGCCAGGGTTGTTGTTGTGCTGTAATATAATTGTGACTTTACAGTGCATCAACTGAAACATAAAACTTACACATGATTTCCAGCCTTTTTACAAATGATATGCCCAAAAAATGTTACCTGGTTTTTTTTTTGGGCTGCAAACTGGCTGGATGCAGATTGGACTGTGTCAGGGGTATAGCTTTTCATGACAAAGCAAACGGTTATAAACGAGATGGGGCAGAAGAGAGGATCTGCCACAATAGGGCCGCATTTTAACTGCCACATGTGCTTTATTGTCTATGGTTCTACGTTAACACAGATGATTGATAATCAAATCCACATACCTCCCAATATTACAAATGTAAAAATCAGGAAACAGAAGTCCATGTCCAAGGCTACAAATACAAATCTGTAAAGTCATGCCATAAATAGGCCTTACTTGCAAGCTTTTAATTATTAAAGTCTAGGACAGGCCTGTCCAACCTGCGGTCCTCCAGGTGTTGTGAAACTACAAGTCCCAGCATGCCCTTCCAGCCATCAACTGGTTGTCTACCAGCAAAGCATGCTGGGGCTTGTAGTTTCACAACACCTGGAGGGCCGCAGGTTGGACAGGCCTGGTCTAGGAGATCCCGGTAAGGGGGCATGGCGGGAGGGCGGGACATCATTTTGGGGGGGGGGGGGCAGGATCAAAATGACGCGGTTTGCTGCGAATCACGTCATTAAGGCTCCCATTCTGCCCACTTCCCAGGAGAGACCTACCCAGATTTAGGGAGTCTCACGGACATTCCGGGAGACTCTCAAGTATGGATTACGCCCATAAATCGTTAGACCCCTACATTGTTTCTATATATTAGATTGAAGGTTGTGTGTTTACATTTTGGACAACACCCCAATCATAATCAAAAGGTGTTATTCTGGTAGGAGCAGCATGTCGCCTGGTACCTACCAGCATTATTTGTAGTATGCCAGCAGTAAAGAAAGCTTTATGTTCCAGAAATATAATGTTAGTCTAGTTACCCCTCTGAATGAGATCACTGTTTTTGTTGATCGTTGGCATCCACAATTTAATCAAAATGTGCATAAGAAAATACTGTTTATCTATTATGCATAAATTTACAAAACTAAAAAATTGCCCCCTGCAGCACATTTCATTTTGCTCATATGCACCTATTTATTCACCCTGTGTATACATAGGTACATTCCCCATAAAATGGAGATGAGGCAACACGGTGGCTAGTGTGTCTGTCGGTGGGTGTCTGTCGGTGTGTGTCTGTCGGTGTGTGTCTGTCGGTGTATGGTGGAACATGTAAAAACACAACAAAAATCAGGCACTTTTGAGTATAAATGGGGACATTGTATTACAAACACTCATTTGCGTACAGTTTGACACTTTTGGAAAGGACCATTAGGATATTATATAGCAATGTTTCTGAGTTAATTGCACATATTTACAATTGTGCTTAAAAGTGTTTGTGGTGCTTTAGGTGTGGTCCCGCTCTTTGGGTTGTATTTTAAACAGTCACAGGCGCAGTGTAGCTCCTTTCCACATGTTTGATGAATAATATTACGATGACAAACCTCCAATTCTGGTTATGACTCCTGCCCAGAAATGGCAGAGATCCATATATATGTACAATAAGTTGAATAAAGAGAACAGCCTACATGAAAGCTAACAATACATGGCTGTTGTAAAACTCTACTCTGTATAAAGAATATAAACTTGTTTAAGTGAAGCCCTAAGCTGAGGGCAATTAAAATTTTGTGCTATACTTCATCAGCACTGACATTAGGGGTTAAACAATTTGTGGCAGCCAGCCTATCACTCCTGGGGGAGTGGTTTTCCAGGAGGGCATAAATTACCTTGGAGCTGAGGGCTGGCTCTCTCTTGTCCTGGATGTCAGATACCTCCCTCCCGCCCGGCATAAGCTGGTTATACTAAATTTAAGTCCTTGTCTTAGGACAAGGCGCAGTGGGTAGGAGAGCAATGCAGTCAGCGACTAATCGAAGGTACTACCGTTTAATTGGCCGCACGTCACTGCCCCTTTTGCAGTAACCTGACTCTTGGCCTCTGGGGCGGAGGATATCCTGTCGTATGCGAAATGTGAGTCCAGAAGGGGGCAGTCACGATGACGCCAAGTTTAGTACCGACCAATCGTAAAGACTTGGGATCCGTAAAGTCTTGGGACAGCGGTATTGAGTTTCACCTTACGCTGTCTTGGTTTAAAGTTTAGTCGTTAGCTGACTGCTCCGCTCTCGTCGCCATTCAGAGTTTTAAAATAAAATTCTTCCACTAAATAAATACGCCCCTTTTTGCCAAACTTATATCTAGTGTCCGTGTCGTTATTTTAGATAGGAAGGTATTAAGTGTTCAATCATTAAGGTATAAGTGCAATGGTAAAAGGTATTAGCACTGAACATTTTAAAGCTCTTACACAGACTCATTTAAACCCGACATGTCCCGAATTACCAAAGACACATAATATATTTATAAATAGTGGTGTCTAGATCACTTACTTCTTAAGTTTTCACTATCCTGTTTTGAGATTGTATATTTGATGCCAAGATGGATTTAAATTTAGTCCCATCTGTCATCCTGTAATATGAGAAGTATGAATATATACAAGTAGTTCTTGCAGTTACTGGATATGCACAAACAGTTTGTTTTCAGATGTCGTAGCAGTTACACAAGACATTAATAAAATGTGAGGAGAGTTGTCAATAGGTTAGCAGCTTACAACTCTAGTTTTCAGGTTGATACTGGATACTGGAAGAATCAGAGCCAAGAAGTTAAGGATCTACATGTCTTGCACACAGATTCCTTTGCTGTGCTCTGTTTATTAGTATAGACAGTAAAGAGCTGCATTTAATCCATTTAATATCACCCTCTAGTTTCAATGGTAGTTGAAACTGCCACACATAGGTGAAGCATATATTGAAAGAAAGTCATGCAGAAACGTCATAATTAAACATTTTACTAGTGTCCAGCAATGCACTGTGGTACAGAGTAACCAGAACTTTGATTGGCGCATACATAGATGAAATACTAAGGTAAGAAAGTCTTTAGCAGCTGCGGTAAGCGTTCAAATGAAAAGCAACAGTTAAACATCCTCCCTTTCCCTTTTGTCAGCTAACAAGGGTGCAGGGTATTTAATTTAAAACTTGTGTTGGACAGTGCTCAGCGTGGGGTCACCACAGAGAAAATATAAACATGATGACACGAGAGAGAGCATTACAAGTAGGTGGTAAGTATGAAAGGCAGTCCAACCAATTCCATTATAAAAGGAATATTTATCTAACACGTATCCAGAGTGGAAATTTAGAAATTGTGGTATGAACACGGAAGTGAATGGAATTTGATAGTTTGAAATTCATTTTAGATAATTTTTTTTTTTTTAACACTACAGCGTCTGAATTAATTCTCCTGAAAATCTGTGTTTCTGCATTCCCAACCACCCCTCATTCCTGCCTGTGTCTTGTCTGTGATTCAAAAACTGTGGAGCAGTGGAGCATGCCAGAAACTTGAGTGCGCACTATTTCGGAATACCCAGCATACTGCCCCCCTCACACACACACACAGGAAGGCAGGGCCTGTGAATCCATTAGGCTGACTAGGCTGCAGCCTATGGCACTAGGCTTTTAGGGGTGCAGAATTTTTAGGGGTGCAAATTTGTGACAGGTAGAGGTATAAACTGAAATTAATTTTAAAATGTAGTCCCATAATGGGCTACCTTGTGCTGGGTCACTGGACAACCTGCTTTTTGTTCCATCTAAAATGTTCCTAATAGGCTGCTGAGTCGAGCGGACATTTGCCAGCCCACCCTGGTAGGCCCCCAAATGAGTGACATGATATCACTGGTCATTCCATTTGTTTATGAAGCCACCAATCTAACGCCTGTACAGAACATTTCTGTCGACTTGATAACATAAGCTCAAGCTCTGTACTGCTACAAGTGATGCATCCTAAGTGATGGCTGTTTTATAAGGAGCACACAGAATGCTCCTGGCATAAATGCATCATTTATGTTACCTATATTATGTAGTTCAATAATACATACTTTTAGACTCTATAAGGAAATCAGCAGTCTTATTAACCGTTACTATTGCATTGTGAAATGTTTCTTTTCATGCTTCACTATGTATAGTGTAAAGCAACCAGAATCAATCCTGTGAACTGCAAATTATTCCCTGTGAAGCCCATTGAACACAAACTGATACATATACGTTACACCCCACATTCTCCCTTTGTTGCCCCAAATGTCCATGTCAACATCATTAAAGCACAGGGTCTGGCTGAGGGGCACCTGCTCACCAGGACTCCAGGGCATATTTATAAAAATGTCCCTGGTTAATGCAAAATGCTACTCACTGCTGCAATTTAATGCAAAGATTTATGAGAAGCAGCTGAATCGCCCAAATTGTGCAAATGTATGAGCTGGCTTGCAAAGGCACGAGGAAGCCTTTGCTGGAAAAAATCATTGCCAGCAGAGTTAACCCTTTTTAAATATTGCGCAAAGTGAAAATAATCCCTATTGCCAGAAATAGGGCTTTTTGCCCTTTCATTAATATGCATTTTGAAAAGCTACACAGCCAAAAAAAAACTTCTTAGATTCATAAAATATATCTCTGAAGTCCCAACAATAAAACAAAAACACAGACATTACTTGGGCAAATATTAGTTTTATTACAGATATAATTTAAATGTGGAGTTATCCATTAAATGTAAGCAGCTGCAAGTGCACAAGCTAGAGCAGTCAGATGCATTCAGCAGCCTTGTACTGTAGTCTGTGGATTTGGAGATGCAGCTACACCTAGTGATCAGCAGCAGATCACAGCGGGCTGAGCGTCTCAGCAGAAACTGCAATTTATCAGTGTATTGCAAGGTTCAGTGCTCTTTAACTCATGTTAATTTACATGGGAACATCCAGGCCACCTGGGGATCTGTGTCGTACGTTTTATTTTATTTGTTTAAAATAGTAGTGCGATCAGTAATATTCTACAAGAAGATGTTTTGGCCTGCTGTCAGCGCCTAACAGACTTCAGAAACTAAAATAATAAACAAATATTATGGTGTAAAGGAGTTGTTCCCCAGGAATTGTCCTGTGAAAATGGTGAAATAAGGAGGGGTGATGGAACAGTGGTTAGATGAGTTGTGTGGCTATTCATTCATGGCTAAACCTGAGAGTGTCAATTAAACCCCTCTAAAAATAGAGTATATGGGATCTGTTTATAATAGACTATAATGGTACTTTAAAAATCCCATTATAATATATATTTGTCAACAAGTGTTTAACAGTTGTAGCGCGTTAACTATTGCAGTGCTGATCATGAGTAGTTCTTGTCCCAACTTGTGTTGTATTACTTGCTACCTCTGATGACAATTGGTCTGTGTACACAGTCACAATGCAAAACTGCAGTCAAACCCTTATTTTACGTCCACTGAATTTCCACTTTCATGTCAGTATCTTCATTGCCTAATGCACTTGAATGGGTTTTATACTCCCTTTATCTATATTTTTGCACATCCAGATTTTGGAACTGCAACCGAAAAAAATCCCCCGCACGACCATTTGCAGGTTTGCTTGCTTTGTAGAGAACAAGTCCTTTTATGTGGAGAAAAATGCCCTGCACTCCTGTTAAACTAGTAATGTCTCTCTAAACGAACATTCTCCACCCTATCAAATTTAAATCATAATTTTTGCATGTGGGTGCATAAGTCAGCATATTCATGCACCTTGCCCCATTTAGCAAGGAACGCCCTAAACTGCTCTGCTCATACTATCCTACTCTACTGGAATGTCTGGGGAATCCTCCAGAACTCCGGGATCCAGCCTCTGCTCTCATAAATAGGGTCGCGCAGGTCCCCCCACTGCGGGATGGAAGTCATTGTGAATTAGGGTGTGGGGCCGCGATTACGTGAATCGTGTCACCACACTCTGTGCACTTGCCCTTTGAACCTAACAGTAAGCAAGCATAGCCCAGCTTCTCTTATCAGAAGAGGACAGTCATCTTAGCCAACAGATCCATAAGCTTCTCTATAGAAACCGTTGCATTTGCACAAAAACAGGCGCATGACATAAAACATTACATTTGCAGAGCAGGCCCGCACTTGTTGAGTGTCATCAATGACCCTTGTCGTCTAAAGGAAATTATTCTTTCGTTAAATCTTGGAGAACATTCAACCTCCATAAAATTATCTGTATGGAACTTAAAAGTTCTAAGCAAGATGAATTATAAAAACAATACAACTAAATTGTAGTACTTCTTGGCGATACAATGGAGCATGAAATAGAAGTCTTATATTCATAGATTAAGAAACATAATTACAAATATCAAGTATCCTTCAGAGGGTAACTCTTCAACTAAGTGACACATTTTCCACTCTTTAATCAGTATCTTGAGATATGCAGACGCATAGATGAGATTAATTTAATGTTTTAGCAAAAAAATCATTAGGCGATATAGATTTAAAAAAAAAAAAAAAAGATTTATTTTTCACTTAATATGACAAGTCTAAGTTTATATACATGTTTCTGGAGGTTTAAATGAATAGTAAGGCTAAAAGAAAGTTATTTGATGAGAACAGCACAGTCAGTGTCACTCTTACAGCAGAACCACATAATTGTATACAACTATACATACTTGTCTTTCGGTTGGCATAAAGTTTGAAATAAGGGCCTAAGCATATGGGACTGACATACAATATACAGTACCCCTCCAGCAGTACTGATTTTTGGAAGTCAAATGGGGCTCTGCCTAGCAGAAACTTGGCATGGCATGGCAGGATATGGGCATTGTTTGTGCAGATTAGGGGCATGATCTAATTTGACCCAGTATTAGAGAATCCTGCAAGGTATGCTTGCTGAAAACACCCGTGTGATAAGACCTCAATGTTTCCAGACAGCAAAGTGCACCTTTGTCAAAACCATGCTGCTGAACAACAACTATATTATCAACACTCTTGCCTATATTTCCCCCAGAATTTTTCTTACTACCCCATTTTCTTCACTTGAAGTATTCATAGTAAGTAGTATGACTGCTAGCATGCAAAATATTCATAGTTACTGGGAAGATGATGATGACTCATCATCATCATCATCATCAATATATATAGCGCCACTGATTCCGCAGCGCTGTACAGAGAACTCACTCACATCAGTCCCTGCCCCATTGGAGCTTACAGGCTACATTCCCTAACACACACACACACACACACAGACAGACTAGGGTCAATTTGTTAGCAGCCAATTAACCTACCAGTATGTTTTTGGAGTGTGGGAGGAAAACGGAGCACCCGGAGGAAACCCACGCAAACACGGGGAGAACATACAAACTCCTCACAGATAAGGCCATGGTCGGGGATTGAATTCATGAACCCAGTACTGTAAGGCAGAAGTGCTAACCACTTAGCCTCCGTGCTCTCACTATGGACATAATTTGACAAATTGGCAATAAAGAAGAAAAGCCAGTAACAGGGTATATACTGTTTTCCACATAACATTCTTTTTCTCCTGTTTCCCTGTAATGGAATACAGTAGTTATAGTTACATATAACAGAGCTGTGTAAATATTCTGTATCCCAATATGTCAGATTTTCTATTGCTGATACAGATGCATTTTCTTTCATTGAAAGTGGAAATCACATGGTTTCAAAGTGTTACATGTTAAGTGCAGGGATTGGCTGACAATCTAAAGTGATAAGAGACATGAAAAGGGATAATTCCTTTTCAAAGACAATGTGACCAAATTGGCAAAGTTAGATTTGGCAAAGGAGATTTCTTGTGTTTTCTCTTATTCAACAGTGGCAGCAATGAGCTTATAATACAATAAAATGTTGTTTTTTTTATACACCCCTAATTCCACAAAATATATGATAATTAAGTCATATCCTGTTGGGTAACTACAAAAAGGTGTAATTTAGTCTAGGGATTCAGATGATTAAGCCAAAAATCCAAAGAAACATTACAGGATCTCCTCAATGAAATTACATCCTTTACCAGCACATAGGGTATAAATATGTTGTTCTCCATATTATTATATTAACAGCCCCACTTTAATCAACTACTCAATTGGAATCTTTGTGTTTTTGAAAACCAAAGCTGAAAGACCCGACACTTGCTTGATTCTGAGAGCATTAATTGTTGTTACACTGGGCTTAACAGCGGACTCCTAGAGGCAATAATAACTAGGATATTAACTAGTGAAAAACATGTCAAACTCCAATCTCTTTTCTGCCATTCAAATGTATTGAATTTCTTGGTCTGCTCTTCTGTCACTGAGGTCTGTGAACCTCACAATGACTTTCTATCCCCTAGAAAAGGTGATGTCTTTAACAAATATTTCAGTTACTGTTTGACAAACAAGCAGTGTGTTCCAAGTTGAAATACTGTATGGCATCAGGCATATGGTAGTAATTATTATAATGCAGGAGTATGTATTATATTGGAGTATGTTAGCCCTTGTAGACTACAATTCTGACTCACAATATTCCATATGCTGTGTGGCTCCCACCACTTTACTGCCTGGTACATTCACACGATCAGATCCCTTTCACACCGCTTCTTGCTGTGTTGCCACCTAGAACTGTATATAGAAGTGTCTAGCACACAAATTAAAAAGCTGTGTTGTCGTGCATGTAACCATGCATTTTGCATTAGCAGAAGATCATTTTTTTCCCTCCAAAAAGACAACCGTAATTAAATGCTTAGGTATGTGTATGGATGTGGAACATTGCTATGAAGGCTAATCCAGCTTGGTCTTGGTACAGTACGTAAAAGGTAACCTGGGTGCAAGTTGGTAGCACCAGGCAACATAATACTTCTCTGGGTTGAGCATTAAGAAATTATGGAAAAAGTTTTCACCTATGGACATTTGGGTCATCTCAGTAGAACACGTTTGGCGACATAATAGCGAATATGTTAAACCAAGGCCATATTTTTCATAATTGTAACTGGAAGCAGAGAACATCTGCACCTCCAAGCCCCGCCCATGCACTAGCCACGCCTCACTCATTAAACATTCTAGAATCTTTACCACTGAGTCTCTTTCCAATGAAGAACCCAGAATGATGTCTTTCGAATTTTCTTAAAATAATCAAAATATTGTGGCGTTATTTTGCACCATGTCTTTTTTTTACCTCATTAGTTTCTATTCAGTTGCATAATGATTCTGGCCACCTCCTCTGGTGTTGGTGATAGGCCAACTCAAAATCAGACTTTTGGGGGGAGGTAATGACAAAAAGCATTTCAAATTAGCCTAAAATGTGTATATTTAATATTTAATATTATTATTATAGCTTTCAATCAAACAGTGATCAATGCAAAATTAACGTTGTCCTTAAGTTTTTTCCTCAGGAAGTTTAGCACAATGAGTGGCTATTGTGGTTCTCCACCCATTTCCTGTTCATAAAACTACAGTCAACATCAATATTCACAACACTATTAGTCTTACACACAAACAAGTTTCTTGGGCCTTTGTGGGATTCTTAAATTATTTTTGTGTGTAAAATAAATGTGTAATCCTCCAATATATGGGGAAACGGACATCTACCTGTGTAATAAACTGGCAATAACCAGTGTAACCAGCAACTTGGGTAACATTACAACCAATGTACAGATAATGAAGCATAAAGTAAACAAATGTATTATTTGCAATGATAGTGATTGTACTAGGTAACTATAATGCCTACACTCAACAAATGTACTAATATGATATACTGGTCATGTCATTACCCTATTGGTAAATAAGGTACATTATTCATGTAACGTACTATATAATACATAATCTTAATACATTAAGGGGCATATTTATTAACCATCGTTTTTTCAACGCGATCCATTTTAATCCTTATCGCAAAGATAAGGATTGAAATATTGTGACACTTAAAATTCTTCACTAGTAACAGCAGTCACAAAAAACTGCTGTTCCTGAGAAGACCTGTCTCCTATGTCCTCTATGGTGACTATCACAAAGTGGAACCTTTGCAAAAGTGATTGGAGGAGAGAGCAGGTAAGTTGCGGTGAGGGATCCGAGGATTCCTCTGCCGCAACGCTCTCTCCATAGGTTTCAATAGCTAACACCAGCTGAAGCTGGGATTGGCTATCTGGCAGGTTAATTTACAATACTGTACATCTTGAGATATTTTAGAAGTCTCAAGTTATTGAAACTAAACTTAATTTGTTAAATATATTTGTATCACATGAATTGTCGCCTGGAAATACATCAACACATTTAGTGGCAAATGTATTTAAGTGTATTAAACCATATGCAGCATTTGTAAAGAACCAACAAAAAAGTTAACAGAAACGTAGGGATAGTTGACAACTATGCAGACTATTTTTCAGTACATTGCTCCGCAATTCCATACCATTTCCCATAATAATAGCAAGATATAGATAAATGCAAGATATTCCACTGCAACATAAATTATTTTTTAATGCAAAACATATTATATGCATATATATACAAAAATGTATTTGCTGATAGATACCTACTGTAGTCAGAGACCTCACATTTTAACTTTTAAAACATGAGATAATATGTACAAATAAAACTATTCACAAAGAATTTAGGTTTTCCATGATTCAATTGTATGTAGACAAAAAACAAATGTTCCCAATTTAGGAAAGGCAGGGGGCAGATTCAGCAGCATTCTAGTAATCAAAAAGAAAGGTGGCTTTTACCACTGTGCTTTGGGTGAAGATTTTCAACATGGTACGTATGTGCAGTAACTGTTGTAACTGAATATTTATCATCTCCAACATAGTGACCGTACAACACAAAGCTATCCCTTACTGTAGACTTAATTCTTCTCCCGAGACAGTAACAGCAAGGCATATGGAGTATTACAGGATTATAGTGAAGTCTGAAGTTTGTCTGTTCTTCCCTTTGTACTTTGTCTCTAATATGAATCTAGCAACTTCTTCTATGCTTGTAGAGTTTCAATATTATTGAACCTTATACAGAATGCTAATTCAGCCATCTTAAGCATGTAGCATACAATGCACAGGACACAACTTCTCAGTAAAAAGCTAATGCAGCATGCAAACTGCATTACAAATAAATGGTTTTGAAAACTATTTTAATTCTAATTTAAATAAGATCTGTTAACTTCCCTATACATATATATGTATGGGATAATGCACGCTGTAAAGAATAAAATACTGTTCCCATTTTTTTAAAACAGAGCTCTTGAACACCCATGTGACACTCCTTATAGCTGCCAAATGTAGGGACATATTTCTATTAATTCTGTTAATATAAAATGCTAAGTGCATCAATAGTCCGAGTTCTGGGGAAACACACAATATTCAGTTATAGTTTTCTAATAGGGAAAACTCACTATCCTAGAAAAATAAGAACAACTTAGGAAATAGAACCCTTATATTTCATAATACAGTATATGATCTGTTTTCATTCTCGGGAAGGATTGTGAGGATGCAACAGCTATACATTCTATAATAATATATTACTTTTACATTACATCTTTTACCTTCCTCCACTTTCCCCCCAACAATCTAAATACTATTACATGACACATAACTTTATCAGGGAAAAGTCATATGATGTATGTAATTCTTGTTCCACCTGGAGAAGAAACTATGGGAGGAATTCATTACAAATGGAGACAAATAGGTAGACTCAAGATAGTTTATTTCTGATGGAGGTGAGCTCAGATCTGAACTTCTTAAGCTATGGGCTTCAAGTATATCACCCCATACATCAGAAAATAAGAGAGTAATTTGGGCCGTAAAGTAAAAAGGACAGATACAAATATAGGGGTGAATTTAATAAACTGTGTGTTTGAAAAATTGGAGATGTTGCCTATAGCAACCAATCAGCTTCTAGCTGTCATTTTGTTGAATGTACTAATAAATAACTAGAATTTTTCAAACCCGCAGTTTAGTAAATATACCCCATAGTGTTTTAAGGATATAGTAATTAGATATTTCAAAAACAATAACAAACTGACCATATGTTCATGTTTCCACATAGACTTACATGAAATATGTATTAATTATGCCTTATTTTGTTTGTTTAATAAACTAGCAATATACTGAATGGATGGCACAGGTGACTTTTTTATATTCATTTTTAAAAAACTATCTGATTTAGATCACGTACTGTGTGAAGTTACCTACTGGGCAATGCTAAGCATAAAAATCAACTATTAATAACAATGTTCATGTGCAATTTTATATAATTTCATGTCACTACCATTTTGAATTGGCTATCTATACTAATCAATAACGGTCAGCATATAGGTTAAGTCACTCTGGTTTTGTTATAAACCTAAAGAATATGGAAAAGTTCTGCAAGCTTAGTGCTCTGGGCAGTAGTGAGTTGGGGATATTACAAACTCAAGTTTTCTTTTCTTTTGAAAATTTACAATCTGGCTTACTTCAGCTTGTAAAGAATGTCTGATGGAGCCTTCCCTCTCAATGCAATGGAAAATTGGAACACTGCACACAGTATCTCTGCCATGTATTCACAGACAGACTATTATGAAAGAGGGAAACTTAGGAGTTTCACAAAATGTAGTTCAGAGGCTCGCAGACTATTAAAAAGCACAGCAATACACTGCAGGCAGGGGAAGGATGTGTTGATAAAAGGAAGAGAATACAGACAGTGGGCTGGTGTGTTTCTCAAATCTCATTTTATGGCACAATGAGAGGTAACTTCTTGATCAGCACTATGTGAAAGAGCAAGTGGCCTTCTCCGCTCTGTAAAATATTGGCATTGTGTATTGGACTACAATCTAGTGAAAATGTAAAAATATATATTTTAAAAATACAAGTGGTTACATTTAAATAAAGTTGTTTTAGTTTGAATTTTTTTTATCATTATAATTATTTTTTTGGTCATTCAATGGAGTGAAAATGAAATTGACACATCAATTTATAAAGTAATACTGAGACATAGGAGACGTAGATGAAACCTTTTGAAATAAAGCAATACTGAGACATATATCAAATCTATTTGAATTAATTTGATAGGCCTAAATGCTACTTTATTACAAATATGAACTGTGGCTCATTTTAAGCTATTTCATATTACTTTAACTATATTTTCTTCAGTCCTCTTGTGTCTGCATCACTATTCCAGCTCTTCTCGGAGACATGTAATTGCACTTGCAGCTTCAAAACACACAATCTACCCTCTCTCAATTCATATTACAGACTCATGAAATCTAATGTACACAGCCAGTGCTAGCTGAGAGATGAGCCTTCTAAAATGTGTACTTTGTGGTATTCATGTTTGCTATGGCTCCAATAAAGTTACTAAATTCAAAATTAGTAATATGCTTGAAAACAAAATGAAAAACTACATTTTCATGGAAAGCAAATATGCTTGTGGTAAATTAAATGAAACAGACCTTGTACATAAAATATGTTTTGTTTCACTTTTGAATTAGCAACTTAGGGCTGAATAACTAAATGCATCAATGGCTGACTGCTTTAAAAAATGAGGAAATGACTCAAGCATAGGAAATTGTTATTTATTTTTTAATACTAAATCGAAATTCTACATAATATGTAAACAATAGGAACCACAATAGAAATGCTGCCTTCCTTTCCTGATGAAGAAAATGTCAACATGTTCAACTGCTGGAACTTTTGTCAGCTTAACAGACCTGAGCTTAGCTCACACTTGAAAAAAAAAGTGTGCCCCCCCCCACCCCCAACATGACACGATGGACATGATGGAGGCTAACTCAGATCTACTGAGAATGTGAAAACTACAGCTTATAGAAATACAATGTCAAATGATTTCCTGTCACTCATTAAATGTTACAAAAGTTACCTCAAGAAAATATCCAGCACTAAAAATATTGTTGGTTTTCAGCAGAATTAAGTTTTCATAGCAGATCACAACTAATACTTCAGGGCTTTTATTTGTGTTAAAAGCCATCCTTTCAAGATTATTGAATGACCTCCAGTACACTATCTTGTTTTTATAAACAAAGGCAAAGAAATTAAAACAATTTCGACATACTAGCTATACAAACTAGAAACAGTAATACAATTTGATGTAGCTATAATAATGAAGCCACTTGTGACACAAATGTGTGCTTGTTATTATAACATGACCTTATGACCAGGCACAGACAGAACAGTAGTGATTCAGTGTTCACAGTAAAGATATAACAGCCACAAAATTTGCATAGTTACTAAGTGTCCTCGATTTTCAGTGACATTCCCAGGACTTAGATATTGGTTCCTAGAAATATTTTTCAATATTAACCCACTCACTCCATAATAAATTTCCTCTTTTAATAAGTCAGGACCCTCTATTTTTGTTCTTTTGGTCGTATAAGCTAATATTTATTTAAAAAGGAATATTTCAAATGCAAAAAGTATATTATAATAAAATTCCATAAAGTCGTCATATACAGCGTTGTAGTGCTCAAAGGTCCATTATGACAGTATCTATCGAGATGTTCTTAAATGCGCCGTCTTAGCAGCAATGTGTCACTGACCACTATTGTAAAATGTTGCCAACTGTAAAATAGGTATCAGTATAACAAACTGCATTAAAAAAAAGCCATCTTCAACTTTAAAACTGTTACAGTTAATATTTTACTGAATGGTTTTGTGCAAGAAAACCTTCTTTGATATTAAAACTAACTTTGGTGCCCGATAGGTCAGCACTATTATTATGTGAATGAATAAAGGGAATGGAGTCTCTACAGTTACATATTCTGGATTATTAAGCAACTGATGGAGTTCTAAAATTGCACTAGGAATTGCATAGAAAGAATGACATGTATCAAACTAGTCAGAGTCATTCAGCAGTATAATGCTGCTCACAAAACTTTGCAGTAGCTATTTCATGACACTGGGAATATTCATTGTGGCTGTACTGCACTGATAGCAATGTCACAACTAGCAGGCAATGCACCTGGTTCTTCCCGCTCCATTGTGAAGCTCAAGCAGCATTGTTCTCTGGGAATTTGGTGTCTGAGCAGGACATGACAAGTCCAAGAGGAAATTACCCTGTTTACTTTAATTGAGGGGGTGCAGGAAAGCAGCTGGGAAGATAAGAGACGAGAGGAAATAGGGTGGAGAATAAGGGGACTGAAAATGGATGAAAAGGAAAAGGGAAATTATGAGAACAACAAGCTGTGAGAGCAGATACTTGACCATTCTCTGATTCCCTGTATTTCTAGTGTGTTTGTAAAAAAAATCACAGCATTCAGAAAGTATTATAACTTTCACCACAGCAATAATAATAGTAATTATTATTATTCATATGTGTGTGTAGTTAGGTAAATGACAGCATACAAGAGAAATAGAATATAAGGTTACCGTTTTAAAATGCTCTGTAGTAAGTGCAACATGCTTGTTGCATATGTCAGTATTTACAGTAAATGTAGATATCTTGTGGCATACTGGGCTTTGTAGTTCCACAATCGCTAGATTATAGAGTATGACTACTGATTTACAGTATGAAAGAAAAATGTGGCAACGCTCACAATTTAAAAAGTTACAAAAATGCAAAGAATGCAGTGAATGTCTCAGAACGCCCACTATTTAACTTTGTGCTATAACATTAGATATATATATATATATATATATATATATATATATATATATATATATATATATATATAAACAGAGAGCAGTGTACAGGGATGGGATGAAAAGTTTTGAAAGGAAGTCTTCCCTAACAGGTCCCTCTATGTCTACAAACAAACACACACACACACACACACACACACACACACACACACACACCTGTGTACTGTAACCATGTGTGTTATTTCTGGCTAGAACACTGCACTGTCCTCCTAGCAGCCTCGGGGATATGATCAGTAGCTATCAGCTATGCATGTACACTCGGATTTCTTTTCACATTGTATGGATCAAGAGGCTCCCAGTTCCCCCACAGAGCTGGGCTGTATGACAGCAATTTGTATTCAGACATGGATCACGTAGCAGCCTGTGCCAAAGAGACGCTGATCTCCGCAAGCCCGGAGCTTGTCACTCCACTGGCCCATGATCCCTGTGTCATGCCATGTGTGGCTCTGTTTACTACTTGCTGTGTTGATGGAGGGATTAGGGTACTTGTGAGGAGGCTGATTTTATAATACAAGGCACATAGCTGTACACTTGTAATGCTGTGCTGTCTGTTCACACTGCTTTGTAAACGGATTAGTCGATGTAGATAAATCCATATAATGTATTTCCAATAGCATTCACAGGTGTATAAGTAACACTGGAGTATAACATTGACCACATCTAATAAGAAGTAACAAAACTATAAATAAATAGTAGGGCATAAGCTATGCATGAGTGTGTGTGTGTGTGTGTGTGTGTGTGTGTGTGTGTGTGTGTGTGTGTGTAATTAACCATTTAGTGAGGTTGTGATGGAAGTAAAGAGGGTGGTTAGATAAAGCAATGTAGTCAGCAGGTAAACTTCAACAAACTCAGCACAGCTCACTTCCACATGACACATTGCCATCTACCGATCTCGGGCTCGTAGAGGAAATCCACATCTCTGCCCATCTGAGGATGTCCCGGCAGCTGAACCGCTAGCTCTATATGGATAGGTCATAGGACACGGGTTTGACAGCTATATGACCTGCAATCACTACGCTGTCAAACGCCAGCAATCGCTGATCTCCTTCCTGCGCACACATCTGACAGCAGCCTTCCATTGACTCATAATAAACATCATTTCCACTTACCGGAGTACGGTCCAACCGCCACAGCAGGCAAAAGTCCAGCCAAAGTCAGCAGGCAACTTGCAAATACTTTCCCCATGACAGCTCCAAAGACTGAAAAACGATCACAAGCTCAAATAAGTCGCGACAGTTCCAAAAAAAGAATCAGCGCTTTCGAAAAAGACAAAAAAGTAATGCAGTCCTCCTTTCCTCTTTCCTTGTAGATGGGGTCGGAGTGAAGTTTGGATGTTCCTTATCCCAATTTCCCACTTGTCTGTAAGAGTCCTCTGTGGAGGGGAGTGCCACTGGCTCCCTGCCTGATCCCTGTATATAGTAATATGAGTGTGTCCTGCTGCAGCTTCTCTCTGGCGGTGACAGCGCGCCGCCCCTCTCACTCTCTTCTGTGCTTCACGTTCTGGATTTGGAACTCTGGCGCTGAGCGAGTTCTCACCCCTCCCGGCTATAACGTTCTAACCAGCAGCACAGGGCTGTGACGTCACAGTAGGCTTGTTCGTATATCACGGAGGGAACTAGTAGGATGAGACTCGCTCCTTTATCCGCGCTAGCTCCTGAACGCTGCAGTGATTTATACAGCCAGGCTGAACATCCACAGTATAGCATCACGGGCCCAGAGTATAGTAAACTCTCAATCAATCTTCATTTTTTTTTTGTATGTTTAAATTGAAAGATTCAATGGCTTTCAACGTCTGTCTTGGCTCTCTCAGAAGACTTTTTATATTTGGCATTTGGTAAATTGCCACTGCTGTGTAATAATGATTGGCGCTATATAAATAAATTATAATAAGGCGGAATTCAATTTGTGGTGAGGTTACGCAATTTGCGGAACAGTCCATGGAGGCACATTGCGCCTGACTTTTTACTAAAACCTCCACTCATTTTCCCTTGTGTCCCATAGAAATGCAAGTTTAAATGAGCGGAGATTTCTCTACCGTATTAACCGGCAATCTGCGCAGCTGGACATTGATGTCTGGTGGCAATTTGTGGCTAATGTAATCCCCCTCCCCCAATGTCCATATTTTTCAATATTTAATAACTCAGTATACCTCCTCTTATTCTGTACAATTAATGCATTTCGAACTTTTGTCTTACTTAATTGGCTTTATAAGTTAATATTTATTGAAGATGGACATTTTGGAGTCTTATCAAACGTTTTTAATTTTTTTTCTTAAAATCACATAGAAATGACTTTCTGCATGACTATATAACATTTTCTAATGTCGTAGAAATCTCCTGCACTAATCAAAGTAATGCTCAATATTGTTGTCCCCAAAGTTGTCTATGAGGACAGCAAACGGGCAATTTAACAACTTGTGTAAAACTTAGCTTTTCACAACTTGTAGCTGACTACTAACACGTTAGCAGCTTCTATCTCAGGGGCAAACACAGGATTTCTAGAGAGGAGTTTCCACGCCATGTCGCCAATGGGCATGACCTGTATGCATGGGGGCATGCTAGGCTGTGCTTTAACTCTTCCTATCCTCATCATATACACGGGCAAGTCACCTCAAGCATACAGTGCCCCAGGCTGGGAGGGGGGTTTCCAGGCACCAAGACCCCCCCCCTCAGGTTACTATAGGTAACCTATAGTAAAACCCAGCCAGAGAGGGATCTTCTGATCCTTCCCACAGCAGACTACATGTTTCTTCCCTCCTTCTCTGCAGTTACTGCTTTGTGCAAATGTATGCGCAGTGATTAGACAGGGACAGACTCTGAAGTATACTCTCTCCACTGTGATCAGCAAGCGGCAAAAGGTAAATGCTATAAAAACAGCTCTCAAAACATGAGTAAATTAATCATACTTGCGCACTTTCCCGGAATGTCTGGGAGACTCCCAAATTCCGGATAGGTCTACCTGTACTCCCGGGAGATCAGACAATTGTCCACATCCTGCCGACTTCACTAGAAAGTGGGCAGGATGTAAGCCTCCATGACGGGATTCACGCGGAATAGTGTCATTTTCCCCCACGCATCAAAACGTTTTGCAGATTGGGCTGGGCCAAAATGACGCACTCTGGGCTCCACTACGCCCCCACCACGCCCCCGCCGGGATCTCATGGAATTAAAAATGTCGGCAAGTAAGAAATTAATAAATATCTACATTACTTCATCTGTTATCTCTGTTAGTGAGATTTTAGTTAATTGCAAAGGGTCTTAAATAGACCCCTTTAAATGCAGACATTACATTATAGTGGAATTTAGTAAACTGTTATGCATATTTCCAATGCGGTTCCTAAGTTCCAGTGTGAGTCCCAAGTTTTAAAGATTTGTACCTGAAAATTTCCACATTTTTCAATATTGATCCACTGCACAAGTACATTATTTATTTTCGGCATTTTAGTTGCAATCCTCTTTCTCTGTGGGCTTTATAAGTTAATATTTGTTTAAAAGGTGTACATAAAATGCAAAAAGGTTTTCTTTTGTCGCATTCAATATCAATATCAATCTATGTTATGGGGGATATAGCACTCAAGGTCCACCAAGACAGTATTGTGAGTAACCCGCGTGAATCACTGGCTCAGCAGCAAAGTATCCTTGGAAAATATTTAAAAATGTTGGCCACTATTGCGATGCTGGAAATTGCAGAGCTCAAAGATCCTTTGAGTAAGTACAGTGCATGACATGCGTTGATATACCTGCTTAGCAACAAACTTCCCTGTAAATTATTTTTAACTGTTGTCAACTATGATATACTATGTAGGACATTAATTGATGCATGAGATGATCAATGTAAGTATATTGATTTTCATTATTATATAAGAGGAGCAGTTTTTCACCACCTCCCAGTCTGACAGTTGTGCACACTGCCTAAAAAAGTAATTGACCTGTCATTGACTTCAATTTTAAAAGTTCAGTAAAGCTCATATGCTGTATATATCAGTTTCTCGTTTTATTTTTATTTTTGTTCCTGAAATCAGAGTCCATTTCATGACTCATAGTTCTCTTTTCAACTAAAGGGGAACAAAAAGAATTTGAATTAAGCATGAACTAAAAGTAATCAAAAAATAAATGAGAAACTGTATTTTAATTACTAATGTTCCCTCTAGTGCCTACTTGGTTTTCCTTTGTGGAGGGTCCTTTGTCGCTGACTTCCCAGTAAATCTGTTCACCCAGTGAAATGTTTACAGGCAGCCAAACTACAAGTTTGAATATACTGTCCTCTGTCATTATGTGCTTATGGCAGTGGTTCCCAAAGTGTGTGCCGCGGCTCCCAGGGGTGCCGAAGCGCTGTCACAGGGGTGCACTGGCCAGGAAAAAACAAACAAAACAAAACACTTACCAATCCGGCGTCGCCCGGGACCCAGCATCCTCTTCCCTCTTAGCTTCTTACTGAATATATGGCGTGACGTCATCACGTTCGAAATATTCAGTGAGAAGCTGCAGGAGAGAGGAGGATGCTGGGTCCCAGGTGCCGCCAGATTGGTAAGAAGACAGAAGAAAAGAGAGAAGAAATAGAAGAAAGAAAGCCAAGTATGCTAAATAAAGAAACGGAGGGGAAATAGTGATAGGAAACAGCAATGAAGGAGGGGGCAGAGTGAGGATGACGGAGGGCACAGAGTGTGCGGATGACGGAGGGCACAGAGTGTGTTGATGATGGAGGGCACAGAGTATGAGGATGAAGGGGCACAGTGTAATGATTTTTGTACATCTTATTCCTCTGAATATTAGCTGTAAATTATTCTTTGACAGAAATATAATTGAGAAAAAAGAAAAATAATATTCTTTTCCCTTGAATTTATGTGTATTATTTTTGCAAACAACTTACTAAGTATTTCTGTTCTGACCTAAATACTTATTGCATTATTGTGACCCAACTACTTATATAACGGGACTGCTCGGGAACTACTGGCTTATGGTATGTACAGTATGTGACACTAGGTTTTAGTCCCTGCTTCCTAATCACTCCATCTCCAAGTGCAAGGAAAGAACATCTAGAACCCTTGGGTAAGTAAAAATATATAGTTTTCTCAATCCACTGTTAACCTTTGATTTTGTATTTAGACTTTCAACTATTGTAGTAATATATTGTATATGACAACAGTATTTTGTTGGTTTATGTGAAAATTCAGTATTATTTTAATTTTGTCACCTAACATGAAATACTTTATCCCTAACATAGTGTTAGATTTTGTTATATTCCATTTCTCATTGAACAACCAGCAAAATAAATAATGCTTACATAGTTTATACAGGCTTGCTTGTGTAGTATGCTTTTTTGTGTAAACTAAGTAAACTTTTGAAAAGTGATTATGGAGTCATATCTTAATATAGGGGCGCTAACAAATGTCCTGACTGCCATGCCTTAAACCAGACTTGTTCAGGTGGTTCATCCTTATAAATTATTTAATTTAATAATATACTGACCTCTAGCTTTAAAAATCTAAACAATAATATAGTCAGTAACCAGATATTATTTTCTTTTTATTGCATTGAAAGTAGAAAAAAAGTGAAGAAATTAGCTGAACTTCCAGTGAAAAAAAACAGAGATGTAGTAATGGTAGATTTCCATTGAGTAAACTTTTTCAGATTTGAAGGTTAGGATATTGCAGATATATATTGTGAAAATCCACAGGACTTGTCTCTCACCACAGGCTTCAGAGTGAGACCACTGATTGCAGAGGAAGCTCTGGCAGTACCCTGTGATTGGTGTAAGCATAGTATAATGAGTGACATGATGAAACATTACTATAGTGTGAGGAACATTTGAATGGACTTTCAAAAGAACTTGTTTTTAGATGAAAAAGCATCATGAAAATCAAGGGATCTTATTCTTTAATAGTACATTTAGCCATGATTTAGTCAATTAATTATCTTAAGCATCTTCCATATACTGAACAATAGTCTACATTTTCATCTGACTTTAGGATACTTCATTGACTGCTATCTTTTCTTGTCTGCACTACTTATACTCACGCTAACTTCAAATATTTTATTTGGTCACTTGCACCCAATACTAAAGGTTGTGTTACTATATGTATGACAGACATAGTTTTGCTACCCATTTGTACAGACAGGACCTCATTTAGAGTCGGACGCAAAGTCCGTTTAAGAAAAGTAGGAGTGGGAGTGTGCCACAGCTTGGTAGGATATTACAAGTGGCAAGCAACCCCATTTGCGTCCCACTCTTAATACCCTATCGAGCTGCGAGCAGTTCCCGCAGTTAGCTAGCGCTTGCGCCACCTAATTCCTGCCGCACAGCTTTAGCCCTGTTTTGACGTGTGTTGTGTCTGCGCCTCACTGTGACTAGGACTTATTTACATGGTCACGCCTTTACAATTCCGCGTTCCTCCCATTCTCTCGTAGGGAGTCGCAAGCTGTCGCAAGTGTTAATTGCGTCCAAGATGCAGGCGGATTTGGGGCATTCTGCACATGCGTGATAGTGTTTTTTGGTTAGATGTGCCTAAAACGGACTTTGCGTCCGACTCTAAATGAGGTCCACAGTGAGCAAACTTTGATAATAATGTCTAACAACTTTTTGTCTGCTGTCTAATTTGCTTTCAGCCCTCTGGACCCTGACCACACCCACAATGCTCTTCACCCAATATTGTCCTGCATATCCTTTGCCACATGACCAGAACTCCATGTTATTGCATTGTGAAGGGATTATCACACACAATATAAGATTAATAGCTAGGATGGGGAAGAGATAAAGGGATAATGGAGAAAAGAGACAAACAATGGCAACTTTACTAAATGGTGATTACCGCAAGCATAGTAGTGCCCTAGAAACTAGATAAATTCTTATATCAAAATATATTGATTTATTCATCCTTTAACCCCTACAACCACCCAGGAGTAAATCTGTCTGATTGTGCTCGCCCTTAGATTGACAGGTTGTTAGTCCATATCCCCAATGATCAGTGGGAAGACACTTTTATTTTTAGCTAATTGTGTTTTTGAAGCCTGGAGTAACATCACTGAAAAGTGTTTACTTCGCCCATTTTGCCTGTTTTTTTCCATGCAATGACCTTAAAATAAATATATTTACTGCTCATGACTATGCTATAAACATGGATATCAGTCCTGAAGAAAACAATTTAAAATCCACTGAGACAAACTAAGATAAAGGTGAAAAGGGGACACTTCCTAAACATGAGATGTAGTCTGGTAATTAAGGTGTGAAGTGCCGCTAGTATTTATATTAGACAAATAAAAGGGAAAAATAAAAATGAGTTAGTGTGCCTGAGCCTCTCTATTACAGTTTATTCTATCCTGGTGGCTCGTACGATGTATGACAGCACCCAAAACATGAAAGTAGTAGATCACTGATTACTGTAAGCTGCCTCATTTGATACTTATTATATTACAGTGTATTTTTGTGACAGTTTACGTCAGTGATATTTATGCGTCTTAATATCTTGGGAGCACAGTTACAAAATGTCAACAAACTTGTTTTTAAATAAAAGAGTGCACCCAAGAGGATTGCAAATGTTTAAACTGCGGCACAAACGTTCTTTTATGATATATGCCTTGTTTCGCTCAACCTCGAAAGTGCGGCCATACAAAAGTTTGCACCAGCCAATGGAAGCAGCTGGGCGGGTTGAGGCCATTCCTTGCTAAGTGTGGATTAGGTGCACAAGTGCAACTACTTTAGCGCCAAAGTGCAGAAATGCAACTGAAAAGCCAAAGATGCAGTTAGCCTATTTGTGAGGAAACTGTGAGAAGAACTGCTCTGCCAGGGAATCTGGTAAGGGGTATTGGTACAGGTAAGTATATTGTAGAATGAGGCTTAATTAAAATATATATTTTTGTTTACTGTTTCTTTAAGGTTCATATTGCATAGTATTTACAATGCTATAACATAACTCCAAATACAATGTGACTCAAATATAGCGCTAATATATTCTATGGAGAAACATGACCGATATTGTGTGACTACTTACTTGGGCATAACATGGTCACAAACCTTGTACCAAGTTGAAGCAGAAACAATATGCATTTAAACTAATAACAATGTCTTAACGATGAAGTACACAATAGCTGTATTTACATTTATGTAATGAAGCTTTTTATGTTGTGATTATTGATAGTAATCCATACATTGAGAATTATTATCTGAATAGGTATGAGCTACAGTCCACTAGTAGTAGTGTGTGGACATGCCATGACCCTAATGTTAATACCTTTCCTCAGCATTTTAATAGATGCGGCATAAATTGTTACATATGATGTACATCACTGTCCCTCACCATGCTTCTGCTGGTAGTTGGCAGTGGTGTTGGCAATATGGTGTATATTGCTATGCAATGCTTCCAGACACTGAAGTAGCACAACTTGGGAGATCAGGTTTCGCAGTTTGGGTGACATTATATTGATGATAAGCACTGGGTAAGTAGTTCATATTACAGTAGTGAATTGCTACAGTTGATTGTTTGTGACAAGGAAGATTTTAAAATTTATCTAATGAGTTCCTAGTTTTTAAACAAAAAAGTCAATATTTCCTCTACTGAGCCACTCTGTCAGTCTCTACATTGGTTGCCAGTTTTTTACCGAATCCAATATAAAATTATTCTACTGACATACAAGGCCGTCAACAAAATTGCACCAAGATACATCTACTCACTTGTCTCAAAATATCTCCCACCTCAACACCGCCGCTCTGCACAAGATCTGCGTCAATCACTCTCATTACATCCTCCCTTCCTGTTTACTGGATTTTTTCGAACTGCACCGACTCTGTGAAATACCCTCAATAAGAGTTGTTTACAAACCTTTAAGCATTCTCTGAAAACCCACCTCATTAGACAAGCTTATAATATTCCTCAACCACCCTCTTAATCTCACCAGGTTACCCTATTACCACCCTTTACACAATTTACACAAGACTGGATCACACAGCATACCAATCACTTTTTACCTTTGCAATCTGGCTGGATCAATATGCAATATGTAGATTTAACCTCATGTATCCGACTCCTATTGATCTATAGATTGTCAGCTTGCGAGCAGGACTCTCTTACCTCTGTCTGTTTTACCCAGTTTGTTTATTACTGTGTTTATCCCCAATTGTAAAGTGCTACAGAATTTGCTGGCGCTATATAAATGATGAGAATGATGAATATTAGACAAGCTGAGCATAGGAAGTTCGTTTCACTTATGTGTGGGGCCAAATTGATCAGTGACTGTCACTCAGAACTCAATCTGTGGGGCATATTCAATTAGCTTTTGGATTCGCGGTAACGCGCGTTACCGCGAAAAGTGCGCGTTCTTGCGGGTATTACGGTACCGCATTAACGCGGATTTTCGTACGCAACCCTATGGGCTGCGAACGAAAATCCACGTTATTGCGGTACCGTGTATTACGTTTCGCGGCCGTTCCGGCGCGTTACCGCGAATCCAAAAGCTAATTGAATATGCCCCTGTGTGTCTAGCATTACTTTCAGCCTGGGGTTTTCTGCTTATTCCCCACATCATGACACCTCTCTCACATGCAGCTCTGCCCTCACTTAGTCAATAACACAAGTGGACACTGTCTTCCACAGGATCAACACTCATCTCCTGAATCGGTCTATGGGGCTGTGAACCCTTTGATGATCTAATCTTATGATCTATCACAACTTACTTCACACATGGATGTACGGTCAAACATATATTCTTATCATTGAAGCCTGAGTATCTCATTTGCAAAAACACTTATTGCACTCACTCGTTCAGTCTCTGTCTGTCCAAATGTATTTAAAAACAGATCCTGATGTTGTGTCACACCATACTGAAAGTGCTCCCCGATGGAATGAATGACACTGAATTCAATACGAGACCCACCTTCATAAAAGCAATATGATAATCTTACATTTATTCTTCTAATTTCAAAAACCATCAGACCCCTGACTGGATCATATATCCCCGCTAAGCACTTTTTCCCATTGCTATCTGGCTGTACCAGTATGCAATAAGTGACACTTAACCTCATCTATCAAACTCCTATTTCCCTATAGATTGTGAGCTGGTCCCTATTACCGCTTCGTCTGTCTGTTAGTACCCAGTCTTGTTTTATTACTGTGTTTGTTCCCAATTGAACAGCACTGCAGAGTATGCTGGTGCTATATTAATAAATCTTGATGACAAAAAATATATTTATAATATTAGAATATTCATATCATAATTTCCCCCAATACAGATACTGTCTTAGGGCCTGATTCATTAAGGATCTTAACTGAAGAAACTTCTAATTTCAGTCTCCTGGACAAAACCAAGTTACAATGCAAGGGGTGCATATTAGCACCCAGTCAGTATTTAACTTATGTGCAAAACAGAATGCTAATTTGCACCCCTTGCATTTGAAACTTGGTTTTGTTCAGGAGACTGAAATAAGAAGTTTCTTGGGTTAAGATCCTTAAAGAATCAGGCCCTAAGGGGCATATTCAATTGTCGCGGGTTTCCGTGGCGTTAAAACTACTACTACTTAGCTTGCGGACTGAAATCTAGTGAGAAAACTACCGTAATGGTTTTTCCACGCACTATTACCGTAATAACGGTAATAGTGCGCGGAGCACGAGATTTTCGGCGTTTTCACCGACAATTGAATATGCCCCTTAGTGTTTATTTACTAATTTTAATTTTACCAAATAGTAAAAAAAATAAAGAATACATACAATAAATGTTGTTGTACTATTTAAGTTGAAGATTGGTAGATATTGAAAGTGCATTCCAGTAGGTCCCACAGGTTAATAAGGAGCACCTGTCTTCATCAAATTACTTTTTGATTCAGTAGTATGCAGACAATTCATTACAAATCATGCTATTTGTATAAATGCATTGTGTAGAACATTTCTGACACTTGCAGGGTTAAAAATTGCTTTATCTCCAGCCCATTAAATATATTGTGCATATAACAAAATCTAATTTTAGCAATTAGGCACACAGGCACCTGCATCATATTTTATATAGTTATGTATAAGAAAATCACACAAATCAGCTTATCATTCAGCGCAAAACAATTGCTCCTTCATAAAAGATGAAAACTTGTCTACTACTACACAATTTATTCCGCTTTGTAAATTGCACCCACAATCATATAGGCAGAACCCTTATTTGATGTTTTAAAGAAATACATCATCGCCATCCAGGTTTTCAATATATTTGACACGTAATTATAACACACTGTTTCTACTGCTGCCAATGAAGAGGTTGTGACTACAAGAGGTGAATAGTAATCAACATGTTAAAGAGGAAAGACATTACATTACAACAGTCTTAATATAATCAAAACTGTGCATTTTCGTAATTAAATAAACCACCATGCTCTAGTACATATCATTTGTGCAACATTTCAAATGTTACAAATTATTTTGTGCTTCTCATTTAAAGGAACCAATATAGCAGTTTGTGTTACCAAAATTTAAATATGTTAGTGATCAGGCTTTATTAAAAAAAAAACTTTTGTTGGCTACAATTCTATTTATATTTGTATTGAAGGTGGTTTGTAAAGCTCTATTACCACCTATCAAACATTTTTCCTATGGTGGCTCCCCCAGCCAGTCAGAGTCCCCGGGGCCGTTTTTCCAGGGACTCCTCCATTTATCTCATAGCCCCAGTTGAAGGCAAAGTACTTTACTTGCTATTCCAATGTGTGACTTGGAATAGTACCCAAAATTTGTACAATTATCAGTGGGGATCTTACACCAGGGGGGAAGCAGCTGCCACAGATACACCTGCCACCTTAGGCTGGGTCACTGGGCACCTACATTTTTTTTCCCTTTAAAATAAGCTGCTGTCAGGTCTTGCCCCCAAGGCTAAAATTTGCCAGCCCTCAGCATAGGGAGAACAGAGTGTTCACATGCCCTTATTGCACTATGGCCACGCCTTCCCGACCACTACCTCCCCCATTCCGCCAGTCTACGCATAGAGTGGCACAGGAGCTCCCTCCTCTGCCTCTTATTCTGACAGCAGACGTAAGTTTTCCTATGGCACATGTGCAGTTGTAAAAAGCACTTTTTGCTCTTAGCTGTCAGACTTACATCCAACTCTACATGAACCACCCCCCCCCCCCCATATTTACAAACTCTGACCTCTAAAAAGCAACTAGAATGCTCAATTAATTTGTGCATTATATTTTCATTGCATTTTTATGAAATCTTAGTAAAAATTTTCGATATTGTCAGCCTTGGGTGTTATTTCTTTAGGAAAGCACAAGAAACAATGACTTTTTCCTTAAGTAGTCTTTATGTGAATGTCCTACATTAGAAGTGGCATGCTCTGTGTGTGGAATTTTTAAGTGCAGTTAATTGGCTGTTTTCAATGTATGTTTTCCTGTCCTGATTCAATTTAATATACTAGATGCTAGGGATTTTACACTCCACTTGTATATATTTATCTTCACTGCACTTTGGGCAACTGCAAATTATCTTCTAGCTGTCAGTTTTCCATTGTCTGCTATTATGCAGCTGTCCCTTTACTTTCTATATTGTTGGACTTTATGGAGAGAATTGGTGAATGCTGCCACCTCTGGCTGAAATATAAAAAGAAGTACCTGCAAGGAAAAGCATTAATAATCTGTTTAAAAGAAATCATTTCGCTACATATTTTGCTGACCACAATTCCGGATTTAAAACTGTGCATAGTTTAGTGTTTAAGACTAGCCATAACAGTGATCCAACCAGGAAAACAAAATAAGGACAACAATGAAAGTTTGTTAATATTTCCCTGATGTATCTAGGGCATTCAACACTCGGATAACTGTGATTTTGGTTTGAAAACACCCCATGGGAACTTTTACTGAATACATTTAAATGTGTTTCTGGTTAGCGTGTGGTGCTCTTCAGCCATGTATATATTATCAGTGTTGTCTACTTTTGCTGCCCATTGATACAACATATAGCTGCTCTAGTCTCAAGATACATCTGTATTCAGGGAGTACAAGAGATCATCCCCCTTAATTTGAAACGATGCATGCAAAGCTTTAACTATACTTGATTTAAAGGTAGAAATTTAAAAATAAGTTATAAGCAATTAAAAAGAATTTCCACATTAAATAACCCCTGTACGAAATATTCTTCCTATAATAAAAGTGGTGACATTCCTGGCACTCATATATAGGAACCCCCATATAATTTTTTTGGGGACAGGAGGGAATTTAGTTTAGGGACTATTAATATTTGAAAACTCCTTTAAAAGGTTGAATTTTTATTTGTTATTCAACTTTTAAAATACTCTCAGATGAGGATAAAATGTCAGTTTAATATGATGACCTGTCACCTCAAAACAAACAATAATTCAAAACATTATTTCAAGTTTGCTTTGTAATAAAGGATAATTCTACCTTTTGATCAGAACAATGTAAAAAGTAACCCATGCCATTGTTGCTGCCATTAACTGAACTCTTCTCTGACATGCTCTACCTTGTATGGGAACCTAAAAAAATCAGGACCCCCTAAAAAGGAGGACAAAATCTGGAAGGTATTTTAAGGGATAGTATTCAGAATTACTTGGTGTGCAATAAAATTATTAGTGGAAATCAACATGGATTTGTGAGGGATAGGTCATGTCAAACTAATCTGATTAGTTTCTACGAGGAAGTTAGTGGGAACTTAGACCAGGGCAGCACAGTAGATGTGGACTACCATATATACTCGAGTATAAGTCGACCCGAATATAAGCCGAGGCACCTAATTTTAGCACATAAAACTGGGAAAAGTTATTGACTCGAGTATAAGCCTAGGGTGGAACACAGCGCTAATTTAACCACAGAAACCTAAATAAAAATGAAGTAAATACTGCAACATTTAAAGTTTGCTTTTACATGGGATACAATCCTAAAAACAAGGGCTGTGTATTAATGAAGGACCTGGAGTTAGGCAGCTAGGCATACTGTTGAACATACACACAACTGCCCTGTATTCACAGGCTGGGATATATTTTAAACCTAAGCCATTTGATTGCTTCAGCCAGCCGTCCTTTCTGATTATAAGCTCAGCCAAACCGAGTAATATGCAGTGGACAAAGGAGGTATAGAGCCAATCAGGAAATAGATTGAGAGATGCTAGGCAATCAGAAGCTTAAGCAAACACATTGTGGGCGGTGTTCTGCAGGTATCGGGTTAGGCTGTGCATTAGTTCGTACGAGAGAGATTTTTTACTTACCCCCGCAGTGGAACGCATATGCGTTCCAACAACAGGAAGTTCGGCATTTGGAACGCAAGTTTGCGTTCCAAATGCCGAACTTCCTGTGTTGGAACGCATATGCAGAAGTTGAAGCCGAGGGACCGGACACCAGGTAAGTTCACCCGTGTATAAGCCGAGTGCCCTTTTTTCAGCATACAAAAGTATGCTGAAAAACTCGGCTTATACACGAGTATATACGGTACTTAGATTTTGCTAAGGCCTTTGATACAGTGCCACACAAGAGGTTTACAAAATAAGGGAGCTGGGTCTAGGAATCAACATTTGTACTTGGATCGAAAACTGGTTAGAGAATAGGGAACAAAGAGTTGTGATAAATGGAACATTTTCTAATTGGTCAAAAGTCTTAAGTGGAGTACCTCAAGGTTCCGTGCTGGGGTCACTCCTTTTAAATATATTTATTAATGACCTTGGTGATGGTTTAGAGAATAAAGTTTCTATTTTTGCAGATGACACTAAACTATGTAAGGTAATAAAATCAAAGCAAGATGTAGCTTCTCTACAGAGGGGACTTAAATAAACTGAAGGATTGGGTGGCCAAATGGAATATGGGGTTTAACATAGATAAATGTAAGGCTATGCATTTAGGGATCAAAAACAAGAATGCAATCTATAAATTAAATGGAATTAATTTAGGAGAATCTATAATGGAAAAGGATTTGGGAGTGCTCGTAGACAGTAGACTTAGCAATAGTGCTCAATGTCAAGCAGCAGCTGCAAGGGCAAATAAAGTATTGTCATGCATAAAAAGGGGCATAGATGCAAAGGAAGACAGTGTAATTTTGCCACTGTATAAATCGTTGGTAAGACCTCATCTTGAATGTGCAGTACAGTTCTGGGCAACACTCTATAAAAAAGATACTTTGGAACTAGAAAGGGTTCAGAAAAGGGTGACAAAATTGATAAAGGGTATGGAGTCATTAAGTTATGAGGAAAGGTTAGCCAGTTTAGGCATGTTTACTTTAGAAAAGAGGCGTCTAAGAGGAGATATGATTACTATGTATAAATACATTAAGTGTCAATACAGAGAACTTTCATGGGAACTTTTTTACCCCAAGAACTATACACAGGACACGCGGTCACTCCCTAAGGTTATAGGAGAGGAAATTGCACAACCAGCAAAGGAAGGGATTCTTTACAGTAAGGGCAGTCAAGATATGGAATTCATTGTCAGGGAAGGTTGTGATGGCAGATTCAATAGATATATTTAAAAAAGGGTTAGCCAAATGTTTAGCGGAAAAGTGTTTCCAGGGATACCACCATTCATTAAAATAAAGGATAGTAGTGGATATAGGGTAAAAAATAGGATTGCAATATTGGGTCTGGGGGGATCTTCACAATTGAAACAGATTGGCAGTTGCTTACTCTGGATCAATTTCAAATATAAGTACAGGATCGCAGGAGATCCAAAATAGGTTGAACTTGATGGACTGGTGTCTTTTTTCAACCTCATCAACTATGTTACTATGTTACTATGCAGGGTGGGACTGGGACTAAAAATCAGCCCTGGCATTTAAAGCACACAGGCCCACGTGTTGTGGCTCCATGCACTATATTGTTGCACGCTGATGCTGGCGCAGTACAACATGATGTAGTATGAGTGTGTGAGTATGAGTGTGTGTGTGGGGGGGGGGTTATTTATTTCTCTTAATGACCGTCAACATTACATTATTAGCACCCCAATTACATCAATAAATACCATGACAATACATTATTAGTACCCAAATTACAGAAATAAATAACACCCCCACACACACTCATACTACATCAATCACCCCCCACATTACAGCAACCGGCATCACCCCCCACATTACAACATCCAGCATCACCCCCCACATTACAGCGTCCAGCATCACCCCCCACATTACAGCATCCAGCATCACCCCCCACATTACAGCATCCAGCATGACCCCCCACATTACAACAACCGACATCACCCCCCACATCACAGCGTCCAGCGTCTCCCCCCACATTATAGCATCCAGCATCACCCCCCACATTACAGCGTCACCCCCCACATTACAGCAATACCCTCTCCTACTTATTAGCAATACTAAGCACCAAACACACTACAACATTGCCACCACCACGCCACCCCATACTACAGCAATACCACCAATTATACAGACGCCACTGTAGGAAACAATGTTTTGCTTTTTTCAAATCTCCCACAAAATAGCAACAACGAACAGAGTACTTACACACACATATAGGTAACAGGTACCCTTTTCCCTCAATTAAATAGTAATGGCAGAATTTTCATGAATCATTCCACATGAAATAAAACTAACATATATCTAAAAAAAACATAACTATTGAATGATCAGTTGAACCCACACGGCCGCATTAAAAGTATTTCCATCTACAGCAAAATGTCAGAGAAAAATATTTTTGTTTTACTACAGTAATTGGATATGCGTCTTTTCTATTCATTTTAAATAACACAGTATATAAATTAAGGGAGATAGAGGAGGTGGGTGAGAAATAATTGGATGTGATCCATCAGTTTGATTAGATAGGAAACATTTAGATTATTTACCTGGAGACGTCTACCCCCTTGACTCACAGGCAGGGCTGACAAGAGGAATTTTGGGCCCTGATACAGCAACTTCTTTGGGCTCCCATCATATTCAACAATGAAAGATTTGCCTTTGGCAGAAGTTCATATGATGCCACACCGTAGTGTGCCCAGTTCATATTATGCCACATCGTAGTGCCCCAAGGTCATATTATGCCACATAGTATTACCCTCAATTCATATTTGGTCATGCAGAAGTGCCCACAAATCATATTATGGCATAGTAGTGCCCCCAAAACATATACCATACAGTAGTGCCCACAAATCATATTATGTCACAACAGTGCCTCCAAATCATATTATGCCACAATAGTGACCCCAAATAACATTATGCCATAGAAGTGCCCCCAAATCATTAGTAAAGCCCAGACAAAAAAACTTATTCACAAATAAAAATTGGTACAGCATATCAGATACTGAGTGTGAGTCCCAAGAGCAGCTTAATAAATCATTTACAATGCAAACAAAAATAGATATATTGACACAATTACAGATAAAATTTATGACAAGCAATGTTTTTTCCTCTTAATTAAAAATCTCTGTACAGATAAATATGCAAAAAACATTACAGCGCAATAATGAGCAATACATAGTGTTAAACATTATTGGATACGCTGTAGTGTCCCCAGTTCAAGAAAGGATGGTTAAAAACATATTGCACACGAGAAAATATATGAACTTACCTGATTAGGGCATCCTGTGTTCTGTTCTCCTACTGGGCGTGCTGGGCGAGGAGGGATCAGCAGCTCTCAGCTCACACAGGCAGTCGGGAGCAGAAATAGAGGGCAGTGGTCGAAGCAGAAATTTAGAAGTGGGGGTATAGAAACTATAAGTGAATGGACTACGAAGGCTTGATTTTTTATTTTTTTTAACACTTGTCCCCTCTGTGCATTTCCATTCTTCATTACTTCTTGTGTTTTATGATAGCTGCATCCCTGACATTCAAATTTTTAAGAGGTCTCTCCCTTTACACTGTCTTTTACCTATGTCCCTGCACCATCTTCTCCTTTGTCCCTCTCACTTAACCCCCTGCACCACCTTCTCCGCTGGCTCTCACACATCTTCCTGCACCCCATACCACCCTGGCTCTCTCACCCCCTCTCCCAGCGCCCCCTTCCCCCTGGCTCTCTCACCCCTTCTCCCAGCGCCCCCTTCCCCTTTGGCTCTCTCACCCCCTCTCCCAGCACCTCCTTCCCCTTTGGCTCTCTCACCCCCTCTCCCAGTGCCCCCTTCCCATTTGGCTCTCTCACCCCCTCTCCCAGCACCCCCTGGCTCTCTCACCCCCTCTCCCAGCACCCCCTGGCTATCTCACCCCCTCTCTCAGCGCCCCCTGGCTATCTCACCCCCTCTCCCAGCACCCCCTGGCTATCTCACACCCTCTCCCAGCACCCCCCCCAAAAATCACGGCACCCCTCGTGAAAATCGCGGCACCCCCCCGAAAATCGCAGCACCCCCTCGACCCAAAAATCGCGGCCCCCCTTCCCCCCTCTTCAGTAAAAAAAAAACCCCCAAAAAAACAGGAAACTCACCAGTGCACAGCATAATGTGGGAGGGAGCTGAGGAGCGTGCAGCAGAGGTGGCTGATTCCTGGGAGGAACCAGCCACCAAGAAGACGGGAGGAGTCGAGCCTGCCCATCCAGCCATCGGCCCTTCTGGCATTTGCCAGAAGTGCCAGATGACCAGTCCGGCTTGTTACTATGAGTAAGATTTGCAATTCACTGTTGGCCCCTCCTCCTGTATCTATCATAATCCTGCTTTGAATTACTGACACAATGAATTTGAATGTCAGTGAGTCTATTAATATAATGATGGGGGCAGACAGCCAAGAGGAATTTCAGGTCCCGTTGCAGGAACTTCTTGGGGACCCTTCCTTAGCCACAGAAGGGGCCGTGGCCACACCCAATTGGTGGTTCCTCCCACTACACAGGCAAGCCAGGGCCCTCAGAATGGGGGCAAGAGGTGGTACGACATAGTTCTCTGCTGTAGCCTTCTTCATATCAGGTCCCCTGCAGCACAGAGGACACGGGTCATTGATGGGAAACTACTACATGTTAGATCAAGTGAAACAGTGTTTACTTTTCTAAAATTTTCCAGCCAAAATGTCTAATTATGCGTTATAATTTTTCGCCCAAATTGGCAATAAATTAAACAAATGGGTCAATTTATCAAGTGGTGAAAAGGCTCTTTGTCTTATTTATGAAATGGTTAACGCTAGAGAAATCATATTTTTCTCCAATGCTAACCTAATTACTGGCCCTTACAGCTGTCCCCACAGACCTTTACGAGGATAGCATGATTAATTAATTCATCAAGCTGCAAACAGCAAAGCTTTTCAACGCAAAATAACGCCAGTTAATGGTATTTTTCTATGGGATCCAGCTCCTGCTTCGCTGAACCCCACTCGGGAGAAAGTGCTATGAGCTTACACATAGTTGGCAGCTTTAGGCTGCTGGTGAAGCAGTAAATTACCTCCCCTAATAGGGGGATCTGGGAGCGGTTTGAAGCAGTACAAATTGAGGGCTACGTACTGGGTCATCAGGTCCAATGTTATTCTCAGGAGGTCAGTGATAACCCCCCCAAACAAAGGCAGGTCTGGGCCCACTGTTAGACTTTTTAGCAATGGAGCCCAGATAGGCAAAGCTTTAAACTAAGGCTAGGTACACACTGCAAAAACTTATGACTAATTTGCTATCACTAACGATTTTACAAACGACTGAAGTTCCAATCAGTCTGCCGATTCATGTGCACACACTATACACGATTTACCTTCAGATCTGTGGTCTGGTCCAAGAGCAGTGTAGTCGGTCATTCCTGTCACACTGATTAAGGTTGGGTACACACAAAATAAACTTCCGCATGACACATTCTGTGTATACTACCCATGTGTACAGCAAAACATTAAAATATTATAAAAGTGCTACAGGGCTCCTCCTATAGGCTACAGGAGCCCTGTAGCAGCAAATCACAGATCACAGAGGGCCAGGGTGGCTCCCATGAAGTAGGTAAAAGTGAATAAATATATAAATAAATATTTATAAATGTGTGTATATATATATATATATATATATATATATATATATATATATATATATATATATATTTTATTTTTATATACTGGTGGCTTGCCCACCAATACAATGGGAGCTTCCAATACAGTAGGAGGCTCCCATTTAGGCAGGGCATGAAATCCCCCCACCCCTGCAGCCATTATTGCAGACAGGAGCAAAGGCACAGCAATAAGAAAGAATGAGAGAAATTACAATCACTTTTATTTAGGTAAGTGTATGTTTAGTTTTTTAATATTATCTTTTTAATCTTTATTGTAAAACAAAATGGCATTTTCTTGTGTATGTGGGCGAATAGATAATCGTACAAATAGTGTATAGTGCTATTTGTATGATGATCTATTAATAGTGCTTGTTAAATAGGTTCCCCCAACAGGGAGGTTAACCCCAGCGATCGCCAGCGATAACCACATTAGTATTTTGCGCAGCAAAACCGAGCCATTTTGCTGACAAAAACATCAGTTTTTTAAAGCAAAATGGCTTCTTGCACTGTATTAAATCAGCCCCTGGGTTCAGTACTGTAATAGAACATTATTAAATAATCTATTGCTAAACCCCCCCTCCCAGCTTCACGGGCGAGCCGGCAAAAGCATGTAAACATGCTAAACCCGTTGTACAGCACCGCGCGAGAGCTGTATAGACTAGAGATGGTCACTGACCCCCGTGTTTTGGTTTTGTATTCGGTTTTGGATCTGAATTACCTTCGTGTTTTGGTTTTGGTTTTGCAAAACCGCCCTTGCGTGTTTTGGTTTTGTTTTTGGTTTTGTTTTGCTATTTTTGAAAAATAAATAACCTTGTTTAGTGCTCCACCAGTTTCTTAGATAAGTGAGGTAATTCTAAAGCTAATAAATTATGAAAAAACAGTTGAATCCCTGGTAGGCCGTCCTTGTCTGCAAATTATACAGTCAAACCTGGTTGCCTACCTCCTCCATCTTTGATTATTGGCAATGTAGCCATCATCTTTGGGTGTATATTAGACCCTACACTTGTAGTTGAATATAACAAAAAGCAGCCTGCACAGACTGTGGAGCTAGAAAGTAGAATTAAATGGACCACTGTACTTTGGTGGCTATCTAAGCCCCCCCACCCTCCACTTGTAGTTGAATATAAAAAAAGCAGCCTGCATAGATTGTAGAACTAGAAATTCGAATATACAAAGAAATGGACAAAGGCAGTTTGGTATCTGTCTGCATCAGATCCCCTCTCCACTAGGAATAAAATAGAAAACTATTCAGCCGTTGTATAATCTAGAATATAAATAGAAATTGAGAAAGGCAATTTGGTATCTGTCTGCATCATAATCATCAACATCCTCATTAGCGCCCTCGTCACCTCCATATATCTCCCCCTCATCCTCTTCTATTTCCAAAGTGGCATCCTCAATTTGTGTATCAGCGGCTACACTCGGGCTGTTCAGGTACACATCAGCAGAACTGCTGAAAGGGTCCTTCTTTATGGGTACACTAACAAAATGCTCACAAATAAACATACCACTGTTGGATGGACTCTCCACAGGGATCGGTGTCATTTCTGATTCAGAGCAAACATTATTCTCTAATGCCTTACTGTTATCTTGCAGCTCGGCTTTGACGCGTAACAGTAGTTGTGCACCACTTGTAGGGTCGGTAACATTTTTGGATCTGCCACTAATAGCCAAAGGTGAAGGCCTCATTCTCTCTTTGCCACTGCGTGTGTAGATTGGCATGTTGGCAATTTTTTTTTTATCGCCACTTAACTTTTGCTCAGTAACACTTTTTTTTCGCTTCAACACAGTAAATTTTTTTGGGTTTTTTGTTTTTTGCACTGATTTGGAAACACTCTGTTGTTTGACATCGCCTTGGCCAGATGACGTATTGGGAACACTAACATCAGGACTGGTGACAGAACCTGGTTGCTCATTCTGATCATATGTGGACTGCTTTGAATCCATTCTGAGCGCAAAGCACTTGTAGTGGTAAAAATTATTTTGTAAGATGCTGCTGACAGATATGACTTTTGACAGCCAGAAATATTTATGCACAATTATGGGGGACACCCCAAAAGCACTGGGGAGTGCTAAAAATTAGTTGGTAGATACTGCTGACAGATATGATTTTTGACAGCCAGAAATATTTATGCACAATTATGGGGGACACCCCAAAAGCACTGATGAGTGCTAAAAATTAGTTGGTAGATACTGCTGACAGATATGATTTTTGACAGCCAGAAATATTTATGCACAATTATGGGGGACACCCCAAAAGCACTGGGGAGTGCCAAATATTAACAAAAAAATAATAAACCTCTATCCTCCTCTCTTCTCTAGCGATTTTTGTTAGAGCAATTGCAAGAAGAATATTGGATTCTCTGTCCCTGCTCTAATCAGCCTGTGACTACACCCTGCTCTCTCCCTCTGTCAAATGGCGATGGATTGCTGTGGAGGCGTGTATTTATAAAGTTGAAGTATCGCGAGAACCGAGCCCCGAGATCCGATGACGTCACAATGACGTTCGGCCTCGATTTGGATTCGGAACGGGCGGGAGAGTACCGAGCTGCTCAGCTCGGTACTCGGATACCCAAAGTTCGGGTGGGTTCGGTTCTCGGGGAACCGGACCCGCCCATCTCTAGTATAGACTATCACTGGTGAAATGGAGCAGAAGCTCCTCCCAGGTATAGCCAGACAGTGGAAATCGTCACTGCCGCCCTGCGGCTGAACGGTGAGTCCCAATAACACTGGGCGTTCAGATAATTATATATAAAAATATAGGATATATATTCTTTATTTAAATATACTATATTTGTTACTTTAATTGTATTTTACAGTTACTGGGTACTATATAAACTGAAAGTTACCTAGATGGTATATGATTGTTTTTATCAGTTGGAGCAGCATTGTATACTTAATGTGCATTATCAATGCTAGTGTCAATGTGCGGTATCAATGTTAGTTTGACGTGCGGTATCAATGGTATTTTGAAAAACAATTTGACTAGATTAAAAAAGTGTATGTTGAAGGCTCATTGTTTTTTTTTTTTGTTTTATTTTAGTAGTCCTGAATTTGCCCCCCCCCCCCTAAAAATGCTGCTTTTCCATATATATATATATATATATATATATATATATATATATATGTATGTGGGTCGCTACTTCTGGGCCAGTGCCATGTGCTTGACCCCCGGGCTAAAATTTGCCAGCCCTCCCCTGCTAATAGACCAATGATATTACTTATAAAAATCTAAAGGAGGGAGAATATTTAAAAAAATAAATAAATCAGAAGTTACTTGCTGTGAATTGCTATATTTTGATGAAAGTATGTCCCGTATCCCAAGTCATTTGAATAAACTGATCTGCTAGCAGTAATGTATGTGTCTATGGAACAACAGACATTTTTATATGAGTTTTTAAATCCACACTTTCCCATTTGACATGCTTGTTGAAGAAGCACTCGTGTGTACTTTACTTTTTTTTATTGCTAATAAATACTTGATTTATTTAAGTCTCTGCATGTATAGACAGTGCTCTTGAAACATGTCTTTCTGTGTGCTGGCTCTTGGTTATAGAATGGTGGATTCTCTGAGGATTGGGAAGAAAGAACTTATATTCTAGTAGAACAATATGAAAAATACACTGCTGGTGGATTTGTGGCAATACAAAAGACTGTGCAGAGAGACTTTGAAATGTTTGTTCTAGTTATGTGCTCAGCTTATCTCCTTGAATATGGTGCTCTGCAGGAAAAAATATTTGTATTAAGTTGTCTATTTTCCTCTTTTATTGATAAAATAATGTTAAGCTGTCATTACAATTTTTTAAGCAACTTAATATAGGATAAATGCCTCTGTTCAATTGTGTTCAGTATTAAAAATGCCCTCCAGTGGGAGAGAATGGAAATGCCCTTTGCAGTTTATTGAAGATTTTGAGGATCATTTACAACAAGTGCAGAACAAAAGCTGATTTGTATGGCTGCTTTTCTGAGACAATTTGACTTATTTGCTCACAGAGTTGGTTGCAAAATGGGAGTTAGCGTATTTCAGCTATTTCTGTCCGCCTCAGCATCATATGCATTGGTTTCTGACAAGTCATCTTCGTTAATATAAGGATTTTTATACCAGTTTGTGTAATAAAACTTTGCTAGAGGATTCTACATGTGTGACCACTTTTGTAGCTTGTCGCTTTTCTCTAAGTCAATTTTAAATCTACAGATAAGCGATCTTTCATTTTATCAATTGTACGCAGTTTACATATAAAACTTTTTATATTATATGGTGTTTTGAAGTATTACACCATGAGTGCTCTCCGGCTCTGTTTATTTTGTCATTCTTCAGTCTGCTCCTTTCAAGTTACAGAGTATAAATATAAATATATATATATATATATATATATATATATATATATATATATATATATATATATATATAATTAATAAACAGGTACCATCTATCTCCTGGGTATATGGCGGTGTACCGCAGCAGAGGAGTCAGAAGTCCAAGATTTTGGTACAATTTTTTTGTCCAGTTTTGTTAAAAATGAAAACTTCAAAACACCTTGTCTGTCCAACACTAACTAAACACAGGAACACCTTCTCTCGTGTAAGGAACCTTGTGTCCCACACATACAGAATACAGTTCTTACTGGTCACCATTTACGGTGTGTTTCCGGAGGCAACCTAGGTCTGAGAGAGACAGAGGAAGCTGCCTAGAAGATTTTTATTAGCACCCCTTGATTGGCAGCTGGAAAACCCGAAATGGAACCCACTCTTTCTCCATTTATACCCTAAGGACCCTTTATCAGATTTTCCTACAGCTGAAGACACTCTGGGAAGCTTTTCCCATATACACGCAATTTCCCCTGGGTTTAAAAGCATATAAAACAGACAGCTGCGGCATATACACTTGCCATTTGCCATTTTCCCAGTGCTTATATATCATATACACATAGTATACAATCAAGATATCTAAATGGTGCTCAACCTAGTAATTGGAATTATTAGGACTTTAAACAATCAGTTCTAAAAAAAACACCTCCACAATAGGGTGTGGCAGCCAAACTTCCAAAATACCGGACCGTATATCCGGGAGACAATACAAATGAATAGGAGAGGAAGGACGGCACCTTCAGGTGTATAGATCACTTTAAATATACAGAATCTAATATAAAGATTATCACATAGAACAGACAACCCAAACAAGGATGTGATTCTTATTATTGCCACAAATGGTCACCCGATGTGTATTTTATGTATTAATATTGTTACATGACAATCTAACAGCAGAAGTCCCAACAAAGTAATTCCTAATTCCTCCTGATGAAGTTTCAGATAAGAAACGAAACGCGTTGAGGCCTAATTACTCTCATCTGTATTAAGGTGTCACTGCTCACCTCTTGCTCTGTATAGAGATTTTAATCCTGCATTGAGCTTTTGTGCAGAGACTTTATGTACCTACTGGGGACTTAACTTTGGACCTGTGAACCTGCTTTCATGCAATACAGATAATATTATTTATATTATGTCTATTGGGAGTTTGTATTTTATATTTTATGCAGATTAAATTATTATCTGCAAAATACTACACCATATGGTATTTTTTATTCTATTTTCCCTATCTGGTGAGCGGACGAGATACTATTAAAATGATGGGGTGGTCATATTCATGACCAAGAAACACCTACACAGAAAAGCGGTATATTGTCTTTTCTTGGTGAATGGAGGCAACACTGTGAACAGAGGAGCGGTCTTGTGAATGGCCAAGCAGCGGTCACACAGATAAGCTGATTATTTTTATATTTCTGGTACACATGTATTATTAGAGCTCCGGGCTATAGACCTGTCGGGGTATATCACACTGTACGTTTTCCTACTAATTGTCTGCACTGAAGCATGTTGGGACTTCTGCTGTTGGATTGGAACTTCACAATAACCTAACAATATTAATACATGAAATACACATCGGGTGACCATTTGTGGCACCAATAAGAATCCCATCCTTGTTTGGGTTGTCTATTCTGTGTGATAATCTTTATATTAGATTCTGTATGTTTAATGTGATCCATACACCTGAAGGCGCCGTCCTTCCTCTCCTATACACATATACACACATACATATATATATATATATATTTATAATATAAATGTCTAGTGGCGTGTGTTAGTCTGTCTGTGTGTGTGTGGAAAATATAAAACCAAGCTGCAGCGCCACCTGCTGGGCGGAGTTATACACTGACCTACTAAATTCTTAGTGTGTGTGGAAAAAAAAAAATCAGAAAGGGCTGATTTAGGTATACTAAGATGTTTTTAATTTGTTAATTTAATTTGTTAATTGTTAAAAGTGTTTATAAAGATTTTAAATATATATATATTATATATATATATATATATTTCTTGAAGGAGAAGTGACAGTTGGGAGTGGTTGGTGGTTGCCGGGGGTGACAGTGGGGCGTGGTTGGTGGTTGAGGCCTGGGCTATGGCCCAAATGCATGACAAGAACCCTTTTAACACCTTAAGTAGCTTGATTTGACTAGAATGCATGAGTATCATGCACGGGTTAACTTGTATATATATATAATCCTAAGGAAAATTGCAGTAAAAATGAGTGACTACTCTTGGAATTAAAGTCTGGGTTCTGAGTTTATTGTTTAGTCTATGACATCAAAGTAATGTGAGACCACAAAGAAACTCTAATTAGAGTATTGACGACTGACCATTAAACCAATGCTAGCTACAGTCCAAATCCCATGAGGCTGCAGGTCTCACATTATCCAAGTAGACTGAATAAATTATCCACTTAATGCTTATATTATCCATATTTCTGACATACAATATCTTTAATTTGTTAATACAGTCAAACTATCTGGTGAATTATTAACAAACCCTTTGGCCGTTTGTAATTTTGATATGTAATATTCAGTAGCCAACTACTATTCTGACATGAAAGTAAGTATCTGGTTGGCTACCAAAGGTTATAAAATATGAAGCTACAAAGTAGGCACCAAAACGGATTCAATGTTTCTTATAATACATTTTATGCAATTTGTGATGAATATCCATTATATGTGATACAATAGAGTATTATTTAAATCTGCACTACCACCTACTTGGCAGAACATTTAAGTTTGGCACTTTATAATGGTTGTGGACTGGGTGTGTGCACATGAGGACCAATCAGAAGACACAATTATGGATATTGATTCACCCTCCTGCTGATATACAGCCTCCGCATTGTCACACAACCCCAGACGATCTAGCTGCATAAAGCATCCCTGAGAGATGGAGGGAACAAGTTGTTGCAAGTAATGCAGCTTTAAGAAATAATGGTCTTAATTTTAATGTAAAATAAGGAATAATCACTAACCAATATCTATGTGTTTAGGACCAAAGCATTCTGTGTTCTGTACCAAAGTGGCTGTGAAGGCAAAAAACTGCTAGCCTACTATGAGAACTGATCTCTGCAGGAATACAGTCATGGGCCCAGCCTGCAAACATACTCTAGTCATGGGCACTAATAATATATGCACCAACGTCTCCTAGCGTAGGGCACTGCTGGTCTACTATGGACATCTACCTTTGTCTAATATAGTCACCAACATTGCTGTCATGTATCTATTGGCATTGCTGATATATTCAATATGGGGACACTATTTGTATCATCACTATGGAAGTGCATATGCCAATATCAATATGAGGCATTGTTGGCTTAAAATATTTGAGCAATTCTGGAATAATTAAAAGATGAGCAATGTTTTAACCAGTATGAGCAAAATTATGTAGTAGAACTGCTGATCTAAGCCTGCATGAGGCACTCCTAATATAATGTGTATAACACTGTGGATATCAGAGGATTGTACAATTGCAACCTTGAGTACGGCCTTGTTTGTCTTAAATCAGCTCTACCATTGTTAATTAAGGTAAAATGTGCACAGTGTACATATGCATTATCAGCAATGAGCTAGCTTAGCATTTAACCCTTCTTTTGCATTTTCAAATATCACACACGACACATCACATATATAAGTGTCGTAGCATTTGGCAGAGTGATTTGCACTTCACTAGCAAGTTTTACTAGTAATGAACACTTCTCCACTCCTAAACTCTATTAAACACTAAGGGCTAGATTTACTAAGCTGCGGGTTTGAAAAAGTGGGGATGTTGCCTATAGCAACCAATCAGATTGTAGCTTTCATTTATTTAGTACCTTCTACAAAATGACAGCTAGAATCTGATTGGTTGCTATAGGCAACATCCCCACTTTTTCAAACCCGCAGCTTAGTAAATCTAGCCCTAAGAATCATTTATAAGTGCAAAGGCGCAGTGCAAACTCTGTTTTGTAACATCACACATTTACTTTTTCACGAACGCACGTGTATTTATGTATAAGTATAGAAAGTAGAGATGCTCACTGACCCCCGTGTTTTGGTTTTGGATCTGGATTACCATCGTGTTTTGGTTTTGCAAAACCTGCTTGCTGAGTCTGCTCATATGTGCACTGCTTTGAATCCATTTTAATGAGGCCAAGCACTTGTAATGCAAAATATTCAATAGATACTGCTGCTAGATATGACTTTTAACCAGGCAGAAAATTATTGTTTCACACTGGGGAATATGGGGCACCACAAAGCACTTGTAGTCAGGGCCGGTGCTAGGGTCCATGGCGCCCTAGGCATTTTTACAAAATCAGATCCCCACCCCCCCCCCCCCTCAAAAATCGGCGCCCTCCTCCCCCCTCACCCCGTCTTTCCTTACCTTGTCTCACCACCGCCACCTCTCTGCTCCGTCTCCTCCCTTCCACTCACTGACACTAGTGAGTGGAGGGGTGGAGACGGAGCAGAGAGGCGGCGGTGGTGAGCAATAGCCTCTTCCCCCCTCCCCGTGCATCTGAATGCTGTGCGGCGGCCGTGACAGGTATGGTCAGCGGTCACCGCACAGTTTTAAAGTCATTTACCATTCTGTGGCGTCCTCCAGGCGCCCTTCAGAGCCCGGCGCCCTAGGCAAGTGCCTAACCCTGCCTAATGGGAGCTCCGGGCCTGCTTGTAGTGCAAAATATTTTATAAATCCTGCGGCTAAATATGACTCTTGGCAGCCAGAAAAATTTGTGTTTCACACTGTGGAATATGGGACACCCCAAAGCACTTGTAGTGCAAAATATTGTATAAATACTGCTGCTAAATATGAATTTTGACAGCCAGAAAAATTATTGCTTCACACTGGGGAATATGGGACACGCTAAAGCACTTGTAGTGCAAAATATTGTATAAATACTGCTGCTAAATATGACTCTTGGCAGCCAGAAAAATTTGTGTTTCACACTGTGGAATATGGGACACCCCAAAGCACTTGTAGTGCAAAATATTTTATAAATCCTGCGGCTAAATATGACTCTTGGCAGCCAGAAAAATTTGTGTTTCACACTGTGGAATATGGGACACCCCAAAGCACTTGTAGTGCAAAATATTGTATAAATACTGCTGCTAAATATGAATTTTGACAGCCAGAAAAATTATTGCTTCACACTGGGGAATATGGGACACGCTAAAGCACTTGTAGTGCAAAATGTTGAAAAAAAAAAGCCTCCTCTATCCTCCTCTCTTCCTGCTCTAACAATTGCTAATAGAATTGGTAATAGTAATAGAATTTAATAGATTTGAATTAAAATAATAATACAAAGAATAAGGTGTACATTTATTGCTCTGTCCCTGCACTAATACAGCCTGTGACCTAACCCTGCTCTCTCCCTCTGTCAAATGGCGATGGATTGCTGTGTAGGTGGGTATTTATGCTTTTCAAATATCGCAAGAACCGAGCTCTGAGATCCGACTACGTCATGATGACGTTTTGCCTCGATTTAGATTCCGAACGGACGGGAGAGTACCGAGCCTGCTCGGCGTGAAGCTGCTGCCACTATTCATGACATAGACGATGAAATGCCATCAACGTCGTCTGCCAAGGCCGATGCCCAATCTCCTAGTAGAGGGCATGTGAAATCCAAAAACCCAAAGTTCAATAAACAGTATTCAGAGGATTGGTGGCAGGGTTCCTAGTTGGCAGTGCAGCACAGCCATTTCTTTACCGTTCCAGGTGGGAATTCCTCACTCTGCTTAATTTGGGGTTGTGTGTGTGTGTGTTAGACAGTACCGGTAGAGTAGTACATGACACCCAGACTTAGGCTAGTTTGCACTGTTGAGGTCAGTGAGTGCCAAAGATCTCGCGCGTGCTGTTAGAGCTTAACATATAGTGAGTGGCCTACTATACTGGGGCTAGTTGAGTTGTAGTGTTGGGCTGTTCTGCTTATACCCTTAGGGGTACTGCAGTGTGCCGGATGGCAACAGCGGTAAAGAGATGAGCATCTGTTTGAATTCCCCTGGCTCTCACGTGGCGAGTTGCGTCTTTAAGGAGCACTTCTATGGGATAGTCAGCAGTCCCCGGTGTGTGGGCAGAATAAAATTAGCCGGCGATTGCGGAGGTGACTGGCATGATTCCTTCCTGGTCACCAGCTGGGACATTCCGGGTGTCTTTCCCCTTAGGGCTACAGGGAATTAGAGTAGCATTTAGGAGGTAAGTTTGGTGTTGTTCTATAGGTGTCCCCCATGATCAGTAAGTACCTGGGGTGCTGGGTAGAAATTATTTAGAGTTGCTGTCTTTCTTTCCTAGACACCTTTCACATGGGCTTCTGGGCCAAGATGATGGCGTCTGCAGCAGGACAAATTTTGCACCTGAGGAGCTGGGAGGATGGCTCTTGCTGAATGTTGGCTGGGAGCATGAATGAGAAAAAACTTATTCATCCACATGGAAAAAAATAAGATTTTGTTTTGCGGGACAAGATCATTTAGATTTGATAAAGAGATGGGGAAGGCACATTTAAGATGGTGATTCCTTTTTTTCTGGATGGTACCCAGCATTTTTCTCACTACAGGAGAATTTTTCCATGTTCTTTAAAGTGATAAAGGTCAGGTCTCAACCTGCACTTTCAATGCAATGAATTTTGTACCTTTCAGTCCCACTTTTACTGGAAAGCACATTTTTTTGTACGTTTATACCAATGTAAGAAAATATTAAAACACCTAATAAAAAGACATGTATTACATACAGTCATGATGTTCTTATGATTAATAAAATTATTAAATTAAATTGAGCTAAATCGAACATTTATTTGAAGAGAAAAATATGAGATTTGAAATGACTGCAAGTAGGTATTCCCAAAATAGTTGTTGGTTGGACTTTGAAGTAACATTTTTACAGTTTCCACAATATGCATTTTAAGGCGAGCACAAACCAGGTGCATCCTTCTTTTACGAGCGCAGTGCCAAGCCACACATAGTGGGTGTGTGCGCCTTGAAATGCACTTGGTAGATAAATAGGTGCATTTATACAAGTTAATAGACAGTGCTGATCTGTGTTTTTTCCGGCTCAGGAAGGATGCTTACTGACTGGGTATCAGTCTTATGGTCATGGTACTCTTTGCAACTGCAGAAATAGCATGGTCATCAGGCTTGACTATAGTAGATATCCTTGCCCTGTGCCCTGTCGCTGCTTTCCTCAAAGGTTGGGAAGACTTCTGTGATTTGCATGGTTGGACTTCTACTGGAATGAATGAGGAGAGTGGGTAGTTGGCAGGAAGAAGGTGGATCAGTGTCACATCAATGGTTTATAAACGGAGTGCACATCTCCCTCTTCACTTAACTGGCATCCATGTGGAGGAAATCCCACCCTTTATGTGTTTGTATGTGGGTACAGCATGGGCATAGGAGTGCTTTGTACTAAGTTGGTTTGCATTGTTTGCCATTGTTATATTAGATATCTATGTATATATTGCATACATTATTATGTATATTAATTATACCTCTAGAAGCATACTAAATTATTTTTTTCACAGCTGGTGTTGAAGATTTCAGGGAGGGTGTTTTAGTGGTCGTGATGTCAACAACTCACAATAGGAACTAAGGGGACTGTGTCAAGTGAGTATTGTGAGATCTCTCCCTGACCTGGCTTAACAGCAGTCCTGAAGGGCAATGTACAATTGGTCTACTGGTTGATCGGGAAAGTCCTTGATGGATCCTACTTCCTGCGGGCCCCATCCCCAGTGACTAAACTAGAACCAGTGCTCTTTGGTGTTGTTTCTATGTCGGTGTCTATAGAAAGTAAGCTGGCAGTGTATCTCATGAAGTCACTCTTCAGTGATGTGCATACAGAACAGGATTAACCCGAAGTCTAACTAGGCTAGAGCCCAGGGGCATCGGGCATCTGGGGGGCCCGCCAGCATTTATCGGGTCAGGGGCGTTGCCTGGGATGAAGTTAGGGGTGCACAGAATGGGGACAGACAAAGGAAATGGATAAGGGAAAGAAGACTGTGGGAGATAAGGGAAACATTGCACTATGGGAAGCAGGCAAAAATAGGCAGAGTCACAGGTGCAGTAATTAACCAGGAGGAAGGTTAACTCCTGCTGGTGAAGGGAAAATGATAATAGCAGCACCACTGATGAGAGAGAGGTACTGCAGAGCTGGTGTAAAATAAAGACAAAGTCCAAATACAATCCAGCAGTCAGGAACTGCAGAGGCAGAATAGCATCCCCATCATGGGCGATGCTGCGGAACAGCTGGAGGCAGATCCTGAGATATATATATATATATATATATATATATATATATATATATATATATATATATATATAGTGTTATATTTAGCAAGAGTTTGTGCAGTATTTAAATTGTGCTCTCTCCAACTAGCGATGTTATTATGTGGGCCCCTACCATAGATGCAATGATTTGTTGCATAATAAAGGCTGTGACCATTTTTTTCCCACATCACCATGATATGGTCTATAGTCATGTGTTTGCCACTCTCTGATGTGTACACACTTTTATACAATGCAGAGTGTATTTTACAATGAATTGTGAGAAACTAAACACAGACATGTTTGCAAATAATATATTATCCATAGATGTATTGATTTATGTCACCTTGGAGTTTATTCAGGAATGTATATTGATAGAAAAACAGTCAATTAACTGCTGCTCTCTGAACTGTTTGTGAAAGCCAACACTGAAAGTAAACAAATCGTAAAGGCTTAAGAAAGCCAATAATGTATGTGGTTGCAGAAGTAGTTTCCAAAAATTAAATACACACACCTGTCTTCTTCCAAACTTAAACCTGTAGATACATAGGTAAAAAATAATTTAAACCCTTGACTGGAAATACATAGTTATGTCTGTTTGCTGTACTCTAACATATATGCTATTCCCACATAGTCCGCGTAATTTACAATGTCATACAGTCTCTTGGTAGGGGGTTTACAGATTCAATGAACAGGGTCAATATTTATTCATATTTTTCTATTTGCTGGTTCCATTATTCAAAATGGTCAAGCGAAACATCACTGGACTCCATGACAAATGTGTGAAGTGATTTCCATCATTTAAGCAGCTTCCCACCTCTGCTACATTGCTAAAGCCATAGCTGACACAACACACAGAGACATGATTTATCCTAAACTAATTCCTTTAATGCACTTTGTACTCATGACAGTAGCATGAATTGTAGATATATTTCTATTCAAGGATTATTCAACCCAAAACTTAAATTTGAGGCTTCGATAGAAAATCCTAATAAAAACTAGAGATGAGCGCACTCGGATTTCTGAAATCCGAGCCCACCCGAACGTTGCCGATCCGAGACAGATCCGGGTATTGGCGCCAAATTCAAATCTGAAACTGAGGCTCTGACTCATAATCCCTGTGTCGGATCTCGCGATACTCGGATCCTATAAATTCCCCGCTAGTCTTCACTCGGGCATTGATCAGGGTAGAGGGAGGGTGTGTTAGGTGGTCCTCTGTCCTGCTATATCTCGTGCTGTTCAGTTAAGTTCTGTGCTGTTCAGTTAAGTTCTGTGCTGTGTTGTGCTCAGTCCAGTGGTGCTGTGTCTTGTGCTCTGTGCTTCTAAGGGCATAGTTATTTCCCCAATATTCCCAAGTGTTTAAAAAAATAAAAAAAAGTTATTTAAAAAAAATACAAAAAACTAATTTTTTTTTTTTTTAATTACAACAAAATTTGCACAACCAATCCTGCAGTATAAGCCCATTGGTACTGCAATATTACCAAGTTCACACATTCAGCAGTAAAAGTCCAGTGGTTCTGCAATATTACAAAGTTCACACATTCTGCAGTATCAGTCCAGTGGTGCTGTGTCCTGTGCTCTGTCCTGCTGAGTTCAGTAGTGCTGCTGGGTCCTGTGCTGTGTCCTGTTCCGTCCAGTGGTGCTGTGTCCTGTGCTCTGTGCTTCTAAGGGCATAGTTATTTCCCCATTATTCCCAAGTTTTTAAAAAATAACAAAAAGGGCTGAGAGCGCCCCCCGCCAAGCAGCCCTCAACAGCGCCGAACCGGAGAAGAGGCGCCGCCGGCTGGAGGGTCTGGAAGATCCGGAGAAAGAGGAAGAAGACGGCGTGACAAGCTGAGATTCCTGCGCAGAGCAGGTAAGTGACTCAGCGTTAATTCGGGCACTAGGCCCGGGGCCACGGTCGGACCATTAATCAGAGCACAAGGCTCTGTTTGTAGCTGGGCAGAGGCCCATGGTGTGAAGGGCAGACTGCCCTGGTGGTGATGAGGTAGAGGCGTGGGAGCCTCGTGAGTGTAGGCGCGGTCCTGTGTGAGGTGAGCACACGTGGTTAGGAGGTACAGTAGAGCGGAGGCTCCTGTGGTGCTGTAGCAACCGGCTGGGTGGCTAACAGCGGTGTGCTCTGGTAAGTAGCTTACAAAGTACTGTATATTGTATTCTGTCTGTGCGGCGGGTATTGTTGAATTACAGTATTTTGGGTGTGCTACGTAGTTGTGTCCAGTGGCAAGACGTCAAGCCCCCATTAAAGGTAGGCTCTTGTTCCTGTGGTTTCCTGTGCTAACCCGTGCTGTGGGGACAAGTGTAGTTACCAGCATACACATAGTCAGGGGAGAACACACGTAGTTTTCCTGTCCCTTAGGTCCCCGGGGTCACCCTGGTACCCAGAGGGGGTGGCTGAGTGAGTTGGTGGCAGTGCAGCACACCTTGAGGCAGTTCCAGGGGCGGCCGTGGTTCTGATCAAGGGTCCTCAAGGCCGGTTCCGTGCAGGTGACCTGTGGTTCCGGACGTAGGGACACGTGTGAGATACCCGAGTACAGGCAGTCGGGCGGTTCAGTTCGATCGGCTGTTCCGTGTGGCAGTTGGCCCACGGGTTAGTGTGCTGTTCTACTGAGCCTCAGCCGGGCTTAAAGAACCGGTCCTTAGGGTCTGTGGGTGACCCCATAGCAAGAAGGCAGCTTCTTGGTACAACCTGGGTGAGGGGGTTAGGAACCGCCCTCCGGTTTAGTCCGTGAACACCGGCTGGTGTTCCCCGTAGTGTGTAAGTGAGCAGTTCCGTTAGTGCACCACACCTAGTTAGTCATAGTGGTTTGACTTAGTTGCGTTGCCGACCATTAGAACGTTGTTAGGGTCGGGTCGCTGTTGTAGTCAGTCCAGTTTTGTGGGTGCCATCTTAGTCTCACTGAGAGCGTAGAGGGAGGCTGTGTGTTCTTGTCATCCGCAGGAGTCGGGAAGGCACAGAGGGACCGGATCGGAAGTGGGAGTGTCCCGATGAGTATTAAGCTCGATTCCCCCTGTCGGTTAGGCCCTCACCGGCAGGTGTGTGAGGTACTTGAGGCGGGATTAGTCCTCGGACTAGTCTTGGTCTTAAGTGCCTGTAGTCCCCCGCGTCTTGGCAAGAACAAAGTGAGGAGGCGGCAAGTGAGCTTGGACTGACCGTGTCCTTGTTCTTTGCCGTAGTCTCGGACAGCCCTTACCTGGTAGGCACGGCCGTAATCTCTGTCTCTTCCGTAGAGGGACGTGATTGGAGGTGACGGGTTGCGGCTGCGGATCTGCTGGGATAGGATCGCAGCTGGGATATCGGAGGCGGACTGGAGGTGACCATCGTTTACAAGGTAAGTTCTTTTGTGTTGCGTCTGTCCCTGTCTTTCCCCGCAGGGGGCGTTACATAAGTCCAGTGGTACTGCTATTACAAAGTTCACTGATTCAGCAGTATAAGTCCAGTAGTACTGCTATTACAAAGTTCACTGATTCAGCAGTATAAGTCCAGTGGTACTCACCTGTGCCGCATATAATTTTTAAAGGCTTTGCCGAGTGTGTGTGGCTTAGGGGTACGCTCTCTTGTGCTACATATAATGGAAAACCAAAATTTGGCGGATAAAGTAGGGAAAGATCAAGACCCACTTCCTCCTAATGCTGAAGCTGCTGCCACTAGTCATGACATAGACGATGAAATGCCATCAACGTCGTCTGGCAAGCCCGATGCCCAATCTCCTAGTACAGGGCATGTAAAATCCAAAAAGCCCAAGTTCTCAAAAAATAGCAAAAAGAGAAACTTAAAATTATCTGAGGAGAAACGTAAACTTGGCAATATGCCGTTTACGACACGTAGTGGCAAGGAACGGCTTAGGCCCTGGCCCGTGTTCATGACTAGTGGTCCAGCTTCACCCAAGGATCTAAGCCCTCCTCCTCCCCCCCCCTACAAAAAATTTAAGAGAGTTATGCTGTCAGCAACAACAACAAAACAGCAAAGAACTCTGCCTTCTAAACAGATGACATCACAAATCCCCAAGGCGAGTCCAAGGGTGTTGTTGGTTGTGAACCCTGACCTTCCCATCACTGTACGGGAAGAGGTGACTCTATCCATCATTTGCAGCACGCCCTCTGCATATGCTGGAAGGATCACCCACAGTCCAGTTACAGATTTGGCTAATGAAGGTGTGAATGTTGTACACCGGGAGGAGGATATTGATGTAGCTGGCGCTGAGGAAGATGCTGATGATTATGATGCAGACAGATACCAAATTGCCTTTCTCAATTTCTATTTATATTCTAGATTATATAACGGCTGAAAAGTTTTCTGTTTTACTCCTAGTGGAGAGGGGATCTGATGCAGACAGATACCAAACTGCCTTTGTCCATTTCTTTGTATATTTGAATTTCTAGTTCTACAGTCTATGCAGGCTGCTTTATTTATATTCAACTACAAGTGTAGGGCGGGGGGGGCATAGATAGCCACCAAAGTAACGTGGTCCATTTAATTTCACTTTCTAGCTCCACAGTCTGTGCAGCCTGCTTTTTTTATCTTCAAAGTATTTATACTTACAAGCCTTGCAATCTAAATTAACTAGAGGTAGTGACGTGGTAGAACTCCAAAAGGCAGTTTGGAAGCCCCTGTACAAAGGACAATTCCATCTTGCAACTATTTTTTTGGCATTATGTGACCATTCAACAGTCGTTTGCCATGTTCTAAAAATAAAAGAAAATGCCAACAAATTCAATAAATTAAATCAAAAGTTAAATGCCCTGTCATTATTTAAAACAAGAGGTTTTGACGTGCTAGAATTAGTGTAGTGTTAAGATATTATAAACACTACACTTGGAACTTGGAGGAGGTATTGTGGCCCCGGTTTAAAATTGGGTACCGGGGCCACCCCACTACGCAGTCCAGATACTTGTTTGGTGGAATTCAGACCAGTTGAGGGTGTATTTATTTTATTGTGGCCCCGGTATCAAATTGGGTACCGGGGCCACCCCACTACGCAGTCCAGATACTTGTTTGGTGGAATTCAGACCAGTTGAGGGTTTTATTATTATATTGTGGGGACCACTCTATACCACTCTATTTAATACTTTAATTCTATTACTAATTCCCATAAAGAGGAACTGCCGCTTCTATTTAATACTTTAATTCTATTAGTAGTTACCATAAAGAGGAACAAAATAAACAAATTTTACCAAAAGTATAATATGACTTACAAACACTACACTTGAAAGATGGTGCCTTTAAATGAAAAAGTCAGTCTTCATTGCACGACTATGTGCAACAGGGACAGTTTTTTGGTTTACAAAGTCAACCAATAACACTTCGACCCTGTCTGTCTTTAACATACTTGATGGGATCTCAATGACGAATGGTCTGTACCATGGTTGGAGGTGGTATTGTGGCCCCGGTACCAAATTGGGTACAGGGCCACTCCACTATGCAGTCCAGATAGAGGTGTATCAGATATTAAACAACGTTGACTGTTGCTGCAAAATTTTTAAATAATATTGTGGGGAACACTACACTACGCAGTCCATAAACTGTTTGGGTGGAATTCAGACCCGTGTAGGGTTTTTTAATAATATTGTGGTGACCCACTCCTCTACGCAGTCCAGGTACATTATTCGGTGCGATTCATACCAGTTGATGGTTTTCTTATTATATATATTGTGGTGACCCACTCCTCTACGCAGTCCAGGTACATTATTGGTGCGAATCATACAAGTTCAGGGTTTTTAATTTATATTGTGGTGACCCACTCCTCTACGCAGTCCAGGTACATTATTCGGTGAGATTCATACCAGTTGATGGTTTTCTTATTATATATATTGTGGTGACCCACTCCTCTACGCAGTCAAGGTACATTATTGGTGCGAATCATACCAGTTGATGGTTTTCTTATTATATATATTGTGGTGACCCACTCCTCTACGCAGTCAAGGTACATTATTGGTGCGAATCATACAAGTTGAGGGTTTTCTTATTATATATATTGTGGTGACCCACTCCTCTACGCAGTCCAGGTACATTATTGGTGCGAATCATACAAGTTCAGGGTTTTTAATTTATATTGTGGTGACCCACTCCTCTACGCAGTCCAGGTACATTATTGGTGCGAATCATACAAGTTCAGGGTTTTTAATTTATATTGTGGTGACCCACTCCTCTACGCAGTCCAGGTACATGTTTTGGTGCGATTAAGACCAGTTGATGGTTTTCTTATTATATTGTGGGGACCACTCCACTACGCAGTCCAGAAAGATACCTCGTTGCAACGTATCATACAAGTTCAGGGTTTTTAATTTATATTGTGGTGACCCACTCCTCTACGCAGTCCAGGTACATTATTCGGTGCGATTCATACCAGTTGATGGTTTTCTTATTATATATATTGTGGTGACCCACTCCTCTACGCAGTCCAGGTACATTATTCGGTGCGATTCATACCAGTTGATGGTTTTCTTATTATATATATTGTGGTAACCCACTCCTTTACGCAGTCCAGGTACATTATTGGTGCGAATCATACAAGTTCAGGGTTTTTAATTTATATTGTGGTGACCCACTCCTCTACGCAGTCCAGGTACATTATTCGGTGCGATTCATACCAGTTGATGGTTTTCTTATTATATATATTGTGGTGACCCACTCCTCTACGCAGTCCAGGTACATTATTGGTGCGAATCATACAAGTTCAGGGTTTTTAATTTATATTGTGGTGACCCACTCCTCTACGCAGTCCAGGTACATTATTCGGTGCGATTCATACCAGTTGATGGTTTTCTTATTATATATATTGTGGTGACCCACTCCTCTACGCAGTCCAGGTACATTATTGGTGCGAATCATACAAGTTCAGGGTTTTTAATTTATATTGTGGTGACCCACTCCTCTACGCAGTCCAGGTACATTATTGGTGCGAATCATACAAGTTCAGGGTTTTTAATTTATATTGTGGTGACCCACTCCTCTACGCAGTCCAGGTACATGTTTTGGTGCGATTAAGACCAGTTGATGGTTTTCTTATTATATATATTGTGGTGACCCACTCCTCTACGCAGTCCAGAAAGATACCTTGTTGCAACGTTTTGGACTAATAACTATATTGTGAGGTGTTCAGAATACACGGTAAATTAGTGGAAATGCTTATTATTGAATGTTATTGAGGTCAATAATAGCGTAGGAGTGAAAATAAGCCCAAAAACTTGATTTTTTAACTTTTTATGCTTTTTTCAAAAAAAATCCGAATCCAAAACCTTAAATCCGAACCAAAACCTTTCGGCAGGTGTTTTGCGAAACAAATCCGAACCCAAAACATCGAGAAAATCCGGATCCAAAACACAAAACACGAGACCTCAAAAGTCGCCGGTGCACATCCCTAATAAAAACCAGGTCCCAGAAGATTATTTACTGGTGGTTCGACATTCAGACCTTTTAGTCGATCACTTGATGTCTTGTGGATGCCTGCTGTTGCTCAGTTTACTCCTACATACGGGAAGTGGGAGTGTATAGGAGTGAGCTGAGAAGTGGAGGGAGCACACTAAAGGGGACTTACTCTCTAACCTTTGTGGCTGCTTTGGTTTCTCGCCTTACTCATCTTATACTTTAGCATCAAGACACCACTCTAGAAAGACAAAAATAGCTTCTCAGCCCCTACCTTCCTGTTTCCAGTGGCTAGATCCTTTCACTTGTGGGTCCCACAGCATGACCTGTAAAGTTAACCTGTGGCCATCTAGTCAGGCTGGTAAGATCACCATTAAATCACATACTAACCTATAAGACTGTACATATGTACTATGCTCACTAAGAAGAAAAACAGAGGAATTCATTCTAAAGGCAGCAATTGCCCACCAATGTAGTATTAAATGGACATAGAGGGACTGAATGAATCTCTTTTTTTTCTAATTTAATCTATTATATTATTAGTAAACTATTTAATTGTATTATTTTCATTTTCACTATCTTCATTCACTCCATTTTATTTTTACATATATAAATAATATTTTATTTCTTGAACTATTATTACAGTACATTAATGCAATATTTAATTTCGATACTTTTTTAAATATTCTATCTTATTTCTGTCTCCATCCACACTATTTTTTTATTATTACTGACTGCTGTATTTTATGTGTTACTATTATTATCACTGATCCTAGGGGTGTGGGAAGAGCCTTTGTGCTGTCAACATGAGGCTGGGTACCCCCTAGGGAGGCGGGCTTTTTTTTGACGACCCCCTGCTGCAGGTTCCCCTGCTAGAGTGCCTGGCTGGCTAAGCATAGACCTGGTTGAAGGACTCTGTTACATTTATTTATTTTAACAATGTTTATTGCCGGCGGGTCCAGCAGCAGCATAGCTGCACCAGCTGGCATTGGTTTTTTAATGTTGGCATTGTGACCGTCGGCATTTTCACTGTCTGCATTCACAATGTCAGTATTTTATCTGTGTCGGGGAAATTGAAATATTGGCATTAAGTCTGTTACCATTTTCATGTCGGCAGGATAAGTGTTGGCACTATGTATAATATATAGGAAATATACTATCTGCATCAATAAGTTTTGTTTTATTTTAGCTTTATTTTTTAATTGTTTCTTTTCACAAATGCTAACCATACAGCTTCCTACTTACACCTATGTCTCCCTCCCTACTTTTCTTTTTTCTATTCTGCCTCCTCTTGTCTTTTCTCCTATTTTTCCCTTCATATGTTCCCTGCCTACACTATTTCCCAGTTTATTTATTTGTCATTATTATTTGAACCTATTTTGTTTTCTCCACCTCTCATAGCTTATATTTTTCCTTCTACTTCTCAACCCAGGCGACAAAACTCCTAGGCTTTGGTGCAACACCACTCCAATCATTATATAGTACAGGGGTCGGTACCCACCAGCACACGTGCCAGACATGGCCCACAGTGCCCTGTAGTCTGGCACTCCAGAGTTGCTTTCACTGCAGCACATCGCCAAAACTGAACTGGAGTGTATGTGCAGCAGTTCCTCCCGAGCTCCATTGCGGAATGGATGACCAGTGTGTCTGCAAGAGTTAAGTTGCGAACACAGCTGGCTAATGTGGCATCATATTAATTGGGGGCACTTATGTGAGGCATAATGTGAATTGTGGGCATTACTGTGGCATATTATGAATTGGGGTACTTATGTATGGCACAAATTTAATTGAGGCATTACTATGGCATAATGTGAATTGCAAGAAGTAATGTGATGCTGTAACAGATACTGGATTACTATTACTAATCTTGATTAGCGCTGGCTTACCTGAAGTGCGGAGTCTAACGATCTCCCCGGTGTTCACCAAGAACCGCTGCAAGGCGGGGTGGGCTTCGCTGCCAGGAGTCGCAGGTCGCGGTCCTCAGGTTTGCCCCAAGATGTAGTGCAGCGGAAGATGCGGAGTCAATCAAGCCGGGTCGGTACACAGGAATGGAGGCAGGCAGAATCAGAAGGCAACTCGGAGTTAATCAAGCCGGGGTCGGTACACGGGTCACAAGAGTAGAGGGATAGTCAGCAAGCCGAGTCGGTACACAGGGGTTGGAGAGCCAGGATAGTCTAACAAGCAGAGATTAGCACACAGGAAGACACAGGAGACTGGAAGACACAGCAATCCACGAAGCACAGGAGCCAGGAACAGGTAAGTGGTAACTTGTTGCTCTGACAAGGCTGCAGTGTCCAGGTGAGCTTAATATAGTCTGTGGATAGTAAAAGCCGCCTCCCAGCCACGATCATGTGACCAACCAAACCAGGAAGTGCTGCTGTACACAGAGACAGGAAAATCAGCAGCAGGAAAGCAAGTAAGTTTGTGACAATAATATGAACTGGGGGACTTTATTGTGTGGCATAATAAGAATTGGGTGTACTACTGTGTGGCATAGTACAATTACTTGATTAGGGGCACTTGTGTGGAAGAATATGAACCGGGGCACTACTCTGTGGCATTATATGAATTTAGGGTAGTACTATGTGGAATAACTCTTATTAGTATATTTCATTTATAAGGCACCACAAAGGGTCTGCAGCTGTGTACATGACATATACAAAAAGCAGTGATCCATATCACATAACATGGTATATGAACAAAATACAAAGTCCAGACATACTGAATGTATACAAAATACAGTTAACATGATAATCTATATCAAATTATTTGTGGGACAGTGAGTGAGAGTGATGGCAGTAAGTAATCAGTGAGAAGTAGGACTAAGCTTAAGAAAAGAGGGCTACGGAAGCAGGCCAAGGGGAACAGAAGGCAATGGAATATTCAAAGGAGAACACAAGGTAAGAGCCCTGCTTGTGAGAGCTTACATCCTAAAGGAAAGGGGGAGACAAATACGGTGGTACCAACTCGGGGTGAATGCTGGGTAAAGGGCGATAGGAGGAGTGCTGATAGACATGAAGAAATGAGTCTTAAGGACATGCTTGAAGCCTTTGAGAGTAGAGGCTAATCTGATGGTGCATGGGAGATCATTCCACAGCTGAGGAAGAGTTGAGCAAAGTTCTGGAGGCGGGAGTGAGTGGGAATTGGTGATCAGTGAAGTTGTGAAGTGGTGGTCATTGGCAGAGCGGAGGGGTCACTGAGGAGTGTAGGTAGAGATGAGGTTGCAGATGTAGGGGTGATGATTAACGGAGTTCTTTGAAGGTAAGGAGATTAAATTGAATTCTGTATGTCATGGGGAGTCAATTTAGGGACTGGTGGAGGGGGAAAGCAGAGAGAGAAAAATGATGTGGGCACCAGCATTGAGGATAGACTTAAGAGGGGCAAGGTGAGAGCTAAGTTAGGCAGACCAGAGAGAAGAAGGTTACAGTAGTCAAAACGAGAGATTCCAAGAATAAGTGAATAAGAGTTATGGTGCTTTCTGTGGTGAGAAAGGGCCAAATCTTTGATATATTCCGGAGGTGGAAGTAGCAGGATTTTTAGAGGGACAGAATGTGAGGTTTGAAGGCGAGAGAGGAGCTGAGGATGACCCCAAGGTAACGAACTTGAGGGACAGAAAGGAGGGTAGTGTTAACATAAATATAGAGTGGGGGAGGTGGGAGACCTGTGGAAGGGGGGGACACAATTATTTCAGTCTTGGAAATATTGAGTTTAAGAAAGCGCTGGGGCACCCAAAGTTAGATTGCCGTAGATTGGCATAATATGATTTGGGGGTACTACTATGTTGTATAATTTGAAGGTTTATTTGTTGGTCTCATTACTCTTAATAACTTGATATTAGTATAAAAAAAATAAGAAATATATATATATATATATATATATATATATATATATATATATACACACACATACATATATACACACATACAAGTGAAACCTGGGCTTGACTAGATTTTAGCCGGCACTCTGATAGAAAAAGGTTGCCATCCCCTTTTACATCAAGTAATCCCACACAGTGTGTCACAACGACAACTGGAAAAATCCTTTGAAAATTGAAATACACAAAATTCTCAAAGTAGCATGAAAGTAAAGCTATTTTTGTCTGGACTACTGTATGTAATGCATAGACAAGATAAACATAGCCCCAATATGCTTCTAAAAGAAAGCCCAATATTTTCTGTTAAAATACAGTACAATGCTAATTTAGAAAAAAGTGCTAAATAAAAATAATTTCTTAAAGTAAACAATAAATAACTACAATATACCAAATTGATATAGCCATTTAGGTATAAACACCTCCGGTCACTAAGGTTAACGGTGGGTGTTGGCATGCAATGGACAAAATTGGACCTGGCATGTACATTAAGGGTCTTAAAAGAGTCAGGCCTATATCCAGATACAAAGTGCAATTTTGCACATTGGCAAACCATGTTGCTCTGTTGGGTCTACAGACATATTTAAAATGAGCTGACACAATTTGAGTTGAGTGAGGGGCGCATGCTCACTCAACTTTAAATCACAATGTAAAAATTAAGCCATCCAGTATTTGTGTACTACATATAAAACCAGGCAGCACCTTGCATGGAGAAATCCCTTGCATTTCATCATGGTTTATGTAAATGTATGCCTTTCAGCTGGATTTACTTCAAACTCTAAATGAGTCCTGTAGTATTATATATATATATATATATATATATATATATATATATATACATATATATTGTAACAAAGGGAGTTGTGTAGCTGGCAATATACAGAGAAAGCATGCACGCATAGTGAAACATTCATGCAATGATGCCCCTAGATTAAAGATGAACAGGTTAAGAACATATGGGTGGCAAACAATGGTTTAAAGTTTGGTTTAACTTGCATGGTTTGAAATTTGTTTTCCCACAACAGACTGTCAAGGGTGTGCCTGAAGTCAGAGCAACTGATGGGTGTTCCCTCTTAAAGGAAAGCTGGGTGTGTCACCTGTCCATCAAGCTAGGGCTGTGGGAGGAGTGTCATGTATAAAAGCCTGTTTCACTGCTCAGGGAGAACCAATGTTGGGGAAACTGGCTGGTCTTTGTCTAGCTAGTGTTTAGAGTCTCAGGAAACTGTAAAGAATCTGTTCAGTCTCAAATACATTTACCAATCTGACATTAAAACTAAATAAAAAGCTAGAAGTTGTTCCTGTGTGTTTCAGAAAAAGTGGGCTGATATACATTATACATCAGCACAGGGTGGACATGTGATCAGGAGGTGGAAGGAGTAGATAGAAGAAGAGTCAACAGCATGGAAATATCATGAGTGACTACATTTTAGTTGCAATTATTTCATCATCATCATCACAATTTATTTATATAGCGCCACTAATTCCGCAGCACTGTACAGAGAACTCATTCACATCAGTCCCTGCCCTATTGGAGCTTACAGTAAATTATTTATACTAAGAAATAAATATGTATAATCAACATACCTGATAATTCCTTATGGTTATTGTAAACAGAGCCTGGATTTAACAAGGCCATAACATTCTAACTATTTATTTAATTTGCTAAAGTTACCTCAGATGTGTCCACTGTTGCCAATAGAAATTAAGAAAAGTAACAATAGTGTTTGGTAAATAGCAGTTTGGCACTACTTTTATTGTTTAGCCCAAAAATACAGTACTTCCACATTATAGCAGTACAGATCAAAGATCAGATACAGAGCCTGTGCAGCTATAAAGAAAATTGTAGTAGTCTATGGATGCATTCATGTTATCTTTGTATTCTGTGGTACTGTCAACATAATAATTAATGTATAGTGTTGAGATGTGCAAAATGCTCAAAACTTTGCCTCATTCTGCATTGCACCTAGTCCTACCCACAACCACACAATTCTGCAGCTTGAATTGACATCATCATCCCAGTTCTCTTCATAGACGATAAATTATTATTATTGATAATTATTATTAATATGCAAATGTACAAATATAGTGCAGGAATGTCTCCGGCAGAATGATGAAGCAAAATTGGAATTTTGCACCTCTGCAAAATGGCTTAAGTTGCTGTAAAACTGGATTTGTTTGAAATTTCAACTCAACTTCACTCATGTCTAGTATTATTATTATGTTTTATCTATAAAGCGCCACAAAAGGTTTGCAGCGCCATACATGAAATTTACAATAGTATACAATACACAGACAACTTGGATCCATAACAAATTGCATAATACATGAAAAACACAATACGAAGACCAGACATCTACTAATTATCACATTATTCACAGATAACTTGGTAATGCAGATCACATTATTTATGAGTGAGAATGATGGTAATGCCTAATGTAAAGTAGGCCTGGGCTCAAGAAAACAGGGCTAGGGAAGCAGGCCTAGAGGTACAGAGGGTGATGCAACAGTAGAAGGAGAACACAAGGAAAGAGGGTCCTGCTCATGAGTCCTTACATCCTAAAGGGAAGTGGAAGGGAACATAAAAAGGGTGGTATAATACCTGTTCTCAGTTTCACTCTGCAAAATGAATTGCTCTTCTAGAGATGTGAACCAGGTATTTACGAGTACAACAATATACTGACTTGCAATTCATTTGTTATAAAATGAACAATTAACTTTACAATTTGCAAATGCATTTTCACAGAAACAATGAGAAGAGTTAGGAAAATCTTCCATTCACATTCACTTGGGACAATATGCAAATAAACATTTCCTACTCAGGTGAAAAGATTTTTTGGCAATGCCATGGCACATTTTTAAATCAATGCTTTCGCCACTGGATTTTTATAGCACGAAGAAGGCTTTTAATGACAAACAAGGTACACCTAGAGACAGTCTGTTTTATCTGTTTTAGGTCTCCTCAGTGCAAGATTGGATTTCTTGTGAAGTGTTCTCACTGTAACAGTGACAAAAAGTAAGGAGAGGTTTAAAATACATTCTCTAGTGACAATATCCAAATAACCTTCTCATATTCAGAGAATGGAGTTCTGGGTAATGCCAGTTACATGACAGTCCTTTCAATCAATGCTTTATCACTGGGTTGTTAGTCCATGAAACATGCTTGTAGCGGCACAGAATATCCATATACAGACACACAGGGTCTCATGTAAAGTTGGGCATCACGATGGCTTAGTGGTTAGTTTTTCTGCCTTTGAATTTACTAGTACCAGCCCTAAGCTTTGCCAGCCAGAGCTGGTGGCAATATAGCAATAAAACTAAGATGTTCACTGACCCCCGTGTTTTGGTTTTGGTTTTGAATCTATTTTTTAGAAAAATTACTAAAATATGCTGAAATCACATTTTGCTCTTTTTTTATTCCTACATTATTATTATTAACCTCAATAATACTAATTTCAAGTCATTTGCAGTCAATTTTGTCTACCTCACTGGTCACAATATTATTTTCATACACTTTAGGACAAAGACCTGGCTGGATGCTAAGTGACAGAGCAACGACACAAGCACACAGCAGTTCATAGCACATCTAGGAAACATTGCCACACAATGTATGTAGACACAGGAATGGATATTACAACTGGAGTGGAATTAAATCTGCTTCAGACTGACTGTGAGATGGAACACGTAGGCAGCATGGAATCTGTCATGTTGGAATACATTGCATTGAACAGAGATTTAAAACAATATATAGACGCAGTTGAGGAGACCGTACTTAAGTTAAAACATGACCCACCGGATGAGATCCCGGATTTAAGAGAGCTTGTACATGAGAGATACACTGTGTTTCAGAAGAATAATACAGAGGAGGCCCTATGTCCAGTTTAAAGAACAGCTAAGAGACCTGAGAAAACAAATAGGTGTGTCACCAGCCCCTGCAGACTAAGCTTTGGAAGATGAAGACGAGGAGATTGCGCACACGGCCAGTACAGTGAAACTGAGAATGGTTCATGAAATCAGTTATGGTTCATTTGATCACTCCAACCGTTCCTTGGATAACTGTGGTAATTCTACAGCTTATGCATGGCGACGAGTGCTGCACCCCCCCCCCCCCCATCCCCGGGAAGCATGTATTTATCAGACCAAGACCAATCCAAGGTGCCCCGGCGGGTTGGAGTTGGTAAACCCAGTGAAAAACAAAGTATGTGGTCACACGTACGAGAGACAAGCAATTGAAAGGATGATTGAAAACAAACTTCAGAAGGACGAATCTGCCAGGTTTTCAAAAATTGTCTGTGACCACTCTGACATGAGTATATCGGATCTTGTTCCAGACAATGCACTAAAAAGAGCCATTGAAATTCACAGCAAAAAGCAAGGTTATAAAATAGTTAGGTACCTTTGACGTAAAGTGCAGATTACAAACACTTTGTGCAATACTGATGAAACAGCATTAAAGTGGAAGGTAATACATAAACATGTCTATTTAGACATCCATGCTTACATTACTTCTGCAAGCAACGTTGTTCATCGTTAATAAAACTGTTGTCTTTATACCATTCAAAAAATTTAAAAATAATCCTCCACCATTCTTTGGATGTTAGTAGTTGATAGTAGGATCAGGTGGAGTTACAGTAGAGGTGTCACTAATTTTGGTCAATTCTTTTACAGTAGACAAAAATATTTGTTGAAATGTTGTGCTGAGTCATCTGCATCATCATTGGGTGTCTTTGATTTTTGCAAAGCACACAACAGTATATAGCACATTTAGGTAACATTGGCACACAGCGGTAGCTAAAAGGAAAAGTGGTGTAAGATGGAATTGTCCTTGGGCCCTCCCACCCACCCTTATGTTGGATCTTAAAAAGGACATGCACACTTTAATAAACCAAGCACTTCAGCGACAAGGAGGGCCACTTTTGTGGCTGATGTGCTTGGATTGTTTGGGCCCCCACAAAACAAGCTAACAATGGGCTTAAGGCACCTAAGGTAACAGGGATGTTAATGAAACTGTGGCAAGATGTTGTCATCATCCTCACCCTCATCAGTGTGTACATCATCCTCACACATTATTAATTCATCACTGCTGGAATCCACTATTACAGAAGTCTCTGTATTTTGATGTAATTGGTGGGAAAGGCCTTCCTCATGGAAATTGTAGTTCATTTTTATGAACATCATCTTTCAACACCGATCGGTGACAAGGTTCCCGACTGTGCTGAAAACTCTTTCAGAGTACACACTGGAGGGTGGGCAGCTTAGGCAGTGCAAAGCGAGTTGGTACATGGGTCTCCAAATTCCCTTTTTTTCCCCCCAGTATGTAATGGACTGTCGGATGTGTCTATTTCTATGCTATCGTTAAAATAATCCCTCACCATCCATGGATGTTGATGGTAGGATCAGGTGGAGTTACGGCAGAGGTGTCACGTTTTTTAGTCAATTCTTTTAGACCGATGTCAAAATGTTGTGCTGAGTCATCTGCATCATCCCTGGGTCTATTGGAAAAGCTAAGTTTTTTCCTAGCAGCAGTTGAGTGAGAAACTGAAAGAGGAGGCACCGTCCTGTCACATAACACTTGAGCTGTCATCTTGCTCACCAGGAGCTCCTTGGATCTATTGAGATCTGGGTCAGTTGGAAACAAAGAGAAGACATAGCTCTTAAACTTAGGATCAAGCACAGTCGCCAAAATGTAGTGATCCGATTTCAAGATTTTGATAACTCTAATCCTGGCGCAACGAATAAAGTACTTGTTCTACAAGTCCGACATACATAGTGTAATTGCTTTGTTTAATCTCCTTCAGTTTCTCAAGCTGCTTTTCCAAAAGTCTAATTAAGGTAATCACTTGACTCAAGCTAGCAGTGTCTGAACTCACTTCACAGGTGACTACTTCGAATGGTTTCAGCACCTTGCACAACACAGAAAGTATTCTCCACTGTGCTTGAGTAAAACACATCCCCCCACCTTTCCCAATGTCATGGCTTGTGGAGTAAGCGTGGATGGCTTTTCACTGTTCCTCCATCCGCAGAAGCATATACAGGGTGGAATTCTACCTTGTCACCATCTCTTGCTTCAGTTGGTGACAGGGCAAATGAAATTGCTCTTGCAGCTGCTGCAATCTCCTACATGCAGTTGCCAAATGCCGCAAATGTTCAAATATTTTACGGGCCATAGACAGCATCTCCTGCAAGTCCCTGACATTTTTTAAAAAGCTCTGCACCACCAAGTTAATTGTGTGAGCAAAACAGGGAATGTAATGGAATTCACTCAGCTATAATGTTCTCACAATATCACTAGTGTTATCAGAAATGACATATCTTGAGGAGAGTCCAAGCGGGATAAGCCATATTGCAATAACATCCCTTAGTTTTTGTAACAGATTGTCAGCTGTATGCCTCTTAGTGAAGCCTTTGATACACAGAGTTTGCTGCCTCTGAATAATGTGATGTTCTTGGGTACATGCTGCTGCTGATCCTGCTGGTGAAGGCAAATCACCAACCCAGTGGGCCGTCACAGTCATATAATCTTTAGTTTGCCCAGTTGCGTTGTCCACATATCTGTGGTTAAGTGTTGTCCACATATCTGTGGTTAAGTGTACAGTGGGTAGAATGGCATTTTGTAGTCCAATAATGACATTTTTGTGAACCTTCTGGTAGAGGTGAGGAATAGCTTTTCTAGTAAAATGGTGTCGTAATGAAATTTGGTAACGGTTACACAAGACCTCAAATAACTGTCTAAAACCAGCTGCATTAATAGTGGATATTGGACGTAGCTATTATACTAGCATAGTCGCCATGGCGTCTGTGATCTGCTTGGCGAGTGAGTGACAGCTTTCATACTTGCTTCCTCGTGTGTGTGAAGTTTTTAATACCATTGCTCAGAGTGCACCGACTAAAATGCTTCTTCGCTGAAGTTGAACATGAAGGCACAAAATGGGATGATAGAAGGGAACACCTGTAAATATGTGCCTTTTCCACACCTTCAACTCATTTCAGTAATCTCGCTCCACAAGGAAATCTAATTTCTGCACTACTCTGCAAAGGTGGCGCAAGTGCACCTACTTAGTCCTTTGTAAGGAGTTCCCTCACTCCACCCAACGCCTTCCCTCCACCTGCTCCTCTGTCAATGCCACCATGTTGCTCTACAAACCTGTGCGCTATGGTTTAAACCTGTGCGCTATGGTGCACAAATTGAGGTGTACAGTGGGACCAAAGCTTATTTTGCTCTGTGTCTTGGAATGTATGTAATTTGTAAATGACTACCACTGCAAGCACTCGTGCATTTCATTCTTAAAAAATCCACTCTTTACTCTTTACCATGCTGAATCTCCATTGCCCCCCTATGGCTACACCAACTTTTATCATTAAACACTGGTGAAATTAAAAAACAAGTTGCTGGAACTTTTGCCAAATATGCAAAAAGATGGCTGATGTGAGAGTCAGAATTTTCAGAGCAAGTGATAAAGTAAACTAAGCTTGTGTGATGAGACATCTCCAGTTGATGATGGCTGGCATCCATGGGCTGAATACATTAAGCCCTCTGTATATGATTAAATCCTTGCTGTATTTCAAATAATGTTATTATTTTTACTTTTTATTCACTGAAGATAGCTGAAGTATTTTTCTTTTTAATCTCTAAATGTATGAATTTAGGAAATGTCAACCTGATTTATGCTTGCATCAAAGTTGTTCTTCAAAGTAAATGCAGATGGGAGCTCTTTTTATATTAACAGCCAATAATATGGCCTGTGGCTTCATTTTCATTGTGCAAGAACAGACTGTTCCCGTTCACTGTGACAGCATGGGCGATATGATAATACTGAAGATAATCTTTGCCTTGGTTTAATTAAAAGAAATTGACATGGTGTTTCTCATGAAATGGAGTAAATAACTCAACACAGGTTTTTTTTTCTCAGTATAAGGAAAACAAATATGGGGCAATACAATTTGTACAATAAAGGATATCACAATCATTTACAGTTTCTGTGATAACCTTTATTGTACTTTACAAATTGGATTATAAGTAGACTTCCAATATTGTTTCATGTCACAACAGTGTTTGTTACTTGTTGCAATATGCAAATTTCCCTAATGACTGCTGTAGTGATGACATTACCAAATAGTTATTATACAGTTATTATTTATATCTATATTTATTTGCATGTATGTTATTGTCTAAGATTGTGGAGTACGCATAGGTTGATTGACAAATCAACCAGTTGACTCATTTGTCTACTAGTTTACTTGCACAATATTATCACACTCTTCTACTTTACTCCTTTTTACTAAGCCTTGGTAAATGATTGGAAGTGGGTAAACTGTAGTCTCCCAACACAGAAATTAAAAGCATGGGGAGCAGTGCTCTCGTCTGAATACCCCCAACTACTGTATCAGTGTTAGAATACAAAGAAAATGCAACCTTCAATAAAACTCAGATTAACTAAAAGCATTTGTGTACTGGCACACACATCTATTTCTTTCATTTAATTTAGAGATGCTCACGCTCGGTTCCCCGAGAACCGAACACACCCGAACTTAGCAGATCCGAGCTCGGCTCTGTACTTTTGTGCGCCCTTGGAATTGAAAACAAGGCAAAATGTCATCATTATGTCATCGGATCTATAAGTACCGCCTTCCACGGCGACCAAGCGCCATTTCACAGAGGGACACAGAAGGCGTAGCATAGTTTTTGGCAGTCTGTAGTGCAGTTGGGCAGCGTCATAGGTAGAATAGAAAGAGGAGGGGGCAGCTGTGTTCTTCAAAGTCTACAGTGAAATTCAGGAGAGCTCCATTGTTAATTGTCATTGCTGAAATACAAATACTAGGGCTGGCAGACTTGGTGTAAATCTGCAGTCACATTGTACACAGTTATATAGATAATATACAAAGAGGAGAGCTCCATTGCTCCATTGTTAATTGTCATTGCTGTAATATAAATACTAGGGCTTGCAGGCTTGGTCTTCTGAATTTTCAGTCGTATTTTATGGTGTTATTTAGGTTACACAAAAGAGGAGAGCTCCATTGCTTCATTGCTAATTGTCATTGCTGAAATACAAATACTAGGGCTGGCATGCTTGGTCTTCTGAATTTGCAGTAAAATTGTATGGTGTTATATAGGTTACAGACAAGGTGGAGAGCTCCATTGCTAATTGCACCACTTTTCTTTACTGACACTGCTGTATGGCAATGTTTCCTAGATGTGCTAGGAACTGCCGTGTGTTTGAGTCATTGCTCTGTCGCTTAGCATCCAGCCAGGTTGCTGCAGTATTTGTCCGAAAGTGTATGAAAATAATATTGTGACCTGTGAGGTGGTCAAAATTGACTGCAAATGATTTGAAATTAATGTTATTGAGGTTAATAATGTAGGATCAATAAAAGAGCAAAATGATGTGATTTTAGAATATTTTAGCAATTTTTCTTAAAAATACAGATCCAAAACCAAAAACAAAACCAAAACACGAAGCTAATCCAGATCCAAAAACAAAACCAGAACACGGGGGTCAGTGAACATCTCTAATTTAATCATTCAGAAATTCTAGAGGAAGTTTCAGCTGACAGAGTGAGCAGAGTTGAAGATGGTACAACATTTGCAAGTAATTTTTAAAGAATTGCTGTGGCTTAAATATTTGTGGATCTACATTACAACAAAATTAGAATTTCTTTTTAAGGCCACCTATTCACCTCTATTTGCCGCCATTAATTGGACCTAGAATAAATTATACATTTTCTAGACTGAGTATGTTACCTAATTCAACTGTACATTTTACATAGACTTCTCTACCTTTTCCAGTCAATCAATTTTCCCTCCAGGACCTTTGCAGACCTTCAGTGGATGGCCAATACCCTTTCCCTTTGTAAATGTACTAACAAGCCAGCACGGATAAAAGAGAGATGTATTTAGACGAGTTGTATGGTTCCCACAGTTTCAAGAAGGCAGAGATCCTGAACGTCTTCTCAAAGGAAACACAGCTGCTTGCAGTCAACACAGCAAAATGAAATTGCGTTTATCATTTAGTTTCACTTAGAGTGGATGATACCAAGTTGACTTCATCTTACAGTTCTCTTTGCTCACCCACAATTCACCAAGACCAGAAGATTCCAGCTCTGGCCAGAGGCTAGCTTTCTATGCTCACAATAACAACTCTACACAGGACTCACCTGGAGGTTCCTTGACACAGGTCTCTTGTAAAATGTTTCCCGAAAGCCGGACACTCTCAGCAATTCTGGATGACTTCTGGCTCACCAAGTCTCTCCAACACTCTTCACTGGCTGGATTCAGACTAGCCTGTCTGGTCTGCTCAATCACCTCTGTAAAACTCAGCCTGTCCTGCACTTGCCCCACTCCTAAAATGGCTGCTTTCCCTTCTCTCTGAACCAGCACATTTTTATATCCTACCCTCTGCTTATTGGCTCCGGTGGGTTCATCAATCTGCCTCCACCCTCCTTCGTTTCCTTCTTCCCCAGCAACCTATACTGCTGGGAGATGCAGCTAGATCGCTCAACTCAGCAGGCCTGAGTCATTAAGGAGAGCAAAGCATAAAAAAGGAGTAACTTTGCACCGAGGCAAAACCAAGTTGCATTAGAGTAGGAGGTAAATTTAAAATGTGGAGACAGATTTATAGTTGGGGTAGGATATGTCCTAGATAATCTTTAAATTTCAGTGTAAAATAACGCTATCAAGTAGTTGTGTGCTATATGAGAAAATAGCCAGTATTTTCCTTATGTGCAAAATATTAATAATAATAATTTGCACCCCTTGCATTGTGATATGGTTTGTCCCAGAGAACATTTACTCCTTTTTTTTTGCCTTGCTCTCCTTAATGACTCAGGCCCAGCATCATTTTGTTGGAGTATATGGGTGGTTCTATTTTGCTGTACCACCACGGCTGCGGGGGTCACCTGCAAGAGAACTATAACCTCTCCTCCATGGCTATTCATCAGTTCCAACAATTCAGACACTTTTACCACTCCTCATGAACAAAACATTACTGGCAAAGTTACTATTTATCTAGCGGCTTAATATCATCACTTTATCATGTAATAATATCCTCCAATACAGAACGAAAATATCTTACAAAACTGAGAGAGAAACATTGGTACAGAACTAGACTCAAAAGAGTTGTCTATTATCTTGTTGGGTGTTGCAAAAGCTTCTATCAATGTATGTGTTAATGAGAATGCATATATCCTGTTCTACTGCTGGTATTTGCTACCAACTACAGTAAATAAAATATACTCCTCTTTTGTCAATGAAGTTGTCAGGCTGTCAGTTCTTGCTTTGATATAAGTTGATCCTGCCCTATCGTACAAAAGCTCTGGTTGTAAATCTAAAATCTAATTATTAATATCATATCTACTAACATATCTCTTAACATATTTCATCCTCTTCCAAACCCAGATATCCCAAAGCACTTTCAAACCAATTTACAGACATGTTTTCGGTTCTGAATTATGTTTGATTGCTGCATCATGGAAGAAGCATAATACTCTTCTAGCCGTGAGGATAAAATCTGGAACACGTGAAATGGAGCTTATGAATATCATATTGAGAAACTTCTCTGTAATCTGTTAGTAAACCTGGACGATATGGACACACTTTAACAACATTCCCCCTCTTTAATTGTAGAGTGCTGTCACTTTATTTAGCCTCCTCAAGACTCTGCACACTTTTTTTTCTCTCCCTAAAATGACAGAACTGTCTGACAAGAACCCCCCCCCCCAGCTCCTCCTTTCCTCCAATCCTAATTAAAAAAACAACAACAAAAACATGAGAACTATTACATTTTAACAAATATCCTTTATTAGAGTTTCATGAACAACTACAAATTAACCAATCGTTTTCCTTGCTCAATATTGTTCCTCTACATAGGATACTAATTGGGTTTTGATTGTTGACATGTAATGCATTCAATAAACAGGTAAAAAAAATTGCTGTGGCATGAGAAACAAAATTAGAGCAAAAAAAAGGTTGAAAAGAGGTAGTTGGGTTTAACTATTAAATATTATTGCTATATTTCTAATCCTACGGTAAAAAAAGATGAAAGTTTACTGTAGAAAAACATAAAATTGCCAAGATACCATTCTACCCAAAATATTACTAGGCATACAAGCATCAGGTAGCTCCCTTCTCTTAGCTACACTGTCATCATATTCACCCTCATCATTGCGTACATCTTCCTCAAACAATACGAATTCATCCCCACTTGAATCCACCATAACAGAAGTCTGTGTACTTTGATGTAATTGCCGATAATGGCCTTCCTTATGGAATTTGTAGTTTATTTTATGGCAGAGCTGTCACGATTTTTGGGCAATTCTTTTAGAGCAGAGCAAATGTCAAAATGTTGTGCCGACTCATCTGCATCTACACTGGGTGTCTTGGGAAAGCTAATTTTTTTCCGAGAAGCAGTTGCCAGAGAAACTGAAGGAGGAGATGTCATTACAAGATTTTGATAGTTCTTGGATCCTGGTGAAGCGAATTAAGTCCTAGATCCTACGGTATGGTACCAGTAGTGGAACTACTTCTTTAACAAGTCCATACACCACAGAGGCCCTTGATCTGCTCTCCTGGTTTAGGCATTCAGTTACAGAACTGAAAGCCCAAAAGTCATTACTGAGAAAGTGCCTGTCCATGCTTATGTGCAGAAGAGCGGATTGCAACATCCCCATCCCCTAATTCTTGCTATGGAACCCGGCGATTGAGTGTTGAACCTTTACATGGTGCTGGTACTAAACCGCTTACTCTCATTAGGGATACATTTTGTCAATGACATTAAGGCAAATTGTTAGTGGGTGTTCATAGCAAAAAAAATCCTCTATCCGCTATCATTTTTTCTAAAGCTGCTCATATAATTAATTTTTAAGGTTTATTATAAAACAAACCCAATATTATAATCCCATGAAAGGTTAAGGTGCTAATTTTCTAGATTATGTTGGAATGTCCAGTCTGAAAGCAACAAAGTACATCTACACTATGTAAGCTTTCTGTTTACAGATTGACTGATAATTTAATTTTGTATAATATTATTCAAGGACAAATATGTATACTGCAAACACTCATGACTACAATAAGTTATTAATTCCAGACACAGCATAATGTAAGTGTTTTAGGATGAGTACCAATCAGTGTGGTAGACTGTATGGATTACATCCTTCACTTGAAATAACATCAGAAGAAGATATCTGTGATGACACAAATGCCGGTACTGTCATGTTGATTTCTCCACTAATACTTTGCTATGATGATGTGATCTTCGGTAGGACCTATTTAATATCAGTAAGAATGTATAACAGAAGAAAAGCATTTATAGATCTTGCTTAACAGTTCAACATGTCATAGTATTAAGTATAAACAAAGCATATTAAATAGCCAATGTCTAAAACGACTACATTAAACATCCTTAGCTATAAGCATAATTGATACAAAACAGTAAGCAATAATGAATTATTATGTGACCTTCTTGTAGAGGGGTATGTGTGCAAAAACAAAATAGTGAATTAAATACCTTTATCTCTGGGCACTAACTGTAAACAGTTTTGCTATACAAAGCTGCCAAAATATAGACAGGTCACGATATTCAAAATAAATTCTCAGTTGTATGAACTTATCTCCCGGCTATATCTTGCTTTGAATTACCTAACAGATATTTGGTTGTTTCAGTTCGTTTGACATCTCCTCCTGACTTTCTGTACAAACCAGCCCTATCTACTTCCTGTTTGCCAGATTAATGCTATTTTGCCTGTAATCTAGCTTTTTGCTACCCACTTCTGCTGCATTCTCCCTAGTTTTGTTGTTTTCCAATGTACCAAATCCAACATTTGCGTCTGCCTCATCCTTCTATACCTACTTACTGACCAATTTACAGACTCTGGCTTCCTTTTGACTAAACTGCATCTCACCATTCTGAGTCCCTGCAGACTAGTGAACTGTATTCTGTGCCCAACCTCTGGACTCCAAATCTGAATTAAGATTTTTACAGAATAAGACTCACATGGAGTCCATTGGATCACTTCCATTCAATTGCACTGAATTAAAAAAATGTTGGGCTGTAAGAGTTTACCTGTGATTATCACGCTAAAATTGCTTAACTACAAAACCTAGTTTGTAGAAACATCTGTCAATGGTTCTCCTGCTGCACAAATTTGTTAACTGTTGTCTTCTAAATTCAGTGGTCATCAATACAGAGTTTTTTTTAATCCACCCCACATATCTGTTGTCTTGGTCTCTCCTTATCTAGAACAAAACAGTGATAAGGTGAAAGATCTGAGGATAAATGTATCCAGCTGCGATTTTTTCGGCAATTTAAAATCAGTAGATAACCGGCAATTTGAAGTTCAAAATTGCCATATGTTTTTAGTCTGATCTTCAAAATCGATGTTCATCTTTTGTGATTTGCAGCGATTTCAAATTTGCCCTTGTTTAGCTGAAAATCGCCATTTTCAAACCAATACTCATTTCTGATTGGTTGAAAGTTTTACATGCAAAACTTGCGATTTTGACCTCACTAATATTATAAAAAGCAAGCTACTTCCTTATTTGAGTTGAAAAGGGTTTAAGGAGCATAGAGAGAGCAGGTGACAGTGTAGGAGAGAGAATAGTTTGTGTTAAGGAGTGTGGAAGGTGAGGTTTGTATATTTTTTTCATTATTATGTTGTTTATTTCTTTTTGTTTGTCTTATTGTCTGTGTGTTGATTATTTTTTTTTTTTTGGTGAGTGTTTTCTTTTTTTTGCTCTTTACTGTATTTCCCCTGTTCTTGGTTTGTGAGTGTATTTGTTTGTTGTGTTTTTCTCCTGTATTTTATTTGTCAGTCTATATGCTTTTTGGTTTGTCTTTCCCCTGTGTGTTGTCAGTCAGCATGGTGAGCGGCAGGAGAGGTTAGGAGGCTAGGGAGAGTGGGGAGGAGGAGAGTGAGTAGCTAGGACGTGAGGAGGAGCAGGAGGAAGTGGCAGGCCCTTCTGTGGGCAAAACAAAGTCCGGGCGCAATGAGCGCTTCAGTTTTGAGGAATATTGTGCCCTCATACACAATCTAGTGCCTGTGTATGAGAGAATTTTGGGGAGCCTAGTTGTAAAGACCACTTTAGCAAGAAAAACGCATGTCTGGTAACAATTAAGTGACGATGTGAATGCGGTGGGCTCCATTAAGAGAAGTATTGACAATTGCCGGAAGCACATTAGTGATATTAAAAAGAAGAGTGAAGGAGAAGATGGCTGAGGAGAGGGGAGCAGTTGCCAGGGGTTGAAAGGTGGACCTGCTCTTGTCATGTCCTATACAAGTTACGAGGAGGAGTTCAAGCACCTCATCCCTTTTGAGCTCCTCAAGGGTATTAAGGTGCGGGACACGGACAGACCTGTGTCACAGCCTCAGGCTGTTGAATATTGTATAATGGTGCAAATGTTTATCTTTTATGTTAAAACAGTTATTCTTCAGCATGAAAAAGTTTGATTTTTCTGCACATTGCAAACAGAAGTCTGAACACTTTTCAATATTTTTATTCCCTGCTGAATGTTTTTTGCACAAGATAAAATAGTAATATCAAACATTTAACGTTTTTTTCCACACAGCCTCCGCCCAAAAGCAGACACCACCTGCACTAGCAACAGCACTCGCTACCCAAGATGGGGATGACTCCTTACAAGGTAAATCCACCTATGTTGTAGTGAGGGTGGGATGCTATTAATCCCTTGCCTGTAATGAAAATCATCTGTAACTGCTTTTGGCCAGATAATGGTTATTAATGTTTTTTACATTTTCTAAGGAACATCACAAGACCCCAGGGAGCCGACACCTGATAGAGACAGTGCAGACGCGGAGTCAGAAAACTTAATATTCTTACAACCCGTCGGCACATTAGCGGAGGTTGCAGGCTACACAAAGTCCCCCCACTTCTACACCTACCCAACCTCAACCTGCTCCTGTGCCCAATTGGGCTGAATTCATTCAGCATTTCAGTAGGATTCAGGAAAATTTGGTCCAATTTTACCAGGAATCCCTCAGAGGGATTCAGCGACAGCTGACGAAAGGATTCCACTGCCTGCGGACCATGCAGGAAAATCGGCAGCGTATGAGCACTTCCTTGGAAAGAATTGATACTAGCCTTATTCCTTTGAGCGCTGGACTAAGTAATTTGACAGGGACTGTTCACAAACTGCCCCGCAATTTATTATCGATGTGTGGGCAATTATTGGCTACCAGTGCCCTCCACATCAGTTACCAGCACTGAAAGCACAACCCCAGGCCCATCATTGCCTGCTACTCCTGTTCATAGCTGTGGTAAGATCAGGGGTTGCAGGTGGCAATCCACCAGCCAGGACAAGGCTGCAGAGCCTGCAGCCAAGAAAAAAAAGATAAAAAAAAATCAAAATAAAAAATTGTTTTGCATTTTTGGCAAAGTGCCTATTTTTGATTTTGGAATAAAGTGTGTTAGTTCTGTTTTCTTAAAAATTTATTTAGTTAATAAAATTGTTCTTTATGCACACTGTTGTTGTTTACTTAGGTAATCTAAGCATACTTATTATATTATTTTTATCATTCAATAATGCCTACATGGTTATTTCAATAAACATACATATACCCATAAAATAAGATTAATGGTGTTTGTGTATGATGTTCATCATAATGTTGGTTTGACGATAACAGGTACTAATTAAAAACAAGTTTACTGGTAACTGCACAATAATTACACTGACTTTAAAGCCATTCTCACATGAAAAATATGTCTGGATGATCCTCTATTATCTGCCCCCCCTCTGTATTATGAACATCAGCTGCTGGAATGAGCTCACCTGGTTTGTTACTGTATACAGCACCACACCATATCAGTCACCTTACCTGGGGCATAGAAAAGCACACCGCCAGATGTATCAAGGGACACATGAATGTGGACTTATAAAGGCCAAAGGTAAGTGCTATTTCCAATCTATGACAGAGGTGTCATAAACCAGGATTGACACTCATATCCAGAATCACCTACAATTAAACATAAATACATGTAGATGATTGCAACACAACATAAAAACACCAAACACAAACCAATGTAGACTGCACAGCCTAAAAAGAGCCTGGTGCTAAGACGAGCCTGGTGTTGTGGATGTTCCTCTCACCCTGTCGGTGCTAACTTCAAAATAAGATGTTGCTCCAAAACAACCAACAAGACTTTCCCAAACATTTTTCAGAGTAATGGGCATTTGGGTCCCTTTTTATAGTCACCATTAACCTGCATAGACCACCTGGTGTGTTTGCTAATCACACCTATAAAATGCAACGTCTTGTAGTGCATCAAAAATGTAATTGAAATATGACCCCATATTGTTACAAGTATATAAGTGTTGCCACATGATACAAATATGATTATTGGGCCACTGGTGATGAAATAGTAAAACATCATTTTTTTTAATGAAAAAAACACTTACATATATTCTATAATTAAATTAAAAATAAATTGTCTGCCGTAAGGAAACTCCAAATAATTTTTGCCCCTCTACAACAAAAAAAGATGGGCTTTTCAAACTTCTGTTGTGTCTCCTGTTATATTAAGATTGTCCTGCAGTGTAGCAGTGATGTGTTTGCAAATCTCACCTATAGAAAGCAGCGTGTTGTATCTGGCGATTTTTAAATCAAACTTGGGCGAGTTTGCAAATTCGCAGCTTCATACATTTTATGATTTTTATAGCTAGAGTGGGGAAAAAACTGGCGATTTGTAGAAATTTTGACAATGGCAATTTTGAAAGAAATTCCTCTCTGGCGATTTTACATCAAACAGCTGGTTAATAAATCGGCGATTTTAAAAATCACAGTTTGATACATTTACCCCCTTGATTCTTTTACTTCAGTCATGCATCAAGTTTTGATTAACCTAATTCAATTGTCCTCGGAGTGCCTCCGGAACTTCTCCCAAATTCTCATCAATTTGGGAATTTCCTGGTTGTGAAATCATAATATTCTCAGCAACTGGGATATACCATCATCATCATCATCATCACCATTTATTTATATAGCGCCACTAATTCCGCAGCGCTGGACAGAGAACTCATTCACATCAGTCTCTGCCCCATTGGAGCTTACAGTCTAAATTTCCTAACACACATATACAGACATAGAGAGAGACTAGGGTCAATTTGATAGCAGCCAATTAACCTACTAGTATGTTTTTGGAGCGTGGGAGGAAACCGGAGCACCCGGAGGAATCCCACGCAAACACAGGGAGAACATACAAACTCCACACAGATAAGGTCATGGTCGGGAATTGAACTCATGACTCCAGCTAAGCTCATCAATGCTGTTTGTTTGGATTAATTTTTACAATTAGAGGTCCATGGAGAATACTTGAATAGATTTTGAAAAAGGGCTATTTTTGGTGATTCCCTTTCTGCTTGAACAGCCTTATTCTTTATTGAAAAGAAGGATGTTACTTGTATAGACTACAGGGAGTTTCAGTCAAAAAAACATTACCCACTTCTTTTAATTCCTGAATTGCTTGAGAGACTATAGAAGGATTAAGTATTTCAAGAATTGAATCTGTGTGGATTTTAATATTTTATCTGTTTTCAAGCAGGAATTAAGTTGAGGTCTGTTTTCAGAACCAGTTATGGACATTTTTAGTATTTGGCCTTGGAAATCCACTCACAGGCTTTCAACTTTTTATCAATGATATTTTACTCACTAGACTTGCCACATCAATTTGTAGTTTCCTATTTGGATTATGTTCTTATCTTTCTAGATAATATTGAAAAATGTCAGAAATATGCCTGTACCATTCTTGAATAATCCTAGAAGCTTCCACTGTTAATTGAAGAAATGTAAATTGGAACAGGCCCAAATTGAATTTGTGCGATATATTATATTTCCAGATGTTTTGAGCATGGATCCAACTAGGTTAATAATATTTTAAATTGACCAATCCCTTGGTCATATCAACGAGTAAAAAGTACAGTTATTTATTGACTTTACAAATTGTTATACAACATTTTTAAGAAACATATTATGTAACCTGAAAAGAAAAAAAGGTCCATTCAATGGTCACGGAGGCTCAAGATGCCTTTGGTTGGCTGAATACTATTAACTTCATCATCACAATTGGTTTGTCATGAACAACTTTTTAATGAATTGGCCATAGACCATACTAGGAGTTTTCTCGATAGGTTGAAAGCCCTGATAGCATGATGTCATGGAGCTGTCTGGGGTCTGTCTGAGACAATTTTATATTTTATAAAAAAAAATTGACCCCATGTTTTGTTGATTATTTGTTTATTTAACTTTTTTAAACTCTTTGGACTGGGCTGCCTGGATTGATTGGGCATCCCTGGCCTAGAAGGGGGAGCCCCAGCAGTGAAGAGCATATGATAGGCAGCTTGGTAGAAAAACAGAATGGGGCAGATACATACTGATTTGCTGCCTCACTGTCTCTTAGTGCATAGAGTGGACCACAGAGCACTAGGACTCCTGAGTAATATGATGAAAATATCATCTTGTGAGACTACAAATAAGATCTCGCTCTACAAATAAGCACTCACTCTACAGAAGCCACGCTCTGAGACACTGCACAGGTACAAGGGGAATTATTTTGTTTTTGAGGAGCTAATGTATGATGTGAGGAGGATCAATACAGTGTGGCATGAGATATTATGGTAGATATAAGGGGGCAACAATTCAGGTGGGCAATATATGGGCAAAGTCAAAATGAGGTGGTGTCATGGGAAAATCAATACAGGGGAGCCAAGATATCAGAGGAAGCAATACGGGGGACCATAATAAGGGAAAGAATCAATATGGGGGTTTCATGATGTATCACAATGTATTATCTTGTGGTCACTAGGATACTCTGTATTTATACTGTTTACAAGTAGGGTCTCTGTATTGCAAGGTGGGCACAAGCATGCTCTCTGTATTATATGTTGATTACTAGGATACTCTCCGTTGTATATCGTAACTAGGATGCTTTTTATATTGTCCGGCAGTAATTAGGGTTCTCTGTATTGTATAGTCATCACTAGGATGCTCTCTGTAATAAAGGGTAGTCACTATGATGCTCTTTGTATTTTATGGCAATAACTAGGATCTCTTTGTATTATAGGGCGGTCACTAGGATGGCCTATGTATTTTATGGTGGTAAGTAGGTAGCTCTCTGCATTGTATGGCTGTCATTATATTGCTTTTTCTATTCAACTGCTATCATTAGGATGCAGTCTGTACTATACATAGGTCTCTAGTTTAATCTCTATATTGTATGGCTTCACAATGTTACTCACTGTATTGTATATTGGTCACTAGGATGCTTATTGTATTGTATGCAAGTAATTAGGATAATCTCTGTATTTTATTGTAATCACTGGGATGTTCTCTGCATTAAATGGTTGTCACTATGATGCTCTCTGTAATTTATCCCAGTAACTAGGATACCCTTTGTATTGTATGGCGGTCACTAGGATGCTATCTGTATTGAATTACTATCACTAAATTGCTCTTTACATTGTATGGCAGTCACAATGAAGATCTCTGTATTATAGAGCAGTCACAAAGATGCTCTCTGTATTGTATATCTATTACTAGTATGCTCTCTATGTTATATATTGTCACTAGAATGCTTTTTGTATTGTATGGGGGACCCAAATGCTCTTTGTATAGTGAGAGTCACTTGGATGTTGCTTTTATTGGATGGCTATACATACCCTCTGCATAATATAGTGCTCAGTTTGATGCTCTATGTATTGTATGGCAGTCACTAGGATGCAGTCTGTATAGGGTGGCATACACTATAATGTATTCTGCATTGTATTTTGATCACTCGGATGCCTTCTACACTATATGACCATCATTTGGATACTCTGGGTATTGTATGGTGGTCACTTGAACGCTCTCTGCTTTACATGGCAGCTGCTAGGATACTCTCTATATTGTTTGTCAGTCACTAGGATGTTTTCTGTATTAAAAAGGACAATAGAAAGTGCAAACTCTAATGATCCCTCAGTTGGAGCAGATTAAAGCAAAATAACACACTTTTACTGAGAAAAAATACAATATCAATCACCTTAAAAATATGTTAATAAAATAATAATATAGAAAAACAATAAAAAAAAAAAGCAATATAGACCAACGGATACAGATTGATCTGAGACCCCTATTGCAAATATGTTGTGTTCTCAGAATTAGTGTTTGAAAGGAACACTCTTATTAGTTCAGAGGTTTACAATAATGAAAAAACATTAATATTGCAATATCCAAATATAAACTTGTATAATCAATAAGTTTACAACTAACATAACAATATTAGGAACATAACATAAATATCTCAGATTTAATACAAGAAGAACTTATTATGTTATATTTTTAAATTGTGAATGGATAGATCCATTTATCCGTAGTAGGATAGTACTCAGAGTATGTTTTAGAAATCTGTTGTCCTGGATCAAATAAATAATAAAAGTCTTTAGCCACACAAAGAACACAGGTGATAAGGAAACAAAAGCTTCCAAACATGAGTGTAAATTAATACACCTCAAACAAACTTTTCAATAATTAAGGCACCGGACTTAATATTTCACTCTCATGAGCAATATCCAACATGCCTTGCAGACTCCATAGTATTTTCATCATCATCATCAACATTTATTTATATAGCGCCCTCAAATTCCGTAGCGCTTTAATTATAATGTGATTATTCTGTACTGCTTAGAAGGCGTCTGGACCTGCTGTCATGGACTGTTTCAAGCAGAAGTTATTCCATTCATTGGAGTTATTCTAATCTTCTTCACGTGCCATTCCTGGGTGTGGGAGGGTTGGGGGGGATAATAGCCAGGTATCTCTAAGATCAACAACCAGACCTCTCCAGTGTGTATTACTTTTCAGTGTGTGACTTAATACTCTCAGCATACTCTGTTTCCAGAACTGATGTAAAAGTCTATAGATCTCTAAATAAGATCCTTGGTCACTTGCTAAAGATTACACAATAGCTTGATGCGTTTCTTCACATCGCATGGTGAGTTTCTCAGAAGCGTGGTCAGTATGGCTGTCATTTGGATGCTCTCTGTTTTGAATGGCGATCACTTAGGTGCTCTCTGTGTTGTATATCAATCACTAGGATGCTCTCTGTATTGTTTGGCGGTAACTCGGATGCTCTCTGTATTATACAATGGTTAATTAATCATTAGATCTGGACAGCAGCCATAAGTACTGGCCAAATTATTATGCAAAACAATATTATACTTGTTTGTCTTATTTGCGATACATTTTGCACGGCACAGTCATGGGAATATTTTTGTTAAATTTGAACAAAAAAAACACCTGTTGAATCGATGCTAGTATTTACAAGAAACCATAGTTATTTTTAAAATGTGTTTTTTATGTTTGAAAACCACCCCTGTGTCCAACAAAATGTACAAAGGACTGGGATTGTGGAACATATTCTTATGGGTAAGGGCAGGCCCACCAATATGTCTAGGACAACCTAAACTGTTGGGTACAATTAGGGAGAGGCAATGTGAGTTATTTTCTCTTTTACACAACTATGGAAAATTTACAGTTAGTGGGAGATTGACAGTGGATGAGACATCAATGGAAAGTGGGATCAAAGCATTGATGAGCGGGTCAAAATTGCATCCAGCTCTACATGAGGCACTACCAGAGAACACTTATCATGTGTTCACTACTGTATTCTCTCATGGCATAGGCTTGTGAGCGGTTAGCAAAGTGAACATTTATTATAAAGTATACAATGTTTATACTACAATGAAACAGGACATAAAGCAGTGTCTTGCATGATCTCTGAAGCAGTCTTCATTACTTTTAATGAGCTGCCTCTTGTTCAATACAGCCAGCACCTGTTGACTGTCAAGAAGACAAATAAGGTTATTTAAGGGGAGAGTGAGGGGTAATCTGATTATCTTTAATGGTAAATTGTATTACATAAAAAAGAAAAACGCCTCAGAATAGTACTTTGTGAAATCGTGCATTTATATGAATTATATGAATACAAGGGTTACTTGTCACAACTAAGAATTAAATATCTGTGGTCACAGGGCTGTGATCACAGTGACCACAATATGACCTGAGTATTATAGTAGCAATATTTTTGGGCCAGGGGTTCTGCATCCCATAGTTCTGCACACCAAGACCATCACTCGCTCAGCTGTCAAACAAACCATAAAGGTCAAATGGCTCCCACTGGAAACCTGGATTGACTTTTACATTAGGATGTGTGAGAGGTCTTCACTTATACAAGCCACCTTTCCATAGAGTCCGATGTTCTCACAGGTACTCAGATGCCCTCAGAACTCAGAGTAATAAAGGTTTATATCAGGTACCAGGTAGTGATGAGGTAAAGATACTGGGAAAATAGTACAGTAGACGATATACAGATGCAAATGGTTGATGGCAAGCAGCAAATGGGGATACCAAGGTCATGGCAGAATGTCAGGGCGGGCTGTGAGCAAGGAAGGTCAGAAAACAAAAGCAAGGGTCAAGTGGGGCAGCAGACAAGAAATATCTGGGAACAAGCTGGGTCAGGCAACAGGTAAACAAACAGAATATCAGGTTTCAGCAACACATCAGTCTAAACGAACAACTATAACCGTCAGACTATGCCCTCCCTGCTATTTAATCTTATGAGGCCCAGTCAGGACGCTACCTAGAATGCGAGTCCTATTTAGGCAATAGGCTAATTGCGATCATGTGATCGCCTAAATAGAGGCACAGTGTGAGCAGGGCCGGATTAAGGGAATGGAGGCCCCTGGGCTAAGGGCGCCTCTATTCCCCCGTGAGGCCCCCAATGTGAGCCACCCGCCGCCCCCCCCCCCAAGCGCTTACCTGTCAGTTCAGTCCTCCGTCCCCGGTGCGCTGTAAGCTCCTTACTGAGGAGATCTCGCGAGAGTTCACTCGCGAGATCTCCTCAGTAAACAGATTACTGAGAGCCGGGGACGGAGGACTGAACTGACTGTGCTCAGCAGCATTGATCGGGCTGGGGGCGCTCCCGCCCCCGGACCGATCAATAATGCTGCTGAAAACTTTGAAGGGCCCCCTGGATGCCCGAGGCCCCTGGGCTATAGCCCAGTTAGACCTCGGGTTAATCCGGCCCTGAGTGTGAGCCTTAGCGAGTAGTGCAGCAGGTCGCTACAAGGAATTCAGTGTTAGAGCTGTGTTGTCACAGCATTCATACTGCAAATACTTCTATTATAAAACATAGAAGAATCTGCAGTGCTCTTGCAGTATAATTATCTGAAATATCCTTATTTCCTGCAATTCTTGTGGAGGAGCTACTGAACTGTGGGACCAGATTGGAGCCAGTTTAATACATAAGTCTTTTAAAGAGTTAATCAGCAAAATTAGTAACTTTTTAAAATTCATGCAGAACTTTCTACCCACCACATTTAGAAGAGTAGACAAAGAGGGATCGGGTCCACACAACTCCTCAGATAGTCTAATAGGAATTACAAGTAGATCAATAGCTATTACAAATAGAAGAGGAGAGATCTGGCTCAGTTACGTAAGACTTTACCTGTATACACAGGCTTCCATATCAGCGCTATCAGAGTCTCCCTCATCAAGGACCTCATGTAGTCCTCCAGCATTTTATGTACAAAATACAGGTTTAAAATGCATCCAAAACATGGCAGTTATCATCAAGCTGATGATTATCACAGGCATTTTAATGTAGAATAAAAATAGAAATAAATAAATAGTTTCAGAAACAGGGGTGGCCCTTTCCCCCAAAGCGATACCAGAGCTCAGAGGCTGGGCTGGTTGAGGTAATTCCAGAGTGACCCCTCAAAAATAGCTGCAATCAGCACTAGTCTAGAACAGGCAGGGTTGGTGACACCATATCAGGGAAAACCGCAGCATAGGGTCTCCTTTGTCATAATGTCACACAACCCTCAACTCTTCAGCTTGGGGCTGAAGTCCCTACGGAATTGGGCCGGCAAAAAAATTAACTATATTGATACAACTTTGAGCGCTGGTGCTAATATCACTTTTGGTGAGGGGACCATGCTAGTTTTATGGAATTACTTATTTAAATATTATTTTATTTTAACACTTGCAAGGTCCTTGCTGATGATCATGATCGTCAAATGTCTCTTGCACCAAGTGTCGTACACCCACAACTGATATGCCTTTGAAACAGGGTAATATATGTGGGTGTTTCTGCTTCTAAATGTGCTACAATTACACAAACGCGCCCTTACTGTACTTGCCCTACGATTGCCCGCGTCGTCTCTCCCCTGTTCCTCTTCTCTAAGAGTAAAGAGTAGTAAGTCTAAGGTGCTGCTGAGTCCTCATATGGAATCAATCGTACACATTTTTGGTCAAAAAACATATTGTACATAAACAATAATTTAGTGTCCAGTTTTTCCACATATAGCTTGCAACATTCTACAGGTAATCCATCTACGCCTGGGGCCTGTTCCTAGCAAAGAAATAGCATTGATCTCCTCCTCCCACTGCAGTGGCTTCTCTAGGAATTCCATGTATTCTCTGTCCAGAGAAGAAAGAGCAATCCTTTGTATTCAGTGTCCTATCTAACACAATGCATCACCTTTTAATAGTAAATATCATAGAAATCAGAATTAATATTGATATTAATTTTCTGAAATAATCATCATGTGGCTTGCCAGCTGTGAAACTGAAAGCCCCATGATAGGGCATCATGTTACTTATAGTTCCAACGGCAAGTCACAGGTTACATACCTATGGACTACATTAACAAAACTTTAAAGAAGTTTAAAACATTTGCATTTGTTACTAAATTTACAAACCATTTAGAGATTAAGGACTTTATGAAAAATTAAATTCACACATTCCTAATATGCGGTGAATTATTAACGTTCCATTATGCAGCATATTTTCTCTCCAGTCTCTTAGAGGTCCTGTAATATGAAAAAAGATAGAGGTAGGTTAGACCATTATTCTTATTTTAAACATCTAAAAGGCAAATAAAGTTATGATATAGGAAAGCATGGACTAAATGTGCTCAGAAAATGCTTTTTAGCAATTACATTTCTGTAAAACTGCAATAAGTATTATTTTTCATTTTCTTTCTCTGACTAATGTATCTAAGATACAAGGGCTTGATGGTTTTATAACTATTTTACATTAAATCTACAGTAGGTTAAAATACATTGACATTAGAAGTTGTTTAGAGGACTATTTCAAGCTGGAATATTAGCATGGAAGAGTAGTCTTATCATAACAAAGGTGACATTGACATTCCATAGTTATATGCATCTGTGATGCTCTGGTTCCATCATCAGGCATATTTTGACTTTATTTAGTATTTATATGATCTACTTGTCTCTTGATATGCACTCATAAAGCAGGACACACCCACCTTTGTATTTTGCTCAATTGCTAGAGGGAACAATAACTTCAAGTGATATCATTGGGGAAAGGCAGGGCATGCCACACTAGTACAATACCTCTAAAATGTGAAATAAACATATTAAACAGAACATAGGTGTGATTGACTTCAGTCTAAGTACTGGTGCATTTCATCAATACTGAGTTAATAGTGACCCAAGCTTCAATTTCTGTCTCTCATGAGAATTGGATGACCATGCTGACAACAAGTTATTCCGATTAGAGAAGTGTTCGGCACTGCAGGCTGACGCCATCGCAACGTCTGTCAATAGAAATTTAAAGCGGCAATGTCGGGTTAAGTGTTTAAGCAGGTTGTAGGGTGAGATGATGAGATGAGTACAGAGACTCCATCATCAGTTACTGATTTGACAAATAGACATTTTGGGCCTCATTCATCAAGGGAAGTATCTGCCGATTTTGTGCGTATCATATGCAAAATTACTCTGCGCTTGCCCAGAGCTAGCTAATACACCAGTGAGCGCAGCCAAGTCCGATTAATCTTCGTGCTCAGAGCACATTTACTACAGACTATGATTTCTTGGAGAGAACAGGGCATGGGGCAGGTAAGGGGTGTTCGCCCATAGTCCATTAAGGGCGTACCATGCTCGAACGCAGCCACGTCCAATTCAAGTTCTGGGGATTTCAAAGTTAATGGTTATACTGCCGTATCTCTTGCTCCAGCTACACGTCTAGTCTAAATTCTCACTACCAGTGATGACAGTCACATATGCATGTGTGTTGTGTTTGCTGTCAGAAGCAACTGTAAAAATGTATTTAATGTACAGTAGACCATCCTAATCAATGTATTTCATGGGAACAAATATATATGTTATATGTTATAAAACTGTTTTGTCATTAATGCCTATATTATTAACAGGTTACATTAATTCAATATATCCTTGTTTGTGTATCGCTTTGCGAATTTATATTCCAAATAGGCATTGGACGTATCCTGCAGTGTTTTAGTGTAGTAGGACAGAGCAGACCTACACCCGAACACAAAAATACTTTAAAAAATACTAAAATACCTTCATTGTTACCAGAGGATCATCTTGTGGACCCCAAGCCCAAAGTGCGACAAGTGACTTAATTGCTCTCTGATATCACAAAATTAATATGTTAGATTATTGTTTATTTATGGTGCAAAATGATCTTGTATTTAGGGTACAGAAGTTGCTACAAAATATATATTATATTCAATTCTACATGTGGGCCTTTGTAACTGGACTTACTGGTGAACCCTAAACCATAGCTTATATCTCAGTTGGAGTTCTACATGTTTAACTGAATAGATATAATTACAAATTATCAATACATATTTTTATATTTTAAAATAAACCATTGAAAAAACAACGACATTTTACATGTATATAGGCGTTCATGTGGAATTAGAGCCAAAATGGTTTTTTTGCAAAAAATGTGCATTTTCAGATGTACATTTTTTTGTACATGTGCAAAAAGTTCAAGTTCATTTGCAGACTCAGGAGCATCTTATAGTTAGTACCCTATGGTCTTAGAGAGGTGGAACTGGGGAGGGAAGGGGGGAAACAGCAACGGTCAAGTACAGTGAAGGTGTGTTCATGTACTTGCTACCTATGAAGTGGTCGCATCAGTCGCAGATATGCTTGTCAGGATGCGTATCTGCTGTAAGGGTTGATGATGATCATGACAGGCTGGGCTGATGACACTGTAACAGGGAAACCCGCAGCGTAGGGTCCTCCTGCCATAATGTCCTTCTACTGCTGAAAGCTCTTCAAGCACCACTGGTGTGGAAGGGGTAGGGTAATAAAGAGTTATTTGATGTAAAGGTATTTTTTTGTTGGTTCACTACTAGTCCCAGCAAGCTTTGGCGGCCCTTGTGCACATGAACAATATGAAAATGTGTCCTTTAAACAACAGAGGACTTTCGGTCAAATCTAAATAAATAAGTGTGAAAATAGGAGCTTCTGACAGCTTCAGTATTCAGTTTATGCACATAGATCATCATCAGTAGCAGCTACTTATTTAGCACCACTAATTCCGCAGCATTGTGCAGAGAATTCACATCAGTCCCTGCCCCATTGGATCTTACAGTCTAAATTCTCTAACATACAGACACATACACTAAGGTCAATTTAATAGCAGCCAATTAACCTACTAGTATGTTTTTGGAGTGTGTGAGGAAACTGGAGCACCCGGAGGAAACCCACACAAACACGGGGAGAACATGCAAAATCCACACAGATAAGGCCACGGTCAGAAATTGAACTCATGACCCCAGCGCTGTGAGGCAGAAGTGCTAACCACTAAGCATTGTGCTGGCCAGATGAAGTGTTTTGTTCTTGAATTTTATAATTGTATCAGACCTTGAAGAAAGTATACACAATTCATATTATTAGTAAGTGATGAGTAACTGAATATACTTTGAAGGTATTTTGGGGTTGTACACTAATTGCACAAACATACTCATTGGTGGACTAATGGAAAGCATGTATTTTTTTGATGGAATTATTTTTTTAAACATGGTTTACAGAGGGTTACAGGCGACATATTGAAGCAACATGCACAGTGCACAAGTAGACAGGAGAGAACTATGAAGAATTGTCAGGAGGGGTCAATCTGCACATCACTTGAAGCCAACAGGTGAGTGGCCTGCTCTGATGTTGAGTTTATGGGTGCCAGCAGATGTTTCTTCCATTGAACGGTGAAGATTATAGACCTCACTCTTGGCCACCTGATTACATCATCACTGAGTCACATGCAGTCCCATTGCTCTGTAGAAACTGGTCATCCAGACCAGAGACCATATGGAACTAGATTAAGCCTGTTACCCTGGATGATGCCTGGTCATTCTCCTCGGCAGCTCTGATGTGTGACAGGGGCATTAAAAAAGGGCCTTATCATACAGTAAAAGATGGGATTTACATTACTAGGCACCTCTATGAGAACTGACTCAATGACTGGCTGTCAATCCTCTTGCTGCAACCTCATAACAGGCCACTGCATTTTCATTAATACATCTCTGATCTGTATAACTTAACTTTTTTTTAAAGGTTTTGTATAGTGTGATTGCATGTAATGAAACTTAATGTGCTGTAGTGTTACTGTATTCATCTCCTTTACATCAGTACCGTGTTACTCTATTATTTTTTGTGTGATGGGGATTATGCAGTTGTAGTATGTATTGTCTGATAAAAGCTATATCACTTTACTGCTGAGATGTTGGGTCCATTTGTAATTGGTTTGTTACTGAGTATATATGGAGTGGTTAGATATTAGATGGTGTCAATGTGGATGGATGGTGTTTTGATGTTTGTTTGATGTTGGTTGTTGGTATGGCAGCCCTGTACTTATACAATGTATTATTGTGCTTCTCAATTTTACTTTAGGCCTGAGATTGTGTGCCATCTCTGTTTTATTGTATGGAAGTAGTGTTTGGATTTCACTGTATTATGTATTTTGATTGTGGCTTTATTATCTCTGGTTGTACTACACTAATCCATATTGCTGTTGTGAGTGGTTGCTACTGTATGATGTTACTAGATTGTAAATATTGTGCAGTATGGAATTAATATAGTAATATGCTAATGGTTTGTAGATATTTTTGTCATATTGTATTTTTTTATTGGCTGTCATTTGTGGAACACCTTCATTGTGCAGCACTAAAGTATAGGTAGTGTAATGTACAGGTGATTAACATTAAGAACTGTACATTAATAATAGCAATACATTTTCTATTAAGATCTTCAAAATTTCACTAGTATATGCTTTTTGTTTTACAATTATTTTTGGTACTGAGGGGCATAAACCAAGTACTTGACAATTTAGTGTACTAGATCTCTTTATGTCCGCCATTTCCCCTCTCCCAGATTGTAAGCTCCCACAAGCAGGGCCCACTTTTCTCATGTTTTCCCGCTTAACCCATCATATTTACCTTAGCACCATTGACAAGCACCTTCTGCCTGGTCTATAAGTCTGAGCCCTTAGTGTCTCTAATCCTGTTTCTTGCACCCACGCTCCTGAGCACAACCTTGCTTCATGCTCGTACAATCCCTGTCTTGTCTCCATCCCTCCTCTGTTCTCCCCCCTGTATAGTTACTGTACACTCGTTACTCGTCTAATACTGTTTAATCTGCAGTTGATCTGCTCTACTATGTAATTTGTGGCTATTTGTTCTTTATGTAATTTTGCATTTTGCTCTAACCACCATTGTATGCCACTGTGGACTCTTTGTCTTTGTGGTGCTATTTAAATAGGAATAATTATAATGATAATAAAAATAATAATAATAATAATAATAATAATAATAATAATAATAATAATAATAATAATTATAATAGATCCTTCTTTTTTTAAACAACATTATCAGTATTTTGGGGCTTTGGGGTACCATACTTGTTGTTTTCGTAAGAATATTGCTTTTTATTTACTGTATTGTCTGCACAGCAGTATTAGTTCCAGAGAGCTTTGTGGTAGATTGGTCTAGTAGTGGCACATTGGTAAGTAGTGGTACATTGGTCTAGTAGTGGCACATTGGTTTAGTAGTGGTACATTGGTCTGGTAGTGGCACATTGGTCTAGTAGTGGTACATTGGTCTAGTAGTGGCACATTGGTCTAGTAGTGGTACATTGGTCTTGTAGTGGTACATTGGTCTAATAGTGGCACATTGGTCTAGTAGTGGTACATTGGTCTTGTAGTGGTACATTGGTCTAATAGTGGCACATTGGTCTAGTAGTGGCACATTGGTCTAGTAGTGGTACATTGGTCTAGTAGTGGCACATTGGTCTAGTAGTGGTACATTGGTCTTGTAGTGGTACATTGGTCTAATAGTGGCACATTGGTCTTGTAGTGGTACATTGGTCTAATAGTGGCACATTGGTCTAGTAGTGGCACATTGGTCTAGTAGTGGTACATTGGTCTAGTAGTGGCACATTGGTCTAGTAGTGGTACATTGGTCTTGTAGTGGTACATTGGTCTAATAGTGGCACATTGGTCTAGTAGTGGTACATTGGTCTAGTAGTGGCACATTGGTCTAGTAGTGGTACATTGGTCTAGTAGTGGTACATTGGTCTAGTAGTGGCACATTGGTCTAATAGTGGTACATTGGTCTAGTAGTGGTACATTGGTCTAGTAGTTTATTGCAGTGTGTAGTGGATTCATATTTACAGCACAGCCAGGATAAGGGAAGCAGGTCTCTGCAATGTATTTGGTAGTATTGTGTATGATATATAGTTATGTGAATAGATTCTTACTGTTTTGTGGGGCAGTTGTGCTACTATGGTTGGTGGGCATGTACAATTAGTGATGTCATCACTGGTTTTAATCGTGAAAACCTAATATTTCACTTGCTGATTTTTAGCTGTCAGATGGTACCCATATGTAATGTTATAAGAGTGCCTTACACTTCAAGCAGGATTAATGGGGGGCACAGGGGACACATACCCTAGGTATCCTGTCAATTTGGCCCCCTGGAACAGTTACTCCCAGTTTGGCCAGCATTTCTGTTGGCTGGAACACGCTTGAAGTGTCAATACATAAATAACTGAATTGTATGGCAATAATGAGCTAAGTTAACAGCAACTTTGCCAGCTAGATGCGTGGTTGCATGAACGAGGTTGGATATACATGAACAAAGTTGGATATACAGTTGCAGAATTCATTTAGGCTGCCAGTCTTAGCTCAGACTTATATAATAATATGGTTGTATATACTTCTATACATTACTTTCATTTATAAGACATGCACCCTATCATACTCATACATATGGAGCTTCACTTGGGTGGGGATTAATGCTCAGACAGCCCTTGATTGTCTGCCAGTCTATTAAGTAGACAGACTTGAACTAATTTGCACTCGGAGTTCCAAGTGAACAGTTTGCTTCTTTGCTATGGTTTTTTTTTCTTCTCACAATGGATTATGGCAGATCAGGCAGCAGGGAAGTTCCTAGAAGGGGTTTCCTCCTTCTAACCCATTGAACTATTGTGATTTTAGTGTCTGGGGTTTTTGGGAAAAAGGACCCCCCCCCCTCGCTAAGTGCACCCCTGTGACTCTATCAGTAATGACAACAGGATAGACCAATCTAGAGTCTTCTCTGACACATTCTGGCCTCCCTCATTTAATAATAAAACAACATAAAAATCAATGAACAGATATTATAAATACATATTGTTATTTTTTTAAAATACTCTATTTATTTTAGATATGCCTAGTTGTTGGCTTACATTGGGAAGAAAAAAGTGTAAAAATGTATACCTTTGTTCCTGTAATCTGCATCAGCGTTAAAGCAAATAGTATTGGAAGAAACAGCAGAGTATATTTTGGGTGTATTCTGGGGTTGCACTAATTATATTAAACTAAGTTTGTCTTTTATAACACATAAAAGTAAAAAAGAAAGCACCATTCTCTCTGTGGATTGTTTTCACTAGCCCTATGGTGTCAGCTAATTGCCTGTCCAGAGGTAACCTGCTAATGTCACAATGCTCATACCCACCTCACAAAGTGATATGTGTAACCACTATATTGTCATTTCACCATCTAAGCTTTGCCAAATTAGAATAAATCAGTGGTAGAACTATGCATGGCTATAACACACATATTTCCTTGTATCTATAGTTCTCAAGACATTCTGTAGCCAGGTTATATTCCCTTATATTCAAATTATTGAATTTATATCCACTATGGCCATGCTTGGCTTCTTTATAAAGGAATGTATTGTCTACTGTGTGTTAAGCCTGACATGTTCATGGAAGCTTGTCACAGTGACTATCTTCTATTAATATTTGTGAGATATTATTATTAGTTTTATTATTTTCTTTTATTTATAAGCCATCACAAATAGTCCACAGCACCATACATAGGGAGTGAACAGAATAGACATTTACAGTAATACATAGACAGCTAAGAAAAATACATAATTACACTGCACATAGTTATACAAAGACCAATCAGCAATGAATTAACAGAGTACAAACAGCAAACATAGTGTTGCAGATAATGACTAAACTTGTATATAGAAATTAGATCTGCGCTCACAGCCGTAGATGGGGCATTGTGTCCGTGTTGTATATTGTGAGCACCTTGGTTGTGGGGGTGTCCTGCCTCCACAAAGAGTGGTAAATGACAAAAAAGCAAGTGATACACCTTATGAAGCTAATATGCTGATTCTTAATGTAATAGTGGCAAGTATGATTGCAATGTCACAGCCCAAAGCTGTGTATATTACAGTTCTTCAGCCGTAAGAATGGAGCATCATTCCTATACAGTTTATTTAAGCAGAGAGTCTGGTGCTCTCAAGGAAGTTTTCCAAATCGATTAAAGTGTTGATTAAAGAGTGCCGTTATGATTCAGGTAAGTTAGGAATAGTTCTTCAGGTTGTGTTGGAGTAAGTTGGAATCCTTATTCATTGTCTGTTAATGATTAAGTAGTGTACAGAAGTATGGCAATATCAAGGATTGGTCCTCCATGTTGTTATGTACGTCTAGTCGCTATCCAATGAAGATTGTCCACTTCAAATAGTGTGGTTCCAAATCACAATGTGATTTAATAGCACAAAGCAGCAAAGTATTAATTCAATAAAATAAGTACAGCCGATTACATATGCAGGCGCCCTGGATCAAGCATATAGTCATTCAGTCTTGAAGTCTGTGGTTGAGAAGAGTGTCTGCTGGCCCCAGAGCCCCTGTTTATATACAGTTAGTGATATAGGGAAAACAATAGGGAAGATTTGGCATGTTTCCATAGGTTCAGGCTTCAGGACAATCCAGTGAAAGGCAGGTCATTGGCCAGTTCAAACGATGCCCTCCAAGGGTGGGGGTCAGCTCGCCAACTGATGCATACTAATCTTCCCGCCGAAAGCTAGTTCAAACTGGTCTATTTGCATTAAACACACAATACCATTCTGATCATTTATTCCCTATAATCCATATCTTGCATACACAAGGTGCGATCTCTTAGGCGATTGAACCGAGCGCCTGAGGATAAATAGGGGATTAGAATGATACTAGACATGATATATTTCCTGTATCCTGAACCTTAGATCTCACTAAAGTGTATAAAACATTACAATATTTAACTATAAACTCTGCTACATTTCATTATAAACAACTATGTGTTGAAACAATTTTTAATATGAACTAATTACAATTGTATGTGTTCGTGTAAATGTGTGTATAAGTGTTTGCAAGTGTTGTGGTGAATTACACTCCTCCACGTCGTAACTTGCTATTCGCATAATTTCAGACAAAGACAATCAAATTGATAGATATTAATTTGAAATGACCGTATCCAATTATTTTACTTCGACAATGTCCACCAATGTTGTAAAATGTCTGTGATCATATGGTCTAGTTCTTCCAGATGTAGTATTACATGGATTTGAGGTATTGTCTATTTGTGGAAACGTACATTGTGTGTCCATAGTAGTTATTCGCAACAGTTGTTAAGTCTATTAAAGAGTCCCTAGTATGTTTACTAGGTTGTAGTACACCTAAATTGACAAGAAAAAGAAAATATGTCAAATTATTTTTGCTATATGCATTTACTTCTAATAATGATGATGGTACGGAAAAACCTGTTTGCTTAATTTGTAATGAAGTTTTGGCTGCGGAGAGCATCAAACCATCCAAACTAAAATGACATCTTAATACCAAGGATTCAGCGTACTGCAATAAACCAAAGGAATATTTTGAACGACCATTAAAATCTTCAAATAAACAAAAACAATGTTTTGAGCAATTTGCTACTGTCAACGAAAAGTATTTACTTGCATCTTATGAAACTTCTCAATTAATTGCAAAAACAAAAAAGCCCTACGTGATAGGTGAAGATCTCGTGTTACCTGCTGCTAATAAAATGTCAGAAATAGTTCATAGGAAAAAGTTTGGGGTGAAATTCGTAAAATTCCTTTATTGAATGATGCGGTTTCCTAAAGAATTTCTGAAATTAGCAATGACCAATTCCAGCAGCTTATTATCAGGTTTATGTTTGCAATTCAGTTACATGAAACAACTGATATTTCTAACATGGCACAGTTGTTACTTTATGTAAGATATGTTTATGAAGGAAGCATATATGAGGAATTATTGTTGTGTTGCCCTTTGGAAGGACACACAAGAGGGGAAATTATACATCTTAAAATCAATGAACCTTTCACAAATGAAGGTTTACAGTGGAAAAATTGCTTTGGAGTCTGTACAGACGGTGCTGGAGCAATGATGGGCAAGAATGTTGAATTTGTAGTAAAAGTTAAAGCTGGTGGCAATGAACATATGGCACTCTTAGCCAAAAATAAATCACCGGACTTAGATGTTGTGCTTCGCGATATTATCACTATCATTAACTTCATTAAAAGCCATGCCCTTAACAGTCGTTTGTTTTCAAACCAGACACTGATTACAAAAGCTTATTACTACATGCAGAGGTAGGTGACTCTCAAGAGGGCGAAGTTCAAACATAGTATTGAAATTGAAAGTTGAAGTTGTTATATTTTTAACTGAGTAGAAATCCGATTCTGTTAATATTTTTCATAATGACTTATGGCTTTCAAAACTGTGTTATTTGTCGGATATTTTTGAAAAACGCAATGATTTAAACAAGTTGCTTCAAGCTAAAAATTGTGACATATTTATCTTAAAATTAAAAGTTTTACTAAAAAAGTTAACATATGGAAGAATAGGGTGTAAAATGGTTCTTTAGAAATGTCTACAGCTACATATGATTTTATAATTGAAAATAACCTTCCCAAAGATTTAATTGCAAGCGTTATAATTGATCATCTGAAGTGTCTGGAGACGCAGTTTCAGAAATGCTTCCCTTCAAATTTTGATTCTAACAAAGTTGGGTTCATAAACCATACTCAACTGAAATCAAAAACGTCAGTCATCTGCCATTGAAAGGTCAAGAAGAATTTGCAGAGTAAGTGACGCAGGTTTAAAACTTGAGATTCCTAAAAAAAAATCCATAAATCAATTTTGGCTTGGGATTAGGACAGAATTTTCAACAATTTCTGAAATGGCTCCACATACTTCTGACATTTTGTACTATGTATTTATGCGAAGCGGCGTTCTCAGCATTGAGGATTATAAAATCAAAATATCGATCAACTGTTGAAGATGCTCTGCATCCTGCAGTATCAAATATTCTGCCAAGATATAATTCTTTATGTAACAATAAACAAGCACATCCATCTCATTAGTATGCAAATTTGTTTTCATGTTTAATAAATTGTAAAATTATATGTATACCAAAGAATTGTTTTAAAATAAATTTATTTATGTATTATCAGTAAATGTTTGATTTGTATGCCTATTCTATATTCCTATATACCCGGGGTCGCATAAAAATTTCTTGGGCAAAAAAGGGGTCATGAGTAGAAAAAGTTTAAGAAGTCCTGGACTAGAATGTGATCGTAAGGGATAAATAATAGGGGAGAAGATGTAATGGTCTAAAGCTCTCACTGGGATAGAGGGCCCTGCTTGTCAGAACTTACTTCCTAGATATTAGCACTATTAGTTTAGATTGTCTGTCTGTATATCTATCTATCTATCTATCGCAATACAGCAATTGAAATAATTGCTGTAGTATAATTAGGAATTGAAGTACTGCACCCCTTGTAGTGAGCAGCACCAAATCTTGCAGTTCCTGCTTTGTGACATTGTGCACTTAGGGCTAGATCTACTAAACTGTGGTTTTGAAAAAGTGGAGATGTTGCCTATAGCATCCAATCAGATTCTAGTTATCATTTATTTAGTACATTCTACTAAATGACAGCTAGAATCTGATTGGTTGCTATAGGTAACATATCCACTTTTTCAAACCCGTTTAGCAAATATATCTCTTAGTCTTTCAGCTACTTTATGTGCTATTTCTTTTGCTCAGTCAAGACACATTTTATACTTGCTTATGCCAATGTAAATAAAAACTATAAGTTTTAAATTGTGACACATAAAATAAAGGCAGGTCCAATGTCCCTTTACAGTCATAAATTATGAATGGTAAGGAAAAAATGTAATTCATTAAGCAGGTGTTCCAAATAAAGCTAAATATCTTTGAGTCACATTTTTTTGTGACTAATTTGTAATATTTTTTAACTTGTTGTTTTTTTATACCTTTAAATGGTTTTTAGCATATATGAGGTTGTTATGTGGCTCTGGAACTGTTACATTTGAATTTGTAATTGCTTGATGAACCATGCTTCCAATATTCTTTCATGGCTAACTTAAAGAATATAACCATGAACAACTTAATGATGGTTTTTAGAGCGTTCCATTTAGCATTCAACCTTTTTGAATATTCGTTTTCTTTCTCCCATAAATCCGAAACTTGACATTCAATAACTCATTGTATTCCATTCCTCATACTCCATGTTTTTGCATGATTGTGGTTGATGATATGGTTTCTTTGCTATTCTTATATTATTATAATTCCATGAAATTTGAATTATTTTACAGATGAGTAAAACAATTAATTATGTAATAATAATCTGATCTAGGAGGGGTCATGAATAGGCTTACAATAACAATTTCCCAAAGTTTGTTCAAAAGGAATTATTTAGTATCATCTTCTCAATCCTCCCACCCCGAACCCTCCATCTACTATCAGTGCTCAGGATCTTGCTTCCTACTTCAAGGACAAGATTGATAAGATCAGACTAGAAATGGTATCCTCTTCCTCAACAAGCCATCAGCTCAATTCCTTCCCACCACCCTCTGACACCCTCTCTTCATTTGACCCCACAAATGAAGAGGAAATTTCTACGCTCTTCTTATCTTCCTACTCTACCTCCTGTCCTCTTGATCCTATTCCCTCGCAAATTGGTAGATCCCTGTCTTCTGTGCTCATTTCACCTCTAACTGAAATATGTAATCTCTCGCTCTCTACTGGCATCTTTCCATCACTATACAAGCATGCAGTGATTACTCCTATTCTAAAAAAACAAAACTCCGACCCAAACTCTTTCTCAAATTACCGTCCCATCTCTCAGCTCCCTTGCCCCTCCAAGCTTCTAGAGAGACTTGCCTACACTCGCCTCACACGCTTTCTTTCCGCAAACAACCTGTTGGATCCTCTTCAGTCTGGCTTTCGTTCTCAACACTCCACAGAGACTGCGCTGACCAAGGTTGTTAATGATCTGATCACTGCTAAGACTGAACGCCATTACTCTCTCCTAATTCTCCTGGATCTCTCGGCTGCATTTGACACTGTTGACCACTATCTTCTCATACAAACGCTGCAATCCTTAGGTCTTCAAGACACAGTTCTATCCTGGTTCTCATCTTACCTCTCTAATCGCTCTTTCACTGTTAATTTCTCTGGAGCCACCTCTGCTCCGCTTCCCCTATCAGTTGGAGTACCACAAGGCTCGGTGCTAGGTCCTCTGCTGTTCTCTATCTATACCGCTTCTCTTGGAAATCTAATAAGTTCCTTTGGCTTTCAGTATCATCTCTATGCGGATGATACCCAAATCTATCTATCCTCTCCTGATATCTCGACATCTGTGTTGTCCCGTGTAACTGACTGTCTTTCTGCCATATCATCTTGGATGTCCTCTCGTCAACTCAAACTTAATCTTTCTAAAACAGAGTTAATAATATTCCCACCCGCCAACAAGAGCATACCTGACATTTCTATCTCTGTTGATAACATGACCATAAATCCCACCCCACAAGCTCGCTGCCTAGGTGTAATCCTTGATTCACGCCTATCCTTTGTTCCCCACATTGACTCTATATCTAAATCATGTTACATACATCTAAAAAACATTTCCAGAATCCGCACATATCTCACACAAGACACTGCTAAAACCTTAATTCATGCACTAATCATCTCCCGCATTGACTATTGCAATTCCCTCCTTACTGGTCTTCCCAAAAACAGACTCAAACCCCTAAAATCTATTTTGCATGCTTCGGCAAGACTGATTTTCCTTGCAAATAGCTATTCCTCTGTTGAATCACTCTGTATGTCTCTACACTGGCTGCCTGTCTTCTACCGAATCCAATATAAAATACTTTTACTAACCTACAAGGCCATCAACAAAGCTGCACCAACATACATCTCCTCTCTTGTCTCAAAATATCTCCCAACTCGGCAACTCCGTTCTGCAAAAGATCTGCGTCTCTCATCCACCCTCATTACATCCTCCCATTCCCGGTTACAGGACTTTTTTCGGGCTGCACCCACTCTATGGAACTCTCTCCCTCGCACAATAAGACTCTCCTCTGGTCTACAAACTTTCAAGCGTTCTCTGAAAACCTACCTATTCAGACAAGCTTATAATATTCCTCAACCACCATCTTAACCTCACTACCTTTAGCCTGTTACACAATTTCACAGAAGACAACTACCCCCGGACCAACATTGTTGTGTGACAGGATCACTTAGCTTATGAGTCACCTTACCTTTGCAGTCTGGCTGGGCCAAGATGCAAAATGTATACTTAACCTCATGTGTCAATCTCCCATTGTCCCATAGATTGTAAGCTTGCGAGCAGGGCCTTCTCACCTCTTTGTCTGTTTTACCCAGTTTGTTTATTAGTTTATTATGTTTGTCCCCAATTGTAAAGCGCTACGGAATATGTTGGCGCTATATAAATAAATGATGATGATGATGATGATATATGGAATTTTTAAATAATTTAGTTAAAAAAATCTGTTTCTAATAAAAAAGTTCAGCAGATAAAATAATACATTATAAACAACTACAAAACATCCATTTGTAGAAAAGTAGTGAAGGAATTAAAAGACAAAACACTAATTTTTTTTAATAAAATACTTTAGAAGATTCTGCAAATGAGCATAGTCGTGTTACATGATTATTATTATTTTTTACTGTGATTTGTTTGTAGATAGTTTACTGTGTTATGGTTTCTGAGCAAAAAGGTAACATATTTTGAAGTCAAAACCCTAAACCAGTGATAGGCAACATGAAAGAGGCTGAGGGCCACATGGGCAGCCCTCAAACCTTCAAAGGGGCCACACAGAGAAAAGAGGGAGAGAACAGTTCTGATTGGACGGGGAGCAGCTGGCTTCCTAATAATAATACAGGTTTGGGGACCCTTCCCTGGGTAACCTGGGTTACATTCACTTTGTGTAGCAGAAAGGTAAATATAAAATTCTAATGTCAGGCCAGACTGTGAAAAGAGCAAAATATGCTTCTAAAAGGAAACCTGAAAGTATAAAATGTACAAAAGAGCCCAGAAGTAAAATTCAAAGATGAAGAAATACTATATAATGAAAGCGTTACAGAGAAAAAAAACTTTGACATTGCAGTTCCGTAATAACCATCTCTTAGTGTGACACCTGATTGCTTGGCGTTTCAGCTACTAAAGGGACCCTGGAGACTGGTAGTATTAAAAAACTGTTACATATTTCATATGTCAAAGGAACTTGCAGGCACAGTCTGTGACTATCTGTCTGAACAGTGATGTTACTATGGCACAGACTTCATTTATTATTGCTACAGATGAATATGTTCTGTTAATTTTAAAAGAAATACAATTTCCACAAATAATGACCAGTCTGGTATGGCATATTCAGATGAGTGAAATAATGTCAGCCAGATACAATCGCTGTCTTTCCTAGGATCCAGGTGTGATGTAGTAGATGTATGTTACAATAAGCAGATTTCACATCACTAATACAACGTGCTGTAACCTGGGCTCATGGCAACATGGACAACCAAAAATTATCTATCTATCTATCTATCTATCTATCTATCTATCTATCTCTCTATAGATGTACAGTACGTTGTATTTCACAAGGGATGTGAAATCTGCTTATTGTAACATACATTTCCTACATCACACCTGGATCCTAGGAAAGACAGTGATTGTATCTGGCTGACATTATTTGCAGGCATAAGATAATTCCTTTTATCTAAATGTGGGCAAATAGTATCTTAACACCGTATCTCTATGGGATTTAGATCTCAGTTGGCGTCTTAATGCATAACCATTTTATATATAAAAATATAAAGACTGTTTAAAATGGTAATGAGAATCATTAGGTGGACTATTCCCTGGGGGTGCTAACATTTACACATTTTTCAAAGTGGGCTTTAAATCAGATTCCAGTTTGATCCGAACACAGCACTGGGTATGAATAATATGTGTCTTCTGTTCATCATAGATACTGAAAGGTCTGTCCCACTGTCCAAGCCTATTGATGTCACGAGCCATGATATCTCTAACTTATACATTCACATCTCGTTAATCCAACGTGTCAATTCTTTTTGTGTGAAGCCTTCGTTTGCTTTGATCACAAACACTCATAATCTTTTTTTAGCATCAAAAGCAGTTTATTTTCTTTCATGTTTGTACAAAAGGTAGAGACCTCGAGAGAAGTAGAGGATCTGCACCTGGATGTTGCAGTTCAACAATTAAAAGGTGGTGCTCTCTGTATTTCACAATCTGTCTTGCTAGATTTTAAGTGTCAAATAAATTCACTTGTGTTATTTGTAAAGCATTGATAAAATTAACCTCTTCAATTAAATATAGGGAATGTAGATGAAAGTAAACTTACATCCCTCAATACTGCAAGATAAGTAAAATATCAACAGGCGAGAAAGAAAGATAGAGACTTAGGATTTCCTACAATTCCATGGCTGGTTACAGTTTGTGTAAAATAACCCACAAATGTACAACCATATTAATTTCTGTACCCTTTATGGGGATTTTGAGTTAGACAAGCATTTTAGAGATCTGCATTTATCAACTTAAAAAAAATGTAACACTTTACTACACAACATAACACCAACAAATTCTGCATGCAGGAGTGGAAAAAAAATGGGTACTGAAAATCTTGTCTAACTTCACCATTCGTGTGGTCAATATTCTTCTAGTACTTTAGGGGAAAAGTTAACTTCTTGTAATTAGAGGCATTCTCCACATTGACTTCTCAACCTTTTATTTACTGCTATAGACATTGTCAGAAGGACTTAATAGGGTCCTTCCCATTGAGCTGTCAAAGAACCAGAACATAAAAAGTTTATCATTATTATCCAATCTCCGGACACAAGAGCTACTTTAAGTACTTACAGTCACATTTTGGGCAGTGTAAATGCATACACCTATGAAAGACTAAGCAGAATCAAAGCATATGTGTATCTCAAACCTTATCAATATTGTAGAAACCTCTATATACACAAATAAATAGGAATTGTGTGAAATCCTGTAGAATCATAGTGTTAATTAATATCCAGGAAAGCAGATCTAATTAGCCTATGTTCATTTTCTTCCCCTCACGTGTAGCAAAGATGTCCAAGGATTCCTCCAATTATTAATTTGAGGACGTATATACCCAAGAAAAAAAAATATATAGTGTAGTATTTTCTATACCTTGGTGAAAATATCTGTTATAAGACTGTGCATACCTATGGAGGAAAAGATAAAAGTATCTTATATTTCAACCCATTGAATACTCGTTTGTGAATTTGCTTACATGTACACTGGTTAATGAACACCCTGTATTCCTCAACTACATATGTTCCTTTGTCTTATATTGGCTCTCAGGAACATATACCTTTGTGAATCTGCTTACTTTCAATATGATTTCAATGAACATGTAGTTATCAAGGTCGAAATAGATAAAATGGTATCTATTGTATTAGCTCCTTTTTGAAAATCACATATAAAATCATTAAACTCACATTCAAAGCAGCAAATAAGTACAATATTCTCAAACTGGGGATTAGTTTCTCCTACCAAAGCTGGTTCGATGACACACTCATAAAATAAAGAGTCCTGGATCTTTAGCTCAAATAACTTCTTGTCCGACCAGGTTTAAGAAAAATCTTACTCCGGGACCCAACTCTGGCTCGTTTCAACCAGATTTCCATTTTTTTTCAAAGTGGTAGTGAGGGGTTGTGTAATTCTAGTGCAAATTGTTACCATCAAATCATCTTAAAAACATATTAGGAAATTACAATTTCGTTGCTCTGAACTTATACATAATACTCCAAGTTTATATCCCCTCATATAAAATATGTATGGCTCAAATAATGGGTCCTGAAATAGCACCAAAGAAAAGTGGGACAAAAGTTGGAAACATATTGGGCCCAATTCATCAAGGCACGTATTTGCCGATTTTGTGTGTATCATCCACAAAATCACTCTGTACATGCCCAGAAGTGGGAGATACGTCCATGAACGCAGCTCTGTCCACTGTGTGTTCGTAAGCAATGAACACTTACTACAGCCTACGATTTTGATGAATGAACGGGGCAGGGAAGGGACGTTTTGCCTTAGTCAATGTACAGTAAGGGAGTGCCAAACTCAAGCGCATGCAGCCACGCCTGAATCCAACTCTGAGCGTCTCAGAATTACTTGTTTTTCTTGCTCCAGCTAAGGGACTAGTCTAAGTCATGATCAGTAATGTTGACAGTCTTGTATCCATGCTATAACATGTATTGTCAATCATGGGCAACTGTAAATATGTATTTTATGTTTAGGAGACATTAACAACATTCTAATAAGTGTATTTCATGGGAATAAAAAAAACACTTTTTTAAACAGTTTTTATAATTAATGTCTTTATTAATAATATGTGACATTAATTCAGTATATTTTTTGTTTTCCTGTGTCTTCTTTTACAAATTTATAACCCACATAGGTATTGAATGCATCTTGCAGCGTCTTGTGTGGTAGAGCACAGTAGACCTACACCTGAATTCAATATCGCATGTATCTTGATATCCGTGCCTTGATGAATTCTGCAGCCTAAATACATGTATAGAATACTGAGCGTGAGTTGCACTCAGAATACGTCCCTTGATGAATCAGGCCCATTATGTTTTCACATATATACAGATAATCAGTATCTTCTTATAAAAAAATATAGGCTTACCATATCCTACAGAAAAAAATACTTCTTACTAGCGCACCCAAGTCAAAAAGAAATGTTGTCTGCCTATACCCAAAAACAGAATAATTACACATAATTACAACACTAAAAAAACAATATAAAATCCTATAATTAATCTCACTAATATTGAGCAATAAAAGTTCTCACAGATCACCAGTTTGAATGGCAAAAATATTTAATACATAAGAAATCAATACATATAAACACATATCATAAAACAGATAAATAAAACTTGTTCTTTTACAAACAAAAAGGGGCACATTTATCATTATTCACATAAAGTGAAAAGTAGTTTTCAATCCTTATCGCAATGATAAGGATTGAACTACTTCTCACATTTATGTACAGCCCTGCACAGAAACAGCAGTTCCGAAAAACTGCTGTTTTAGTGATAAAAAAAATCATACTTACCCCCCTCTTCGGAAGCGCTGTCTTCGGGTCTTCTCTTCACTCTTCAATTGCGCATGTCCAGTTCCAAGAACTGGACATGCGGACACAGATCCCCTCTCTGTCTCTGCAACGATAGTTGCAGAGAGAGAGCGCTGAGTGACAGGGAGGGATCATGTGATCCCTCCACACATGCGCTGTACAGCTCTGCTCTCCGGAGCGGAGCTGACAGCATTAGATTTGCTCAATTCGGATGATGTACGCCAGCTTCAGCTGGCATACATTAACATGACAAGTTCCCGAAAAAAATGTTTTTTCGGGACTTGTTAGATTGAGGCCAGGAGCAGTCACCATTCTGTTGAATGGTGACTGCTCCCAAAAACGAAGAGGAATGCAAAGCAGCAGATATCCATGATATCTGCTGCGATGCCCCCTTAATAAATTTGCGGAGGACACTGTGGGACCTTAATGACCCGTTAAAAGCACTATCGTGCTTTATTAAATATGCCCCAAACTCTGTTAACTAGAAAAATTCCAACCAACAGATTTAATAAGAGTGCTTATTGCAAACTGTGGGAATCAGATGATAGTGTAATCCCTGATTTGAATAGTAGAACATAAATAATAAATATTTCTTCGATCAAACAATAAAATTCAATAGCTGATAAAACTCTTTATATATCTCTTTTCAGCAGAAAATCCATTAAACTGTCTGGTCCCAATCAAATAAAAATTGCTTGATGAACCAAGTACTTTATTATTATGAATACATCTGATGAATACATCTGCACCCAGTTGAAAGTTGTTTTACAGAATGGCTACATGCTGAAATCTCATTGAGATATAAAGTCTTTTGTTGCCCGTAAGTATAATCCAAATAAAAAATAAGTACATAAAATTTCTATTTGTATAAAAGTCTTTCATAGATTTAGAATCAGGTGAGCAGTTCCGATATTGGGACATTTCTATTCTACACACAATATGCTCGTGGGACTAACATTATGCATCAGACATTGGAGGTATTCTTTTATCTAAATCTATGAAAAACTTTCTATTACAAGTAGAAATTATATTCACGCATTTTTTGTTTAGATTATACTTACGGGAAACAACAGACTATATATCTCAATGAGATCATACTTTCTAGGCGGCTTGCAAGTCTGAATAAACTTAGTAATGTGTTTCACCACAGTTTGGATCTCATCTATGTCCCAGGTTTGTTTCCGCGCTTCTTTATGACCTGAAGCAGAGTTATCCATTACGAATCTGCGAAAAGCAGAGAAAGCAACATGCTTTTGCATAGCAAAACCGTGTGCTACACCAACTTTTGGAAGCCTTGGCTAGGTATTGGTCCCATGATGCCGGTCCATACACTGTCCCCTTCTGACAGGGAAGTATCAACAGAATGCATGCCCACTTGTCTTACTGTTTCAAGGGACTGCTCATCCTCTAACTCTTCATTCTATAGCTGGACTGGTTCTAAAAAGGAACAGATATAAAGGACCAACCATATATCAGATACAAGATTTCGAACTTACCGTCTGGATCAATGTCCTTCTTCGAAAATCTTGTCTTAGAATTCAGCCAGTATTCCCCTCACGAGAACCATTAAAACTTTGCTGATCTTGGCGAGTTGAAGGGTACCTTCTAGGAGGTGGTTATACTGATGTTGTGCCCAAGGATGTCTGTCAATTTATCCAATTCTGTGTTGTTTAGGTTGAAAACCTTTGAAAAAGTGGCAATCTGCTTTTGAAGCTACATGGAAGACAGTGTTTTGGGATTTTTAGCTCCACACTTTGGGGCAAAGAGACGTGTGCAATCGAAGCTTCTGAAATATGACAATGCAGCTGGTCTGGCAACCATATAGACATTTTAGGTAGCCACTTTACATTCTTCATGTTTCTCTGCAAGAAGTTAAATTACGCTTTAAATTGCTTGTGTCAGCAAGATTCTCTCCCTTCTTTCCCCGGTTTTCAATCAGTCTCAATTGTCAGCAAAGCTTCTTCTCAAGCTTGGAAAGTGCTAGGGCCACATCTTCTTGGAGATCCAAAGTATCTCTTGAAAATAAATAGTCAACAGCATCTTGGAAACTTCCCCTTCCCTTCTTTCATCATCATCATTTATTTATACAGTGCCAGCAAATTCTGTAGCGCTTTACAATTGGGAACAAACATTAATAAAACAATATTGGGTAATACATACAGACAGAGAGGTAAGAGAACCCTTCTTGCAAGCTTACAATCTATGGGACAATGGGAGTTTGAAACACAAGGGCCTGTGCTACATCATATTGCACATTGGACCAGCTAGAATGCAAAGGTAAAAGTACTGAGTGGGCTGTGTGATCAATAACACAGCAATGTTGGTCAGAGAGTTGTTGTCTTGTGTTAGCTGTGTAGAGGGTGGTAATAGGGTGATTAAGATGGTGGTTGAGAAATATCATAAGCTTGCCTGAAGAGGTGGGTTTTCAGAGAACGCTTGAAGGTTTGAAGACTAGAGGAAAGTCTTACTGTGCGAGGGAGGGAATTTCACAAAGTGGGTGCAGCCCGAAAAGTCCTGTAACCGAGAATGGGAGGATGTGATGAGAGTGGAAGAGAGACGCAGATCTTGTGCAGAACTGGGGTGTCGAGTTGGGAGATATTTTGAGACAAGTGAGGAAATGTATGTCGGTGCAATTTAGTTTTTTTTGTTTGTTTGGCCTGGTATGTTAGTAGAAGAATTTTATATTGGATTTGTTGAAATACAAGCAACCAATGTAGAGACTGACAGAGTGGCTCAGCAGAGGAAGAACAGTTTGTAAGGACAATCAAGTTAGCTGTTGCATGCAAAATTGATTGTAAGGGTTCAAGTCTGACTTTGGGGAAACCAGTAAGGAGGGAATTGCAATAGTCGATGCGGGAGATGATGAGTGCATGAATTAAGGTTTTTGCGGTATCTTTTGTGAGGTATGTGCATATTCTGGAAATGTTCTTTAGATGTATGTAACATGATTTAGACATAGAGTCGATGTGGGGAATAAATGATAGTTGTGAGTTGAGGATTACACCTGGGCAGCGAGCTTGCGGGGTGGGATTTATGGTCATGTTATCAATAGAAATAGAAATGTTTGGCAGGAAGCTTCTGTTTTTGGGAGGGAATATTATTAATTCAGTTTTAGAAAGATTGAGTTTGAGTTGGTGAGAAGACATCCAAGATGAAATGGCAGAAAGACAGTCAGTAACGCGAGACAACACAGATGGTGAAAGATCAGGAGAGGATAGATAGATTTGTGTATCATCCGCATAGAGATGATACTGAAATCCAAAGGAGCTTATTAGTTTTCCAAGAGAAGTGGTGTAGATAGAGAATAGCAGAGGACCTAGGACTGAGCCTTGTGGTACTCCAATTGATAAAGGAAGTGGAGAAGAGGTGGATCCAGAGAAATTAACACTGAAAGAGCGATAGATGGGTAGGATGAGAACCAGGATAGGACAGTGCCTTCAAGACCTAGGGATGGTAGCGTTTGTATGAAGAGAGAGTGGTCAACAGTGTCAAATGCAAGAGAGAGATCCAGGAGAATTAGAAGAAAGTAGTGGTTTTTACTTTTTGCTGTGATCAAATCATTGACAACCTTGGTCAGTGCAGTCTCTGTGAAGTGTTGAGAGCGAAAGCCTAACTGAAGAGAATCCAGTAGGTTGTTTGCTGTGAGAAAGTGTGTGAGGCGAGTGTAGGCAATTCTCTCGAGAAGCTTGGAGGGGCTTGGGAGCTGAGAGATAGGGCAGTAATTTGAGAGAGAATTTGGGTCAGAATTTAGTTTTTTTTAAAATAGGAGTAATCACTGCATGCTTGAATATTGATGGAAAAATACCAGTAGAAAGATATAGATTACAGATTTTAGTTAGAGGGGGAATGAGCAAACGAGACAAGGACCTACTGATTTGTGAGGGAATGGGATCAAGAGGACAGGAGGTAAAGTAGGAAGATGAGAAGAGAGTAGAAACTTCCTCTTCATTTGTGGGATCAAATGAAGAGAGAGTGTCAGAGGGTGCTACAAAGGAATTGAGCTGATTACTTGTCGAGGGAGATCATACCATTTCAAGTCTGATCCTATCTATTTTGTCCTTGAAATAGGAAGCAAGATCCTGGGCACTGATGGTAGTTGGAGGATTTGGGGTGGGAGGATTCAGAAGAGATTTAAATGTGTTAAAAAGGATTTGGGGTTAGAAGCCGGAGCATAGATGAGAGATTGGAAGTATGTTTGTTTTGCAGTGTCCAGAGCATTTTTACAGGAGTGGTAGATACCAGTATATGTGATGAAATCATTAGAGGTACAAGATTTACGCCAGTGACGTTCTGCTTTTCAAGAAAGTTTTTGTGGAGTTTGTGGTACTTTAGTGTGCCACGGTTGGCAACAAAGTCTACGGGTAGTATGTAGTGTCACTGGAGCCACTTGATCAAGGGCAGTTGCTATGGTTTGGTGAAAATGGGGTACTGCCCGAACAGGGGAGGAGAATGTATAAATTGGGGAGAGATGGTGTTGGAGAGAGGTGGAAAACTGTTGAAGATCAATAGAATTGATATTCCTGCGGTTGTGAGGAGGCTTGGAAGAGTTTGACACTAGGGAGGGTAAAGAACTGGGGGTGAGCGAGTTGCGAATAAGGTGATGATCTGAGAGGGGAAATTTAGTGTTAAGGAAATCAGAAACTGAGCATAGTCTAGAGAAAACAAGATCAAGATAGTGACCATCCTGATGAGTAGCGGATTCAATCCACTGGAAGAGGTCAAGTGAGAATGTTAGAGAGAGTAGTTTGGAAGCAGCTTTGGAATGTGGATTAGTAATAGGCATGTTGAAATTACCCATGTTGATGGTGGGGATGTCAGAGGATAAGAAATGAGGGAGCTACACAGAGAAGTGTTCAAGAAATTGTTGGTGTGGTCCAGGGGGTCGATAGATGACAGCAACACGCATAGAGAACTGGTTAAAAATCCTAACATCATGTACTTCAAAAGATGTGAACTTGATGAAACATTTGGTAGAACTGTGAACGTGCACTGTGGGGAGAAAAGTAGTCCAACCCTACCTCCTTGTCTGCCTCCTGGTCTGGGGGTGTGGGTGAAATGGAGGCCACCATGTGAAAGGGCTGCAGGTGAGGCAGTGTCTGATTGTGTGAGCCATGTTTCTGTTATTGCTAGACAGTTTAGGTTGTTTGAGAGGAAGAGATTGTGTACGGAGGTAAGTTTGTTACAAACAGAATGTGCATTCCAAAGGGACATTTAAAGGACTTTGGAAGAGAGGGGAGACAGGTGATGCGTTTAAGGTTTGCTAGATTTCTGTAGTGTTCAGATATACAGTCAGGTCCATAAATATTGGGACATCGACACAACTCTCATATTTTGGGCTCTCTACACCACCACAATGGATTTGAAATGAAACTAACAATATGTGCTTTAACTGCAGACTTTCAGCTTTAATTTGAGGGTATTTACATCGAAATCAGGTGAACGGTGTAGGAATTACAATGGTTTCTATATGTGCCTCCCACTTTTTAAGGGACCAAAATTAATGGGACAATCGACTCAAAAGCTATTTCATGGACATGTGTGGGCTATTCCCTCAATATTTCATCATCAATTAAGCAGGTAAAAGGTCTGGAGTTGATTCTAGGTGTAACATTTGCATTTGGAATCTGTTGCTGTCGACTCTCAATATGAGATCCAAAGAGATGTCACTATCAATGAAGCAAGCCATCATTAAGCTGAAAAATCAAAACAAACCCATCAGAGAGATAGCAAAAACATTAGTTGTGGCCAAATCGACTGTTTGGAACATTCTTAAAAAGAAAAAATGCACCAGAGAGCTCAGCAACACCAAAAGACCCAGAAGACCACGGAAAACAACTCTGATGGATGACAGAATGATTTTTTCCCTGGTGAAGAAAAACCCCTTCACAACAGTTGGCCAAGTCAAGAACACTCTCCAGGAGGTAAGTGTATATGTGCCAAAGGCAACAATCAAGAGAAGACTTCACAAGAGTGAATATAGAGGGTTCACCACAAGATGTAAACCTTTGGTGAGCCACAAAAACCAGAAGACCAGATTCGAGTTTGGCAAACAACATCTAAAACAGCCATTACAGTTCTGGAACAACATCCTATGGACAGATGAGACAAAGATCAACTTGTCCCAGAGTGATCAGAAGAGAAGAGTATGGAGAAGGGAAGGAACTGCTCATGATCCAAAATATATCACCTCATCAGTGAAGCATGGCGGTAGTAGTGTCATGGTGTGGGCATGTATGGCTGCCAATGGAACTGGTTCCCTTGTATTTATTGATGATATGACTGCTGACAAAAGCAGCAGGATGAATTCTGAAGTGTTTTGGGCAATATTATCTGCTCATATTCCGTCAAATGCTTCAGAACTCATTGGACGGCGCTTCACAGTGCAGATGGACAATGACCCGAAGCATACTGCAAAAGCAACCAATGAGTTTTTTAAGGCTAAAAAGTGGAATGTTATGCAATGGCCAAGTCAATCACCTGACCTGAATCCGATTGAGCATGCATTTCACTTGATGAAGACAAAACTGAAGGGAAAATGCCCCAAGAACAAGCAGGAACTGAAGACATTTGCAGTAGAGGCCTGGCAGAGCATCACAAAGGATGAAACCCAGCGTCTGGTAATGTCTATGCGTTCCAGACTTCAGGCTGTAATTGACTGCAAAGGATTTGCAGCAAAGTATTAAAAAGTGCAAGTTTGATGTAGGATTGTTTAGTTTGTCCCATTACTTTTGGTCTCTTAAAAAGTGGGAGGCACATATAGAAACCATTGTAATTCCTACACTGTTCACCTGATTTGGATGAAAATTTCCTCAAATTAAAGCTGAAAGTCTGCAGTTAAAGCACATATTGTTGTTTTCATTTCAAATCCATTGTGGTGGTGTATAGAGCCCAAAATATGAGAATTGTGTCGATGTCCCAATATTTATGGACCTGACTGTATGTGTGTGGGATAAGTGAGGGGGTGAGCGGATATAAAGATACGTCTGTTAATGATTACGGGTCTAAGTCTGCTCTGCTCTAACAGTCAATACACTGCAAGATACGTCCAATACATATGTGGAATATAAAGTCTATTAATGTCACCTGGTAATAATATAGTAATTAATGACAAACATTAAAAAAATAAACTTTTTTTTTTAGCCCCCCCCCTTAAAATACATTAATTAGGGTGTTATGAATGTCATTTTTTACATTTTTACAGTGCTGCTGATTGTAAAAAACATATTCTAGCATGGATACGCAACTGTCATCACTAGTAATCGGCATTTATACCTGACCTGTAGCTGGTGCAAGTGATATGACAGAAATACACGTTATTTTGAGATGCCCACAGCTTGAATCAGACACTGCTGTGTGCACTCGAGCATGGCATGTCCATACTGTACATTGACTACATGCATACGCCCATCCCCTCACTGTTCTGCCCAAGAAATCGTAGGCTATAGTAAGGGGTCAATTGCGATCAAAGATGAATTAGTCATTGCTATGTTCATTGGCATATGCTTTGGTTCAGGGAATGCGCAGTGCGATTTTACGCAAATTACAGCACGTATCGGCATTTACATTCCTTGGTTGATCAGGCTCATAGACTCTATTTTGTAACAAGTTTATCTCATCAAATGTGCATGTATCTCACTCATTCATATATAGTGGACCTGTCTTTGCCATTGTCTTTACTTATTTGTCGCCAATGCACTGGCTTGTCATAAGTGATTATTTCCTAGCAATTAGTAATCAGTTCTTTACTCCTAAGCTGCAGTTTTCTTCATAAGACTCTGGTCTCTTTCCTTGTCACCAGTAACGTGTCTGTCCCTCACTGATCTCTTTCCTTGTCACCAGTTACATGTCTGTCCCTCACTGATCTCCAAGCTTACTTCCCCATCTAACCAACCTCTCACTCTCCTTCTGCTTCCTCTCAACACTTCTGACCACCATCACTCTCCTCACAGCTCCAACTGTCACTTTTCTCTTGAACCAACTATGACACCCACTCACCAGAATCTACCCCAGACTGACTGACACAGCATTCTAAAGCAGATCATGAGGTGTCAATCATTGCAGCTCTGATTCATTTGTGCAGGCCCCTTTATTATCAGGGTTATTGGTTGTTCCGAGTCTCAAGCCCAATACCCTGGATCAAGTATAGATACAATTAATAACTATTCCTCTTGTGTTCCTGATACTGTATATGTGAATGGCAGAACCAACTAAGTGGGTAGTTTTGAGTTGGACACAAGTCCTTTTTTAGTGTGTAAAATATTGTGATATTGTGATATTGTGATATTGTGATATTGTGATATTGCGCATGGACACTGAAAAATGTGTACATATATGTCTGTATTTAGGTTTTTTGCATATCATAGACTTGTATCTTCTAATGCCTGGAGAGGTGGAAAGGGATAATGAAGGGTCAGGCAAATCATTTGGCTGAGTACAGTTTGATTGTGTTCATGTAAGTGAGACTCAGATAGAGGTGGACGCATCTGCAGATATGTCTGTCAGACGGCATATCTCTTGTGGGTGCTCACCCTCTGGAGCAAAGGTCTCTGCAGTGTTAAAAAAAAGTGCCCCCGTCCCGTCAAAGAGAACTAAGCACCAATGTAGTTACCGCTACTGCAGGGGATATGAACTGAGTGGGGCACCTCTGCAGCATCGGGGTATAACTGATAAACAGTCATTAATGATAGATTATTAATAGTAATGTAATCCTAAGTCAAATCGATAAAACCACTGGTAACAGCGAGGACAGTGTTTTTAGAGGAAGCTCATACTGTTGCAAATATTAACTGAGCAATTATGTGCAGTATCAATACTGGATGGCAAAGACATCATAATGAGGAGGTAATAGCTGAAGGCAATAAAAATAACATTTCTGTACAAGAGAAGGACACTAACAATTGTAAGTTGAATACACCTTAAATGCAAATAAATATATTGAAAGCAATGTTGCTAAGACACTGTAATTATTCTGAAATAATAATGAGGTCCATGGCTCTATAGTAGCAGAATGAGGCCATGTATCATGTCACTTAAAGACTGCCGATATCATGAAGGATTACACTCTGTAATTACCTACATATACTGCACTGTTGTGCAGTGCAGTATTAAGCAGATTAGTACCACATGCAGTGGTCAATGGCCAACTCTGGGAACATGGAGGGCTCTCTGAACATGATTTAAAGACTTGGGAAAACCTTGAGTGACTTTCCTTACTATAAGTACTCACACTGTCTGTGTGTTCTTTTCTTTCCAGCATTCTCAGTCTCACAGTGCTGTGCAGCCGCTCTGCTCCTCTGCCTGGCCCTGGGACTTCTGAATATGCAGTTACCACTCTACAGTCATGGCCAAAAGTTTTGAGAATGACACAAATATTATTTTTCACAAAGTCTGCTGCCTCAGTTTTTATGTTGGCAATTTGCATATACTCCAGAATGTCATGGAGAGTGATCAGATGAATTGCAATTAATTTCAAAGTCCCTCTTTTCTATGACAATAAACTTTATCCCAAAAGCAACATTACACTGCATTTCAGCCCTGCCACAAAAAAAACAGCTGACAGGTCAGGTCATCAGCTCTCGTTAACACAAGTGAGAGTGTTAGCCAGATGAAGCAAGGGAGTGAACGAGTGGAGGAGGTGATGGGGTTATATGGATGGTTGGTAGGCTTTAAGGAAGAGGTGGGTTTTCAGTGCACGTTTAAAGAAGCACAGAGTAGGAGAGAGACGGATGGAACGAGGTAGGTCATTCCAGTGAAGGGGGGCTGCACGGGAGTACTCCGGTAAATTAATTTTCTCTGATGAATCCTATTTCAAATTGTTTGGGGCATCTGGAAAGACACTTGTCCGGAGAAGGAAAGGTGAGTGCTACCATCAGTCCTGTGTCATGCCAACAGTAAAGCATCCTGAGACCATTCATGTGTGGTGTTGCTTCTCAGCCAAGGGAGTAGGCTTACTCACAATTTTGTCTAAGAACACAGCCATGAATAAAGAATGGTACCAAAAAATGTTCCAAGAGCAACTTCTAAACATCCAAGAACAGTTTGGTGATGAACAATGCCTTTTCCAGCATGATGGCGCACCTTGCCATAAGGCAACAGTGATAATTTGTGGCTCGAGGAACAAAACATTAAAATTTTGGGTCTATGGCCAGGAAACTCCCCAGACCTTAATCTCATTGAGAACTTGTGTTTAATCCTCAAGAGGCGGGTGGACAAACAAAAACCCACAAATTCTGACAAACTCCAAGCATTGATTAGGTAAGAATGGGCGACCATCAGTCAGTGTGTGGCCAAGAAGTTGATTGGCAGCATGCCAGGGCGAATTGCAGTGGTCAACACGGCAAATATTGACTCTTTGCATAAATTTAATGTAATTGTCAATAAAAGCCTTTGACACTTATGAAATGCTTGTAATTTTACTTCAATATACCATAGCAACATGTGACAAAAAGGTCTAAAACACTGAAGCAGCAAACTTTGTGAAAACCAATACTTGTGTCATTCTCAAAACTTTTGGCCATGACTGTAGCTGTGTTTTTTCTCCCCTCCAGCAGGCTCTGCAGCTGTATTTGCACTTGCTTCCGCATTGTATGGCTCCTCATGGTAAGTAAAATGACCAGAATATATCTACATCTACCTCTTCCTCTGCCCCTCTCCCACTTTTCTCCTTCTATTCCTCCCATACTGCTGCCTAAAAGCTATGATTTTGGTGGGTTCTGACATTTAATTTTGAGACTTTGCAGTTCAGGATGTTGGGAACTGTTGTTTTCAGCACTCAAGGCTGCATTAGATGGCCCCCTACTGCTGTAAACTCCTTCTCCTGTGTCAATGAACTCCCAGGAACCATCCGTAATCAGGTGAGAGAAAGATTCAGGGGTTACACATAAATCACTGTTGAAGCATATCACATAATTTATCACTAGAGCTGAAACTATTTGAAACTGTATTTCTCTCTCTCTGTCCTCAGTGCTACAAGGACCACAACACTTGCCTTGCTCTCACATGATTCCAAGATATGTCGGCCTGTTAGCTTATGTGTCCTCTCACACTTGGTACTCTTGAGTGGACAGTCTCTCCACACACATGACAGGATGCCTCTCAGATTGGACATCTATACTCCTAAAACTCATCTCTTTGACTGATAGCACATGGCTTAGATTTACCTGAGCTCTTATTTGGAGACACAGAGATACTTCTGCCTCTTTTCACCTTCCCTGGCAGTAGAAGACAAATCTCACTATTACTAAGTCCCATAGCCTCCCACTTGGAGTTCAGACAGACCTACACTGGACAATCAGCTGCTGATGCTATATCTCGCCTTAGTGTATGTAAGAAGGACATGAGAAGACTGGGGTTTAGAAGAATCTTTCACTGAAATTAATGTGTTATCCTATCTCTTCGTCCATGTTGAAAGATTTGGCCCTCTCGGAATTAAAAACCTTTTGGGTAGTTTATTTCCAGTCAAATATAATCTCCAGCTTTCTCACTTTACATATGGCAGTAGTATCACTTGGCATTAAACTCTTGTTGTGGGATTTTCACTCTCTACACAGTTGGGGTCACTCCAGCGTGTGTATACACATGATATTCACAGCAAAATTTGAAAAGGTATCAAGCTTCTGCTCAAACCGGTATTAGACATTCTCTTACTCACGCCGCAGGGTGCGTTATCATAATTCAGGCCTTTTCTGACTAACAGCCCCTCCCATCTCTGTACAAAGGCAAGTGGTAGTAGGAAGGGAGCAGTGGTTGGACTGTTAGGGGAATATTTACTGAACTGCGGGTTTGAAAAAGTGGAGATGTTGCCTATAGCAATCAGTCTAGCTGGTATTTTGTAGAATGTGCTAAATAAATGATAACTAGAATCTGGTTGCTATAGGCAACATCTCCACTTCTTTAAACTCGCAGTTTAGTAAATATACCCCTTGGAGTCTTTTGTGGAACAGTTACACCAGGGTTAAACCGCAGTGAAAGTAAGTACAACTTTGTATTTTATCAGATCTTAGTGAACTTAACCCAACACTACATTATTTTAGATATGCGTAGAATTTGTGGTCACCTATGTTTCAGCATAAATTTGCAAAGGGTTAAATAGAAATGCACTATACTCATTAAAGGAATTAGGATCACACTGCAGTCCTACTAATTTGTGCATGCTTGCTCATTCCATCTGTGAATGTTTCTTTACTCACATTTATATGATTCTGGGTAATCAACGGTGACAATGGCTCCTGGAGGGGCCATAGTAGAGCCAGCTGTAATGCAAATGATTTGCCTGGCAACTTGCTTCATTTGGCTTCAACTAACCAAACCTTGAAATAGGTCCAGTGCTAACATACTAAAGAGAATATGATACAGCAGCTTTTGCAGTGCTAATGGTGCAAATGGAGTTTTGCTCATTAGTGTGCTTCTGAATCTTTGCTCTTAGTGTTTTTCAGCTCAAACTGAAAGTCACAAATTTTCTTCATTGTTCGTGACAATATGTGTGAGTTTGTTCTTTGGTAAGTAGAAATGCAATAACTGTTCTCATTATAAAATGCTTTGCATTGTCAAAAGGCATTGTAAAAATGTGGAATTTTTAACTTTACACAATTTAGTTCTTACAACAGAGACTTATTGTGCCCATATTATTTCCCTATACTAAATATAGAATGTGCAAAAAAACCTATTCAATGTGTTGCATGAGTAACTTTCTCATGTTATAGCCTGAGCCTGGTAACCTTAGTGAGGGTAACAAGAAGATTCAGGGACAGTGAGATTCAAACACAAATGTGCTTCAATCACATTTTAATATATATATATATATATATATATATATATATATATATATATATATATATATATATATATATATATATATAAAAATATATAAACATGTATCTATATGTATAAAAAGTATCTATTTATTTGAATAGACACATTCTACAGTGTGACTAGATGGACATTCACCTAAGCATACATCATCTGCCCCTCATCAGTAAAGAGAGTTCCCACATTCAAACATACTGTGTCACTGAATTATTTTCCATTTTGGACATCCCTTTCATCAAATATATTTTTGGCTATAAACATACCTTTAAGGATGTATATGGAATAGCTGTGGGTGGTGGGCTTTCCTTGCGTACAGACCACCACACTCTGTGTAAACAACACTATACCAGCTTGCTGGTGTTTTCCTATGGATAATAAAATGCCAGCTGTAAGGACATTTTCACAAGCACTCTATACGAAACTATGCCCTAATTGTATGCCTTCACATGGCCTGGAATAATATGAATATCTTTGGTCATTATACCAATGCTGAGCCCTGCTATCCATCAAAGTGGTACCCAAAATGTGTGATCTGTGAAATACTTCTGGAATAATGTATATTTGTTATGTTATGAGTACATTGTAATGTCATCAGCCTATATTCTTAAATAGAACTATTTGGGTCCCATACGAGTGACAGGAAACAGGACCAGGATGCTAATTTATCTACTCATTCTCTCCTATCTTGGGAACTGGAAGTTACAAAATAATTGAAGGTGTTAAAACAGGAAGGTTCTCTTACCAAGGTGACTAAAGCTCCTCATCACCATGATTAATTGACCACTGTTTCTAATGGGAACCAAGCCAGACCAGCAGGCACCAACTCCACAGGGGGGAGACCAACATGGTACTGATTTCCATCAACTCCCTCATCCAACACCTAAGGGTATCCTGCCCAACAAACTCCTGTGGTAATATGAAATAAACCTGCTGGGTGAAGTTCCAGTCGTGGGTTTTTTAGCCTGCTTAAAATTAAGCCTGCATGGACATTAAGAGCTTGGTGTTGGAACTTTGATTTTTATCAGCTCTGTCGGAGGATTACTATATGGATGCAAAACATGCTTAAATCTCTGGTTCCGTGATTGTCACACATTGGGAGAAGCTCATGGATTTGTCTGCTTAGTGAGCCTACTGGAGTAGAGAGACTGTGATTCAGATCCCACCTATACTGGTAGAGAGCCTACTGGCTGGGCAGTTGGGATTATCAAGAATCACAAGCACAATAACAGCTTGGCCTAAATTTGCTCCAATTCAGCCAAAATCTAATAATAGCTTGGCCGGGGTTCGCTACAGGTTGGCCAGAACACTGCTAATAGCTTGACCAGATATTCACCCACAGCTTGGCAGGGGATTTGGAAATGGAGCAGTACCACAGTGGACTTGCATGTTTTAGTGATTACCCTAGCAACTGCCTCAGGACCGAATTTTCAGCTACAGCTTGGACTGGGACTTAAACAATGTGGCCTGGCCAAGTTATTATGGCGAATCTTATAGCATGGGATGCTGTGGGGGATTTGGGGATTTGGTGAATGTCCTGTCTATTGATAATTTCTGTTTTGTATATAGTTTTGCTATTGTGTTACAGTTTAGGACTCATTCTGTAATAAAGATCCCTAGATACCAGGATTACTCTTTGAGTAATGTGAGTTTAGGCTCTAAAATCCCAGTATCTTTAAACTCGAGGAATCATAACTTAAGCTGCTGAATATTGGGCTGTTGCCTGCAGCTCTCTTCCATTGTCTTCTATAGACATATAGGGGCATGTGTGGTGCCTGTAAAGTTGGCACCTGCCCAACTTAACAGATCTGGTGTGTGCCAACCGCTGGCAGAAAATTACTGCCATCAATGTATGAATGAACCATGTGGTGGGATTGCACCCACCAGGGCTGTTATGCCAGATGGATGGCATTCCACTAAGCAACACAGTGCCACCAGTGAATGAATATTAAAGTGACTGTAGGATGGTACCCATCCAGAACAATAGGTGAGGCAGGTGCCATCCTGCCAGACATATAACCACTGCCACCATTTAATGAAATACAAGTGCCTGGCAAGATGACAGTTGCTCGCATGATATCCTGCCAGCCAACTTGCTGCCACCAATGGATTAATAAATTAATTGACAAGTGCCTGGCAGGATGACAATCACCATAGGGGACATCTCGCCAGGCAATTCAAGTATTAGTGGCAAAGGTTCTATACTCCTGTCACTTCCCTGATCCAGCATCCCACACCCTTTTTCAGTGGTACATGCTTCTCATATTACCAAGGCTAGCATGACTTGACCATATCAAAATGGTAAAGGTATAATTTTGTTGTAGCTTATTGCTCAGTGTCATGTGACAAGAGCAGCCATATTGATATGCCTGTTGTAAATCAGAAAACAGAAGCAACCATTTTTAGGTTCATTCAGAGATGGATACGCACGTGCTTAGAATGTACAAAGGGAAAGGCGTATACAACCCCCCCCAAAAAACGTATTTATGTCTATGTTTAGTTGCACATATTTTGAGATGTGAAGTTAGAGAAGTTGTGCTTATAACCCTTACTATCTGTGCTGGAGAAATTTGGTATTTGAATCTATGTCCATCACAATCGTTATGATATGTGCAGTAGGAGAAGGCGCTGGAAAATAAAAACTGTCTATTTTTGCTTTGAGATTGTCTTGCGTCCAACATTTATTAATGTTGCACTGCACATCACCAGTGACCACTCCATGTTCATTGTGTTTAAACACCTGCGTATTCAGGGTTTCCTCTGGTTGCGGATGCCACAACAATGCCATAGCCGGAGCAGAAGAAGAGGGTAACAGTGAGTTGGTACCACACCATATCTTGGTTCCCAAGTAAGTGACAGCACAACACCAGCAGGGGTTTCACACATACATCAAGTGTGTGTGTTTTAGGCCACACAATACCTAGAAATGAAGCTTGACTGTGTTTTTACATAATATAATAATGTAATGAAGTTTCACATACATAATAGAGAGAGTGGTGTCTTGACTGTAAATAAATGCAAAAGTATCTCATGTAGACTTGGAATTAGAATGCTTTGTGCATTACACAATGTTACACGATGCTTCAGTAAAATAGATTAAATTAAAATGAAATAAAAAAAAAAAAAAATTAAGTTAAATCAAATAACATATGTTGTTGTTCCTTTCATACAGAAATCTTCTTTCCTGCTGTAGTTAGTTCAAATAGAAATTTCAGTTAAGAAATGCAAATAGATGGCAAATAGCCGCAAATCTAATGATTTAAATACATAAATATCAGCTGGAGGGGTAAATATACAATCGCCCAATCAGAAGCAGTGCTAGTGATTGTTATCATCATTACATAATTGCATCATCCCTCCTAAAAGGCTAATTGTGTTACAATTGTTACCTTACTGTCCTAAGCCTACGCTTTCCTGCCTGTGCTCGCCCTGTTTTTTCTCTCCAAACATAAGAAGACAATGAAGTCAATGATATACTGTATATGGACGAATTCTCTGGGTGTTTTGGTGCACATGAAAATGTATATCTTAAGCAATACAGAGATACCTCCCAATCTAAATGAGCCCCTTTGTGAGAGATGAGACAATTATTTATTAAAAGTCTTGGATCAGTGCTTTTGTGCCCCAAGTGCATAAAAAGTAGAGATGCTCACTGACCCCCGTGCTTTGGTTTTGGATCTGGATTACCATTGTGTTTTGGTTTTGGTTTTGCCAAAACACCATTGCATGTTTTTAATTTTGGTTTTGGTTTTGTTTTGCTATTTTGTTCAAAAATGTATGTTTTTGGTCATAAAAGAACCAAATTTAGTGGTCCACCTGTTTCTTGGATAAATAATGTAGTTGTAAAGCTAATAAATTATCAAAAAAACAGTTTAATTCCTGGTAGGCCTTCATTAATTCTACACACAACCCAGATTGTCTTCCTCTCCATCTATGCATATTGGCAATGCAGCCATCGTCTTTGGATGTATATTACAGCCTACACTTTTAGTTAAATATGTAAAGAAATGGACAAAGGCAGTTTGTTTTCTGTCTCTCTAGGCCCCCCTTCAATTGTAGAAAATACTCAAAAATTCAGCCGTTATAGACTGTACAATATTAATAGAAATGGACAAAGGCAGTTTGGTTTCTGTCTCTATAGGCCCCCCTCCACTTGTAAAAATACCCAAAAATTGAGCCGTTATAGACTGTACAATATTAATTGAAATGGAGAAAGCCAGTTTGGTTTCTGTCTCTCTAGGCCCCCCTCCACTTGTATAAAATACTAAAAAATTCAGCCGTTATAGACTGTACAATATTAATTGAAATGGACAAAGCCAGTTTGGTTTCTGGCTCTCTAGGCCCCCCTCCACTTGTATAAAATACCCAAAAATTCAGCCATTATAGACTGTACAATATTAAGAGAAATGGACAAAGCCAGTTTGGGGTCACTCTGTGTATGACACCCTACCCTTAAGGAGAAATTGCCCAAACAGCAGCCTTTCAAGACGGTACGTGATATGGAAATGCCACAAGTCCCTTTCCTCTTTGGGGGTAGATTGCACCCTACACTTAAATAGAAAGTTTTAAAAAGATGTTATCGTCATCATCTGGAGCTTCATCCTCACCCTCATCAGTGTGTACGTCATCATCACAGACTATCAATTCATCGCCGTTTGAATCCACCATTAGAGAACAGTCAGTGCTTGGATGTCTTAGATGGTGAAGGCCTTCCTCGTGGAAGATGTAGTTCATTTTTATAAACATCATTTTCTCAACATTTTTGGGAAGTAACCTTTTACGGCGATCACTGACTAAGTTCCCTGCTGTGCTGAACACTCGTTCAGAGTACACACTGGAGGGTGGGCAGCTTAAGTATTGCAATGCAAGTTTGTACATGGGTTTCCAAATGGCCTGCTTTTCTTCCCAGTAAGGAAAGGGACTATCCGACATTTCCATATCAATTACCTCTTGAAAATAATCCTCCACCATCCGTTGCATGTTAATACTCATATTGGATGGAGTTATGGGCAAGGTCACACATTTTTTGGAAAAATCCTTCAAACCAGCCCAGATGTTAAACTGTTCTGGTCTGCCCTTTGCGTCTTCCCTGCTTCTTTTTTGAAAATTCAATTTTTTACGAGTAGCAGCTGCTTGAGAAACTGAAGGAGGACACGTCGTCAAGCCAAGGCCCAGTACAGCGGACAACTTGCTGAGCAATAGCTCCTTGCAAAAGTTCACATCTCGTTCATTTTGAAGCAAAGACTCAATGTAGGTCTTAAACCTTGGATCAAGCACAGTGGCCAAAACATACTGATCCGAGTTCAAGATCTTAATAACTCGAGGATCATTGTGAAGCGAATTAAGTACTTGATCGACAAGGCCAACATACTTTGCGGAATTGCTTGCTTTCCTCTCCTTCAGTTTCTCAAGCTGCTTTTCCAATAGTCTAATTAAAGGAATGACTTGGCTCAAACTAGCAGAATCTGCACTCACTTCACACGTCACAACTTAAAATGGTTTCAGCACCTTGCACAGCACTGAAAGGATTCCCCACTGTACAAGAGTGAAATACATCCCCCCTCCTTTCCCAATGTCATGGCTTGTGCAATATGCTTGGATGGCTTTGCGCTGTTCCTCCATCCTCTGAAGCATGTACAGGGTGGAATTCCACCTAGTTCCCATCTCTTGCTTAAGTTGGTGGCAGGGCAAGTTAAACTGTTCTTGGAGCTGCTGCAATCTCCTACATGCTGTGGCAGAATGCCTGAAATGGCCTGAAATTTAACGGGCCACCGAAAGCATCTCCTGCACCTCACGGTTATTTTGTAGGAAGCTCTGCACCACCAAGTTGATGGAGTGAGCAAAACAGGGAATGTGATGGAATTTACCCAGCTGTAATGCACTTGGAGTGCCAGAAATTGAAAAAAAAACCCTCCTCTATCCTCCTCTTACTGGGGTAACAATTGGTATTAATATTAGATTTGTCTAGAATAGAAAAAATAATGTGTCCAATATTGCTCTGTCCCTGCGCTGATATAGCCTGTGACCTAACCCTGCTCTCTCCCCCTGTCAAATGGCGATGGATTGCTGTGGAGGCGGGTATTTATGCTTTCCAAATATCGCGAGAAACGAGCTCAGAAATACGAATACGTCACAATGACGTTTTGCCTCGATTTCGATTCCGAATGGGCGGGTACTCGGATAGGCTAAATTCGGATGGATTCGGATCTCGGGGAACCGAGCCCGCCCATCTCTAATAAAAAGTGCAAAAAAGTGTCTAAGGGTGCAGTCAAATTTCAGGCCCTCCTCTATAGAAAAATGGCCACTCTATCACGGCCCAGAACCAAAAAAAAGCCTCTTATGGGGCAGGAGTTTTAAGACTCCTCTTCAATTCAAGGATTGAGGGGGTCACTTTATCCTTTAATCCATCCAAAGGCTTCAACCAGGGCCCAAAGGCTCCCTGGAATGAAGGTATTAGAAGTTCAGGGTGTCATGGTGACTACTTCTAATAAAAATATAAAGGTGACTTAAAAACGGTGAATAAATAAATACATTTGCACCAAGTGTTTTTGGCCTCGGCCTGATGGCCTGGGTAGTATAAAGATCCACCCAGCCAAAGCAAAGGAGACGAGTGGAGCAAAATAAAATGTGAGATAAAAGTGCACTCGGTCAAGTGAGGTTTCCTGTCCTTCAAGTGATTTTCTAGCACTCGGGGTCACCACTTTGGGGGTACTATATGTCAGGCTTTCTCAGCTACTTTGGGTCCTGTCCAGAGGACAGGTTATCTGTCTATGAGTAGAAGGGTCACTTTTCCTTCCTAAGACAGATACTACACTTGATCTTAACCACTTCAGGTTGCTGAGAAGTGAAAGATTAATTAGTCAATTTGCTAGGAACCACTGACATCACCAAGGCACTTTTTTCAATTTATTGAAAAGGGGGGGTTCCCTGGGCGCCAAGGTCAGATGTGAAAAAATCTGTTCAAAGAAGAATAATATAAAAGGTCATGTATTGAACCAAAAGATAGAATACAATCAGTGCACTGATAAATGTAGATGTAAATACAATTGTAAATAGCATGAACATATAGAGTTGTGAATTAACAGACTCAAGAAAAGGTCACAAAAGCAATACATTCTGTTTGTCAATTCAGTCCCAATCCGAATAGGATGGCTAAATTATATGAATGAACAATGGACCATAGAATAATTGCTAGGTTGACAATGGACATAAATAGCAGCCGTATTGTAAAAATATATACTCACATACAACTGCAGTGAATGTATATGCATATTAGGAATAGCTAGCCACTCCAGCTGTTGTAGTCTGGTGTGAAGCTAGTATAGTATAGTGTTGGACTATTCTTAAGAAATTTGGTATAGACCACAATTTGGCTGCTAATCCTCTTGACAACAGATGCACTTTAATATGTTGGTAGCATGTAGGGTGGATTATTTGATTTTGAGCAAGGGTGGAGTTTGGGAGGAAAGAGTGGGAGGAGCTTGTAGTAAGTTAGGCAAGTAGATGCATTTTGACTCAAGTAATGTCTGGTAACAGAAAACTGGTACCTAAATATACATTTTTAATGTAAATGGCTTTAATATGATATGCAGAATGGATCTGTAAAGCAATATTAGCTTTTATGGTACCAAGGCCTATTTTCAATCACTAAGAGCAGTTCAAGGGGCCTTAAAGACCCCTATGTGTTCGTCTGTGACAGATCCTATTTCATTCAAATATTTAAATCAATGTGCTATTTTATTTAGAAAAATACTTACCCTTTCATGGATGAATTTTGGATTAAATACAGTAGGATTGGTGATAGAGATTTGAGTAGGAAATTTGATAGCAAGGTTTATAGATTTTTAGAGAAAAGACTAAAGATAACAATTTTAGAATATGTATAATGGCAAACAGGATAATAACATATATCACAGATGTTACACCATACATATTTAATTTAAATGCAATGTCACAATCCACAAGTGCATTATGTCCTTGTGCACAGAATATTGAGATTGCCCAAGGTGCCATATTAGTTCCTACTATAAGTGTATTTAAAAAGTATGGCATTTCCTTTCTGTTCTAACAATCCAATAAACATGAATATATTAATTGATGTCATTGTGTTAAAGAATGTTGCAGCACCAGGTTCCATTTGTGCCAACAGTGTAACTAGACATTTATGTATTATGTGCACATTTTATAATGGGTCTCCTTCAAGTGCTTGTTACTGCCCAGACAACAGCTTTGATGGTAAGGGACTAATGCACAATTATACTGCTATAACATCTCTTGCAGTCCTATGCCAACCATTTACTGTCCCATAGTTACAGTATACACTCCCATGCTAGCATAGCTACTCTTATTTCCACAATATACACTGCCATGCCTACTATATATAGCACAATGCCACAATAAAACCCTCATACCCACCATATACAATGTAATTCCCATTGCTTATGACATACAGACTAATGCCAGTATTAGAGCCATATGCCTACCACAAAGTGACTTACAATGCCATGCAGTTTAGGTTTATTGGCTATCATATACATTCCATGCCAGCATAACAGGCCAATTTATACCACAAACAAATCCATGCCCATATAAAAGTCCAATTACAGTGTAATGGCTTACATAATTATTATCACATTCCATCATGATTGCACTTGATAAGTACTTGCAGTGCCATGCTCACCAAATACAAACATATGCCCACTATATACAGCCCTATGCCGCAATGTATGGTTGCATTTTAGCATCACCATTAATGCTAAAGGGTTCTGTTGCCTAAAGAACCTGGAGAGGCAAATATGTCCCTGCATAAGACAATATATATTATTACAGAATATAGTGATGTGAATGAATAAAACATTATCTCTAAAGTGCTGTGTGATATGTATGTGCTATATAAATAAGGGATAATTAAAAAATAATATAATAAATATGCTACATAGAATAAACTCTGTACATAACTTGTACTGAAGATGAACAAACCATTTTTAACACTTTAGGTTTTGTACAAACATTAGCGGTTTCATTTACTAAATGAAATGTTAATGTTGAGAATGCAGATCCGAGTATCCACCAAGTAATAGTGTAGCTCATATAGTTAGTTGTGTAATTATATTGGTCTACAAAAAATGTTTTTTGCAGAAAATTTCTATTGGCCTCTACTTATCCAGATCCCGAGGTTGCTCTAGAGACAGATGCTCTTTCACTGCCAAAGACAGATGGAATTTGTTATGGCAAATACATTACAGAATGAAGCACTTTCAGAACAGTGTATTGTGGGTTCTTTTAAACTGAGATGGGGCCTACTCAGTAAGAAGATTCTAGTTCAGTTTCTTCCGCCTATGTTCCTAATTTATCTATACAATGCTATCTAACTGGTATGGATATAGAGGTCATTGAAATTGCAAATATGAACAGGACCAGGGATCCTGGTCCACTATCATTCCTAGATACTAATTGGCTGAAGGTGCAATTCCACTTACTTCTCTTGTTCCTTCCTTGGGAGCACAAATGTAGCTTGTGCAATATCAATAGAGATAGCGATCAGATTATGCCATCCCACAGGGTTCTTGTAATAAACATGTTCTAATAGCTACTGCATTGGTGCTCCCAGTGTCACAGTCTAGGTCATGATGAAGCAAGAAGAGAGGTGAGTGGAACTTAAACATAAATTGCAAGTAAGGAGGGAACTGATAACATGCTACAGTGAGTCAGATAATAAGTAAGCACAAGAAAGATGGGTTTGGATAATACAGGGCAACTGGCAAGCGGGAAGTAAGCTAACAAGGCAACACAGGCAAGAATTGACCAGATAACAAGAGGGACATACAAGAAGCTGTCTGAGAAAACATGCAAGGGGGTGGGAGTCTGATAATGAAAGAGCACAGGCAAGTCAAAGTCAGAGAAGAAGAGAAGATAGATTAGAAGTGACTGACAAGTGGATCAAGCAAAATGGGAAAATCAAGAGGGCAGGTGACAAAAGAAGGAGGGGAAACAAAAAGCAAGGGATGGCAAGGTTGTGTACTAAAATCAAAAAGAAGCAGGAAAGAGTGAGCAGACAGTAAAGCCTTTTGGGTCTTTGGCATTGCAGGTCGGAATCTAGGTTCTTCCCTTTCCAATCTGTGTCTTTTCCCTTGCCACATCTGAAGAACAGTGGGAGTGTCAGGTACTTCAGAAAAGCCCCGCTAACCATCAGGAACCTTCTGTCCCTTTAACCGCAAGGACCTGATGTCCTTGTTACACTACAGGGCAGCCGCCCTGCTACTCTGGCGGGAGCCTATCGCTCCCCTCACCCAGAGGCCTAAGCCTCTCTACACTGCAAGGCCTGGCGCCCTACTACACTCAAATGGCCTTGTGCCCTGTTCAACCCAAGGGCCTTGTGCCATCCTACAGCTCCAGGGCCCTGCGCCCTCCTACAGCTCCAGGGCCTTGTGCCCTCCTACAGTTCCAGGGCCTTGCGCCCTTCTAACACTCTAAGGCCTTGCACCCTCCTAACCCTCTAGGGCCTTGTGCCCTGTGGTGGGGCTGAGCCCCCTAACTAGCTGCAGGCCTAGCACCCAATAACCAGCTTACCGTGGCCACCCCTACCTGTGCCACAGGCCTATTGCCTGAAACTTGTCCCCGGGCCTTCTGCAAGCGCAGGAAACTCCGCTTGCTGCGCCGTCTTCGGGTCTTCCAGACCCTCCACCCGCCGGTGCCTCTTGTCCCGCTCTTAGCCCTGACAAGGGCTCCCCACCGTTGTTCACCGCGCCGACTTCTTCTCCGGCGTCTTTGCGTGGCAGGGTAGCTCGCAGCCCTTAGAAGAGCTCCCTGCCACTTTCGGCGCTGAACGTCCCTCAACGTTATTGCCCATCTCCGCGAGCCCTAATTGGCTCGCGACGGCCAATTGGCCAGCAGTGGGAAGTAAGCCCTGATTGGCTCACTTGCCCGCTGCTACCGGGACCTGCAGGAAAAGAGAAGGAATACTCACAGCTGGAATGGTGAGTAGCTTTCTTCCTCTTCTTTCTTCGCCCTCTTCCTGGGCAGCTGATCTGTGGGGCACTTCTCCACAGGTTTCATGCAAAAGTGCAACTGAAAAGTTCAAAAACAAGTTTGAGTTTTTGAAATATGTGGTAAGCTGGAGAATTTTTACTTTCAAAATAACGCCCTTTAAATACTGTGGAGAGAGATTTATTAGATGCGACTTGTGAGTGTTACACCATAGGGGTTTAGTTGGAGGGGAAAACGCCAGCAGAGTTTCTAAATGTTTCTAAAACAGTAACTTGGGAGTTCCAGACAAGATTAAGTTTTGAGAAAATAAATTTATCTTTTGGGCATGTGGGCATAATCCAGTCTGAGTTTGAGTGTTGCCCATTTCATTATGTTAGAGTTAACCTGCCTGCAATGTGACTGAGTACATCTGAGTTCTGAAAGGGAGACTCCAGGCTGTCAAGAAGTCAAACAGTGTGAGCATAGGCACTCTGAGAAAGCCTGTGAGCTGTTCGTGCCAAGTAACTAAGAACTTTGCTTTTATTTTCACCAAAGAAAAAGTTCACTATTACATCAGCTGGTACCTGTATTCCGCTACTCTTGCTACGGTTTGAACACGAAAATTTTACTGTTATCAAACCTGCATAGACTCTGGTTTCCTGGATTAGCCGTGAAAACCTGAGACAAAAGACACTCCCAAGTGTCAAAGTTTAGCTTCAAACGGGCCTTAAAAACCCACCTCTTCCTTAAAGCCCTCCAATCCCTCACCTAATTGACCTCCTCCCAGTCTCCCCCTACCCCCCTCCCACTCCTGCCTTCCTTCCTGTCCCCCTCTTACCTCCCTCCTTTTCATTCTCCTCTTCCCCCCTCTCCGTCTCTGCCTCTGTTCTCCCCATTCCCTCTTCCTACCATTGCGTCTATGTCCGTCCTACCCTCCCCTTAGATCAGAGCCGGATTTAGACCTCATAGGGCCCTAGGCAGGATACTGTTTTTGGGCCCCCTCCCTGAAACAATCCATAGCACTATATTTTTGCAGCCTACCATATACCCCTATAGTTATGTAGAAGTGAAAGCATGTGCCGCCACGTGCCTACCATATACCCCTATAGTTAAGTAGATATGAAAGCATGTGCACGCCGCCAAAGGAGGTGAGGGTGTGGCTTGCATCTTTGGGGGCGTACCTAACATGTGAAAAGAGCAAGGCCACCCTGCTGCAGAAAAAGGCACCCCTAAATAATTACCAAGCAGTCCCGTTTTTTTAAGTAGTTGGGTCAAAACAACTTAATAAATATTGAAGTCAGGGCAGAAATACTTACTTAAGTTGTTTGCAAAAATAATACGCATAAATCCAAGTGTGTGCTCTTGTCACTTTTGTCCCTCTATCATCACTGTGTGCCCCTTCATTGTCACTTTTGCCCCTTCACAATATCACATGTGCCCTTTCACCATCACCTCTGTGCCTATCACCATCACCACCTCTGTGCCCATCACCACCTCTGTGTCCTTCACCATCACCACTACTGTGCCAATCACCATCACCACCTCTGTGCCTCTTCACCATCACCACCTCTGTGCCCTTCACCATCACCACTTCTGTGGCAATCACCATCACCACCTCTGTGCCTCTTCACCATCACCACCTCTGTGCCCATCACCACCTCTGTGCCTCTTCACCATCACCACCTCTGTGCCCTTCACCATCACCACCTCTGTGCCAACCACCATCACCACCTCTGTGCCTATCACCATCACCAATTCTGTGCCCCTTCACCATCACCACCTCTGTGCCCTTCACCATCACCACCTCTGTGCCCTTCACCATCACCACCTCTGTGCCCTTCACCATCACCACTTCTGTGCCAATCACCATCACCACCTCTGTGCCTCTTCACCATCACCACCTCTGTGCCCATCACCACCTCTGTGCCTCTTCACCATCACCACCTCTGTGCCTCTTCACCATCACCACCTCTGTGCCAATCACCATCACCAATTCTGTGCCCCTTCACCATCACCACCTCTGTGCCCTTCACCATCACCACCTCTGTGCCAATCACTATCACCAAATCTGTGCCCCTTCACCATCACCATCTCTGTGCCCTTCACCATCACCACCTCTGTGCCCATCACCACCTCTGTGCCCATCACCATCACCACTTCTGTGCCCCTTCACCATCACCACCTCTGTCCCTCCGTTGTTTTACTTACCTTTCTATTGCCTTTCTTCTCCGGCGCGCTGCTCCTCCTCGGTCAGTCCAGATTTAAAAAAAAAAAAGAGTCACGTGATCGCTCGTCGGGTCCCGGCAGCCTCTCCTCCTCTCTCTATCACTGAGACACTGAGAGGAGAAGAGGCTGCCGGGACCCGATTCGCGGCACCCGACCCCCCCTCCCCCGATTCGCGGCACCCGACCCCCCCTCCCCCGACTCGTACGGGGGGGGTGCCGTGAGTCGGGGGAGGGGGCCGATTTTTTTTTAAAAAAATTGCTCCTGTCCCCCCCAGCTGTGCCCCTCGAGAGCCGCTAGGACCTAGGCAGGTGCCTAGGTTGCCTAGCGGTAAATCCGGCCCTGCCTTAGATTGTACGCTCCTTCGAGCAGGGCCTCCTCTCCTTCTGTTCTCCACCACCTTAACTCTGCTCTTCAGCTCCTTGTCTCTTCCACGAGGTCCTCCTGCCCTTCTACCCCTCTCTCTACCCCACTTGGGGCTCTCACCTCTCATCTAGCTGTACATTGAGCTTCGGAGTTACTGTGCTTTTTACTTACCTTTCTATTGCCTTTCATCTCCGGCGCGCTGCTCCTCCTCGGTCAGTCCAGATTTAAAAAAAAAAAAAGAGTCACGTGATCGCTTGTCGGGTCCCGGCAGCCTCTCCTCCTCTCTCTATCACTGAGACACCGAGAGGAGAAGAGGCTGCCGGGACCCGATTCGTGGCACCCGACCCCCCCTCCCCCGATTTGCGGCACCCGACCTCCCCTCCCCCGACTCGTACGGGGGGGGGGGGGTGCCGTGAGTCGGGGGAGGGGCCGATTTTTTTTTTTAAAAAAAATTGCTCCTGTCCCCCCCAGCTGTGCCCCTCGAGAGCCGCTAGGACCTAGGCAGGTGCCTAGGTTGCCTAGCGGTAAATCCGGCCCTGCCTTAGATTGTACGCTCCTTCGAGCAGGGCCTCCTCTCCTTCTGTTCTCCACCACCTTAACTCTGCTCTTCAGCTCCTTGTCTCTTCCACGAGGTCCTCCTGCCCTTCTACCCCTCTCTCTACCCCACTTGGGGCTCTCACCTCTCATCTAGCTGTACATTGAGCTTCGGAGTTACTGTGCTTTTTGTTAACTGTACCGTGCTGTCTCACCCTGTATCGTGTTTCTGTCTGTCCCTGTACGGCACTACGGATACCTAGTGGCGCCCTATAAATAAAAAATAATAATAATAATAATAAGTGCTCTTTAAAGGTAGGTGATGATGAGAAATGAAGCTATGTCATTCACCAGACAAGCAGGGGGCTACATGTATATTAATATTTTATGTACAATTTAATATTTACCATTATTTTGTTGCATTTAGTTTTTAAAGATGCAATGCAGTTGTGGACAAAACTGTAGAGATTTACTGTGTGGACTGTACGAAAAAAGTGGCCTAGGGAGGGCAAAAGTATTAATTTGGACTTGTTTACAAGCAGCACACTCTGGATCCCCGTATCTGGCTGTTCTATCAATCCATATTTTTTTGTACTTTCATAAAACTAGCAGCACATGTTTCCATAATGGAGAGCTGCTTTTGTGGTTGCTTATTGGATTAATAAATATGCTGATTTTAATCTCTTCACATTGATATGTAATGCTCTGCAAGCATGAACAAAATTACTATGCACCAGCTGCCCTGTATCGCAGAACACTCAACAAGGACATCCAGGAAAGTGCATGCAAACAGGGAGGTGAGAGACCACAAACATCAATGTCACTTACCCAGGGTTTTCAACTAGTGACACATCTACACATCAATGTTTAATATACATTATGTCTCTCAGCTTTTAAGAAAATAAAGTGACATTTTAAAGGTTTTATTCTATAAAAAGATTGCGGATTCTGAAGTTCTTTAGGAACACTAGGAGGACATATATTAAGGAATACTTGCAAAGTTACTGTCTAATGTTTCCTACTTTTCTTACTGTGTATTTTCAATTTCTAATTTCAACTTAATCTATATGTTGAAAAAAGACACCAAATCTATCCTTCCCACTGTACTGTTTGCATTGGAGAAAACATACAATGAACTCTCCCTATTATTAGGTAATTAATGCCATAATGATACTTAATCAAAGTTGCATTCCACAAACAGAAGATTGTTATGGACGCAGACATTGCCCAGGGTTATAGACTTCACCTTAACACATACTTGCCTACTTTTTAAATCTGTACTCCGGATCCAGGAGCACAGATCATGTGACAGAGGGTAGGAGGAGGCGTGACAACGTTGTTATGTTACTATAGCCCCGCCCCTACTAGAAAATACAAAAATTCAAGGTATTGAATAGCGGGGGCGGGACTTAATGACGCGATTAAGCCCCAGCCCCGTGAATTTCGGCATTTTAAAGGGTCCAGGAGATTTGCCTACTCTTCCCTGGAGTCCGGGAGGACTACCCGAAATTTGGGAGCCTCCCAGAAATGCCAGGAGAGTAGGCAAGTATGTCTTCACATAGCAACATCTAATGAAAGCACACATAGACACCAAGTCTTGCCTTGTAGTCTCTACATGCCAGTCAGCATGTTATCTGCTAACCACTGACATCCTCTCTGCATACTTTGTATTGAACCCACCTGTGATTCCCTCACCTCCTTCCAGTTCCCCCATAATTGTTCTCCATCTCTGTTTCAAGGCATGCTGACCATAGTACCTTATACTGTCTCCCCCCATTTTTATTTTTATTTTTATAAAAAAAAAAGATTGTTAAGTGGACTTTTGGATAAAATGTGCTCTATTTCTATAGCTTGGCCTCCAATAACATTTTGTGGGATTTTCAGTTCTATTCAAAAAAGTATACCCTTTCTTCACAGTTATGGATGTTACTTTCTTTCCACACTTGCTCAAGGGTAGATAGACATAAGGAATCATTAGAGTCTATTACGATAGGGACAAGGGTAGAGTCTTTGGTCTTAAGACATTTTCAGGCAATATAACGTTTGCAGCAGATGGTTTGAACATCTCTATTCAATTCACGTAAAGAGATAATAAAGGTGGGTTTCGTTACTCAGGACACAATTCAAATCTCTCGTTAGCAAGCTCAATTGTGATGTTTATCAGAGAGGTTAAAAATATTTTTAGGTCCTAATTTAGTTTTTGTCTTCTTTGAATATTTCTTACTCCTCCTTTCCCTCAAGGTTTCTTCATTTTTTGAGGGGTTTTAGGTATAAACTTTCAGAAGGATTTTTGTATCTCTTCAGCCCCGGTATCCAATCCTTCTATACAAAAAATTTAATTATTCTGAGAATAACTCTGTGGCCTCAGAAATTTAGGTCTTGCTGCTAATTGAGATGATTTATTCTAATGTTCATCTTTAGAGGCATGTCCTACCTCCCTGAAGGAAGTAGTATGTGTGGGAGCAATCTTTTTTGCTATATATTTTTCTAGGTCATTGCCCCTAGTGGACCCAATAGGTCTATTCAGGGCCATCGAGATGGGGGGTGGGCACTAATTACCCGGGACAGGGCATGCCAGTGGGCTCAGCCCAAGACCTCACTGTCATACTTTTTTTAAATTTTTTCTTTATCTTTTATTTTTTTTAAGCTTTATTTTTTATGTGTTTTTCTTTCTTTTTTTGCATGGTGGGGGGGGGGGGGGTGCCATGCCACTATCATGTGTATACGAATACTCACATAATGGCGGGGCTGTGGGGCTGGCGTCTCTCTTCCCTCCTCCGTTTGCACTGATTGCCGGGCGTGACGTCATCACATCACGCCCGACATTCAGTGAGGAGCGGCGCAGAGAGGACCAAGACAGAAGGGAGAAGAGAGAAGACAGAAGAGAGAGGACAGAAGAAAAGAAAAGAGATGACACAAAGAAGGGGGGGGGAGAAAGGCATAGAGTGATGAGGAAGAGGGTGGGGGAGAGAAAGGCACAGGGTGATGAAGAAGAGCGGGGGGAAAGAGAAAGGCACAGAGTGATGAAGAAGGGGGGGAGAGAAAGGCACAGGGTGATGAAGAAGAGGGTGGGAGCAGCATGGCACAGAGTGATGAAGGGGGGGAGCAGCATGGCAGAGTGTGAAGAGGGGAAAAAGCAACATGGCACAGTGTGAAAGGGGGCAAAATCAGCATGGCCCATTGTGAAGAGGGGCAAAAGCAGCATGAAGGGGTGCCAGGAGAAGGGGGGAGCAATAGCAGCATGGCACAGTGTGATGTAGGGGGGCCAGGTGAAGGGCGGAAAAGCAGCATGGAGGGCGCAGTGTGATCATAAGGGGGCATAGCGTGGTGATGAAGGGGCACAGTGTGATCATAAGGAGGCACAGCATGGTGATGATGAAGGGGCACAGTAATGTGTGTGATGGTACAGGGAGCTTTTGGCAATGTAGTGTGTGTGAGATAGGTGGTGGGTAATTAATGGGCGCTATTTTGTTTGTGGGTTGATGGTGGGGCAATGTAATAGTGGGGATTATTAATTCAAGATGGGGTGGTTTGGGGGCTACTGAATGTGGGGGGTGAGTTTGGGGAGAATGAGGTCTCTTTAATAAATGTGACTATGAATTATTTAATGGCAATATACAATATACAATACAGCACAGCACCACCGCGGACGCTTCTTTGACAGCTTCGCGGCTGCTGTATAGTACAGTGCCTACTTTAGCGGAAGGGAGGGGTTTCTGGAGACCCTGTATGGGGCTCCTTGACGGTGAACATTTCAGAACATATTATAAAATCACATTTAAAAACAATCACATGATGAAATGTAAGAAATGGAACAGCAGCAGTGATGCTGATGAGAGGGGATTCCTAGCAGGGCACTCCTCATTGGTCAGTGTTAGGCATCTTCCTCTCATCATGGATGGAACCTTAGCTCTTTAATGAAAATACCACCATTGAATAAATTACTAATAAATGATAGGTAAATTAATATCACAACCAAATTGTGAGAGCAATCATTATTAGTAAAGGAATATACTGACATTAAATTTGAATTGATGTTATCATTTGTATACTGATTCATAAACAACAAAATATTGTCGTTAGTATTTATTAACAAGGGAAATTCAAATAAATCCAAATATTTGTTTAATAATATATAAACATATCAACTGAAACAAATATCTTTATGGTATGCAGTTGTTTGGTAACCTCTAATATTGTAACAATGAAGAAGCATTCAGTTACACAAGTATTTAGAATGTGAACAAGTCTATAAAGACACATACCTAAGCACTTTCTAGTTATAAAAAATAAAATATAACATAGAATTGTTAAGCATTTCTCTAACCTATTTAAAATCATTGCTGAATTACCTCTATAATCCTGATTGTTATTAAGAAGGAATTTCAAGGAAAGTAATGCAAAAATATTAAATAAAATATACTGCTTCAATATGTAATTAGTCTCAAAGTTATTCTAGGAAAACCTTGATTCATCCAAGGTGATTGTTTTGCTATTTTCTGTGGGAGTGCTGGGACCAGAGCAATAGCACTCACAACAGTCTCAGACAATCCTCCAGCCAAAGGAGCCAAGGTTTAAAGTTAGAAAATAAATACATTTAAACATAAATTTCACAACGTGTCTCCTTCTCACTACTTAAAGCTGTAAAAGCTCTTTACTGGCACTATTTACTGTAGAGCTTATTGTAAGGTTGCCAGCTGTTTTGTGAACTATCCCTGCAGGTAGCTGTTTTGCGAACCATTCCTGCAATATCCGGCAAAAGGTCCCTTGTACTGATAATTAGCAATGTCCTCACCATAATTCCACAACTGTAAATGGGGCAGGTTCTGAGAAACTCATTGACAGTAATTGTGTGTTGTCTGCTCCAGTGCTTGGCTAATGTAATCACGAGTATGTCTTTTATTTTTGTAGAAAACAGAAGCACTGGCGATTTTTCAATGCAGGTATTTTTTTTTCAACATCCATCACCAAAAAGTGCATAGGTATTTAAATCCTACGTGGCTTCTTCATTTCCAAGTCAGAAATACTGTGTGCAATACAAACATATTTATAATAATAAGCACCAAATTCCAAATATTGTGCTGTCACACTTAATTTGAAATGATAAATACTTTTTCTAAACTTGATATCAATTTTATGTTAGATATAAGTTTAGTTGCACTTAAATTATTGTGAATTATTACTACTTAAATCAGTTCTGTTACACACCAGCCTCACATTACTTCTTAGTCCTGTTGGCAGTACTTGCTCCGTCCACTATCTAATTATCTGTCTGTAGCTACATGGTTACCTTACTGTATAATTATAATAAATGCCGAGGTGGATAGGTCACTTCCCTCCTCTAGAGCAGCACACTTATCTTTCTGATGTGCTTATTGGCTACAGGTTGTTTCATCCAAGCCCATTTCATAACTGATTACATCAGGCAAGGAGAAGCTGAAGACTGAAAACAATATGGTTCCCTAACTTAGCGAAACACACCTTAAAAATGCACACATTTAAAAGCATAAGCCATCAAAATATGTATATACGTTTTTATACTGCTATGATCAACAAATAGTGGACCTCATTTATGAAGTGCAAAATGGCCAAAGCTCAGAGCAAAATCCTCTCCTGGTTTCATTAACCTCAACTTAAGCCTCAACCCAATATAAGCTCTGCTCTGGTGCGCTTATATTTTGCCAATATGAATTGGTTTGCAGAGAAAGATGACAGTGTTTGCAGCAGGATTATTAAACTGAGAGAAAGGAGTGGAGAAGTGGTTATTTAGGGACGTTCATTGCTTTCAGGAAGGGTGCACAGTCACTTTCACTCTACAATACCACTAATTTTTCACCAGCTCAGAGCTAGCTTAAATTGGGTTTCGCTTAATGCTTTATGCACCTTCTGATTGCTTTTCAGTGGAAAAGTAAATTTCTAGGTACAGTTCAAGTAGTGTAATCAAAAACTTCAACCATTTTAAAAAAGAGAGTCCTAGGGGTAAATGTATCAATCTGCGGGTTCTTCAACACCCGCGTGTTCAGCCTCTTCCGCGATTAAATTTCAAGTGGCGCTGCATTGTAAAGGGAAGTTAACCCTTTACAATGCAGCGCCGCTTGAAATTTAATCGCGGAAGAGGCTGAACACGCGGGTGTTGAAGAACCCGCAGATTGATACATTTACCCCCTAATGTCTTTTTACTCTCATTAATTATCGAATCCATAAATTATTTTAGACCAAGCAGTATTTTAAGACAAAAACTGACAGGTTTTGTTAAATGAAAGGGTTGGTACTGATTGATAGAAAGTTGGACTTTGAAGTGACCTTTACACTTTTGTAGAGTTAACGTCATATTTTTCCACCTCCCTGCAAGCCTAGGTGTGCAGTGCACCAACAGTAGACAAGCACCTTGACGAGCTCTGGGTGCACCACATAGGTGCACCAATGCAAATCCAAAGTGATTTGCTGTGAACATCCACTTTCTTGTTCTCACTATGAAAACTGTTTGCAAAACACATGCAACTTTTAAGTTCTGTTTCCAAATGAACAAATATATGCTAAAATTCTAAAGCGTGAATTTCAGATTGATGCAGCTTATTTCTTCAATAATTTTCCACTGAAGGAGAATGAGAAAAAGGCAAAAGTGACAGAATTTGAACTTAGCCAAGCAAACTGCAGGCCATAGGGATTCAGAGGCCATCCATTTTGGCAGTCACTGCCTCCGGCAGAGTGAATTTGTGTCTTATGGGAATTAATTAATGGGCTCAACAGACAGTGACCAAGAGTCTTACTTTTGGATGCCAGCAATTTGTATCATCTAATATCAACTAACTAGGAAAGTTACAGGTATGTGCATGCTTATAGTTATGCACATTAAAACATGAGAACATGTGCTCGGAACATGTTTTGTGTGGTCTCAAACATTTAAATAGAATTTGGTTTTTAATATTTATTATGTAATTCGACCACATAATTAAAAGTCAGAGAACTGCTCATGGGCAAGGAATGCTGGCAACTCATAAATACATAACAAATACAGCCCCTGGATCAACCTCTGACAGGACAATATAATGGGAGCTCTGATTTTTCCTCCTTGAAATCTAAAAATATAATAAACTCTCAAATTTAAAATGGCCTTTGGGAAAGGGTTAAAAGGCACTGGGGTGGTTTGAATGAAGGAATTATGATAAACTCTAAAGTGAGCTCAGTAGTGACACTTACCCTTATTTTAAAGGTGATGAGCATTGCCTCAACTTGATAAACTTGCACAGACTCATAGGGAAGTAAATCTGCAAGGCACGAACAACTGAGTGCGGAAGGACATTAGTGACCAGCGTGATGAGGAAAATTGCTGCAACACATTTATTAGTATTTAAATAAGATTGGAGTGACCTCTCATGCTAAATGAATCAAAATTGTCGGTGGCTTAATGGTTAGCTCTTCTGCCTCACAGCACTGGGGTCATGAGTTCCATTCCCGACCATGGCCTTATCTGTGTGGAGTTTGTATATTCTCCCTGTGTTTGCATGGGTTTCCTCCGGGTGCTCCTGTTTCCTCCTACACTTCAAAAACATACTGGTAGGTTAATTGGCTGCTATCAAATTAACCCTAGTCTTTGTTTCTGTCTGTGTGTGTGTGTGTTAAGGAATTTAGACTGTAAGCTCCAAGGGGCAGGGACGGATGTGAAAGAGTTCTCTGTACAGCGCTGTGGAATTAGTGGCGCTATATAAATAAATGATGACAATGATAAAATTATTGCCTAGCATGCTCAAAGACAAACACAAGGAATAGTGGGCCTTATTTACAAAATACAAAACAACTGAGATGCAAAGCAAAATACTCTTTAGTGATGTTACATGCCTCGATTTGCCCGAGTGTGACTAGATTACACAAAAGAGTACTGGTTTTAAGATAGCAGCATTTGTGGAGAGGCAGAAGGTTACATTAGTCCAACGGAGGAGTTGGCAGGAGTGAGAATGTTCTGAGTAAACACAGTGGTGGGTCTGAGTTTTCAGAACAATGCAAAAACGAAATTTTTTTTCCACAGCCAACTTTTTAGTATGAGGTAAAGGTTAGAAAGGGCACAATTTTAAAGGTGTTTTTTTCCTGTGCTGATGAGTGCACAGACATTTTCATTCCATAGAAATAATTCATTTTTGCATCAGCTTTGAGCTGTCAGAGATTGGATCTCATCCTATTCTTTCAAACTGACGCATTTCTAGGTGCAGGTTATCTATTGTAAAAAGACTTCAAACACACAAAAGTTTTGCATGTAATAAAAGCAGGTGACATGCTCCCTCACTCTCATTAGTCATTAATGATAATGAGCACTATGTGAGGAGAAGAGTGAACAAATTGTATTTAATAAATGCTGTGGTTCCAAAGATGCAGGAGGTTGGACTTTTGATGTGATGTTTACACTTTTTCACAGTGTGCCTCTTCAAATTTACCTGGGTGGGGAGTAGGTGGGCACCTTACAATAATCTGGGAAGATAATCCAGGCACAAAACCAAATTAATAGGCAGTGTGCATCCAATGTGCTTCGTGTATGCAGATGAGTTCTGGCAATACATTGAAGGGGCCAAGTAATACATATTTATTCATCAACGATAACCATGGAGACAAACTTGCATGGACACACAAAACATTTTTTATAAAGTAGTCATATGTGGCCACATTGGAAAGTGTTTTGGTTGATGAATGCCTATGCCAAATCACTTGCTTTTGGAATGTTTGCAGAGCTTTAGATCGATAATGAGTTAGAATTAATGCTAGCTGTAATGTAGCTACATACACTGATCAGCCAAAACATTAATACCACTTGCTTAATATTGTGTAGGCTCCCCTCATGACTCCAAAACAGCTCTGACTCACCATGGCATATACTCCACAAGACCTCTGAAGGTGTCCTGTGGTATCTGGCACCAAGACGTTAGCAACTGTAAGTTGCAAGGTGGCCTCCATGGCTCTGACTTTTCCAGCACATCCCAAAGATGACTGAACAGATTGAGATCTGGAGAATTTGTAGGCCAAGTCAAAATCTTGAACCTCCACTGCCATCAGAGAATTCCTTTGCCATGAATAGGTGTACTTGATCTGCAACAATATTTAGGTAGGTGGTATGTGTCAAAGTAACATCCACATGAACTTCAGCACCAAAGGTTCCAAGCAGAACATTGCCCAGAGCATCACACTGCGTCCGCTGGCTTGCCTTCTTCCTATAGTGCATCCTGGTGTCATCTCTACCCAAGGTAAACGAAGCCCACTCATCCGGCTGCCTGCATGGTGTCAATGAACATATGATACATCGCTCCATCGTCCACTCACGTGCCCATTGTAGACGCGTTCAGTAGTGGTCAGCAAGGACACTGCGCAGGCCCATACACAGCAAGCTGGGAAATACTGTGTGTTCTGACAACTTTCTATCAAAGCCAGCTTTAACTTTTTCAGCAATTTGTGTTACAGTAAATCTTGTGTGGGATTTAGACCAGACGGGCTAGTCTTCACTCCTCACATGCATCAATGAGCCTTGGGCACCCATGACCCTATCGCCGGTTCACTAGTTGTCCTTCCTTGGACCACTTTTGGTTGGTGCTATCCACTGCATATTGGGAACACCTCACAAGACCTGCCGTTTTGGAGATGCTTTGACCCAGTCATCTAGCCATCACAATTTGGTCCTTGTCAAAGTTTCTCAGATCCTTACGTTTGCCCATTTTCTCTGCTTCAATCACATTAACTTCAAGAACTAACTGATCATTTGGTTCCTAAAATATCCTATCTCATGACAGGTGCCATTGTAACAAAAGAATAAATATTATTTACCTCACTTGTCAGTGGTTTAAATGTTGTGGCTGATCGGTGTAAATGATGAAATGCAATTAATCATAGTTTAACAGGCTGTGTGAGGTATATTACACTTCCTACCAATGTTTTTTTGTCTAAACACTGATAGGTGTATTCCTGGAACCATCTACTAATCAGAATGCAGGATGCAGTCAGATATCCTCTACAGCACATAGATAGATAGCAAGGAACCATAGGAGGGGAAAGCAAGGTGGCAGTGGAGGGATATGTCTTGTAATGCCACTGGAGCGGCGGTAGTCACTTTAACGGCACTGATATGCCCAAAACACCTTAGACTGGCTATATAATAATGATGAGGATAAAAGCAAAAAGGTGGAAATATCCACTTACCATTTAATAGACTTGCAGTATATCTGGAAGTTTTAATAACCTCCACATGTTAAAAGCGACTTTCCCAAATATCTACAGTTAGAAGTGACGACACTTGTGACTGTAGATATTTAGGGTTACTGAGCAGCCCCCATGCACTTTTGTGGGGACTGCTCAGTGAAACAAAGACAGATGCAAAGCTGCAGAGATCTATGATATCTGCTGTAATGCAGTATTGAAAGATAAGGACAATAGTTAAATTTTCTGTTCTGGGGAATTTACATGAAATTAAGTATAATAAATAGGCCCCAAGAACTTGTGGTGGCAGTACTCTGATCACAGGTAGTCCCCCCCCTTCCCCCTTGCAAGAAAAGATTTGTATCGCACTGGAACAAGTACTGCTGCAATCCTTCTCAGAAAATAATTTAATAATGAAATATGTTTTATTATTTTAATAATTTTTTTTCAATCGACAATCTCCTAGTATTATCCCGGTAACTCAAAGCCTACTGCTCCCAGCAGGTGAAGTACATTTCTCCGTCGGCAGTAAAGCTGACAAAAGTTTGAGAGACCTAACAAAAAAACAATAACTGTAAGCCTGAAACAGATGAAATATAGACCTACTATATAAGTTACACCAGTGTTGGCTAACCTGTGACACTCCAGGTGTTGTGAAACTACAAGTCCCAGCATACCCTTCCAGCAATAAGCTGCTATATATTGGCAAAGCATGCTGGGACTTGTAGTTTCACAACACCTGGAGTGTCACAGGTCAGCCAACACTGCCATACACGCTTACATCCTGTCAGCTGTAAAAATAGATTTTGTCAAATGTCTCCAGGGCAAATGATGTCAGTTCTAATGGGCAGAGTCAGATTACCAGTTTTAAAGCAGCAATGCTCAGACCCACCGCCAGGATATGGGGCTTGGCTATGATGTCACAGCCTAGTACCACACTACCAGTTTGAGAAGTCGAGGATGCTGCCACACCTCCTGTGAAGGTAAGAGACAGCAGGGGTGTGGGCACAGCTACTGAGAGTGAAGGGGTACCACTCCTGAGTGGGGGACTGTTGCCTAGGGCACCCCCAGGACTGTCTGCTGTGGATAACTGCCCATTTTCAATTTCTTACTATGTGCCTCATTGGGTATTTTGTTTTGCCTTGCTCTGGATCACCTCAGTTGTAATTAGAGAAAATTGAACGACATGGACCTGCTTTTTTAACTTCTCAGGCTTTTCAATGATAACTATTTGGTTAGTTAATAACCACAGTTGTTACAGTCATCTGTCCAAATGCTGAATATCTGTCTTCTGTAATGAGGTGTATATTAGAGTGAACTTGAATACATTTATTTTTCACTAGTTGATGGTTTCAACTGATAGCATTATTCACAGGTGTAGTGGCGATCTAATGAAGGAGAGGTGTCTCTGCTCTTATGATTGATATAAAGAAGTTGACAAGGACATACTGGAATTGTAGACCGTTAAAGAAATATAGCAGCAGTTTTTTGTTGTTCCTGCATGAGATTATACATCTTTTAATCTCATAAATCAACTTGTTCAACAATCAATCGGGGAAGGAAGGACAATACATTTTGTTACTTGTTTCCTGCCTTCCATTTGCAAAATCTCAATACTCTTGTGACAGTTTCATCTAAAATGCCTGGGCTATTGAAAACATCTTTATCCTAGAGGATATTTGAAGGTGGTCATCTATTTTAGCAAGTGAAAAAATTGCATCACTTGCGAAGACCTAAGAATATATATTAGCTATGACACAGACTTCTCTCCAAAGCTTTTCCAAACCTTACATTTCCATAAGAAAACCCTGCAATATACAATAAATGAACTTTTAATAAATTAATAGTTAATTGCTTTTATGCATATTAAAATAAAGTCCAATTTTCACCAATTCACTGAAAACAAACAAATAACATAAAAGACAAACTCTGGGATCCTGTCAACTATATTAAGTAACAGCCTTTAGGAGGGATAGGCATAGGCTGCTATTGCAGTGCTGATTTTATTTTTTACAGCCTTTAGGAGTGCCTTACTTAAGAAAGTAAGAGACGTTAAAAAACTTAGGCAAGTAGTTATGCTGAATGCAAATTAGCTACTCTGAATCTTACTTAAACCTTAACTAATGCTTGAGTGTAATTTAAGGCACTGCCGTTACTTGATAAGCTCGGAACTAATATTTTAATTAGCCCCTAGGCAATACTTATATAATCAGTTGTGCTGCATGTGCTTAACTAATGGAAGTGTACCTCTCCCTTCTCCCCAAGTGCCATGTGATAGCATTCAAAGAGAAGGGAGTGATTTTGTGGTGCACGTGACTACTAACATCACATGTTTTTTTTGCACCCCAGAATGCATTGAAAATGGAATCCTGTAGTTCTAATACAATTGGGGGCGGAGTCATTAAGGAGAGCAAAGCATAAAAAGGAGTAACTTTGGACAAAACCATGTTGCATTGTGCATTGGACGGGGAGGTAAATTTAAAATGTGGGGACAGATTTATAATTGGGATAGGGCATGTCCTAGATCAACTTTAAATTTCAGTGTAAAAATAAAGCTAGCAAGTATTTGTATATTAGATGTAAAAAGAGTCAATATTTAACTTATCTGCAAAACAATAAACTAATTTGCACCCCTTGCATTGTAACATGGTTTGTCACAGAGAACATTTACTCCTTTTTTTGCCTTGCTTTCCTTAATGACTCAGGCCCTTTAAGTTCACATTGGAACAGTATGTCTACAGCCCTGCATCTCTGGGCTGAGCTCTGCACTGAGGGGGGACTGAGATTAGATCATAAGTCACCTCTGAGGGCAGAGCTCAGCTCCACTGTGCAGTAAATATATTTGCTCAGATGGGGAAGATCAGTCTCCTCTGAATAGTATATCATGGGGCTGCTCAGCTACTCTCTGCACACATGCAGTGAGAAGGGGGTTGATAAATGTGGAATTATTAAAAGTGGCTTTATTAAAGGGGCAATCATTAAATGGGTCATGATGTAGGAGGTGATGATAGAAGGGGTAAATAAGAAAAAAGGGTGATAAAGGAAGGGGGCATTAATGAAGGGGTGAAAAGATGAAATTGGGTTGATGGTGATGTTAAAAATGGAAGGGAGTGCAAATGACAGAGGCATAAGGATAAAAAAAGAAGGATAGAGCTTCAAAGAGTGTCAGCTTTCAGAAGCTATCTGCTGATTTTGGCATCACCCTATCTGAAGGCGCAGAGCCTAACTGGTCTTTACCAGGGACCCCCGGGCTTTGGATTTAGCTGCAAGAGATGTGCAGGTCGCAGTTCTCTAGGAGGGTAATCAACGAGATAGCTAAAGATGATCGGATGGTCAGGAATGCCGAGGTCTAGCTGTGCGGTCAGTGCAGTACACAAGGAGGTTCCAAAAGAATAGTCAGGCAGGCAGGGATCAAATGCCAAAGCAAAAATGAAGAGCCAAAGGGAGAATCCAAGAGGAGCATTAGGAGTAGCTGAGTCCAGAACCAGGAAGTCAGACCGAAGATAGTAAAAGCACATAAATGCCTGGAGATAGGATACCTAATACTCTGGTACTCTAATGGTGCCAGAGTCTTTCTTAAATAGAGGCAGAGGAATTAGAAACGCTGGTGGCAGTGATGTCAGCAGCCCCACCATCTGTCAGAATAGCGTCCCATTGCCTAACAACGGGATTTGCATGCACATTAGGGACTGCGCCTGACAAAGAGCACGAGAATGATGATAAGGGATATGAGTAGGATTTTGAGAACAGATGCCCATGAGACTACTTCTCTCCCCCCACAGTGCACACTCACAGTTCTACCAAATGACCCATCAATCATGTCCACATCTTTTGTAGTACATACAATTAGGATTTGTAACCCATTCTCTATGCCAGTGGCTGTGATCTATCTCCTCCCTGGACCACACCAATAACCCTTGAACATTTATTTTTTCAAAAGAAACACTAACAATGTGGAGAAGAACCAGTGGAGCAAGTGATGTATGCTTCATAGCTGCTCTTTGACAATCAACACTTGCTGCACAAAACATAGCAATTTCTGCAGAGATAATAGGGAAAAATCCATTGTTGTGATCCTATCAACAGTTTTACCCCGTCTCTCATGTCTATCCCTTGAAACGGAGTGGTCCAAAGTCAACATCTGTTTTTTAAAAGGATTGGAACTGTTGTATTACCTCACCTGTTTCTTTATGCTTCTCCTTTTTGTTTAATATATCATTTTGCAAAACAGAACAAGGGTACCTGAGCTCTTTTACATTGTGCAAATTTTTCTCACCAACAGCCACAACATTTTCCAATGCTCTTTTAAGCGCATGGCTATTTCAATGGGCCTCTCTGGGGTCACAGAGGCACGGAAGGAGAAATGGTAATGCCTCCTCATTAATATTATGCAAATCAACATTATCATTGTTACTACTATCAACAGTAGATGGTGCAACTCTCTCTCCCACCATAACTTCTTGTGAGACCGATTCCTTGTGGTCTTTTCTTTGCTGTCTCCAGGTATTGGGGGGCTTTAGTTGGATGAGTAATACTTCTTAAGCAAATGGAAAAGTCTCTCCTAGGTACTCAGTGGCTGAAGGAACAACCCTTTTTCTCACAGTTCCACAAAAGGCAATAAAGTCCGATCAATCCTGGCATAGCAGAACCAAATCCAGAAAACAAGGACAAACCTCCACGCTCAACTTAGCAGTCTTCCCTTTAATGATCGAGGAGATCAAACTGTTGGGTAAACCCAAATGTCCCCATAGACACAACCTATATGGAAAGGGTTATGTTGTGCAATTCTCTCTGACAGGAGTAAGTTCTGCTGTATTAAGGTGTTACCAGAACCAGAATGTAATATGCCCTTCCCCACCTTACTCTCAACCTGCACCAGTATAAAAAAGCACTTTTTTAAATTCAGTTATGACACTAGAGCAAGCAGGGCATGTATCAGTACCATCAATTAAAAAAAACCACTTTCTTAAGTCCAGTTCTGACACTGGTGCAAAGAGGGGATGGAAAATTACCTGTTGATAAAAGAAAGGATGAAGAGTTTAGTCACTTCTTATACCCACTGTGCCTCACGTAGAGATAACTAACAGAAACTCCAGTGTAACTCTGAATTATACTATAGTAATCCTAATACACATGTAACTAACACACTTTGGACTAAACACACTAGTTATACCACATCTTCGTCTGCTACCAAGACATTTTCAATTAATTAAACAGCTGTCACCAAGTTCTCTGTCCTATGATTGCGCACCCACCAAGCCAGGCTTTGGGAAAGAAGACTGATGAACTGCTCCAAGACCATGGTCTACACCTGCTTGATGGACATATGAAGTTCCAAACAATGCACTTGACTGTAGAGTCATCCAATTTATGTGTCAAGGCCTTTGGCCTAACGGCCGGATCATAACACTCTGCCCAGAAGCCCTGTCAGTAGGCCTCTGGATTAGGAGCACCCAGCTCTCAGATGGCGGCTTTCAATTTTTCATAATCACTGGCATCACCAGAGGTGAATGCCTCATAGGCCACCTGAGTCTCTACTGTTAGTAGATAGGCAATTTAAATAGCTCATTAGTTTCTGGGTCAACCCTGAGTGGTGGTGATGATATAAATCATGTCATCACAGGCAAATATGGTGTAGTCACTTATTTTTGCTGTTTTGGAATAATGGACAGAATTCTTAGGGACCTGTATCAATTACACAGGGACAAATGGGTGCCAATGTTAGTCCCAATCTTAAATCAGGGGTCCTAATCTTATTCATTACCTTGAACCACAATTTCTAGGAGGGTCAGGAAGAGCCCGAGTGCTTTTTTTCTGTACGGACCAGCCTAGGACTGATTTTTATTATAACAGTGGGAGGAGGAATTAGGGGCATACTGTCTGTTTATTTATCACCAGAACTTTTGCCATTCATTTCAATGGGTTTCTACATGTAGCACACAATGGAAACACCATTGAAATGAATGTGCCATTAAATTAATTGGGAAAAGCACTGAAATGTAAAACATTACTGGCAAATAATGATTTTAACTCAATAATTGCATTAAAATTTTTTGCAAAGCATTTTGTAAAGAACAACAGTAAAATATATTGAGGGGGAATAGAAAAAGGAAATAGATGAATAATAACAGGTGAAAGTATGGGGAAAATAGTAGTTTTAACAGTAAGATTAACCTTGTCGAGGACAAATTGCAAATTTTTTTAAATCAATGGAGATCCCTACAAGTTACATAAAACTGAACAAAAATCAAACAGTTGGGGCAATGAATTCCTTGTTTGGAAATTTCTAGTGATTTGAAAAATGGTAGGGAATTCAACCTGTTCTAGATACTTCCCATAATGGTAATGGTTTAATTTCTCTTTGGGTGTGGGATAATCTTTATCACACATGGCAGCATCTAGAGGCCAACTATGAAATAGCTTGGAGCAAACTGATGGTTTTTGGAAACCAAAAAGCAATAAGAAAGATACAGTTCACTTTGTTCTCCAACATTTCAATGTCAAATATTGTTGAGGTTTAGTTTTACTCTAATTTGTATGTGAGAGACATGCTAAACAAGTTAGGCAGATTTTATAATAAAAAACTCACCAGACAGTTATAAGGATCCTATTTATAAACAGCTAAGAAATATAGATCTGATGTATTATGAGTCAATGTACTCCTTCAGCAAAATGCTTTAAACAAAGCACAAGAGAGGCAAAGTGGCATGTGTGCCAACAATGGCAGATGTTTAGCATAAAAGCTTGACCATGAAAATTGTTAACTGGGCTCTTTAAATGACAGATTACCGCCACTGCAAAATAGTTTTACATTTTATGTTTTTCTTCTTTAGATTGCTCTTTTATTACAACTTTAGTCCCTAGTTATAAACTGACTATGTGTGTTTCTGAGTGCAAAAGATGCTAATGAAAGGAAAATAAATATATTACACATAGTACATACTACACACAACCATATACATATGTATATCTAAAACATTTGGGGGTAAATGTATGAATGCCCGATTTTTTCAACTCGTCGGAAATCGGCGACTCTGCAGGTAAAATTTAAAGCGGCGATGGCTTGTAAAGGCAAACTTGCCTTTACAAGCCATCGCCGCTTTAAATTTTACCTGCAAAGTCGCCGATTTCAGGCGAGTTCAAAAAATCGGATATTCATACATTTGCCCCTTGGAGTTAATTTGAAAATTGAACAGTAAAAGTGTACACTATCTGCAGTAATCATGTATATCCATTTACCAGACTAGTGCATAGTGCCAGTCCTAGATCAGAAAGGTTTAGGGGATGCATTTTGCTTGTTACTTTTATTTTATATAGTAATTATTCATTATTTGCACATTATATTTATAAGTCGCTCTAATTATCTCAATGTATTTATGTTTCTTGCAGATATTATCAGTGCCGGTTCGGTCATTGACCTCACTGGGAGTTGTGCATGTAGAATAGTGGCCCCTATGGTCTCATGCAGTCTCCTTAAGTTTGTTTTTCTATTCTTTGTTGTTGTTTTTCTATCTATTTTTCTCCTCTGTGCCACCTTACAATCAGTGTAACAGTTTCCTCCTTCTTTATCTCCCTCTCACATGTGACCTCTTCCTCCCTTTGTGTGTCATGGCTTCAACCTCCCATCTTCTCCTTTATCCTTTATCACACTGGGCCCCCTTTGCACACTGCACCTTCTTATCACACTGTCCCCCTTCATTAAACTGTGCACCTTCCTTACACTGTGCCCCTTAATCACACTGCTAATCCTTTTCACACTGTCCGCCTTCACCACACAATTCTTTGCTAAACTTCTTTTCTTTTGTTGTCTTTTCTGTCAGCTACTCCCCTAAGAGCAGCTCCTCACTGACAGCAAGGAGGAGGGAGGGAGTGAGAGAGGGAGGAAGGAGCAGGAAAGTGCGACCCAATACACTGAAGGCAGCAGTGTGCTGTGGGGGGGGGGGGGGCTTGCGATCATTCCAATTGTAAATGTTGTCAGAATAACCAATTTGTACACACTATAAAAAATGTAAAAATGTAATGAAGTGCTATAAAGAAGAGAGAATAGTGTTTTGACTGTTATTAATATATGCAAAGGTCACATTTTTCGTATGAAATGTAATTAAATACAAATAGCTCCTTCCATTGTTTATCTCCTTTAAGAATCCAATGGAAATCTTCTTTCACGCAGTATTTCAAATGGATTTGACAAAGAAGTAATGCAAATGAACTTGATATAATACAACTACAACGCTAATGATATAAGTAGTATCAGATCGAAAGGCCAATATGCAATCAGCCAATCAGAAGCGGTTTGATAGTGCTCATTGTGTATATTTACACCAGCCCTCCAGTTACAGCAACACACCTTCACTGTATTCAGCTTATGCTTGTTTCCGTTCTACCTCTCCAGATATAACTTCATGGACACATAGTTGGTGCTTAATATATAAATATTTACATTACAAAAAAAATTACAAAATAATTAAAGCACAACTATAAATAAGGCGCTACATGGTTATGCTCTAAAATTAGTAATATCCCCCTAACTCTTGTGTAGGTAGCACTAGAGTGCTACTCAAAACTTAAGAAGTCTTAAGGATAAGAGGATACAAATTATATGCAAATATATGCATATATAATTGTATGCTTAACGCAAGATACAAAAAGTAAAAAAGAAAAAGCTAAGTAGTACCCACACCTGAGGCTTTTTAGCAGCTCATTCAGTTGAAAAATGACAATTTATTGCATCAAGTGAACCTGCATGTATATGAATATATAAATACATATGTAATACCCTATTAAAGCATGTATATGAAATATGCATGCATAAATGCTTCTGTTTAGTTATAAATTATATATATATATATATATATATATATATATATATATATATATATGCATAGAGTATGTTTGCAGCTATATGCATACATCTATTTTATTTTTTCAATATATTATATGTGCTATGTAGTGGTGTTATATGTTTAAGACCATTCCTTTACTATTTTGTTATTTGAGTAATGGAATTTAAAGTAATAATTAGTGCTTTCAGTCCCGTTGAGTATCTCTCCCCATCTTCATCACCCTCTTTCTCAATCACAGACCCTTGCCCCATAAAGTAATAACTTCTCCCTAACATCATTCCCTCCCCCTTATAGCTTTCCCTCCTCTCTCATCCTTATACCTCTCTCATCACCCACCTTCCATCTTTTTACCACTTCACCCAATCCCTTTATCATTATTCCCATTTACATACCTCCCAACTGTCTTGAATCAAGAACTATACAAGTGGCAGGGATTACAAAACTGGCCGGAGTTTCGCCCAAAAGTACGAATTTCGGGGTGGGAAGTGGCCGTTTCTGGGTGGATTTGCGCAGATCAGGGCAGGGCTTACTTTGTCCCGATTCTGTGTTGGGAGGTATACATTCATCATTCTCCACATCTTTCCTTAGCCTCTGTGGCTCGATGCTGCTGCTTTCCCTGTAGCTCCTGCTTTTACCTATCCCTCTAAGTTTTCCCAGAACAGTAAATTGTGATCATTGTGTTCCTACCATTCAGATTACTAATACACCTGAATTAATAGTATTATTGGGACTGGGGAGCACTTCTAAAACTGGGATTTTCAGGCATTGTGTTTTCAAAAATGATAGCACAGACCTATTACACTTTTATTAAATTAGTCTCCTTTACCAACATAGTTATTACAGGCCTAAGTGAATAACATTAAATTACTAATATAAAAGACTGCTTAAAAAATTAGTATTACAAATTCATCTATGCTAAATCAGCCCTGTGCTGAATAAGAAACAAAATCTAGGTTAAAAATGCAACCCCCATTCATTGGGTTGTCCGGTTTTACAGCTTGACCATCAGGGAAGTCTAGCAGTCAATAGTCTCAGCTATTTAAGGGGGTGATCCAAATGTAATTGTAGGCAATACTTTGTGATAACATTTTTACTTTTGCTGACATGTGCATTTAAATCTTAGACCATACATTGGCAAAGTGTCATGCAATGTGTTTGTGCAGATAAACACAAGGAGATATACTCGAAAACAAAACCAAAGTTGCATTTGTGCAAAATAAAATGCATGAACTTTCTCTGTGTCATAAATAACCTACATTGTGTTTAAATTTCAAAAGATTTCACATAGTTAAAGCAGTAAAAGTGCAATACATAACTGTAACTATGAACCAATTAGTAAATAATTGTCTGTTTTTGACATTTTAGTGAAAAGGTTAGTAGTCAGTATTTCCAAAGTCCCTTAGTGCAGTGTAAATATATTGACCTATTTGAGATGAATCACAGAAATTGGCCAGAGACAAAAGACAAGAAAGGCGATAATTACAAAGATAGTTTCCATTAAAATAGGATTTCTTTAAAATTAAAGCAAATAAAATTGGAAAGATTAGCATCATAACTACTGCTGAAAGTTTGAACTAGTTAATTGTCTCCTTCTGTGATCGTTTTCTTGCCATGGATTCTGGGTGAAAAAGAACATCCTTACTATTTTTAGATATATAAGTTGGCTAATTAACCCCCAAGCTCTCATTAGTACTCACATGCTGCTTCTGCTGTGTACTGAAATCTTAGCGTACATTACTATAAAAATATTATACAATTATCTGTTTAAAGTAGCATGTGTGTATTCAATTAGTTCTAGTAGTGAGCCACTGAAAATGAACAAATGTCTTGGAGATGACACAAAAATAATTCTACTTCTCTTTCATCCAGTTCTACTTATCTGTGCAGCACTATATCAGGATTTGCCATAGCTCAGTATGGCAAAAACACCAATTCAGTATTATGACTTGTGTTATAGGCATCCAGCAACACTGACATCCATCTGGCAGATTTTGCCAATGAAGCTTAGTGATGCTGCAGGCATTCATTATGGAAGCTTTAAAAAGCAAACACGATCTGGAATGTCAAACTCATACATTTTGGAAGGATACACTCTCAGAAATGTGAGCCAAACAATGATTTAGAGTTTATTCGGTTAACTACAACAAATCTCAAACTTTTTTTCAGTATTTCTTTTTCAATTAAGAAATACTACCAATGGAAATATGACGAACCCAATCTAACACCTTTATGACCATGGGCGGAGATGAGCCACATTTTCAAAATTGTTCTGTAAAATATCCCCCTCTTTCTTCATTTGGCAGTGAAAGTTTAGAAGTTTGAATTTAGCCTTAAAACATAACATTTTTATTATCATTATCTTTTAATTATAAGGTGACACCATACATACAACAAAATGACCAAAACAACATAAGTACAAAAGTGACAAAAATATATAAATAAAAACCAAAAAATTACGTATTTGCTTAATTACAACCCACAATATTACATAATTATGCAAGAAAAACACTAGTAGAGAGAATCCTGCTAGTGAGAGATTACATTCTAGAGAAGATAGGTCGACACAGAGAGGATGAAACTCCGTGGAGATGCAGAGAGTTAGGAGAAGGGCTGGTAAGGTTGAATGTAAAGATGAGTTTAAAGGGCACCTTTGAAGGTTTGTAGAGTGGTGAATAGTTGAATTGGGCGTGAGTGTGCATTAGAGAGGTTGTGAGCAGAGTGGGAGAAATCCTGAATGTTGGGGTGGGAAGAGGTGATCAGTGAGGAGAAGGAAACATCGATCATTAACAGAGTGGAGTGGGCAAGAAGGAGTGTGTGTTGAAATGAGGTTGGATACGTGGGTGGTGAGAACAGTGGTTGAGGCCTTTGAAGTTGAGGATAAGGAATTTGAATTGAGTTCTGAAGTTGACAAGAAGCCAGTGCAGCACTTGGCAGAGAGAGGCGACAGAGATAGTTAAAGAGGAAAACTTGTCTGGTAGCAATGTTGAGGACAGATTGAAGTGGAGAGAGACGTGAGAAAGGAAGGCAAGAGGCTAGAAGGTTACAGTATGACAACAAAGGGTAATGAAGGCCTTGTTAAGGAGCTTGCATTCTAATTGGATGAGGGCACAACTCAAACAAAAGAAAAGCATGTGCCCCAGAGTACAGATTGGGACAGTTGTGAGGGTGCATTAGTATGAGTTGTATGTGAGAGATAACTAATTAGTGGATGATAGTTTTAGTATCATGGGAGAGGATGGAATGACGTTGTTGGAGAGGGGGAAATTTGTTTAGACATTTTCAGCTTAAGAAAGAGGTAGAACATCTAAAAAGAGATGACATGACACAAATATACAGAGCTACTTTTGAATAGATACCACCTGTGTGCTATACCAGACAGAGCTGGCAAATAAATTATATAACCTAGGCTTCCACCTAGGGTCAGGATCACTCTAGCCAATTTTTATGTTTTTTTTTTTAACAAATAGAGGAGGGAAAAAGAGATCCAAACTTCCTTCTGCCTAGGGCCATATGGGGGTCTTTATAATTCTCTTTTGCTTGGTATCAGATCTGTGAAACAGGGCAGGAATAATGGTGAGCATTTTAGCTTTCAAAATCTATTGGGGGTATTTTTTTTTGCCTTTTTATTGCCTTAAAGTGTTCTTGCAGAGTCTCCACATTACCAGAACATCACAGAATATCAGATCCAAATTAGAAAACCAGATACCTCCAGTAATTTATCAAGAGGTATATTGAAAAAGTAGATCATCCATGTTTTTTTTAATTTCTCTGAAACATGGTACAAGATTTTAAAAACTGCACTTTTCATTTCAGCTGCACACATTTTTCACAAATAAAACAAGATACTGGAAAGACACACTCTAAACTCCACACAGTTATTTGGAAAACATTTATCTTTTGCAGAGCCATTACTAAACATTTTAGTTCTCTGGGCAAGACAAAGCACTGGTGTCCCCTTTCCCAAATGCATGCAGGAACTCCAGAAGGGACATAGCTTGCCCTTTACAAGCGCAATGCCATTCTCCAAATCTGTGCTGCACTATCTGGTGTCTCAAGCTCAGTTGCTGCTTGGTCAGATCCTGGAATATTGAAGCCCTGTTTGGATATAGCTACATTTCATGTCCTAGAAAGCTAAGCAGTGAGTAACATTCTAGGCTTCACTACACCCCAACCAGCCGGACATTAAATCTGTAGCTTTTCTTGTTCATTTAACAGGCCTCCTTCCACCCAGTCAGACCAAGAATTAGTTAATAACATTCCCATTTAATAAACATGCCTATTCCCCACGACATACTCCCAACATTAAATTAATAGCACCCACATTTTAAAATGAGGTACTCGGATGCCCCCAGGACTTAACTCTAGGGTAGTAAAAGCTTACCAGAATAACCATAGTGCAGGATGGAGAATAACCAGAATTCAGAAGGCAGGTACCAGAGACAGTCCAGTGGTCGTGGGTCAGTACCGAGTCGGATAATGAGGAAACAGGCCAGAGGTCAGGGCAGGAAGCAAACGGGTAATCCAGTAAACAGGCAGAGGTCAGTGGCAAACTGCATTCAAGCAGGGTCAAAGTCAAAGCCAAAGGTCACAACGAGAATCAGGTACACAGGACAGAACTGGACAGAGCTGGTCAAGAATTGTGCAGCACAAAGATTCTATATCCAGCAGGGAGGCTAAGCCCTCCCTGCCTTAGATACACAAGGTGGCCAATCGGACATTAGGGGCTCAGATGGTACTAATTACCCTACCAAAATTTGCGTAATTAATCTTACTAGTTAGCGCATGCTCCTGGCTGTCACAAAAGTCACACATTGTACACGTTTGGTCTATATATGCAGAGCAACATTTCATTGTAATGTTTCAATTTGAAAAACATTGGAAAGGCCCCAAATTCCTTCACTTTAATACCTTTTTCAATCTTCAAAATATCATTGCAAATGTAAATCATGTTAATAAAAAATATTTTACTTTTAGTGAGTAATGTCTTATGTTGCATTCTAGTTGATACAAAGGTCCAGTCTTTGAAATCTGAGACTAGCATTACTTGTCTAACTACACTTCCCACTATTAGATCAGTATGTCATATACTGTATTTTAATATCACCTGCTCTGATTGTCCATCCCATGAGTGGTCTTCACCTTCTTCATATCGCTGCTCACCAGAAAACCTACTTACACTGTTGAGGGTTACTCCTAGCAAGTAAGTAAACCTGAACTGTCTGATCCTACCCTAACCTGTTGGAGCGGCCCTAGCTAACAGTACACATAAGAATAGGTTAAACTTCATTGTGAAATGTTTATACCTTGCTTATAATACCTTGCTTGTAACAGTATGATAGTAGTATACTGCTCTGGTCCTGCAAGTGTTATTACACCCCATAATCTATATTCCCTGGGGAAAATGAAAGTCTGTGGGATCAAAGATTATACTTAAGCAAATTAAAACATTTTATTATTTATTTTAAATTATGACTTAGGAAAAAGATATAAAGAAAGCAGGGGGGTCAGGTGGGTTTTAGAGTAGACAATGAAATTGGAGGCGGACAGTAAGCAACATGATGGGGAAGAAATAGTGGTAGATTAAATTAGGGGAATAAGCAGAAAACATTAAAAAAAACCTCATCTTTACATAAAATATAAGAACTTTTAGTAAAAGAAAATAGTAGACAGCACAATAGTACATTGGGCATTAAATAACATTATATTGTGGCCCAGTTTCCGTACAGCAAGAAAATATTACCAGATCAATATTGCAGCCAAACTGTTAGAAGTCCTGACAGTAATGACACTGAACCAGACTTGCTGCCTAGAAGCCTGAAGTCATCATAGTCATTGTGAAATCATCAGTGTCTAATAGTCATGGCAACTAATTTTACTGTACTTTTTTACAATAAAAAACATGCACAATCTTTACAATGCAGAAAAGTAATGTTAAGACATAATTATAAATTATATAAAACAATGATTACAGCAATTTAATTTAATAGGCTTACACTGAAACCATGATTTGAAGTTTATGAAAACATTGGAGGACCATTAGGAAAGTGGACTAAGGAAAAATAGAAAAATCTATAGTCACAATTATAACATTCTTAAACATTCTTGTTCAGTACTTTGATTTTAATAAATGTCAGCCCAAAATTGTTGCAGTTGAACATCAGACGCAGATAGCTTCTACAAAATATTACCAGGAGATCAATATTGCAACCAAACTGTTAGAAGTCCTGACAGTAATGACGCTGAACCAGACATGCTGCCTAGGAGTTTGAAGTCATAGTCATCATCATCATCATCATTTATTTATTTATATAGCACTAGAAAATTCTGTAGCGCTTTACAATTGGGAACAAACAGTAATGATACAATACTGAGTTTACATACATACAGAGAGGTAAGAGGGCCCTGCTCGCAAGCTTACAATCTATGGGACTACATGGTTCCTGGATAGAGTGCAGCGCTGTGGGTGTGGTCAACCGAGTACATGGCTCAAGACCACAGGAAAATAAAGTTACTCAGGCGGAGCCTGACCCCCCAGCCCCATAACTTTACTGTGCAGCCCAGGAAAAAGAGCAACATGGTAACACAGACAGACTGTCACAACAAAAGCATTGTGTAGGTGAGCAGGAAAAATCGTCATGTAGATAACAATTTCCCTACTGGTGAAAAGTTGGGCAGGGTACTTAAAGCCTGACTTAGAAGCTGTGTCCGCAAGGGTCATAAAACCCTAATTTGCATTTACACAGACCTTTCAGTTCTGACATCACAGGAAAGGGGACTGTGGGCTCTGCAGCTTGGTTTTACAAACTGCACTGTGACTCTAAGGATTTGTTCACTTTTGAGAGTTAATCTGATATTGAAGAGTGACCCATTTTTCTGCTTCTATGAGCACCAGAAATTTAATTATATGTGAGTTATCAATTCTGTGTTTTATCTTTTTTATTTTATAAGAAACCATTGCATTATATTTGTATGCCATTTTCTTAACTGTTTTATCTTAAGCATTGAGGATGTATTTTCCATATTAAATTACACTAAATAAGTTCAAGTCTCTGTGTTCTTACGAATTCACGCAACAGTTTGGTCAAAATGCTACATAATTAAAAACCGAGGAAAACATTGTAGTCTATGTTAACTCTGATTAAAGTAAATTGTGCTAGATTAGTTCTAAGGGAGAACCTAAGTCTTCCTAAATAAGAGTGTCAGCTCTTCATAAAAAACCTTGGTTGTGGCATAGTTGGTACGGCAAAGCTAGTGTGTGGCAGAGATAGGGAAGGATTAAATCATTTTAGACAGACCAGGTGCTTGGTCCTTTGTCACACACACGACATGCAGGCTCAGATGAGTGCTGTTCGTGACAATGACTAAAATCATTGTGAGATCATCAGTATCTAGTAGCCATGACAACTAATTTTACTGTACTGTTTTACAATAAATAACATACACAATATTTGCAATGCAGAAAAAGTAATGTTATGACACAATTATAACTGATGACATAAATATGCAGTGATTACATTAATTTAATTTAATAGGATTACACTGAAAACATTTGAAGTTTATGAAAGCATTGTGGGACCATTAGTAAAGTGGACTAAACCTGAATAAAATGTGGAGATACTAGAAAAATCCATAGTCACAATTGTAACATACTTAAAGAAGTTTTTCAGTACTTTGTTTTAATAAATATCCTCCCAAAATCTTTGCAATTGAACATCAGACTCAGACTGCTTCTGAATGTAAATGAATTTACCGATAGAATCTAATTGAATTTACCACTTGGGGAGATCCTTAGTCTCACTGATTTAAATGAATTACTGTGCTGCATGTTTTTAAAGGTTATTTACATTTAATTTGTGGCATGCGGGTGGCAGTTGGAGATGGCTGTACTTCAGATCAGCTCTGTGCCCTACCTCCCACATAATAATCTTCCCACAATATAAAACATCTAAAAATTTGTGAAGTCATTGGGGATTTATTGTGATGGTGCCAAGTAGAGTCATCACACCAAGGGCAAGAGAAGATCTACTGAATACCATCTCAGTGCAGCTGCTGGACCTAGTGAGTTTAACTGTCATTGATGTTGTATCTATTCCTCCTTTGGTGATCTCTGCTACCTCCTTGGTGACTGCAGCTGCCATCGAACATGGGGAACAACTGTCCTGGTTCTCTTTCCAGCAGCGAGCATGACACTAAAGAAGAACACCAGGCTATACACAGTTATTCCAAACTGACAGATAACAACAGTGCTCATGGAGCACAACAGTGAAATCCTCCTTTACATCCAGCAGAAGGGTTACTGTTTTAAGATTTCTACAGTGATTGGTTCATGGTTTATGCATCCGTCTTCTAGTGTCTCTCCTTATTCCTACCATATTGTACCACCAATACCTGCACAGAAATGAGGCTGATAATGCTGCTGCTTAACAGTAGCCACCCATACTTTCTCCACCAATTGTTTTTTTGCCACCTTCTATACCATGTATTCACCCCACCTCTTAGATTGTAAGCTCACTTGGGCAGGGCTATCTTTACCTTTTGTTTCATGTCATTGTCTGTCATTTGTTTGTGTCATGTCATGATCCACTCAATGTACAGAGCAGCATAATATGTCAGTGCTTTATAAATAAAGAGATAATTTGCATTTCTACTTTAGCCTGCTCTCTCATTGGTCTAGCTTGTCAATAAATTATGCAGAATTGTCCTGATTGGATGTAAAACACATGCGTGGTATGTTTCCACTAGGCAACGTCATATCAGGAACTGTTTGTCTGTGCATATCTTGCAGTTACTTTTATTTATATATCTATTTTTTTTAAAACTCTTTTAAAAACACATTGATTCACAAAACATATGTTAAAATGTGGTATTAACATCCATGTCTATCATAAAATATATAAATACAAATTTTTTTTTTGCTGGTCACAGTGGTTGACTGTGATGCAGGGATACAAGAAGTGATTCTTTTTAATGAAGGACAATAGGGCCTGATTCATTTGTGTGCTACATAAAAAAACAGTCAGTATTTAACTTATGTGCAAAACAGAATATTAATTTGCACCCCTTGCATTGTAACATGGTTTTGTCCAGGAGACTTAAATAAGAAGATTCTTAAGTTAAGATCCTTAATAATCAGGCCCCAGATCACATTCTGAAATCATACCTACCAACTGTATTTATTTATTTGGGACATTTACGGCTTCTGGGTATAGAAAGGAGCATAGTCTTCTTGGATAAAGGTGTTGATTCACATGGAATGATTGTGATTTTGATTGGAAATATCCTGATTTTGCAACTTTGAGAGTTGACTGGTATGTAAAGGTGATCCCAGTTCATTTGCAATAGCTAAGAAGGCAGATTCTTTCCACCAAACAATGGAAAGAAACTAGAAACTCCAGTAGCAGTTGAATTGCTGGCTCAGCACTATTAAACAGTAAACATCGTTTAAACACTCCTTTTTCCAAGCTTCCTGCTTGTTTCTTATACAGGGTGGGGCATAAAGATCTCCCACATTTTGAAAGGGTATAAAAGAGTATAAAAAATGAACTAAACTATTTAGGAAAACATTGTATTTTGTTCTGAAAAGAACATAAAAAACTGTTTTGTTTTAATGGGTTTTAAAAATCATGATGATCAATGATGGGTGTTGTCAATACATTGCTGAAGACGTTCCCGGAATTCCTCCATCACTCTCCGGATCATATCAGGTGTTATGGCTGCGATTTCCTGTCTGATCCTATCTTTGAAATCCTCAAGAGATCAATGACAAAGTTTGAAAAACCTTTTCCTTCAGGAATCCCCAAAGGGAAAATTTTGTCCCCTTAAAGAGATCAAACGCCCAGGGAATATTTCCCTCAACAATCCGAATGAACGTTGTGCTGTGTGAGCTGTGCCCTGTCGTGTTAAAATCACATATGTTCTGCATCCACATTGTCCAGTTTGGGGTGCAGAAAGATCTACAACATTTCAACAATCCTGTCAGAGGTCAAAGGTACTGTTGCACCATCACCAGTACCATGGCATGCTTATGAGTGGAATGCCTTGGTGACTGCTGAATGAATGCTCTCACTGCTTCCACATTTTCTTTTCAGTGTGGATGCAGTTGCCCAAAGATTAGAAATCCGTAGCAAAATCGTTTTTCATTTCATACAGATGCTTTTTGTGTTAACACTTAACCTGCGGGGACTCGACATTGCAGCTTTAAATTAAAGATGCTCAGGTTTGGTTCCCCAAGAACCAAACACACCCGAACTTAGCAGATGCAAGTACCGAGCCGAGCCGGTTGAGAACTTTCGCGTGCCCTTGGAATTGAAAATGAGGCAAAACATCATTGTTACGTCGTTGGGTCTCAGATCTTGTGAGTTTTTGATTCTATAAGTACCGCTCTCCACGGCGAACCAGCGCCAATTCACAGAGAGACACAGAAGGAGAATCTCAGTTCTTGGCAATGTCTAGTGCATTTGGGCAGCGTCACAGGTGGAAAAGAAAGAGGAGGGGTAGCAGTGTTCCTCAAAGTCTCCGATGACATTCAGCTCCATTGCTCCATTGCTAATTGTCATTGCTGAAATACAAATAATAGGTCTGGCAGGCTTTGTCTTCTAAATCTGCAGTCACATTGTACTGTGTTATATAGGTATCATACAAAGAGGAGAGCTCCATTGATAATTGTCATTGCTGAAATACAAATAATACGTATGGCAGGCTTTGTCTTCTAAATCTGCAGTCACATTGTACTGTGTTATATATGTGTGGAATAACAGTTGTCTAGCCATTTGTAGCATTTGTAAAGCCACAGTCAGTAGAGGTAGAGACCTTAACCATCTACGAACCTCATCCATGTTACACCATTTGAAGCAAATTCATGGCAAGCTGTTGGGAAAATCAGAAACTTATGCTAAAAAATAACAACAAGCAGTCCATCATCAGCTAGGTTCCTTCTCTCAGCTACATCCTGATACCTACAGTCTACACCCACAACACCATCCTCATCAATATCCTCAGTAGCGATCGGAGTTAGTCCTGCATCCAAGTTGCTAAGGCTAGATGACTTCTCCACTATCCTGGATTCCTCAGAAGAATTCTTGAGTGTTATTCCCACTGCTGCTGCTTCTGGGGGTGATTCTTCATCGCAGAAGCAGAACAAGAAGAAGACTACTAGTAGTTTGCAACAATTAACTGTCAAACAATCCTTTGCAAGAGGAAGCAAGTATGAAAGCTGTCACTCAGTCGCAAAGCAAATCACAGACGCCATGGCGACTATGCTAGTATTAGATCTGCGTCCAATATCCACTATTAATGCAGCTGCTTTTAGACAGTTACTTGAGGTCTTGTGTCCCCGTTACCAAATTCCATCACAACATCATTGTAATAGAAAAGCTATTCCTCACCTCTACCAGAAGATTCATAAAAATGCAATTTTTGGCCTGCAAAATGCCATTCTACCCACAGTACACTTAACCACATTTATGCGGACAAGCGGAACCGGGTAAACTAAAGATTATATGACTGTGACGGCCCACTGGGTTGGTGATTCGCCTTCAGCAGCAGGAACAGCAGCAGCATGTAGCCAAGTACGTCACTTTTTTCAGAGGCAGGCTATTTTGTGTATCACTGGCTTCACTAAGAGGCATACAGCTGACAATCTGTCACAAAACTAAGGGATGTCATTACAACATGACTTATCCCGCTTGGACTCTCCTCACGATATGTCATTTCTGATAACGCCACTAATATTGTGAGAGAATTACAGCTCGGTGAATTCCATCACATTCCCTGTTTTGCTCACACATTAAACTTGGTGGTGCAGAGCTTTCTTAAAAATGACAGAGACATGCAGGAGATGCTGTCAGTGACCCGTAAAATATCTGGACATTTCCGGCATTTGGCAACAGCATGTATGAGATTGCAACAGCTACAAGAGCAATTTAATTTGCCCTGCCACAAACTGAAGTAAGAGGTGGTGATAAGGTGGAATTCCACCCTGTATATGCTTCTGCGGATGGAGGAACAGCAAAAAGCCATTCACCCTTATATCCACAAGCCATGACATTGGGAAAGGGGAGGGGATGTATTTGACTCAAGCGCAGTGGAGAATACTTTCTGTGTTGTGCACGGTGCTGAAACCATTCAAAGTGTTCACCTGTGAAGTGAGTTCAGACACTGTTAGCTTGAGTCAAGTGATTCCCTTAATTAGACTTTTGGAAAAGCAGCTTGAGAAACTGCAGGAGGAGATTAAACAAAGCAATTACGCTAAGTATGTCGGACTCGTAGATCAAGTACTTTATTTCACCAGGATCCAAGAGTTATCAAAATCTTGAAATTGGATCACTACATTTTGGCGACTGTGTTTGATCCTCGGTTTAAGAGCTATGTCTTCTCTTTGTTTCCAACTGACCCAGATCTGAAGAGATGCAAAGAGCTCCTGGTAAACTAGATGACAGCTCAAGTTTTATGTGACAGGACGGCATCTCCTCCTTCAAGGATAATTCCATCTTGCACCACTTTTCCTTTCAGCTACCGCTGTGTGCCAATGTTACCTACATGTGCTATATACTGTTCTGTGCTTAGCAAAAATCTTAGACACCCATTGATGATGCAGATTACTTAGCACAACATTTTGACATCTTGTCTTGTCTACTTTAAAAGAATTGACCAGAATTAGTGACACCTCTGCTGTAACTCCACCTGATCCTACTATCAACTATCAACATTCAAAGAATGGTGGAGAATTATTTTTAATTTTTTTGAACAGTATAAAGACAACAGTTTTATTATCCAAGAGCAACGTTGTTTGCAGAAGTATTGTAAGCATGGATATCTAAATAGACGTGTATATGTATTACCTTCCACTTTGCTGCTGTTTCATCAGTATTGCACAAAGTGTTTGTAAACTGTACTTTACGTCAAAGATACCTAACTATAATATAATTTTATGTGAACTGGGGCTGATTCGAGGCACTCTGGATTGGTCTGGGTCTGACAAAAGCATGCATCCCGGGAAGCGGGGTCAGCGCTCGTCGCCATGTATTAGCTGTAGACTTTCCACTGTTATCCATGCCAGGTCGCTGCAGTCATTGTTTGAAAGTGTATGAAAATAATATTGTGACATGTGAGGGGGTCAAAATTGTATGCAAATAACTTGAAATTAGTGTTAATGAGGTTAATAATAATGTAGGGGGCAAAAAAAGGAAAAATATGTGATTTTATAAAAAAAAATTAGGGATTTTAGAAAAAAAATGGGATCTAAAACTGAAACCAAAACATGTAAGGGTGGTTTTGCCAAAACCAAATCCAAATAATGCATTTAATCCAGATCCAAAACCAAAACCAGAACACGGGGTCAGTGAACATCTCTACTTTAAATGAACAGTTCTCTAGGTCGCACTGTTCAGTGACGTGGAACTCAACTGCCTGAGAGGTCTGTGTTCGGAATTACTTGCAGTCAGCACCATCCAGCCATCGGAAATGTGCAGCGTCGCTTTGTAGGTAAGTCTGTTTAGATTGATGTCGTTTTCTTTCCTAATCAGTGTTTCTTTGTAGGTATCCAGGTTGTCGGGGTTGTGGAAATCGTTTTTGCAATTACCATCTGTCTTTAGACTCCTTAATGGAGCCACCCTCACTTGTGACCCCATGGCATCCACCATTTAGTCCCCCTTCTGCCGGTGACCCAGGACCTCCCTCCTACCTACCTACTGGCATTTCACTATTTCACTATGGTCGTTCCACCCAATGGCAGGGAAACCAGAGCCCCATATGAGGCTCACATAGTCACGTGGCTAATTTCCGTTATCCTGCCAGTGACGTGCTTGTTTGCGTCATCGGTGTCATGTTAGACGAGGCACTAGCCTCCTTAAACTAGACATACTCTCCCGGTAACCTCATTTGCCGGTAACCTGGTGATTGAAAAATGTAAAGGAGAAGTTAATACAGATCATCAATTCCCTAACAGACACACACACACGCGCAGATTAAGGTCAATTTGTTAGGAGCCAATTAACCTACCAGTATGTTTTTGGAGTGTGGGAGGAAACCCGAGCACCTGGAGAAAATCCACGCAAACACAGGGAGAATATACAAACTCCTCACAGATAATTTTTACATGGTCGGGAATTGAACTCATGACCCCAGTGCTGTAAGGCAGAAGTGCCAACCACTAAACCAACGTGCAGCCCATATACAGATCTGGAAAGGTTTGATTAGTGCCAGATATATTAATTTTTATTTTTGGTTCTTTATTCTGATTTTTAGCTAATTTAACCATCTGTAGATTACAGGTGTGGCCCAAACTTCAGAGATTAGCATGCATACTCATGACATTTGCTGCCATTGAGTGAGTATGACACTGATGTTTTTCTAGTTCTAACCTATGATCCATCCTTTGCCAGTTGCTCTGTGTTCTACCATCCGGATGGAAGGGTTTTTTATTCTTTTCACACTGTTTAGCAAGATGCCCTTCTCTTCCATAGATGTAACATTTTTTCCCTGTGTTCGCTGTAGCAAATGCTGTTCCTGAAAAGCTAGTATGCCTATTGCCATTAATTTATCACTCTGGAACTTTTCTTTCTAGCAATAGATTTACCATGACTGGCAGCAGACTCCTGGAGGGTGATTACTGTTATTCCCCTCCAATTTGGAATGGCTGCCTGTACCCTAGTTTTTACATTTTCTCTAAGCCCATCCATTAAAACTGACACCATTACTTCCTTATGGTGAACATTATCTTTGATGTCTTGGATTCCAGTGTACATAGCCATGCCTGACATTGCCGTTGCAAAGTGATCTACTGCACTTTCACTATCTTTTTGTTTAATGGTAAATATTTTGTGCCACTTAATAACCACAGGAAAGTATACACCTAGTTGGACATTAATTTTGTTTATATTTGTCTGATTATTCTCATCAGTTAAAATTCTATCCTCCTCAAGTTAACTATGTTTGATAAAACCTTTAGAACTTTGAAAATCAGTACTGGGAGGAAGACAAGCCCTCAACACTTTATGCCTATCTTTATAAGTTGGTTTGTGTGCATTCCCCAGATCCTTAGTACATTTTTGACATTTAGTTAAATCTTTCCTAGAGTCAGGGAAAGCAGAGATAATGGAAAGCAGTTCAGATCTACTCCAAGGGCAATGCATGGCTACATTTCTTATTGGAACCACTCCATCTTTATCTGCCCTACCATTGGGAACAGCTATTATTCGTAATGGGTGTAATTCTGCAGTATCATCACAACCAGAGTCAATAGCTAGAACTATTGTTTTCTGCACAATGGATATTTCTGTGCTTACTAGCACGTGGGGTTGGCGCTGTTGCGCGCTCAGGTTTTGGACAATTTTCTAAAGTTTCCTGCAAATGCGCTAATTTTTCACACCAAACTTTTTCACTCTGTCACAAATTTAAACACGTGATATGTTTAGGTCGCAATATTTCTGTGCTTACAATATTTCTGCGATCGCTGTGGTTCCAAAGCACAAGTGTTTTATTTGCAAAATAGATTACAGCGCAAAGTAGCGCATGCATACGCCTGCGCGGCCTGCACCGACAGCAACCTTCAATAAGAATGCTCTGGTTTCCAAAGTTAGAGATGAACAATTTATACACTGTACAGTCATAAAAAGCAGTGACATCACAAAGATGCACAGATACAGTATTAAGGTCCACATCCAAAAGATCCATGGGTCAACACCTCCCAAGAACTCGACGCCCCATTGGTTGATTCCTCTGGTCATTGTTCCTTGAGTTGAGGGTCATCTTTCCATTTGTGGTCAGGGATCCTTCCTCAGGCTCCCACCACTGAACCTATATAAACTGGTTCTTTTATTGCATCTCTGGAGTTGCTATTTGGTTTATGAAAAATAATATTAATTATACCTAGCATTCGCAATGTGCGAACTCTTCATAAATACTACCGGAAACATTCTCATGCGTTGCAAACAGAATAAGGCCAACGTCTAATTATTTACCTTCTTTACTACATTGTATTTTATATTAACTGAAAGATATGGACTAACTTATTTACATGTTTCTAAATAATGATTTGGTTGCATATTGATCGCATTATATTATATGACATTTGTGTACAGAAATGATTTATTACCACCTTCATCCAATTATTTAACTTCAACAGTAGCCCTCCCTCCTGTTTTCAGCTACGGTTTTAAAATTAACAGCATCTGTGGAGGTCATTTGCTGCAATTGTGTGCTTATAAAGTGGTTTGTAGAGAGTTCGACAGGGTGAAAGAGGCAATCAATGTATATTGAAAGAGCTGTAATTTTATTGTACAAATGTTAAGTTTATTTACAGACCAGTCTGATGGAATTATGTGCTGATAAATTGAGAGTGAAGAGTAGATAATCAGTAACTACTAGTAGTAATAGTATATTAGTAATCTAATTTAGAGTGGACAAAAACTTGCTGTTTAAAATCTAAGGGGCATATTCAATTAGTGTTCCGGTCTGCGGTAACGCGCGTTACTGCGGAAAGTGCGCGTCATTGCCGGTATTACGGTACCGCAATAACGCAGATTTTCGTACGCAACCCTGTGGGCTGCGAACGAAAATCCACGTTATTGCGGCAGCGTGGATTAAGTTCGAGGCCCGTTCCGGCGCGATCCAGCGAACCGGAACCCTAATTGAATATGCCCCTAAGTGTTTCACTCTGAAGACAATTGTGTGACATCTGAACTATTTAGTGAACTAAAAACAGGGTGTTTGACTGTGAGCAGCATACCCCCCCATCCGAACAAAAAATATGCAATTAGCTGCGATGTTCCTCAGAATATCACGGCTGTGCATTTTTACCATTACTATGGTAAAATCTTGTGGGCAAATTATTATGAGGAACATTGCGGCTAATTGAATTCCCCCCTAGGCGTGTCCATAAGTGCTATGTGTGAGTCTGTCATTTCAGATCCTGACACTGAAATTATAGAACAGCCTCCTTCCAAAATTTCTCAGCCATTTGGAAATGTGAGGATGAGTAGTAATGATGATGATGATATAGAAATAGAATTGAGGATGCTACTTTGGAAGTTGCTAATGTGCAACAGGATGAGGGTGTGTATTTATGGATACGAAAATTATGAATATTTTGTACTTGGACAAGAGAATGAGTAACATGATAATGATTGTGTCCAAGTAAGGCAGCCACCAGTGCCTATTATAAGCGCATTGCCATACATTGAAAAAAGAACAAATAGTCCCACTGTGTGTGGAAATATTTTTATCCCGAGTGAGATAACATTTCTCACGGCATATATACCTTTGTAACACCACAATAAGTAGAAGTATGGATGTTGACCATCTAGGCACCTCCTCCTTGTTTTGCAGCAAGCTAATGTAAGTAGTTTATCAAAAGATGGAAAATCATGTATAGGAATAAATAGTCCAACATCAGATAGCAGCAGAATGGATAGACATCTCATGCAATGTTGACCATCAACACCTTCATCATCAACCTCCTCAATATTAGTACATAGTCTAGCATCTAATTTTCAAATGCAAACTGACTCCACTAATGCAATCCATGTTTATCAAGAGGGATCCATACAAGCTATGTCTGCTGCAGCTGGGAGTGAAACTCCTATACAGAAGGGATCCAAAAAAAGTAAGCATAGTTTTGAACAACAATTGTCTGTGAATCAAGCTTTTGCAAGAAAAATGAAGTATAACAACCAAGCATCCTGTTGTACAGTGGATCACTAAAGCCATGACAGTTATGTTAGCATTGAATGTGTGTCCAATTTCCGCCATCAATGCATACGATTATTTGAGGTCACGTGTCCACATTACCAAATTCCATGTTGATTTAATTTCTTCCAAACAGCAATTCCTTAGCTGTACTGAGAGGTTAAACAAAAAGTAATTCAGTCCCTAGAAAATGCCACTGCACCAATTATCGACTAAACGGATATGTGGACAAGCGTTACTGGTCAAACAAAAGACTACATGCACTTCGTAGGTGTATCGCCTTCTGCAGCAGAAGTACCTGTTGCATTATTATCCTCCTTCTCATCCTCACAGTAGTGTTAGCACACAATGCCAGGTCATTCACAGGCAAGCTACTCTCTGTATTGCTTGCTTCACTAAGAAATGTACCGTTGTCAATCTGTTGGAAAAACTCAGGAATATCATAATAAAATGGCCGACTCCACTAAGATACTCCTCAGGATTCCTCATTGCTGGAACGAACATTGTGTGTGCATTACAGCTGGGTCAATTTCAACATTGATCAAGCTTTGCAGAAACAATAAATTGGTCGGTCAGTGGAGGAGATGCTGTATGTAAAATTTCTAGGCATTTTTAGCATTCAGCTAACACACAATCCAGAGGAATGAAAATGCCGGCACCAGAAAATGACGTCAGTTTCAAGCCTGATACTATTATTCGTGTTGTAAAGGGGGTAATGCAAGGAGGAGCCGGCTGTAGAACGTAGAAGCCTCGGTAAAAATCATTGAACAGCCGGCGCTGTTCAATAATAATAATGATAAAAATTGTTTGGGTAAAGGCAGGGCCGGATTAAGGGAATGGAGGCCCCTGGGCTAAGGGCGCCTCTATTCCCCCGTGAGGCCCCCAATGTGAGCCACCCGCCACCCCCCCCCCCCAAGCGCTTACCTTTCAGTTCTGTCCTCCGTCCCCGGCGCGATGTAAGCTCCTTACTGAGGAGATCTCGCGAGAGTTCACTCGCGAGATCTCCTCAGTAAACAGATTACTGAGCGCCGGGGACGGAGGACTGAACTGACTGTGCTCAGTAGCATTGATCGGGCTGGGGGCGCTCCCGCCCCCGGACCGATCAATAATGCTGCTGAAAACTTTGAAGGGCCCCCTGGATGCCCGAGGCCCCTGGGCTATAGCCCAGTTAGACCTCGGGTTAATCCGGCCCTGGGTAAAGCTGATATCCATGATTTGGTGTGAGTGAATCAGGTTACAAACAGTTTTTCAGTGGTACCTAGAAATGATGAACAAGTTAATGGATTCAGTTTCCAGTCTCTGCTATTAAATATTGCAAAAGCACTAGTGTGACACTCTCACATACTTTGTACTTTTTAATGCCAAAACCCACTCTCTCAGAAACTGCTCTGCACTCAGAACATAAGATATGTGCAATGCCATTCATTTGTCAAAATTACTAAATTACTAAATTACTAACACCTAAAGCATGCACACAAATCTTGACACCTTCTAAACCAACTATTGTGCATGCATAATATATATATATATATATATATATATATATATATATATATATATATATGTGTATATATCTATTGGAAAGAATTGCCTTATTTATTTTTTATACAGATTTTAGCTGATACAGCAGAAAACATAATGTAGTGTTCTACTTCGCTCTCTCTGGATTGTGCAACCTATATACAATGTCTGTCATTTGTTCCAGGAATTCTCACTTTATAAATTATTTGCCTTCCTTTTTCATCTGTCAGTTATAGCTTTGTTGGCAGTCTCCCCCTGTCAGTGGCATCTTTTGCAAAGGATAAGGTGAAGACAGCTTCAGTAAGCACTGCAGTAGCTCAGAAAACCAAAAAGAGAAAAAAAGAAAAGAAAAATAAATGCTCCTGTTTGGTGCTAAAAAATATATGAAAAAATAATCAGTGTCTTCTTCTATAGTCCTACTAAACGATTTAATAAGAAGGGAAATGCCAGAGGCAGCGTGGGGTCATTTTTAAATGTCATTTGGTACATTATAGGCATGGTCTTTCAAAAAAACAAAACAAAAAAACCTTTGTTAAAATTACAACCATTCTGAAAAAAAAAAAAAGATCTCATTCCTGTATAGTTATTAAATGATTAGAATTGAGTCCTTGATAATTAGTTGATACGTTTTATTTATTTATGCAGTATAGTTATTTTTTGTATGATAACATATTCTTCTACTATGTACAAAATCACTTGGCAGAAGTCAGCACATGCTCCTTATAATCTCAGACACACATGCTAATGGTTGTGCTTAATCATTCTCTGCATCTAAGTTATTTTTTAAATATGCAAAAGTGACCTTCTATCTCCTTCCATATAGAACGAATTCCCAAGAGGGTTTAGTATGTTGCTGTAAACAAATAATTTGAAACACAGCCCCAAGTAGGAGTTCAGAGCCAAAATCTCAACGCATAGACATCTGTTTCATTCTTATTTGGGGAATTTTAAGATAGAGGACCATAGAGCCAATGTTAGATTTTAAATATGTATCTTGAAATACTGGCGTCTCCAGGCTTCTGTTGAAAGCTGAATCCTGCAGACTACAGTTTGCTTTGTGAAGTAATATTTTATTTTGAACTATCACAGCATCTTGTGTGACTGGAGATTAAGCCAGAATTGAAATTTTGGGCCTGATTCATCAAGGCACGCATACTGAACGCAACCTACGTTTGTTTTAAAATGTGCAGAATTTTGGGCATACACACGGGTATCAGGAAAGGGCTGTCAAATTTTAGCCCGGGGGGCAAACCTCGACTCAGCCGCCTATTGGGAACATTTTAAAGGAAAAAATGCAGGTGGTCCAATACTCCAACTCAATGTAGCCCACTATGAGACTGGCCCGGGGAACAGATGCCCCCTGCGCCCCAGCCAGGCTAGCCCCTGTTGCGTGTAGGTTTGCTATACAAGACACTGCAAGATACATTCAATACCTATGTGGAATATAAATTAGAATAAGCACAGAAAAAAAAAAATAATGTAACCTGTTAATAGTATAGGCATTAGTGATAAAACAGTCAAAAAGGTGTTTTTTTTAACATATTTTCATCCATAAAGTACATATTCATTAGGATGTTCTTAAAGTCTACTGAACGTTAAAATACAATTTTACAGTTGTTGCTGATTGCAAACACATGTAATAGCATGCACTTTAGTCACTAATAATCAGGACTTAGACTAACCCTGTAGCTGCAGCAAGAGATGCAACAGAAAATCAAGTACATTTGAGATGTCCAAAACTAAAATTGGAAGTAGCTGAATGTGCTCAAATTTGGAGTTTGGCATGCGCTTACTATACAATGACTACGGGCGAACACCCCTTCCCCGCCCTGTTCTCTCCCAGAAGTTAGAAAGAAAGATTTTGCACTAGGAGAAAGGACTGTCCTCATATATAAATATTTTGAAATTACGTCATGTATTATAAACTGCAAAAGGGTTAGAAAACAAATGGGGAGCACTCCAGTCCACAGGTAAATTAAAATTTAACTTTATTATGACATTAAAATAATAATACCCTCTCAGATCTAAGACTGGTGAAATATTAAAAACAAATATTATAACATATATAGTGAAGCAAAAAAACACAAATACTAAGTGAGTAAAAAAAAGTGTACTCGGCAGCAAGATCCAATAGTTAATCGGGAACAGGAACCACATGGAGAGAAGTATTGTTCATCAGACTAAATTGCTAATAGTCCCTTATAAATTGTTTCATTTATTGCTGTTCCTTATGGTCCTGTATAGTCTCCTAGTCATTCATCTACATTGCTCATAAATGCTCTGTCTTTGTGCTGGAAGGAGTCATGATCAGTTGAAAAAAATATATATGAGGATTCCCTGTATACCAAAATCAACCAGTCACGTCCATTATCTTAGATTGCTCCAGTTGAATCAATAAATCACCATCAAGAGTGATAAAAATGCACTGTCTGTACAAAATTTGGTCTTAGGAAAATAATTATTATTATTATTATTAATTTTTATTTATAGGGCGCCACAAAGTATCTGTAGCGCCGTACAAGGACAAACAATGGCACAGTACAAGGTGAAACAGCACAGTACAAGTAACAGTAACCACTATAACTCAGGGGGCTCAGGCACAGCATGAAAGAGAGGGAGGGAGGGGAAAAGTGAGTACAGGCAGGTAACTATGGCCCAAGAGGGTGGGCACGGATGACAGGTTGAGAGTCACTGAGGGGAGCGGAGAGAAGCGAGAGGAGACAAAGGGCAGAGGGACTGAGAGGAGGTGAGCTGAGTAGCTGGAGAGCGCAGTTAAAAGTGATGGAAACAGAAGGTAGGAGAGCCCTGCTCAAAGGAGCGAACAATCTAAAGGGAGGGGAAGACAGACAGACACATGGATGAGATGGAGAGACGGGAGGAAGGGGGAGAAGGGAAGAAGGGATGAGAAAGAGAGGTAGCCGACCGGTGGGAGTTTAGGCATGAGACTGGAAGGCTTTAAGGAAAAGGTGGGTTTTTAATGTTCGTTTGAAAGAGGACAGATTAGGGGAAGTTCTGATGGAGCGGGGGAGCTTGTTCCAATGGAGGGGAGCGGCGCGGGAGAAGTCTTGGATACGTGCGTGAGAGGAGGTAATCAGAGGGGAAGAGAGGCGACAATCGTTGGACGATCGCAGTGAGCGGGAGGGAGTGTGAATAGAGATAAGGTTAGAGATGTAGGGAGCAGTGGAGTTGATGAGGGCCTTGTAAGTGAAAGTGAGGAGCTTGAAAAGGATTCTGTAGGGGAAGGGGAGCCAGTGAAGGGCTTGGTAGAGTGGGGATACAGAGGTGGAACGGCGAGAGAGGAAAATAAGCCTAGCAGCGGCGTTAAGTACAGATCTAAGGGGAGCGAGATGAGAGAGGGGGAGGCCGATAAGGAGAAGGTTGCAGTAGTCCAAGCGGGAGATAATCAGAGAGTGGACGAGAGATTTGGTGGCATCCTGGGAGAGGAAGGGCCGAATGCGGGCAATGTTGCGAAGCTGGAAACGGCAGGATTTGGCGTGAGAGTGAATGTGAGGGGCAAAGGAGAGAGAGGAGTCGAGGATGACACCTAGGCAGCGGAGTTGGGGAACAGGGGAGATAGATGAGTTGTCAACAGTGATGGAGAGGTCAGAGGGGAAGGAGGTACGAGAGGGAGGAAAGACAATGAGTTCAGTTTTAGCAAGATTGAGTTTAAGAAATCTAGAGGACATCCAGGAGGAGATGGCAGAGAGGCATGCGGATACCCTGGAAAGAAGGGAGGGAGAGAGATCAGGAGAGGAAAGGTAGAGTTGAGTGTCATCAGCATAAAGGTGGTACTTGAGGCCGAAGGAGCTGATGAGTGCACCCAGAGAAGGGGTGTATAGTGAGAATAGTAAGGGTCCAAGGACAGAGCCCTGAGGGACCCCGACTGGAAGGGAGGAAGAAGGGGAGAGAGAATCAGAGGTGGAAACAGAGAAGGAACGGTCGGAAGATATATCCTCACAAATATAGGTATCTGGAGTGGAGGGCACTGAAAGGGATATATTTCTATGTATACCATCTAATCTCTATAAGCTGTCATACAGTGTCCTCCTGTTTTCTCCAATTCAACTTTAGTATATGGCTTCTTGATATCAAACAAAATTGTATTTACTGGGACTAAAAATAACTGCTGGTAGAAGGGCCCGGAGCTAACACCTCAGCTCTTGTCTCATACCAGATTCAGGGATACTCAGTTCTAAAGTGTTAATTGACCGCCTAATGGACGTGGTAGTTCAACTTCTAAAGACCCTGAAAGCCGCTTGGTAGACGTGGCAGTACAAAACATAAAAGGTAGAACATGCAGGGAGATGCCGACATCTGCGGCTGGGACGCCGCTGGTCGACTCTTACTTACTGATGCACCAAAGTGCGTTTCACCAAGCAGCTTCCTCAAGGGGAATCACCAGATGCGAGGCAGACTGGGCTCTTTGTAGTCCATGTAACCAATTATGTTTGTTTCCATAAGTATTGGCGTATTTGACAGCCTATCATGTTCATCATTGAATGATCCGCCCACCTATATTCATTGGACTAAAGATTGCATTATTAACCTTGAGAAAGAGGAGATGTACATCATAGCAATATTCTCTTCTTCTTTCTACTACAAGTAGCTTGCCTAGGTATTACCTTTGCTCTATCTTTGAAGTATCAATTTGTCCATGCCCCCTCCCATAATCCCTAATCTAATTCTTTCTATACCAAATGCCTCCAAGCTACTTGTGTTCCCTCTATATACCAGAAAGAAATGCCTGGTAACAGGTGAGAATTGTCTAAAACGTTCCTTGTTTTTCTATGCATTCCTGATACATCCAATCTTTTCAAGAACACATTATTTGAAAACTCTACCCGTTTGACCAACATTGATCTTTTTGAAGGGACATCTTAAGGCACAGACGACTCCTCTTGTATTGCAATTTATAAAGTCGCCAATGTGGTCTATAGCACCATTCCAACATCTTCTGCATAAAATGGCAAGCCCAGCAACCTTCACATTTATTGGAACCCGTTAACCTGTCCTCGGTTTTCCTTTGTACAAAGTGGCTTCTCACTATTCTATCTCTCAGATTCCTTGCCCTTCTCCAAATTAAATTTACATGTTCATCAAGATTTTTCTTAAGTGTTTCATCTGATAATAGGATAGACCAGTTTTTTTCTGTTAGATTGTTTGATCCTCCCTCCACTCATTGCGAAAGTCCCCAACAAATCTAATTTTGTTGGTGTCAGCTTTTTTGCTTTTGGAGTATATCAGCTCATTGTGATTCTTCAATTGTACTTTTTATAGGCTTTCTTGATCGCATTCCTGCTGTATCCTCTCTCATATAGCCTTTGGCTCAATTCTTTTGCTCTGATTGTGAAATCCTGAGGATTTGAACAGCTCCGTTTTGTTTGCAAAAATTTGACCTTGGGAATATTCTTTATCACAGGGGGAAAGCGAAAACTGTCTCTATGAAGAATGCTAGTAGTCACTGTCACTTTCCTAAAAAGATCTGTTTCCAAATTGCCATTTTGTCCTTTTTTAATTGTAATGTCTAAATGGTCAATCTGTTGTTGACTCATATGTCAATTTGAAGTTGTTATCATTAATTTAGTGTATAAATTAGGTCTGTGTGTGTACAGACATTTATCATGATACATTATTTTGTTAAACAGTACCTGTAACATCTGTACTTCTTCTCTGTGTGTACCTGGCTCACCGTTTTGAAAATGGCTGTTGGGTTTACGTTGGGTTTATGTTGGGTTTACGTTGGGTTTATGTTTGGTGCATGATGCTGGGCTTCAAGGGTGACTGATGCCATTCTGGGAGGGATTCACTGCCTTTATATTGCTGGAGGTGGAAGGGACCATGAAGTGGGTTTTATACTGCAGGTCTTCTTTATTAGGAAGTCAGGAGCCATTCAATGTGACAGTTCTCTGACTGTAGAGGTGTGGCAGTACTTTGATCAACCTTAGTTCCTCCAATGCGGGGTCTAGCAGGTGATATATCAATAGCTAGCCATGGCTGGGGACTATATTTCTTTGGCTGGAAGTAAGCCTGACAGCCGATGGCCTGATCACTCTGGTTGAGCCAAAAATATAGAGAAAACAACAGTTAATTCATCCAGGGGTTAACATGGGAGAATTCAGAGATTTCTTCTGCATTGACCTGTGCTCTGACCCAATTTATCAAGGGCGATAGTTGGAAGCAGTGGTTGAACTGGAAATGCAGAAGTGTCGGTATGAAAAATGTAATGGGAAAATAAGTGAATGGAATGTGATAGTTTTACAATGAAGGCTGTAGGAGAAGTGGCAGTATGACATACCACCGTGTACACCCCCACCTCGAGCACTGGTTGGAAGCATAGAGTATGTTTCATATACCAATAGGAGGTAGGGGGCTGAAGGAGGACAGGGCATTGTTAATGAAAGGTAATTAACAATTAATCATACATGGCATTAATCATACACTGCAATCATGCTGTTCTGTCTTGAGTACCCCTTTTATAAGCATTACATTTACACTCTTTCTTAATGTCAGAGATGTTCACTGAGCCCCGTGTTCTGGTTTTGGATCTGAATTTTTTAGAAAAATTGCTAAAATATGCTAAAATCACATAATTTTGCTCTTTTTTGTTCCTACATTATTATTAACCTAAATAGCACTAATTTCAAGTCATTTGCAGTCAAGTTTGACCATCTCACAGGTCACAATATTATTTTCATAAACTTTCAGACAAATACTGCAGCGACCTGGCTGGATGGTAAGCGACAGAGTAATGACTCAAACACACGGCAGTTCCTAGCACATCTAGGAAACATTGGCACGCAGCCAAAGTCAGAAAAAAAAGTGGTGCAAGAAGTAATTGTCCTTGGATCATGAAATCAGTTATGATTCATTTGATCGCTCCACCCGTTCCTTGGATAACTGTGGTAATTCTACAGCTAATACATGGACAGAGTGAAGCGGGCGGTCATGTACAAGGAGGCCCTCAAAGGTGGGAAAGGGATCCTGGATATCCCCACCATGTTGCGAGCCTTTTTTGTCTGTAACTGCATCCACAGAACTCTTATTGAAAAGAACATTTGCTCTGCTGGGAAGTCCATGTCTCGCTTTTTCCTCCTGCCTATTAGGAGAACCCTTGGCTGAGACAAGTGGGACAGCTCCTTCACTTACAACTAGACTACATCTTGGTTTTACCTGGATGTTGGACAATTTGTGAGAGAACACCATCTGGAGGGACTTAAACCAGACTTGTGGAAGCCGAAAACTGTCCACAAGCTCATCAGAGCTAAAGAAATCATGGAGTCTGTTCCAGGGCTCTCTGTTGCAACAACAAAACACGAGTGGGAGAATGTGGCTTCTAAGAGGTTAATAGACACAAAGACATTGCATGGATGGCTATCCAGGGAGGTCTGCCTCGCAGGACATTCATACACTCCAGGAACCTGTGCCGATATGTCCACTGCCCCTTTCTGCATCACCAGAAGAAACAGCACAGCTTATTTTTTGGGACAGCCCACTGCACAGGCACTGTTGAATGCCTTGGAACATACATGACCATAAGGACAGTGTGCCCAGAATTTGCCTTTCATACCATTCGGTATTTTATGGATTATTTCCTGGGACCATTGGGGCAATCCAGGAGGCCTGGTGCCTCATGAACTGCTTTAAGGATGCTATTTAGGTTGCCAGGAGTCATCTCATCTTGAAAAGGGAGAAGGTGACCATCCAGGACTGTTGCAGGCTGATCCTCAGCCTGCTAAGAGACTACAACACCATTGACAGTCCCCCTATGTGTCTGTTTATTCAATAAAACCTTGAGCTTGTGTCTCCCCCTTCCTTATCCCCTCCAACCCATTTCCCCATCACTGTTTGAAGTTTTGTTGAATGTCTTGCCTTAATTTATGCACCTTTCCCTATATTTGTGTCTGTCTCAATAAAGCTTCGGTCTTCTGTGTACTGCTGTGAATAAATTTTGATAACACAGTGCAATATGACTGCAGATTTACACCAAGACTGTCAGCCCTAGTATTTGGATTTCAGCAATGACAATTAGCAATGGAGCTTTCCTCTTTGTGTGTAACCTATATAACACTGTACAATTTGACTGCAAATTCAGAAGACCAAGCCTGCCAGCCCTTGTATTCGTATTTCAGCAATGACAATTAGCAATGGAGCTCTCAACTTTGTGTGTAACCTATATAACACTGTACAATTTGACTGCAAATTCAGAAGACCAAGTTTGCCAGCCCTAGTATTTGTATTTCAGCAATGACAATTAGCAATGGAGCTCTCCTCTTTGTGTGTAACCTATATAACACCATACACTTTGTTTGCAAATTCAGAAGACCAAGTCTGCCAGCTCTAGTATTTGTATTTCAGCAATGACAATTAGCAATGGAGCAATGGAGCTCTCCTCTTTGTGTGTAACCTATATAACACCCTACAATTTGACTGCAGATTTACACCAAGCTTGCCAGCCCTTGTATTTGTATTTCATCAAGGACAATTAGCAATGGAGCAATGGAGCTCTCCTCTTTGTGTGTTACCTATATAACACTGTACATTATGGGACTGCAGATTCAGAAGACCAAGTCTGCCAGACCTTTTAAATCTTTCTATTTCAGCAATGACAATTAGCAATGGAGCTCTCCTGAATATCACTGTAGACTTTATAAACACTGCTACCAACTCCTCTTTCTATTCTAACTATGACGCTGCCCAACTGCTCTACAGACTGGCAAGAACTGTGCTACCCCTTCTGTGTCCCTCTGTGAAATGGCGCTGGTTCGCCGTGGAAGATGGTACTTAGAGAATCCAAAACTCGCGAGATCTGAGATCCGACGGCGTAACAATGGCGTTTTGCCTCATTTTGAATTCCGAGGGCGCGAAAAATTACTGAGTCGGCTCGGCTCGGTACTCAGATATGCTAAGTTCAGGTGTGTTCTGTTCTCGGGGAGCCTTTAGTCATAATATTGGTAATTCAATAAAATATGTAGTATATGTAAAATAATAATAAAAAATATTAAATCAAGCGAAATAGCAAATTAGCATTGAAACATGAAATCTAACTATATCCAGAGCTTTAACAACCCCTAAATATGTTGTATAAGTAACATTAGGGTCACACGCTCTATGTTGCTTCATCGTCCAGGTGTGGTTTGTCTACTGTGTGTGGCTTACCAATGAACTTGTTATATCGGAAAGCTATAAGCAAACACACCAGAAGATAATAAAATTAGCTTGTATACTTGTCTCCACACCAGACTCTTCCTGAGATAAATAATTAGTCAAATATTTGAAACAAATACAGGGCACTTATATAATTGTTTGCTCCTTTCTCAGTACTGTTTGCATGGCTCCTCCTTGTTGCCTGTCTCCTCTGGCCTTGGTCCAGCTAATCAGGTCCCTAGGCTCTGCTTTTATCTTTTTACCTCCTCCTCAGATTATTATTACTACTTCTCTCACAGGAAAACTACTTCATGTATCAGGTTATCAGATTTCCACCCTATTCTCTCCCTATGGTGAGGCTCACTTCCCTCTCACAGAGCAGGAGTTGGCTTGTGATAGCCGGGGCAAATTCTTGTCCAAACTCCTCCTTCTTTCTTCCTTTTTTGTATAGATGTTTTCTGTGAAATTACTTGCCTTGCACAGACCTTAATCTTTGATTGCATTATTATACAACCTTCCCACCCTAATCTCTGTAGTAATAAAAAATCAGACCCAGGTCTCTGGTGGATTATAATACAGACCCCACCCCCTTCATAACCTCCCTTATCTCTATTGGTGTAAACCTAAGACCTTTCTCTAGGGGCGGTCAAATTGAATTGCTTACCCCTCCTGCAGTCCCTTGCTGTCTCACAGAGTGATGACAGACCATGTGACAGCATCCGGACCTCTGACTTGTAGATATTTCCAGCCATTCACCTATGAGTGTGTGGAGACCTCCCACCACTCTGATTGGTAACCACTAATTAGTGGGCTGACAGCTATCTATTGGGTATGACATATGTCTATCAGACCCAGTAACAGTGCAGCTGCACACTGGATGGCTGTGCCGGTTGGCTGAGAAGAAGGCAGAGGATGCTGCCTGGATACTCTGATTGCATTAAAAACATAGAATGCATGCAGACTGTGGCTACAGGTAGCTGGTAGCCCTATAATGCTAAGATTGCTCCAGCCCTCCCCTGAAGGTGCCTGAATTAGATGCTGTTGTGCATTACTTATTGTACTGAATTCTGTGTGTTATGTTTTGCTTTCCTCCCATAGTCAACCACTCTAATACACCCTTATTTCATGTCTAACATCCTAGACATACACCTCTACAATAAAAGTCATAATGCCTTGTTCCCCACTTTGTTGTATTATTAATCTTTGTGATGTGAGGAGTGCAAGGGATTTCGTGGGCCAACCCCTGGTGGATGAGGAACCAATCCAGTATCCATTGTTCTCCCTCCTGTTAGAAGACCTTGAGGGAGGCTGTGCGAAGCCACTTGCTAATGACATTACAATTAATGTTCTACATCCTAGAAACATCCTAGATATAGTTTGATTGAGCAGTATTTAGGTGAAAATATATAAATAATTAAGGGGGTGGTCATTAAATGATAAAACACAAGACTTTGAAGTGACTCTTTAATCTTTTCACCATGTGCAATTGCATCTGTACCCACAATCCTGCAAAACTAAACAGATTGATTTATTGGGGCAATACGCAAAAACGGAATGTGGGTATGCATCTATGAATGAGCAAGGCAGCCTCATGAAATGTGCATTGCGTCTACATATTTTGGAGTTAGTAAATGGTCTCTGTTGTGTAGAGAAGTGTAACACAAGTTTTGTGCACTTTTCTCAAACACTCCTTAAAAACATCTTGTGCCACTTTTTCTCTCACTATAAAATATAATAAACTAAAAAATTGGATTTTCAGTTTTTGCTTTACAATGTTTCAACAGATAAGCAGTTTAGAAAATGTATTGTGTACAGAATAGAAATGAGTAGTTTTATAGCCCAGAACAAACTTACAACATTGTGCATAACTTCTAGATAACTCTGCTCATCAGTAAATCCCCATATGAATACAGAAAGATTTGCTGTTAGTTTTATTTTGCATCTCGGTGGATCTTCATCCATTATTTGCTTTATCTTTCCTTGCAGCAAAGTGGTGATAACTATTGGTACATCACAAAGAATTTATTTGTGTAATAAATTTGCTGTCACCACAGATACACAAAGCAGTCAAAAAGCACTTAGCTGTATTTTTAAAGGACATGCACTCAAATAAATGATTACAAAGAAGGACAGATTTAATTGAATCCCCTGCAGTCCCATTTCATCCCTAAGTGATACTTATATAAAAATACAATATCTAGTAGCATATGACATTATAGCACTGCATCTGTTCTTCAATATAGCAAACATGTATGGGTTGATAAAGGTGCAGTCTTTTACTACTAGCATATAAAATACTAATGTGAAAAAATAAATATGTACTATATCCTGGATGTTGCAATTTTATTGAAGAAACTGTAAAAGGAGTTGGAAACCTCATTATATCAATGTCAGAATTGTTTGGAAATGAAATTAATTATCCTGAGGTTCTTAGCTTAGAAAGTTATGTGATCATTTATGAACAAAATTGCGTTGAGAATTTCAATTTTACATGGGAAGAAGCTATTTCACAGAGGTGCAAATTCCCTATAATACGAAACTTGAATTCTGCTTCTACTTCGCAGAATGCCATTCCAAACTGTATTTAGAAATTCACATTCCACTGAATTTATAGATATGAAAGAGCTGTAACAAAGACGGAAATTCCTTTCTACTGTGAGGTTTACTTAGAACTGGAGCACTTAAGCCCACTGGTGAAACATGCTAAATATTGCTGCCAAACATGAAAAGAGGCGAATATTATGCTTAACAGTTTTGAAACTTTTGCTCATCTATATATGTGACTTAACCTTTTATTTTGAATGACGATTAAAATGTAAAACGTTTTAATTTGGTAAAACTAATGAAATGGTTTACTGAATCATGGGCATCTTGGTGGCTAAGTGGTTAGCACTTCTGCCTTACAGCACTGGGGTCATGAGTTCAATTCCTGACCATAGCCTTATCTGTGAGGAGTTTGTATGTTCTCCACGTGTTTGCGTGGGTTTCCTCCCACACTCCAAAAACATACTGGTAGGTTAATTGGGTGCTAACAAATTGACCCTAGTATGTGTGTGTTAGAGAATTTAGACTGTAAGCCCCAGTGGCGCAGGGACTGATGTGAAAGAGTTCTCTCTACAGTGCTGCGGAATTTGTGGCGCTATATAAATAAATGATGATGAACCAAATTACCAAATTTGAATTGGTTAATGCTATCCTCCCCACTGCTAATCTGCTTACATTATTAAATTAATATGTTTTGAATTAAATAAATGTTATTTTATCCTTAATACATAGTGTTTTGTGCACCATGTAGTACACAAGAAATAATAGGGTTTCTCCACTCACACAGGAGAGATATTTTAATTAATCTTGCTACGATCTCTCCAGTTCATACAGCAGGAGGGCTGTGAGGTAAACAAGAAGCATGTCCAGGAACAAGCACAGTGTTCGACTCAGAAGACAAGTTAACCAGGAGAAAGCATAGTGCAAAAACAGGACTCTCAATAAAATGATCTCTTCCACTTGAATATCATTTTATTTTGCTAATAACATATTGCACAAATCACTACATAAAAATAAATAAAAAATTGGAGTACCTGGTGACCAGTCCTCCTTATATTATAGATTATATATTGTCTATCAGTGTTTGGGAGCCGCCACATCGTGTGAACAACAGGTAAGTGAATTGGGCATTTATTATGATTTGGGGGTGGGTGAGCTGACCATTTATTCTGATAGGGGGGACTGGAGCATTTATTGGGATAGAGGATGGAAGGGAGCAGAGCATTATTGTGATAGGGCGGGGGGGGGGGGAGCGGAGCATTTATTCTGATGAGAGAGTGAGGGTGGAGCATTTATTCTGATGGAGGGGGGGCAGAGCTTTTATTCTGATATTTACTGTGATGAGGAAGGATAGGAGAGGCATGTCTGTGATGAGGGAGGTGTATGTACTGTGCAGAGGAAGGGGACATTTATTGTGATGAGGGAGAAGGGGGCATGTATGGTGAAGAGAAGGGGGGCTGCCAGATTAATTAGAACTGAGCTCCAATGTTTCTGATGGCAGCCCTAGTTGTTATCTATTGGATAAGAACCCATGCCCCCCCCCAAATTATTTTACTTTCAGTCCTTGGTACCCACCCTTGCCATGAATGGACTTAGCAGCACCAAAAATATCAAGTTATAAACCGGTGCTATACATTTGTCTTAAGCTGATTGTACAGTGCATGCAGTGAATTGTAACATTAATTGGGTTTTTTTGGGCCAAATTGTCCCCAAACCAATGCAGGTCGGGTCCCAAAGAAAGATCAAACCCAATGAACATCTGATAATGATTGATCAGATGTTGTTTGGAAGTATTTGTTTAGGCTGAAAAACTAGATAGAGGGACTAATTACATAAAACACAAATACTAATTATAAAACTTACTATGACTATGTATATTTGAATATACATAGCGCTCTGCTTGTGGTTATCAACTGCATAACACAGTGCCTGTGGTCACCGACTCCTCAAATCAAGGGACTAGTGCTATGCCTGTAGTGATTAAATGCGTAGAGCCGGGAATTAGCACGGTGCTTATGGTCCCCAGCTACCCAGAACCAATTGATTAATTAATTTTAATAAAAAATATATATATATTTTAAATAATAATAATTTTGTTCTCACTGGTGTAGTACCTGAAATTATTAATTGCCTTTGGGAGGAACTGGTGCAGTGCCTGTTTTCATGAATGTGTATCCCCATCAACAGCTACAATTGCTATTCCACTTCCATATAGATCAAGTGTACTACACATATCTTAGATTATAACGTTGTTCGGCAGGGCCATCTTAACCTTTTGTTTCACGTCATTGTATGTCATTTATTCATGATCCCCTCAATATTCACTAACTATATAACTCATTGTCAAAGAAACCACTTTAGGAAATTTACAATCTTGGAAGACACATGCTTGCGATAGTGCCAAGAAGTCTGCTGCAAGTGCAACAATGGAATCAAGTCAGAATTGTTTCATACAATTTTGCTCTGACACAAGTGAATATTAAGTACATTTTGTAGTTACACTTTTATAGAAAATCTTGAGCTAGCTTATAGTCGATGGTGACGGCTGAGCACTTCCTACCCTCCATTGGTAATTACTATTACTTCAGCTGAGAATATATAGTTCACAAAGAAAATGATACAAGACAAAGGTGCTGATTCAATTCTCTGTAATGTGTCACTGGACATCGTTGATGTCTGGCTGCATTTATTTCTTATTTTCCTGCACACTTTTTGTGGTGTGTATGAAAAAAATTGCAAATTATACTTTGCCATGGAGAGCCCTCATACTGTTCAGGAGGCATTCCATGGCACATAGCCGAGAATTGAATTGGCCATAAAGAGTTTCTAAAACCATTGTTGCTCTGTAGTGGTAGTCTACATTTTTGTGGCCAATATATTTGTGTCTACATTCAGGGGGCAAAATACTACAGTGCATTTTCTTGTTGTAAGGCGCTGTCCCGCACTTCTTCTAGGTGCCAGAGAAGTCACCTGGCCTACTTCCTGCTCACTTCCCGTTGCCTAGAAGCGGTACTCTGACCATGAGTACACAGGAAGAACCATGGGCTCGGGATCCACTCCTACATCTGGATCAGCAGGAAGTGACTCAAGCTCAGCTCTTGCAATGCATTCAAGGTGTGGTCTCCTGCCTGGATACCCTGCGGTGTTCATTACCAGCTTGTTCCTACAGTAACAGTAACCACCTCCACTGCATCTGTCTCTATCAATTCTGCCAGCACCAAGTGTTTACGTATACTTCCTTCAGAAAAATATAATGGACACCCTAAGAAGTGCTGCTGGTTTCTCAACCAATGTGCCATAGAATTCAAATTGGCCCCAGAGAACTTTTCTTCGGACAGAACCAAGGTGACATCTCCTTTGTGAGAACAGGATAGCCCTCTGCTCCAGAATTCTACGACCTTTTTTGAAATTTTTCTTCGACGAACCTGGATGTGTGTTCTCCGCTGCTTCAGGCCCTTTAGGCCTATGTCAAGGAACACTATCAGCTAGTCAGTATACGGTACAATTCCGGACTCTAGCATCCGAACTCTGTTGGAATGACGATGTTCTTACTGCTACTTTTTGGCAAGGATTAAATGACTGCATAAAAGATAATCAAGCGTCACGCGATCAACCTTTCAGACTGGATGACTTGATCTCTCTGTGTATCATACTGGACATACGTCATCGAGAACGTACGCAGGAACATGATCGGGATAGCTGCTCTTTCCCTCATCTGGCACCTCATTTTCTGCCTCCAGTACCCCCCACAGAGGAACCCAAGCAGATAGGCCAGTCACGCCTTTCTCCTGAAGAAGGGGACTGACACATGAAAAATCATCTGTGTCTTCACTGCGGGAAGCCCGGAAACCTTTTCTCTTACTGTCCCAAAAGACCGGGAAATGCCTCTTCCTAGGTGATAGCAGAGAGGTCAGTCTAGGATCTCAGTCTTTTTCTCCCTGTTCCCAAAAGAATCTGAGTTTCTTATGCCTGTCACTCTCCTTTCTCCTGATGGTTTTTAACCATTGTGTGCCTTCATGGATTCAAGATCCGCGGGGAACTGCATATCCTCCAGTTTGATTTCACAGCTTCATCTCCATGCCACTCGTTTGCCACAGCCTTTCGCACTCACTGCAGTAGATGGAATCTCTAATGGCACTCACTGCAGTAGATGGAGTCTCTAATGGCACTCACTGCAGTAGATGGAGTCTCTAATGGCACTCACTGCAGTAGATGGAGTCTCTAATGGCACTCACTGCAGTAGATGGAGTCTCTAATGGCTCTATCACCTGCATTACTGTTCCTATTTGGCTGATGGTAGGAGGTCTCCACTCTAAATGGATATATTTCTTAGTTCTCACGCAATCCGTCAACCTGATTATTTTGGGTTTACCCTGGTTAAAGACACACTCTCCACAATTTGACTGGCATCATGCGGAAGTGGTTTCTTGGGGTCCTCTATGCCGGTCACGTTGTTTGATGCCATTTATCCCTGGTAATTCAGCTGTTTTTTGTCTAGAAAACTCCCCTCAGTTGATCCTTCCCAAGGCCTACTTTTGGATGTCTTCAGCAAAGTTGCTGCAGAACAACTACCTCCTCATCGTTCCTTGGATTGCCCAATCGATCTGGTTCCAGGCAAAAGTATACCTAGGGGTAAAGCCTTTCCATTGTCCTTACCGGAGACTCAAGTGATGTCGGAGTACATTTCCGAGAACCTCAAAAAAGGTTTTATCCGAAAATCTTCTAACCCTGCTGGTACAGAATTTTTTTTTGTAATAAAGAAAGACAGTTCACTTCGGCCATGCATTGATTACCGTAGACTCAATGCCATAGCGGTGAAGAATCGACATTCGCTCCTGCTTATTTCTGAATTATTTCTGAATTATTTCTGAATTATTTGACTGCATCAGATTACAGTTAATCTGAGGGGTCCCAACATTGCCGCTTTAAATTAAAATTCATTCAGATTGCACTGACACTACTGCCGGAGAGCTGTCCATTCGGATGGAGGTCCTGTCAGTCTTCTGCTGCCATCGGATATCTGCAGAGTCGGTTTTCTGGTAAGTCTGTGTATATTGCAGTAGTTTTTCCTGCAATCAATTTTTTTTTGTAGGTCTTCTCTGTGTCGGATTTCTCGTCATCGTTGAAGCTTACCCAACCCTTCTATAGCATATATATAGAGGTTGTCTAAGCATGGTTTGGAAAAAGTCTTAAGGCATGATGGTTTCACAAGAAATACTACATCATTGTAGATTTATAATTTCTCAGAAAGATAAGCAGAACACTTATAACTTCTTCATAAGAAAAAATGATTAGATTAAAGAGATATGCTCTAACCACAATAGTGAAAAAAACGAATAAAAAAGACAATCACTATACAATTTCTGTGTCTGTCACTAAAACATATTTTTTTTATTTTTTTCTTCCCAGATACTGTATAAAATAGATAAAAAAAATAAAAATTATTTAAAATGTTTACCATTATAAAGCATTTTTTCCATTAATCATTTTCTGTTATCACCATCCTGAAATTGACAAGGAGGAGTGCGTCAGTACACCTTAAATAGGGTCCCCCATGCTTTCCAATTATGCAACATTAGCCATTTATAGGGAGAAATCCTATTTCGGGTGAAAACACACTTTTCTCTCTTTGATAAATAGTCCACATTGTCAGTAGTTGTATATTCATTCAGTTAACTATTAAGTTAGTCATTCAGCAGAACAGAGAGTAGGAGACAACGACAGCATCATGAGCTGCCAGGACTACTGGAGAGACATCTGTCACATCCGGTCCGGAGTGCAATTAGTAAAGGCTATCATGTCACACATTCATTTTTTTACATTTACACCTCTGGGTTTTAAATCATACACCCCCTTCCTGATAAAAGGGAAGTGCAGAGTGTGTTAAATAATTTAACTTGCGGAAGGCTGGGGGCAGCAGGCAGAGGAAAAGGGGTCTCACTTCCTTGTGTCAATGATAGGCTGGGAGTGTGGCTCTGTGCTGTGATGTCATAGAGCACCATCACATTGCCAGACTACCACTGACATTGAGGAACTGAGACTAACCTCCCACATCCCCCTTGCCTAATACAAGTAAGAAGCTGCTAGTGGGCATCCACAGTGCCTATTAACTTTCCACTAGCCCCCACTATAAGGAACCCTTGGCAATGAAATAAACGTCTCCAAAATCACTACAGTAAAACTAATTTAAAATGTTTCTTATTCAGAGCATGAACATTGTGTTTCTTCTTTTCAAATGGAGCCTAGCATCTATAGTATAGTAGAGATCAATTGAATGTCATCCTCATATTTCTCTTGACTTATTCTCGTTTATAGTTTATAACTTGAGCCCCATAGTTATTTATTTATATGCCACTTCAACAGCCATTTTGAACTCTTACAGAAACATCCCCAGTCTCTCTTTTGCTCGTTTGAGATGCAGTCATCAAAAATGAAACAGTTCTCCAAGTGAGATCTCATAAATAGTTTGTAAAGTGGCAAAGCTGTATCGCTTTTCATCTTCTTTATCACTTGTCTCAATATATTTTATTTCATAAAAATTGCAATTAAATTTTATTGAATAATCCCAGTCTGTATTTTTCCAACAGAACAGCTGAAGCTGAAGAAGAGACTTATTCATTATGTTTCGTGCAACTCCAATAAATTCATCACTATATTACTGTTTTTTGTGGCAGTAATATAACTGTTTAAATTCTAATACCATAATGATAATAACATTATATGCATTGATTTGATGGGCTCACTATTCAGTTTTGCAATCCACAAATGTTATTTCTAACTTAGGTCCATAAAATAAATCTCTCCCCCCCCCAAAAAAAAAACAAGGACGTTTTGATGGTAATATAACTATATGGGTATTTAAGATTAACAGATGCATTTAATTAAAAGTTCAAGATCCTGATGTATAATTTACTTGTGAAGCTCTAGCACAATTTTTAAAGGACAATCAGTTAATTAGGAGGTCAAATTACATGGGTAGACATAATTTAAGTCCTTCCTGAGATATTTTATCTTTAGATGGCACAAGCTTTAAAAACCTAGCACTATAACAAGGACAATTCTGTTTAATATTAATTTGTCCTTTTGGAATTCAAAAAAGAAATACTCTTCCAACTACGCTACATACATAGACTGTTCTATAACAAGGTCATCTACAATCTCCTGTGCTAAACAATATTGCAAACAGTTTTTTTCTTATAATAACCACTATAATAGTCCTACAACTAAAAGAAAGAGCACTCAATTGTATACTCTGTCTATCCAGTTACTCTGTGCTAGTCATGTACTATCATTTATTTATTATTTTGCTGAAAATACTCTCCATATGTGTCAAAATTTACCTTGAAAGACATGCTATGTCCTTGTTTCATCTACAATACCTTGTTCTATATATATATAATATATAATTATATCCTCAGAATCGCTACTGGAAGCGATTTCAAAACATCCAATCAGTTATTTTTGCGAGACATCATTTTATGTCACCTGTCACTGGAAATAGGCAAAGGTCACAACAAATAGGAAATGGCCACTTTGAGTCTGTCATATTAAATAACTCACTGATGCTTTTCACATATAAATTCTAAAATAAAATTCTGGGTTAATGGATGATGTCCTATTCACTTGTTTTGTTTTCTACTTTATCTTTACCTCCTGTTTCATGTCATTGCATGTCATTTGTTTGTATAATGATCACCTCAATGTACAGATCTGTGTAATATGCCGGCGCTTTATAAATAGCACATAATATTAATAATAACATCATAATTTAAAATGGGATTTGGGGCTAGCAATGTTTCCCCATTTAAGTCACCTGTGGCCTAATGTCTCCTTGACTTTTGGTTTATGGACTAGATTAGAAACAAATTACTGTGCGGCTACATATTTCCCACAGTTGTAGCACATAGACATACATGTCTTCATTATACTGCTTTTTGAATCTGGTGATAACAGATGCTTATTTGGGATCACAGGGTCATTATAAACTTTATAATGACCCTGTGATCCCGAATAAGCATCTGTTATTAAAGCTGTCTGGCAGCACACTGAACCTACAAATGATATTATGACATCCTAAAATAACAATTATGGGCCATTTGCAAAAATAGATTGCATAGACTTGCTCGCCATCATAGCGGCTATTATGAGTCTGCTCCCTTCCGACCTCTCTATCACTGTTGACAGCACCACTATCTCCTCTGGTCCCCAACTCCACTGCCTGGGTGAGATTATTGACTCCTCCCTCCCTTTCATCGCTCACATTCAATCTCTTTCCCTATCCTGTCGCTTCCAGCTCCACAACATTGCCCGTATAAGACCCTTCTACTCCCAGGATGTCAACAAAACTCTTATCCACTCACTTATCATTTCTAATCTTGACTACTGCAACCTTCTCCTTACTGGCTTCCCCCACTCCCATCTCGCGCCTCTTCGTTCTATACTTAATTACTTAATGCTGCAGCTAGACTTAATTTCCTCTTTCACCGCTCCACATCAGCCAAACCTTACACTGGCTTCCCTTCCCCTAGAGAATTCTCTTCAAACTCCTCACCCTTTAGTACAAGTCCTTCTCTAACTCCACTGCTCCCTACATCTCCAACCACATCTCCAATGACATTCGCCTTCTCCTCCCGTCTGATAACCACATCTCACTCCCTTATGCAAGATTTCTCTGGTACTTCCCCCCCATCACTGGAACGATCTCCCTCATTTTATCCAACTATCCCCTAGCCTGTATAGCTTCAAACATTCATTGAAAACCCACCTGTTTAGAAAAGCCTATCAGTCCTCCACTTAACCATTTCATCATCTACTATACCTCACCTACTTTCATCCTCCATCCTACCACTCTTGCTTATTGCCATCAGATCCAACTACATTGGCTCAACCCATGTGTCAACTGTGAGTTTGTCCCTTTACCTTTAGATTGTAAGGTCTAATGAGCTTCCCTCCTTTTCTGATTAGCTATATATTTTGCTCACCAGCGACACTGTGCACCTCCTCCTTGGGCTCTCTACCTATTGACTCCATTCCTCCATTGTCTTTACACCTCTTTCGGTGGCTCTAAACCTGTTAGTTGTGCATAGATTTAATCCTGTGCTGAATATACACCCCAGTAGCTATGTTGAGAGTTGTAGTGTTATTTGTTTGCTGCGTTTTACTGTTATACCATGTATTATTTTCCTTCTGTATGGCACTGTGGACCTCATGTGACACGCTATAAATAAAAGTTAATAATAATAAATAATAATATTATAGAATGTGTAAGTCTTGTATTTACTGATGGATGGTCCCAAGCATGGGAATTGTATTAATTTGTAGTGTGTAAAAGTAACATAAACAACTTTATAGTGTACTTCACCAGCTATTTCAACAAACTGCATTTATAGTCATGAAAAAACGTGAGTGTATACATAGATAGATCTCAGTGGTGGTGGCAATATTTCCGGCAGTGGATCTGATGACGTTTATCCTGTCACACCAAACTGGTGATAGGGTAAATGTCGACAAATGAATTCATTTTGTTGACATGGTTAAAAAGTAGGCATTGTGATTGTCGACAGTAGTAATATCGACAGTCACAATGTCTACATTAAACGAGCACTGTCAATCTGTCTGGTGGCTATACAGCCTCCAGACCCACCAGCACAAAACATTTATAACAAAGAAATAAAAACACTAAAAACACAGGAAACAATAGCTCTTGACTGCAGGAGCTCTGGTCGCATAATAAAAAAATAACAGTCAGTAGGTCTACTAATTACCTGGGGCCTTCCTATGACCCAGCTCTGACAGCATGGGAAAGTCCCAGGTTATAAATAGACCTTGCAGCTGTCATTTTTTGTATATGGGACAGACGCTCAGTCAGGATCTAGTGTTCATGGTTGTAACTTTTTTTTATTTTGCGAAGCATGCTCCGATGGATTATTTGGGTTATTCATGCTGGAAGAAAAGAGGATTTTTTTTTCTGCTAAACAAACACCGACCTTTGGAATACTTTTATTAGTTTGTTTTAAAAAACTTGGAAGATTGGAATCATTACAGATGAAGAAAAATCTTGGTGGTTGGTGTTGTATTACTGGAGTTTTTCATTTATTTTAAATACATTTTTGGTCAAAAGAAGTGTGTGGTCTAATAAAACCATTTGGGGGGGGGCACTGCAGTTCGCAATGGGCCCAGGGTGGCAGGCCATGAGTGTGCTGGTGCTTGTAGCACTACCAGCACTAGCATGTCCAAACTGTTACTAGCAACCTGGGCTTGCTGGAATCTGTAATGCACCATCATAAAATGTTGTCTTTAATATCAAAATATATTTTAATACACCACACCCACCACCCAAAGGTAAGAGCCCTAGTGCTTTCAGCACGAGACTGGGTACCCTAGAGGTGGGCCCTGCATTTTTCTTGTGGATCCCATCTCCCTAGGCGAATCCCTGTATTGACCAGCTTGGGGTTGGTTGTCATTATAGCAGGGAGACTACACACTGCGGTTTTCCCTGCTATAGTGCCATCAGTGCTGGTTCTAATAAAATTGGGGGGGGGAACCTGACCTTTATGTCCTCCAAATTTTGCTCGTACCAGCACTAGGCAAGCAGCACTCACTTTTTTGTTTTAAAGTTTTAACCCTTTGTGTGCCAGCTGCTGGCGGGTACGGCAGCTGTAAACCTTCTATGAGACAGATGCCTTACAGGTCCGGAGTTTTCAACTTCCTTAAATATTACACGTAAAATACCATTGTCATCTGCAATAGTAAAAGCAAACAAAAACAAATTTATTTTCTGGTAATTGTAGCACCACACCTTGTGGGTCATTCAGTTGTGAATTGGGTGTGGCCCAGAAACTTTTGCTGTTACCTGAATGCTGAGAGAAGCTAGATTTCATTTCCCAGCATAAACTCCTGTGGGAATGGAAGACATTTTAAGAACCCTAGTGCATATGGCAGCAGTGCAGAAGCAAAATACCTTACTTCTCCATGAGGAGATCGCTCAGGGGAGACGGGATAGAGAGGCTCCAGCTACCGCCACACTACAGAAATTAACTTTTGATGATGACGTGGAGGCATATCTAATAGCCTTTGAGCGTGCCGCCACCCAAGTTAAGTGGCCACCTGGGTCATGGTCTGAATACCTGACTCCCTATCTTTCAGGAGAAGCACAGCAAACCTATATAGACCTAGATGAGGACCAGGCTGGCAATTATCAGCCGCTGAAAATGGCCATCTTAGCGAGGGATGGAGTCACCAGAGCCAGGGAGGCCCAACGATATTATGACTGGAGACTCTCCCAAGATATACCAGTTAGGGCTCAGTTTGCTGAACTTGGTAGAATACTAAAGAAGTGGTTGCAGCCAGAAAAGAACACTGCGGGCAGAATGATGGAAATTCTGGCTATTGACCACTGTATCCGGGGTATGGACCAAGGGCTTCAAAGGTGGGCATGGCAGGCGGATCCTCAGTCATATGGGGAATTGGCTGCTGTAGTAGAGAGATACAGCGCCTTGCAGCATATGCCTAAATCTCTGTTGCCTGCTCCAAAGTTTGTGCCTCGGTCAAAGTCTGGCATATGGAACAGTGGAGTGGATGCTGGTGAGGAGAGATTGCTTGATAAAAAGGCAGCCAAACTTGCATTAAGTCCAATCTGCTTCAAGTGCATAGAGCCTGGACATTTGAGAGCTCAGTGCCCAACGTTAGTAGAGCATATGCATTGTTGACTAGCGCACATACAACCAAGCTATGAGAGCTGCTGTACAATGAGTCCAGTTACCAAGAAGTCCTGCTTGTTCCGAGTGACTGTGTTTGGGAATCACCAACCAGTGCTGGCTCTGGTAGATTCAGGTAGTGAACTGTCCTTGGTTTCCAGCTCCATATTACCAGAGAAACTGGCGCATAATCTGCCCAAAGTGAAGGTACTCTGTGTCCATGGGACTGCCGAGGAATATGACAGGACTCTTTTGCCTATTACTGTGAATTGACAGTCAGTAACAATGGTAGCGGCCGTTGCCCCAAAATTGCCATACCCTTTAATCCTGGGCAGAGACTTTCCGCTGTTCAAACAGATCCTCCAGGAGCGAATCTAGCCGGACACGTCGGCAATTGAAGCACCAGTCGAAAGTCCAGCCTTGATGGAGGAGCTTGAGGGAACAGAAACTGGAAAGCGCCAGGATCTACTACGAAAACTGAACCAGACAATTCAGGAAAATACAGCTCCTAAGAGGTGGTAGCCTAAACTGCCAGGATTGCCTAAGAGGTGGTAGCCTAAACTGCAGGATTGTCTAACTTGTTTCCACTAAGAGACTGTGGCCGAGATCAACTTGGAGATGTTGCCTTAGATAATGTGGTTGAGATTAATAGGGTAGAGAAGGCTAACAAGCCTGCAGAGTGTATTGCCAATTATATGGTAAAGAATGATCTGTTTTATAGAGTTGCTAATGTACAGGGTAGAACTGTGGAGCAATTGCTAGTACCACAAATCCATACATCACTTGTTCTTAAAGCTGCACATACACATCTGTGTGGGGGACACTTGGGGGAAGATAAAACACGGGAGCAGATATTGCTCAGATTCTATTGGCCAGGAGTGTACGTGGCAATAAAAAGGTTTTGCCAGACATCACTTGTTCTTAAAGCTGCACATACACATCTGTGTGGGGGACACTTGGGGGAAGATAAAACACGGGAGCAGATATTGCTCAGATTCTATAGGCCAGGAGTGTGCGTGGCAATAAAAAGGTTTTGCCAGACATGTCCAGTATCGGGCTAGTTCCCATCCCTGTGGTGCAGACCCCGTTTGAGCGCATTTATATGGATTTGAGTAGACTCATTAGAGGAGTCGGCCCACGGCCATCAATATGTATTGGTCATAGTGAACTATGCCACCAGGTATCCCAAGGCTATACATTTGCGCAATATAAAGTCAAGCACAATAGAAAAAGAAACTACGAAAAATCAGCTGTAGTTAGAGCTTTCCAACCAGGTGACAAAGTTCTCATGAGGGATGATCTGTCACCAGGGCGGGGACGTGCGCTCTGCAGTGTCGGCGTCACCAAGGTTGGCGACGATAAGGGGAGCGGTATGTGACAAAGAGGGATATTTTCCACAGGTTCCTGTAAGGGAACAGGTTGGAATACAGTTAGTCTGCAAGCCAGTTCTTCACCATATGTAGTAAAATTATGGGAATAGGTACTCCTTGGTGAACAGCAGTAAACCACACAAGTCCAGAGTTTTCAGGATATCAGCCACAGCCAGTTTATTCACCAGCCGGTAAACAAAACAAAATATAAACAAAATCCTAGCCGCCTGGCTACTAGCTAATACATTTAGCAAGACCTTCTCTCACTGCAGCAGAGTGTCTCAGTAGGCAACTCACCTCCTCCCCAGGTCTGAGACACTGATTGCCTATTCTAGCTGCTTTTTTCACAGGCACCTCACAGGTGCATCTCTTGGTTAGTCTCTTTTGAGACTGGCAGACCTGAAGACCCAGACTGGGCCTTATGTATGGAGCCCACTCTTACCATGATTTGTTACCAGATGGAAACACTCTGGGGGAAGCTTTTCCCACACATCTACATTCTCCCTGGTGTTTTAAAGTACACAATGCAGGAGGCCTGGGACACATACCTCTGCCATTTAGCCTCCTTTCAGTGACTCTGTCACAATACATATATATATATATATATATATATATATATATATATATATATACATATATATATATATATATATATCATCATCATCATCACCATTTATTTATATAGCGCCACTGATTCCGCAGCGCTGTACAGAGAACTCATTCACATCAGTCCCTGCCCCAATGGAGCTTACAGTCTAAATTCCCTAATATGCACAGACAGAGACTAAGGTCAATTTTGATAGCAGCCAATTAACCTTCCAGTATTATACATATATAAATACATTGTGACACAGGCACACTTTAGGTGATGCACACAAGAACACCTTCTTGCTTTTTTAAACTGACAGCATAGAGTTCCACACTCTTTCTTGTCACCCTAACAGAGTCCAGGCTCCCTAGCCACCAGCCACTATGTGGCTTCGGTCACAACTGAGCACTGAAACAGATTTGAATAGTTTACACTCATCCCATAGCTTAGCTTGATGGCCAGATTACAGTCGCACCTTGCCTTTAAAGGGCGTTCGTTGCAGGTGCTCTGTTTGATTGCAGACACATCTTGTCAGGCTGCTGCTTCCTGTGGAAAATATGTTTTTTTTAACCTCTTCAAAACTTGTAAGTTAAAGCAGACTCTTTACTATTATTTTGTCACACCTATGTCCTCCACCTGTATCTCTTTAACTTAGTTGATTCCTTGACAAATTTGCAGCCTGGCTTCCCCACCACCTCTCCTCTGACCTCCTCACCATCCTCTTAGGTGACTTCAACATCCCTATCGACAACCCCACCGACCCTGCTTTCATCAAGCTGCTTGCCCTCTCTTCCTCCCATGGCCTCTCTCAGTGGTCCTCTTCCCCTACCTACTGCCTTGGTCACTCCTTTGACCTTGTCTTCTCCCACCTTAGTAGTCTTTCTTATTTCTCCATCTCTCCCTTCCCAATATCACCATCTCCTCTCATATACCTTCACCTTGTCTCCAGAAACCCCTCCACATCCCTAGACCTACTCTGACTAGAAACAACCTTGAAGCCCTTGATCCTGCAATTTTGTCCTCTTCATTCGAAACTCTCTTCTTACCTATATCCTCCCTGGCCAGCCCAACCAGATGGCCTCCTTCTACAACCAAGCACTCAGCTTTGCGTATGATGCTATTGTCCCAGCCTCCTCTGTCCACCCTCGCTGTTCCAAACCCCAAACGTTACACTCCCAATTTACCCGCTTCCTCCAAAAATGTACTCGTACCACTGAACGCCACTGGAGAAAATCTCCCTCCCTGGCTGATTCCCTTCACTTCAAGTTCATCCTCACTTCTTACAGTTCTGCTCTCTTTCTCGCTAAATAATCCTTCTTTAAATCTCTCATCTCTTCACAGTTCTCCAATCCCTGCTGCCTCTTTGCCACCTTCAACACTCTCCTATGCTCCCCCTCCTCCTCTCCCATCCTCCCTTACTGCCAATGACTTTGCCTCCTTTATCTCTTTTATAATTGAGGCCATCAGGCTCGAAATCTCCTCCTCTAATCAGTCTTCCATCACCCCCTCCTCTCATCCCTCCTTTTTCCTCAACCACAATGCCACAATCCCCTCTGCTCTTTCCTTCCAACCTCGGGTGATGAAGTCCACTCTCTCATTTCTTTCTCTCCCCCTTCAACCTGCCCCCTGGATCCTATCCCTTGTCACCTTCTTCGCTCCCTCTCCCCCCCCCCAACCATTTGCTCCCACCTTGCTCACCTCTTTAATCTATCCCTCTCCTCTGGCATCCTACCCTCTTCTTTTAAATACTCTCTCATCTCTACCATTCTAAAAAAAACAATCTTGACCCCACTTTACTCTTTAACTACTGCCCTATCTCCCTTCTCCCTTCTCCCATTTGCCTCCAAATTACTTGAGAGGCTTGTCTGCAACCATCTCACGACCTACCTTTCTGAACACTCCCTCCTTGATCCTCTCTAATCTGGCTTCCACCCCTCCACTCCATTGAAACTGCCCTGGCTAAAGTCACCAACCATATCCTCGCAGATAAAGACAGGGGTAAATTCTCACTTCTTATCCTTCTGCACCTCTCAGCAGCATTCAATACTGTTGGCTACCCCCTCCTGGTTTATACCCTCTAGTCCAGTCCATTGGTCTCTCTGGCACCGACCTTTCCTGGTTACCATTACCATTTACCTTGCTAACCATTCCTTCTATGTTTCCACCTCTGGCTCCCTCTCCCTCCCTTCCACTCTTCCAGTTGGGGTCCCACAGGGTTCTGTTCTTGGCCCTTTACTCTTTTCACTATACACCTCCTCCCTGGGTGAGCTCATTAGCTCCTTCGGCCTCCAGGACCACCTTTATACCGATGACACCCAACTCTAACTCTCCTCTCCTGACCTCTCTATATCTCTCCTCGCTAGGGTATCTGCCTGCCTCCCTGCCATCTCCTCCTGGATGTCCTCCAGAATTCTAAAAGTTAGCATCACTAAAACCAACTTATTGTCTTTCCTCTATCTAGAACCCCCCCTGACCTCTCTATCAATGTTGACATATCCACTATCTCATCTGTTCCCCAACTTCACAGCCTCTGTGTCACCCTCCACTCCTCTCTCTCCTTTGCCCCCCACATCCATTCTCTTGGCAAATCCTGCCACTTCCAGTTACGCAATATTGCTCGAATTTGGCCGAACTTGGATGTGCGTATGCCTGAATTCCGTGTGTTTTAAAACAAACGCATGTTGCGGTCTGTATGCGTGAATGAATCAGGTGCATTTTATGTACAGTGCTCATTAAAAGCATACTTTTCTTTAAATCATGGGTCAGGGAACTTTTTTACCTTTTACCCCCCAAAATATATTTAGATACGCCGACGTTACCCCCTTGATTTGAAAGGAAGGAAATCATATATTATTAATTATTGGAATTCAAAATTTTATTGAATCTATCCAAAATTTCTTTGAAAGCTTCGAACTTCAAAACTTCAGGTTTTGGAGAAATGATGTTGCTTCATTTTTGATACGAGAGCATCAATATTGGTGCATTTTGATGTCAGAGCAATTTGGATACAGTCTTCAGCATCCAATAGATTTCTCTGCTTTGTTTTTATGTTCGTTAGAGTGAAAAATCCTTGTTCGCAAAGGTAGGTTGTTGCAAAAGACAGCAACTTTTTGACTGCCTCCTCATGTGCAATTTTGAATGCCTTTGCAGCTGTTGACATCCAAAAAAATGACAGATCTGCTTTGTTTTTAAATGCAATACGTGCTTTATTATTGCATTGCTCAAGAAGTGCCTCTGCCAACCCTTGAGGCTTTTCTGGTACAACAGCAATTTCACATTTAAAGGGGTCTACAATCCAACTGACAGCATGTGAATCGGCAGCATTACCCCCAGGAATTTCATTTTTACCCCATTTGGGGTAATTTATCCCTGTTCCCTGACCACTGCTTTAAATCCATATTTTAATTATGATTTTGATTATATTGTTAAAATTGGTTCATTCATTTTATAATTTAACATTTTTTTTCATGTGTTCCGGCCTTACATTACACATTTGCTTGTACGTATATTGCAGTCTGTTCTGTCTGTCTACATATGGCAAGTAACGTTTAAAAAGCGCATACATACACCCAGATTCGAATCGAAACTCATTTTGTGACCCGCTTTGATTTCAATACGGTCGGAACTATGCTCAAATTCTGTGCCCATTTTAAAAATGTACAAGTTGCGTTCAGACTTGAATTAGGCCCAATCGTGTACACTAAGTTATTATAACGAAAAACAGCTATTCGTTCACAGAAAACAACTTTTAGTATTTACCTTCATTGTTTTAAATATTGTCCAAAGTTTGCTACTGTGCACAGCGATACACTGTTCAGCCCTTGAGCCCCATACACATGTCCATCCTAATAAATAACATTCAGTTTTAATCCTACTGCCATTTCTCTCTCACTTGGTCTTACTTTAAAATTTGCCTTTGACTCTGATCTTGAATGTGTGTCTTTGCATTACAAAGTCAAAGCTGAATATCTCTACTCATTATTTTGCTGGCCAGATCATTATGATGATTATCATAGGTGTGTGCTGTAAATATACACAAACAAATTAGTGTACTGAGTTATCCTTTCATCGATCTGAAGGCCATTTCCTGTGCTGTGCTGACTAGCAAAGACTTATTAAGACTGAGTGCATTGATAATTCAAGGTAACTGTAGATCATATTTAAATGACAGCAGAAACACTGGATGAAGTCACATTCTTACCAAATATATATTTGATCTGCAATGTGATGTAGCAGTTACAACGCATACACAAAATCTGCCTTCACAAAATACATTTGTGTTCATGTCGCTGTCAGCATAGTTTAAGGATAAAATATTGGGGAACTCATACATCCACTGCAGATCCGAGGAATACATGTGATAAATATAACACTTGTAAAGTTCTAATCACTGTACACATGTTAAGCAGTGTTGTAAATTTCTTTAGAATATAAATATGTCTATTGTTGTCTAGAAGTGATTCTGTCATTGTTTTTATTATATTAGAAATAATCTATTTCTCTTTTATTTAATATCTATTTAAATTAATAATAATACTAACAGTACAATAAAAAAAATAACATTGTTGTTAACATGAAAATATGCACACTTGTCTATAACGCTGTTTGCTTTCAAAAGTTGCAAATTATAAACACACCTGGCTTTAACATTCAAGTAGTGTACTTCTGCAGTGTAGTTCAGCGGAAAAGACATCCTTTGTGAATACACTTTGTACTACTTTAAAAAAGCTTGTTTTTATGCACATCACTATCAGAAAAATTCACTAATATCATCATCATCATCATCATCATCATCTAATAAATGCACTTGTTTAGATAATGTACACATTATTATGTGCTGTGTTAATATAATAAGTGGTTAGTATAATTTTTTTCATTGTTGGATATACTTTTTGTCAAATATTGTGATTATTCTTGCAATCTGATCTTTCAACACCTGATGATCCTATAGTAGTAGTAGTACTAGGGTGGCAGCTCTAGTACTTGAATAAAGGGAGCCAAAGAAAAAATAGCCACATTTCTCCTAAGTGTTTCATTGTCATTAAAGATCTATAATATAAATGTCTAGTGGCGTGTGTTAGTCTGTCTGTGTGTGTGTGTGGAAAAAATAAAACCAAGCTGCAGCGCCACCTGCTGGGCGGAATTATACACTGACCTACTAAATTCTTAGTGTGTGTGGAAAAAACAACTCAGAAAGGGCTGAAATTTGGTATACTAAGATGTTTTTAATTTGTTAATTTAATTTGTTAATTGTTAAAAGTGTTTATAAAGATTTAAAAAAAATATATATATATTTCTTGAAGGAGAAGTGACAGTTGGGAGTGGTTGGTGGTTGCCGGGTGTGACAGTGGGGAGTGGTTGGTGGTTGCCAGGGGTGACAGAGCGAGAGGAGTGTGATACTCAGGACCGCTGAGAGAGATCCCTGTGTCTGGATAGACATCTGGATAGATGTGGCGATGAAAATGAAGGATGAGGTGATGGAGAAGAATGATGAGGTGGTGACATGTGGACAAAACCACGTTAAAAAAGGGCGCTTGCATCGGGAAGTAACGCTTTTCCCCTGAGGAGGCCTGGGCTAGGCCCAAATGCATGACAAGACCCTTTTTAACACCTTAAGTAGCTTGATTTGACTAGAATGCATGAGTATCATGCACGGGTTAACTTGTATATCATAAAGAAATATGTCTAATTCATGTTTTAAAGCCTGATTCTTGTTGAGTGTAAAACAAGGGTGTTCAGGTGTCTGACAGATATTTTGTTCAAAATCTGTTTCTTAAATAGTCATTGCAATTGATTCTCCTTTGGAGTACTGTAAGCAATATGAAGGCAGCCAATGTTTACTACTGATCAAGCCTTCAATACACTTGAAGAATATCACCCCTGTTAAGCTATCGTAGGGCACCAAACCTCAGGGACATGCTGCTTTGACCTAATGTGAAAGGTAATTTGATAAAGACCAAAAATTGTCTCAACACCTCAAAACCTGGTTGGTTTTATAATTGTGGTTGTACTACCTGTAGGGAAATGCCTTGTGAAAGAAAAGCATTTTTGGTTATGGAATATCAATTCTCAACAATGAGGTGTATGATGCTGCTCTAACCCGTTGACAGTTTTTCCATGGATTTGATATTATGGATTTATCACTATGGTTAAGTCATTATTTAAATTGACAGATATTTAAATAGGCTTTGGAGGTGGCTTTTACCAGATATGTCACAAGCATACAGTATTGGAGTCTGCACTCCCTCTCTATGTGTAATAAAATGGTGCTGCCACTCAGGGTGTGAAGGAGGGTGTACTCCAGCTCTCTAGATTGGACAGAATATAATCAAATAACCCAGTTCGCAAAATGAATGTATGTGCAATATATTTATTGTTTCATACAATGACAAAAATAATCATACAACATGTATCTGCTGATGATAACAAACTTCTCAAAAAGTAAATCCACAATATCTATCTTTATTACAGATAAAAACAAAAGGTTCTGGCCAGAACTTGCTGCACTAAATGCATATAAATCATCAGTAAACAAATGCTAAAAACGGAAACATATCCAAAGGCATCATACACATAAATTATTGATTCAAAAGTATCTATGCAGTATAATTAATAGAAATCAGTGCTGTGTAGATGTCATCAAAGGTATCCGATTACCCTATTAGGAGAAGTGCCTAGACCCCTGGCTCAAAGTTTTCAGGAAAATAACTAAGACACAGTCCTATAGATACATACAATATGAAAATCCAATAAAGTAAATAAAAGTTTGGCTTCCCGACAAGGATGAAGGTTCCTAATTGTGTAAATCAGATCAAAGCTGTTATCATGTGGTCCAAACAAGAGTTCCAATATTTCATGTAGAACATGCGGTAACGTACAGTACCTTAAATGTAATGTTGTTGATGGTCATGGGAAGGGGTGTATAGACTTACCCCTCCGTGGTCTCTTTGCCAGGGCTCCTGGTCCTCTATTAGTTCCCTCCGTCCTCTTTCACTAATACTGACGGCAAATAGTGGCTGGTGTGTTGTAGATTGCAGCTGGGTCTGGTGTGTATGCGCCATGATTTAGATACAGAATTTTGTATAAAATGTAGTCAGCGAATGGCTGGTAGGATAGATACAAACAATCTGATGCGTTTCACCTATACGACAAGTGTTTCATCAAGGATCCCTGATGAAGTCCTTGTCGTATGGGTGAAACGCTATAAATTGTTTGGGATCCCTGATGAATATGTGTCATATGTACTTGGGATAGACATATGTCTATAATATAGCATGGAACGCATATTGGGAATGGACCTCTGGTGATGTAGCTACTTCACTTATGGTTAGTGGGACAACCAACGCTAAGATGCAATGAGTGTGCATAAGAGAGTATTTAAGCTGTATGAAAGGGATTTACTTAATCTTTTTTTCACTTTCCAGTTTAGGTGTCAAAGATATAGGTGCAGTATGAAGATATAGAAGTGGCAGATTGCAAAATGTAAGTGACTTGAATTTGATAGTTTTACAACGATAGCACTAGGAGAAGTGGTGGTATGGCATGCCACCATATACCAGCCCACTATGTTGACCACTGTGTGTGTATATATCTATATATATAGCTATAATCTATATCTATAATTTATTTTTATTCACAAAAAGATTGCAGCTCACCACTTCTTGATTTATCAGGAGGGTGCACAATGATAGCTTCCAAATAGAGCAGCAATATACCAAATAATAATAATAATATGCAGGACAAAGGATAAAGGTCTGGTATTAGGAGAGCGTCAATCATTTATTTGGTCTATACAGCTGTTGCTCGCTGTGGACACATCTGCTGTAGGATGTTTTAAGGGGGATGGAGGAAAAGGAATGAGGGAGAAGAGGAAAAATTCAGGAGCCCCACATAAAAATATTTGCACAGGAAATGTTTTTAAGAAAATATTTTTAGAAATGTGAGCATTCCACATTTTTTGGTGATATCTGACTTTTCTTTCCTGTAACTATACCCCTAGCAGCACTGAATACACATTCAACTAATAAACCAGAACATGAGCAGGAAAGAGTGTTTATGGTGTTTAGATAATTGTGGTCACTGGTAAAAGTTATTTTAAGTGGATCACAATAAGATGAAAGTACAATATCATACAGGTGTGGAACTCTCCTTTGCTGGGCCTCAAAGCATAACTTTGAGTAGGGGCCTGGTGATGCAGTTGTGTTGTCCAGGGCCACATGATCTGCTCTGAAAGAGAGGGAGCCTCTTCTGAGCATGTGCAGTTTCTCTGAATAAAGCAGAGTGATAGCCTTGGGAGTGATTTGGACCCTGGGGTTGTGGGGGGATCTCCCATGTGGCCCTAAAAGGGGTATGGCACCAGCATCGCTGGCCCCCCAATCCTCCATGCCCAGTAGCATCCACACTAACTGTGGTTCTGCCACTAGTACTGTAGTTCATTGTACGTATGTGTTTATCATTTTCTGTTCATGAGCTGCAGAAACAGGTTGTGCCCCCTTCAAACTTTAAATCTGTCCTCACATTTTAAATTTTAAAATCTCCGTCCTGTTTTTTCTTAAAGCTGCTGAATGATTCACATGACTATAATTTTTGTTTATTTTTTAACATGATAGATATTTTCTATCCCTGGGAAGCAGTTTTGGTGACAGTTTGTTGAATTGGCAAGTTTATTACCATGAAGTTGTTGTTAATACACTAACGTTTTCTTTTCTCTTTCTTCTTCTTGCTCTATGAACAACTGAAGACTTTGGGCTAGATTTACTAAGCTGTGAGTTTGAAAAAGTGGGGATGTTGCCTATAGCAACCAATCAGATTCTAGCTTTCATTTATTTAGTACATTCTACAAAATGACAGCTACAATCTGATTGGTTGCTATAGGCAACATCCCCACTTTTTCAAACCCGCAGCTTAGTAAATCTGGCCCTTTGTTTGTTTCTCAGCAATGCAATAGCCCAGATCCCGTTTCAGATGTGGCAAAAAAATCACCAATTGTTCACATTTAGGGCCTTTTTTAGAGATAGGATCAAAAGAAGAAAAAGGAGAAAATTTGCTCCTGGACAAACCATGTTGCAATTCATTCATTTATTTATTTATTTTTTTGCAAGCAGGGAACATTGTGGCTGCTTTTACTGGATAACTTTATTTTTACACTACAGTTTAGGGCTGAGCTAACTCTAAATCTGTACTCCTGCAGTGCAACTTTGTTTTGCCAAGGAGCAAATTTGCTCGTTCATTTGCTTTGCTCCTAGCTCTAAATTAAGCCTTTAACGTGGATTTAGCCAATTTGTGATCAAAGAATTATCTCTTGATAATTTCAACACACTGTTTGTCTGTTTGAATGCATATCAGCATAATGTGTGCCCAACTACTGATTCTTCACCAACTATACCATTTCTATCAGTGTTTTATTGAATTATCAATTATTGACACCCATCATCACTTTAAAGCTAACTAGCAAAATCTTCATCATCATTTGCTTGTTCACTGCGTCTAAACCATTGGTTTAGAGATGGCAGCAGCGCATTGCAGTAATCACCTTTTTTAACCTGCTGCTGCTGTTTTGGTAAGAAAAGAATGGGTAAAATGTTGCTAATGCCACAATCATCACTGCTAAGATACTTTCCAATCTCATCAAAGGTTTGCAGTGGTTTACAAATGTCCATCATTTGCTACTGCCGTGGGTAAAAAAAAATAAATTCTAACCAATTTTGGATGTAATATAATATTGTCACTGGCGGCTTTTCTCTGCTCATGCAGTCTCTCAGGTATAGCCTCAGCAAAGTTCTATCTTGTTGGAAGATCACATATGAGCTCATGTTGTGGAAAATTGTTTAGTCTTTATAACATGGTAACAGCATTTCTTCAGCAATACAATCTGTTGAAATGGGCACATAACATCATTAAAATTGCTAATATGCATTCAATGTTTTGGTAGGTGGGCAAGCACATAAGCAAATCATTGGATTTGAGTTACTTATCCCTATTGAGCCTGATTCATTAAGGAAAGTTAAGTAAAAAAATTGAGTAGGTAGTCTCCTGAACAAAACCATGTTACAATGCAAGGGGTGCAAATTAGATTTCTATTTTGCACATAAGTTAAATACTAGAGATGAGCGCACTCGGATTTCTGAAATTCGAGCCCACCCGAACGCTGCGGATCCGAGCCGGATCCGAGACAGATCCGGGTATTCCCGCCAATTGCAAAACTGAAAGCGAGGCTCTGAGTCATAATCCCGCTGTTGGATCTCACGATACTCGGATCCTATAAATTCCCCGCTAGTCGCCGCCATCTTCACTCGGGCATTGATCAGGGTAGAGGGAGGGTGTGTTAGGTGGTCCTCTGTCCTGGTAGATCTCGTGCTGTGCTGTTTAGTTCTGTGCTGTGCTGTGCTGTGCTGTGTTCTGCAGTATCAGTCCAGTGGTGCTGTGTGCTGTGCTCTGTCAATTTTGAGTTCAGTGGTGCTGCTGGGTCCTGTGCTGTGTCCTGTTCAGTCCAGTGGTGCTGTGTCCTGTGCTCTGTCCTTCTAAGGGCATAGTTATTTCCCCAATATTCCCCATTTTCAAAAATTTTTAAAAAAAGTTATAAAAAAAATACAAAAAAATAATTTAAAAAAAAATTAATTACAACAAAATTTGCAAAACCAATCCTGCAGTATAAGTCCATTGGTACTGCAATATTACCAAGTTCACACATTCAGCAGTAAAAGTCCAGTGGTACTGCAATATTACAAAGTTCACACATTCTGCAGTATCAGTCCAGTGGTGCTGTGTTCTGTGCTCTGTCCTTCTGAGTTCAGTGGTGCTGCTGGGTCCTGTTCAGTCCAGTGGTGCTGTGTCCTGTGCTCTGTCCTTCTAAGGGCATAGTTATTTCCCCATTATTCCCCATTTTCAAAAAAATTAAACCAAAAGTAAAATGCCCTGTCATAATTTAAAACAAGAGGTATTGACGTGCTAGAACTACTGTAGTGTTTATATGTTATAAACACTACACTTGGAAGTTGGAGGAGGTATTGTGGCCCCGGTACCAAATTTAGTACCGGGGCCACTTCACTATGCAGTCCAGATAGAGGTGTATCAGATATTAAACACATACTTGCCAACTCTCCCGGAATGTCCGGGAGACTCCCGCATTTTGTGAGAGTCTCCCGGACTCCCGGGCGAGTGTGGCAATCTCCCGAATTCTGCCCACTTCACTAGGAAGTGCCCCACTTCCTAGTGAAGTGGGCAGAATTAGATCCCAAACGCCGCGATTCCCGGTGAATCGCGGCGTTTGGCCCCGCCCCCGCTGTCAAATGACGCAATTTGCGTCATGACGTCACAGGGGGCGGGGCCGAAATGACGCGATTTCGGCCACCCCGCCCCTTCACGCCCCCCTCCACTGGCTGGCTCCCGGAAGGGAGCTGAAGAAAGTAGGTAAGTATGATTAAACAACGTTGACTGTTGCTGCAAAATTTTTAAATAATATTGTGGGGAACACTACACTATGCAGTCCATAAACTTTTTTGGTGGAATTTAGACCCGTGGAGGGTTTTTTAATTATATTGTGGCCCCGGTAAAAAATTGTGTACCGGGGCCACCCCACTACGCAGTCCAGAAACTTTTTTTTTGGAATTCAGACCCATGGAGGGTTTTTTAATTATATTGTGGTGACCACTCCTCTATGCAGTCCAGGTACAATTTTTGGTGTAATTAAGAGCAGTTGATGGTTTTCTTATTATATTGTGGGGACCACTCCTCTAAGCAGTCCAGGTACAATTTTTGGTGTAATTAAGACCAGTTGATGGTTTTCTTATTATATTGTGGGACCACTCCACTACGCAGTCCAGAAAGATACCTTGTTGCAACGTTTTGGACTAATAACAATATTGTGAGGTGTTCAGAATACACTGTAAATTAGTGGAAATGATTGTTATTGAATGTTATTGAGGTTAATAATAGCGTAGGAGTGAAAATAAGCCCAAAAACTTGATTTTTGAACTTTTTATGCTTTTTTAAAAAAAAAATCCGAATCCAAAACCTTAAATCCGAACCAAAACCTTTCGGCAGGTGTTTTGCGAAACAAATCCGAACCCAAAACCTCAAGCAAATCCGAATCCAAAACACAAAACACGAGACACCAAAAGTCGCCAGTGCACATCCCTATTAAATACTGTCTGTTTTTTTCATGTAGCACACAAATATCAACTTTAAATTTCAGTGCACAAATAAACTATCAAGTATTTTTGTGCTACATGAAAAAGATAGAGAGTATATAACTTATGTGCAAAATAGAAAACTAATTTGCACCTCTTGCATTGTAACATGATTTTGCCAAGGTTCAAAGTTACTCATTTTTTTGCTTTACTTTCCTTAATGAATCAGGCCAATTATCCTTATCCTTATCCTATTATAAGATAATTGAGCAATTGTCAGATGTGACATTTCAATTTAAGGATTTCTAGCTGTATATGTTTTTTGGTACAAGTTAGCAACATGGCAATGCTTTACATGTTCTGTTTTTTTTAAAGCAGTGAAGCCAATGACGTGATGAGAACGATGATAATAAGGATGATGGTGATGGTGTTGGTGATAGAGAAACCTGTGGCATGAACCTAGGTACAAACAAAGTTAGAGAGTGACTGCACTGTTTTGGAAACAATATCAGCATATCAACCACGTATAATTTTACATGAACAATAATAGAGCTTTTTGCCATCTTAGTTCTGCACAAAACATAATTTCCTGAAGTTAGGCACATTCAACAAAATTGAAATGCATAATTTCTAAATCGATCATTTTTGCTAAGTGCACATTTAGTTTCAGCATTCTAGAATGTGACTTAATGTAATTTTTCCCTAAGAATATTTTCACGAGCGTTAGTTGGTGGCCATAGCAGTGCCTGAAGCGAAGCAATACAGTCAATGCATAGAATAGACTACATTGCCCTAAAATGTATGATTGGAAAAATAGCATATTCTTAATAAAAATATGGACTAATGGTGTAATAGATGTAATGAATATGTGTGTTAATAACACAAAACATTGACTAAAACTTGCTGGTTTGATATTTGATCACAAAGTATATATGTCAATAGGTAAGTCGAGCAATACATATATGAAATCAATGGAGTAATGGGGTCAAAATATTTAGTCACTATTTCTAGTGGTAAGGAAATATTAAGAAAAGAAATCTGTGATCCCCATGATCTCTGTGCTCCAATGGTGAGGACACTGCAGTGTTTGAGTTTCACAAATGCCCAGCCTGTCCCAGATACAGCAATCTGATCAGCTGGCCGTGACTGGTGTAGCTTTAGTTAATTTAACAATGAATACACCTTTTCTGCCACCAGAAAGGATTTATTTTGGTGTTCTTACGTTCACCAGAACCACTTATTAATGTTTCACACTTAAATCACATACACATGTAGCATGAGCCTCCCTGGGCATCGTAAATTCACAAAAGAATCACGGATAAATATGCTAGATTAAATATGTTTAATCTGAAAAATATTTCCAAGGCTTATTTACAAAAAGGTAATAAACAGACATACATTAGGTTGCACATAAGTTTCAAAAAAATAAAATAGGAAATAAAATTAGAGTACTACTTATGAGATAGTCTTGCTGTATGTGAAGGAACACAAAGAAAAGGATGAGACATTTCAGTCTTGATAGACCCCTCATGAAATGCACAAAATTATTGTCTAAGGCAGAGGATTTTAAACCATTCTTACAGGCTCTTTACTCTTTAGATCGATGCCCAAAATGACACAGGGTTTCGAAGTAAATCATGGATGTCCTGAGACCTAGCATTTTCACAGGACCTGGAATTCTCACCTCCGCTCTTCTGCTTAAGTCGTTTACAACTTTGGGCTTCAAACTCCACCAAATTCCTATTTCTCCCTGGTCTGGCTATTTCACAAGACCATTAACACTTGCCTAGGTTAGACTCAGGTCAGTCAACAAAATTCACTTGGAAATGTTACATAAAATATTCAGAGTGTTATACATAAAATCAACAGAAAATACAATCAGTCATTTGAGATACTACATTTTGCCACACCTCCCTTCTAAACTAGGGCACGGAGTACTGTGACCTGTTACTGTCTCTCCTGCCCATTCACCACTTCTGCTCCTTGGCGTGAGAGGCCATCTGTGTTTCCATGTTCTGCACCCTTCCGGTGCTAAATGGTGATGTTATGTTGTTGCAAAATTAAACTTCATCTTAACAGCTTTCCATTATCCCCAGAAACTCTATTCAGCAGCTTAGAGGATTATGGTCTGTAATAATGGTGAAATCCCGTCCATACAGGTAAGGCTGTAGCTTTTGCAGTGCCCATACTATGGGAAGACACGCTTGTTCAATGGTAGCATATGCCACTTCCCGGCAGAGTAGTTTTCTACTTAGGAAAAATATAGGGTGCTCCTCCCCCTGCGCTTTCACCTGGCTAAGGACAGCTCCTAGTCCATAGTTAGATGCGTCGGTCTGTACTATAAACCTCTGTTTGAAATCTGGGGCCTATAGAACAGGGGACTGGGCCAAAGCAGATTTCAAAGCTGTAAATGCATTCTCACAATCCTCTGTCCCATTGACCACCTGTGGTAATTTCCTATTTGTTAAGTCAGTCAGAGGATTGGCTAGGGCACTATAATGGGGCACAAATTTTCTATAATGCCCAGCTGTACCTAAGAAAGACATGACCTGCTTTTTTCGTGGTAGGGGTCGGCCATGCTGTGATAGCCTCTACCTTGTCTGGCTCTGGGCAGAGGGTACCTCCTCCTACACGGTGCCCTAAGTACTGCACTTCACACAAGCCAAGCTGGCACTTCTCTGGCTTGATAGTCAGACCTGCCTCAGTAATTCGGCCTAACACATTATTCAGATGTATCAGGTGCTCCTCCCAGGTCTGGCTGAACACTGCAATGTCATCCAGGTAGGCAAATGCATGTCCCCCCTGGCCCTCTAGCAGGTCATTGACCAGGCGCTGGAAGGACGCAGGGGCATTTTTCATTCCAAAGGGCATGACCAGAAACTCAAACAACTCAAATGGGGTGATAAATGTGGACCTCTTACGTGCCTCCGGTGACAATGGGATCTGCCAGTACCCCCTACTAAGATCCATGATGGTGATATAGTGTGTCTGGGCAAGCTGATCTAGTAGTTCATTTATCCTAGTCATAGGATAAGCATCAAACACTGTGGCGTCATTCAACCTCCTATTGTCTACACAGAACCGGGTGCCCCCACATTTCTTGGGAACTAGTTCCACTGGGGCAGCCCAAGAACTACGAGACTTTTGAATTACCCCTAGCTGCAGCATCTCATCTATCTCCCTTTTAATGGCTTGAAGCACTTCTAGGGAAGTGCAATATGCTGGCTGTTGGAGAGGGGTTTGGTTGTCTGTGTCTACATCGGGAGCGGACTGGGACTAAAACTCAGCCCTGGCATTTAAAGTACACAGGCCCACCTCAGTTCTAGCAGGAAAGAATCTTTGTGTCACCGCTGTGCGCCAGCACCGAAAAGGGCGTGACCATATTCTGTTGTGGGTGTGCCCAACATGGGGCAATGGTACATAAATTAAAATAAAACATTACATTTATCACGCCATCCCCGAGGCACATTATGACACCCCCAGCCCACTGTACTTATCTATGCTTCTGGTGCTGCTGACATCCATCAGGTGGGGAACTTCCTATAGAGTGAGCAGGGAAGCTCTTAGTCTCACAGTCTTGTGAGACTTAGAGCTCCTCGGCTTGCTCTGCAGACTGTGTCCTATTCAGAGACTGGGAGCAGCTATCCGTTCCCTCCTGCTAACCAGAGCTGGATTAACGCTCGCGGGGCCCGGGGTATTTAAGACAGGGAGCCCCTATTATGTAACATGGTTATCATTTTAGACAATTGTTAGACAAATACACAGGCAATACTGTGTGCAATACTGTTAGTTGCATGCTGCTCTGCCTTCACAAGCAGTACAATGTGATGAGGGACATACCTTCCAACTGTCCTTGTAGTCGGATCAAATCTCACTAAATGAGACAGTCACTAATTCGGGACTTCCCCACCAGATTCAGGACAGATGGCAGACTTTCCTGCTCTCTCCTACCTGTCTTTTCACTTTCACCACCTGTGGCGGCTGGTGTCTTTAGTTCAGTTGCTGCTTGTCTGGATACTGGAATGTTGGAGGCCCTATTTGGGACAAAAATGGGTTGCCATGTACAATCCATGTTTTATAATTAGGCCTCCCTCCAGCCCCAACACTAAAATACTAGTATTCACATTCAATATAAATCGCTGCTGCTGACGATAAATAAACCTATTTACCTCCCTCCAAACAACCCCAGCAATAAATAAAATTGCATTTACATTAAATAAATATACCTATTTCCCGCAACCATCCCTGCCATTAAATAATTCAAATTCACATTTAATAAATAGACATTTTTTTCCCAAACAGACCCACTTTCAATTAATAGCCCCCAAACCACCTCAGCATTAAATTAAAGGTCCAATCACCCCATCTTAAATTTCTAGGCCCCATTATTAAATTAACCCACATCACCCCACAAATAAAATAGCACCAATTAAATAATTAACCCCCACCTAAACTCCACCATTATATTAATAGCCTACCTCCCACATTATATTAACATTCTACTCCTTCCCTCATGCCTGAGTACATGGCCCCAATTGATATTATGCCATAGTAGTGCCCACAAATCATATTATGCCACACAGTAGTGCCCCAAAATCATATTATGCCACACAGTAGTACCCCAAATCATATTATACCACACAGTAGTGCCCCAAGTTGATATTATGCCACAATAGTGCCCCCTGTTGATATTATGTCACTATAGTGCCCCCAAATCATATTATGCCACAATAGTGCCCCCAGTTGATATTATGCCATAATAGTGCCCCCAAATCATATTGTGCCACAATAGTGCCCCCAAATCATATTATGCCACAATAGTGCCCCCAGTTGATATTATGCCACAATAGTGCCCTCAAATCATATTATGTCACACAATACTGGCCCAAATCATATTATCCTCCGTTTTCTATGTGGCATCCTTTCTCTTCTCCCCCCACCCCCCAGTTTTCTGTGTGGCACCCATTCTCTTCCCCCCCGTTTTCTGTGTGACACCTTTTCTCTTCTCCCCCCCCCATTTTCTGTGTGGCACCCTTTCTCTCCCGCCCCTTTTCTGTGTGGCATCCTTCCTCTTCTCCCACCCCACCCGTTTTGTGTACTTACCTTCTCAGCTTCTTGTCTGTCTTTTTCTGTCTTCTGCCTGCTCTTCGTCAGCTGCCTTCCAAGACCTGTACAGACTGGAATGTGCAGCACTGCGCGCGGCACATGTGACCAGTCATGTGGTCATGTGACCAGGAAGTGTTGGTGCACCGACTGCTCGGACTGGTCCATCTGACCATCGGTCCTTCTGGCATTTGCCAGAAGTGCCAGATGGCCAGTCCGGCCCTGGTCTACATGATATGTGACTAAGTGTGTTCTTTCAGGTTTCCCTGTGAAATGAGATTGATAAGGCCTTAGTGTGTCCGCGAGCTACTCTGATTGAGCGTCAGACAGCTCTATACAGCTGTGAGTATCTGCTAGGGACCCTGCCTCTTTAGCAGAGGCGGCTAAATCAACCAAGGGGGTCAGATTCCTGATCGCTCCAATGCAGGCTACATACAGCTAGTGCACAAGTTTCCCTTATCTCAGGACAGGGGGTCTGTATAGGGGGGTGAGATTGCACAGCAACATAATTTACCATATTGTCATCAGACACCTTTATCATTGCAGGAGCTGGAGGAAGGGGGGTTAGAGAGACTGATTCAGGGTCAGTGTTACCTTCTGGCATCCCCTTCCTGGGTGGAGGGGGATTAGTTTCTAGTGAACTTCTCTCCACACTTTCTGGGGTTAATGCACAGCTCCTCTGTGCAGCAATGTGCAAGCAGAGGGGACATTGTCTCAGAATAGTTACAATTAACCTGTCCATATGCATACTATTATTAGTGAGAACATTCAGAGCCGACCTTGGCTCCATGGGAGTCACCGTTGCTACAGATCAGGGGTCAGCTAAAATCTAGTAAAGCCTACGTGTGCCAATTGTGCGCAAATATATATATATATATATATATATATATATATATATATATACAATATCCACTATTAAAAAGGAAAAATATACCCTATTTATTTGCAGGGATAATTTCCTTTTAATTCACAGTATTAAGAAAAACACAAGTCACTGTTTATGATAAACTTTATTTGCAGTTATTTACAGGTGGGATAGCTACACCATACCAACAGAAAGCTCCCATAAACTAAGTGGAGAAACTTGCAGAAGCAATATGTTTTCAACAAAACACCTTTCTGATTTGAGATACTGTTGGTTTATTTATGAAGAAGAACTCTGCTAAACATTATTGTTAAAATATATAGAAGGAATCCACAAAATGTCCCATTGCAATCAGCAACTCTGCATGAGGTCCATCATTCATTGATAAACTATCAGATCACCTGCCACTTATATGACCACATGCAATCTGTACAATCATTGATAGCTCTCTAGTTGATTCTACTACAGTTAACTCCAACAGCCCATTATCTTTCACTTAATTTAAGGCTGTTGTTGTTTGCAAGAAAAGCAAATTAAGCCAGACCAATGACTGTCTACCCACCTAAAACACAATAGGCATGGTGAGGGCACTGTTAGGAGCTCCATTATGATCACAACGATCAGGGTGCCTAAAACTCCTGCTAATTCCCACACTTGTCCTGGTCTGCTGAGATACTAATAATATGTTATATATTCTGGGTTTTTTTCCATGCACCTTTCATGTCATATGGATTAATCAGCTCAATTTTGTTCCTTATGTCATTAATCTTTATCATGTACATAATCTATATACATTTTCTTGTAGATTATTTTTTATTATTAAAAGCAAGACTTTTCTCTGTATAATGTACAAATGTGGTAGTAAGCTGCAAGAAAATGATTTAAGTGTGCCACAGAGAGAGAGAAGAGGTCACTAGACTTAGACGAATATAGGTTGAGTAGGCCTTCCTCTGATCTTGGGCCTAAAGCCACATGTGCAGCAATATTGCAGTATTGAGCAATTGATTAGATAATGCACCTTGTGTGGCCACAAAATACATGTGAATGTTGATAATAATCCACTCAAAATCACCCCTGTTGGTCAGTTAGGATTATCCAGCTGGAATACGACCCCTATTATCCTGTGTGTGTGGTCTTCTACTGAACTGGAAGGGACCTTCTCAATTGGCATGAAAGTTAACTAGTTGAAAGTTGAATATTTAGTAGTCAATTGATTTGGCCACCTATATGTGTAGCCAAATTGAATAGCATTCCTGTTGCTTGGAACTCAGGCAGAAAGACAGGATTGACCACTGTAAAGGAATACCTTGAGACGGCTGTGTAGATAGTTTATGTTATTAAGCATGTATAGTGTAGATTGATTAGCTAGTTTTTTAATATAACATTAGAATTGGTAAGTATTTTTATAGCATTGGATAAGTTAGTTGGTAGTTAGCATATTACATTAGTGTTTTATTAGGTCAAGTATAGGTTAGTCAAGTTAGATTAGAGTGTAGTTTTTATAAGGGTTATTCCATGAGGCCAGTGTTCCAAACCATTTGGGGAGATATAGTTAAGTTTAAGTTTGTTATTTTAGTCAACTGAGATCTGGGGTCTCATGCTGTATAATCCTCATCTGATCATAATAAAATTGTGTTGTACCATAATCCTCCTGTCAGTCAAGTTATCAAAATACTTATATACTCATAATCACCATTCCAGATAGTGCATTCAAGTAGCAAGCAAGTTCATTTATAGTACTCATAGATGTACCCTTTAGGTTGCTTAACACATAGGTTGTTTATCTAGATGCAGCTTTCTGTGTTATTTTAGTATTATTGTAGTCACGGCATCTATTTTTAACTACTTTATTAAAACATATTTTAATCATGCAAGCTTAGAAAAAATGAAATTGATGCATACATATAGCAATATGTTTTACAGAAATTATTTTATTGATGTGTCAATAGCAAGCCACATTTAGAACCTAAAAATATAAGATGAGGTGTTGAACCATAAGTTGCTTAAAACAGATTGAAGAAAGCAAAATATGGATTGCATATGTCAAGATAAGCACCGGTGTTTCAATTTTAGCTAAGTGAATTTTGTTATCTAAAATTGCGTTTTGAAATTGAATATATATGATAGGAAATGTGGAATCTTTAAACCTTGCATCTTTGCTCCCGAAGGAATAAAACCACATAATACATTAGTTCTTAATGTTCCTAGGTTCCCAGTCAAGCAGCCTAGGGCTTACAGGACAATTTGTTTTGTGTTTATATGTTTCAAGTAGCAAAATTGTTAATTACTGTAATTAGATAAATTGATAAATGTTCTTTTTATTTATTCTTTTTAATATGAGGATAAGCTAAATTATACATTCTCTTTACTGACTTTAAACTGTATTACTACTGTATTGTGATTTGATCCTATAGCAGAATAATTCTGAATGGTCATACATATGTATCAAGAGTAGAGATGGTCACTGACCCCCGTGTTTTGGTTTTGGATTCGGTTTTGGATCTGGATTACCGTCGTGTTTTGGTTTTGGTTTTGCAAAACCGCCATTGCGTGTTTTGGTTTTGGTTTTGGTTTTGTTTGGTTTTGTTTTGCTATTTTTTGGGAAAATCCATGTTTTTGGGCCTAAATTAACCCAATTTAGTGCTCCAACTGTTTTAGAGACAAGTAATCTAATTGTTGAGGTAATAAATCATCCAAAAAAACAGTTTAATTCTTCGTTGGTAGGCCTATTCTACACACAAAACAGATTGTCTTCCTCTCCATCTATGCATATTGGCAATGCAGCCATCGTCTTTGAATGTATATTACACCCTACACTTATAGTTAAATATGTAAAGAAATGGAAAAAGCCAGTTTGGTTTCTGTCTCTCAAGGCCCCCCTCCACTTGTATAAAATACTAAAAAATTCAGCCATTATAGACTGTACAATATTAATTGACATGGAGAAAGACAGTTTGGGGTCACTCTGTCTCTCTAGGCCCCCCTCCACTTGTATAAAATACCAAAAAATTCAGCCATTATAGACTGTACAATATTAATTGACATGGAGAAAGCCAGTTTGGTTTCTGTCTCTCTAGGCCCCCCTCCACTTGTATAAAATACTAAAAAATTCAGCCATTATAGACTGTACAATATTATGAAAAATGGACAAAGCCAGTTTAGGGTCACTCTGTCTATGACACCCTACCCTTAAGGATAAATTGCCCTAACAGCAGCCTTTCAAGATGGTATGTGATATGGAAATGCCACAAGTCCCTTTCCTCTTTGGGGGTAGATTGCACCCTACACTTACATAGAAAGTTTTAAAAAGATGTTATCGGCATCATCTTCAGCTTCATCCTCACCCTCATCAGTGTGTACGTCATCATCACAGACTATCAATTCATCGCCGCTTGAATCCGCCATTAGAGAACAGTCAGTGCTTGGATGTCTTGGATGGTGAAGGCCTTCCTCGTGGAAGATGTAGTTCATTTTTATAAACATCATTTTCTCCACATTTTTGGGAAGTAACCTTCTACGGCGATCACTGACTAAGTTCCCTGCTGTGCTGAACACTCGTTCAGAGTACACACTGGAGGGTGGGCAGCTTAGGTATTGCAAAGCAAGTTTGTACATGGGTTTCCAAATGGCCTGCTTTTCTTCCCAGTAAGGAAAGGGACTGTCTGACATTTCCATATCAACTACCTCTTGAAAGTAATCCTCCACCATCCTTTGCATGTTTATACTCATATTGGATGGACTTATGGGCAAAGTGACACTTTTTTTTGAAAAATCCTTCAAACCAGCCCAGATGTTAAATTGTTCTCGTCTGCCCCCTGTGTCTTCCCTGCTTCTTTTTTGGAAATTTAATTTTTTACGAGCAACAGCTTGAGAAAGTGAAGGAGTCTGCACTGACCACACATGTCACAACTTCAAATGGTTTCAGCACCTTGCACAGCACTGAAAGGATTCCCCACTGTGCAAGAGTGAAATACATCCCCCCTCCTTTCCCAATGTCATGACTTGTGCAATATGCTTGGATGGCTTTGCGCTGTTCCTCCATCCTCTGAAGCATGTACAGGGTGGAATTCCACCGAGTTACCACCTCTTGCTTAAGTTGGTGGCAGGGCAAGTTAAACTGCTCTTGGAGCTGCTGTAATCTCCTACATGCTGTGGCTGAATGCCTGAAATGGCCTGAAATTTTACGGGCCACCGAAAGCATCTCCTGCACCTCACGGTTATTTCGTAGGAAGCTCTGCACCACCAAGTTGATGGTGTGAGCAAAACAGGGAATATGTTGGAAATCACCCAGCTGTAATGCTCGCACTATATTGTTGGCGTTATCTGAAATGACATACCCTGGGGAGAGTCCGAGTGGTATAAGCCATGCATCAATCACATCTCTCAGTTTGCGTAACAAATTGTCAGCCGTATGCCTGTTAGTGAAGCCGGTGATACAAAGAGTGGCCTGCCTGTGACAAATGTTACGTAGTGGTGTACATGCTGCTGCTGTTCCTGCTGGTGAAGGTGAATGACCAACCCAGTGGGCTGTCACAGTCATATAGTCTTTGGTTTGGCCACTTCCACTTGTCCACATATCTGTGGTTAAGTGAACAGTGGGCAGAATGGCATTTTTCAGCGCAATCTCTACATTTTTACACACTTTTTGGTATAGTTGTGGAATAGCTTTACGGGAGAAATGGTGTCGCGATGGAATTCTGTAACGCGGACACAAAACCTCAATTAACTGTGAAAAACCAGCTGCGTTTATTGTGGAGATTGGACGCAGATCTAACACTAACATTGCAGCCATGGCGTCTGTGATTCGCTTGGCGACTGGGTGACTGCTGTCATATTTGCTTCCCCTCGCAAATGATTGTTTCACAGTTAATTGCTGAAATGTAGGACTGCTCATTTTATTCACCTGCCTCTGGGATGACGATTCACCCCCAGCAGCAGCAACAGCAGCAGCAGGACTAACGCTTTCTTCAGAGGAATCAATAATAGTGCCGGAGTCATCCAGCCTTAAGTGGGATGCCGGGCTAACTCCGAGCGCTACTGAGGATATTGATGAGGATGGTGTGGTGGGTGTATTTTGTAGCCGTCGGTATGTCGGTGAGCGGAGGGTCTTAGCTGATGAGGGAGTGCTTGTATTCTTTTGGGAAGAACTTTCAGCTTTTCCCAACACTTTGCCATGAACTCTCGTTAAATGGCGTAACATAGACGAGGTTCCAAGATGGTTAAGGTCCCTCCCTCGACTGACTGTGGCTTCACATACACTACAAATGGCTATACAATTGTTGTCTGGATTTGGGTAGAAATAATTCCACACATAAGAAGTGGATTTTTTTGTTTTATGCCCAGGCATGACAATGGCCTTTTTCTTGTCACGTGCCAGAACTGCTGCCACTGGTGCAGGACTTACACAAACAACCTCATCCTCATCAACATCCTCATTAGCGCCCTCGTCGCCTACACAAATCTCCCCCTCATCCTCTTCTAATTCCAAAGTGGCATCCTCAATTTGGGTATCACCGGCTACACTCGGGCTATTAAGGCACACATCAGCAGAATGCTCACGATTAGACATCCCACTGTTGGATGGACTCTCCACAGGGATTGTTGTCATTTGTGAATCAGAGCAAATATTCTCCTGTAATGCCTCACTGGTATCTTGCAGCTCAGCTTTGACGCGTAACAGTAGTTGTGCACCAATTGTAGCCTGGGTAACTTTTTGGGATCTGCCACTAATAGCCAAAGGTGAAGGCCTCATTCTCTCTTTGCCACTGCGTGTGTAGAATGGCATGCTTGCAATTTTTTTTTTATCGTCACTTAACTTTTGCTCAGTTACACTTCTTTTTCGCTTCAATACAGTAAATTTTTTTTTGGTTTTTGTTTTTTGCACTAATTTGAAAACACTCTGTTGTTTGACATCGCCTTGGCCAGATGACGTACTGGGAACACTAACATCAGGACTGGTGACAGAACCTGGTTGCTCATTTAGATCATATGTGGACTGCTTTGAATCCATTCTGAGCGCAAACCACTGGGGAGTGCTAAAAATTATTGAGTAGATACTGCTGACAGATATGACTTTTGACAGCCAGAAATATTAATGCACAATTAGGGAGGACACCCCAAAAACACTGAGGAGTGCTAAAAATTATTGAGTAGATACTGCTGACAGATATGACTTTTGACAGCCAGAAATATTAGTGCACAATTAGGGAGGACACCCCAAAAACACTGAGGAGTGCTAAAAATTATTGAGTAGATACTGCTGACAGATATGACTTTTGACAGCCAGAAATATTAATGCACAATTATGGGGGACACCCCAAAAACACTGAGGTGTGCAACAAATTATTGAGTAGATACTGCTGACAGATATGACTTTTGACAGCCAGAAATATTAATGCACAATTAGGGAGGACACCCCAAAAACACTGAGGAGTGCTAAAAATTATTGAGTAGATACTGCTGACAGATATGACTTTTGACAGCCAGAAATATTAATGCACAATTAGGGAGGACACCCCAAAAACACTGAGGAGTGCTACAAATTATTGAGTAGATACTGCTGACAGATATGACTTTTGACAGCCAGAAATATTAATGCACAATTAGGGAGGACACCCCAAAAACACTGAGGAGTGCTAAAAATTATTGAGTAGATACTGCTGACAGATATGACTTTTGACAGCCAGAAATATTAAGGCACAATTAGGGAGGACACCCCAAAAACACTGAGGAGTGCTAAAAATTATTGAGTAGATACTGCTGACAGATATGACTTTTGACAGCCAGAAATATTAATGCACAATTAGGGAGGACACCCCAAAAACACTGAGGAGTGCTAAAAATTATTGAGTAGATACTGCTGACAGATATGACTTTTGACAGCCAGAAATATTAATGCACAATTAGGGAGGACACCCCAAAAACACTGAGGAGTGCTAAAAATTATTGAGTAGATACTGCTGACAGATATGACTTTTGACAGCCAGAAATATTAAGGCACAATTAGGGAGGACACCCCAAAAACACTGAGGAGTGCTAAAAATTATTGAGTAGATACTGCTGACAGATATGACTTTTGACAGCCAGAAATATTAATGCACAATTAGGGAGGACACCCCAAAAACACTGAGGAGTGCTAAAAATTATTGAGTAGATACTGCTGACAGATATGACTTTTGACAGCCAGAAATATTAATGCACAATTAGGGAGGACACCCCAAAAACACTGAGGTGTGCTACAAATTATTTAGTAGATACTGCTGACAGATATGACTTTTGACAGCCAGAAATATTAATGCACAATTATGGGGGACACCCCAAAAGCGCTGGGGAGTGCCAAATATGAAGAAAAAATAATAAACCTCTATCCTCCTCTCTGCACTAGCGATTTTGGTTAGAGCAATTGCAAGAACAATATGGTATTCTCTGTCCCTGCTCTAATTAGCCTATGACTACACCCTGCTCTCTCCCTCTGTCAAATGGCGATGGATTGCTGTGGAGGCGTGTATTTATAAAGTTGAAGTATCGCGAGAACCGAGTCCCGAGATCCGACGACGTCACAATGACGTTCGGCCTCGATTTGGATTCGGAATGGGCGGGAGAGTACCGAGCTGCTCAGCTCGGTACTCGGATACCCAAAGTTCGGGTGGGTTCGGTTCTCGGAGAACCGGACCCGCCCATCTCTAATCAAGAGCCTGGACATAAAATTTGTTGCTGCACATGCACACACCTTCTATTCGTATTTTGAGTTGCTCATTTCCTGTACTTGTGGTCACTTGCACTGGACATGCAGTTCAGGGTTCAGGTATAAATTCAGTACAGTAAGAGTGTGGAAACACAAGTCAACCAGAGAGATGCATCCAATTTTGACAGACATATTTTTGGAGTGTTCCAAAAGTCTGCTGCAAATTTCTGAGTTGATGATGTGGGCTGTACTTTGCTCCTGAAGCGTTAATACTTTAGAATTAATGTAATGTCTGCACAACAACATATGCACCTGTATTACGACAAGTCATCATAACCGTGTAAGACTGATCCTCCTCGTTCACAGCTCCACATCTGCTGTCCTCCAGAATCAAATTCAAATTACTCACCCTTACCTACAAAGCCCTCAACACTACCCCTTCATACATCTGAAATCTTATATCAAAATACTCTCCCTCCCATCTTCTTAGATCTACCTAAGACCTGTCCCTTAACTCATCTCTGGTAACCACCTCTCACTCACACCTACAAGACTTCTTCCGTGCTGCTTATGGAATTCCCTACCACGCTCAATCAGGCTTTCCCACGGCCTTCAAATTTTTAGATGTTCTCTAAAAACCCATCTCTTTTTTAAGGCTTACCTTATCCCTGATGATACTATTAACACTAATATACCCTCACATTGTCCCAATCTCCACTCTAAGCCACATTCAGTCTTCTTGTTTCAAATGTGTCCTCTTCCACTTGTCTGTCCTTCTTTTATTTATGTCCTGTTTTCCCTACTGTACGGCACTGAGGAGCAAATCTACAATACTACTACTAATACTTGCATTTACATAGAAGTCACAATTTTACGTTCAACTCTAAAACAGACCCTTTCCAAACATTACATAGGAACAAAGAGGGGCTCATTTTGAGTTGGATGCACATCTTCTGTTTGTGTAAGATACACTTTTCCGTACTGTGAATGCATAAAATAAATGCATATGCAATGCAGACTTTTGCATTTCATTGAATTGCATCCAGTTACCCTTAGAGAACTGGAACGGGCTGGCAGGAGTGGTGAAGCAAAGACCTTGTACAATAAAGGCGTGTTAACTTAATTGTGACACATTTAGACATGGATTCATCCACAGATCTGCTCTTTAGAAAAAGTATCTCTTGCAGGTGCTGCGGAAACATTACGCAATGATGATGATGATGATGGCTGTATTGACCCCTTTCACTGATAGTGCTTTATTAAAAATATCAATTCCCATTAACTAATTGAAATTTACATTTGAACTACTGTAGGAAAGAAGATCCCCATGTGTTTTTCAAAGGGGAAATAACTGATCTTTGTACATAATTTAAATTAATTTGTATGTCTATTTTTTATTTATATTTATTTACATTATCGTAACATTATTATATGGTGTACAAGTAGGGTAATGCAAGTATTTAATACTAACACTGTTAAGCTGCATCTCTATCCATTTTTGTCCTATTGTGGGCCACACACTTGTTACACATTTGTTACACCTGATGTATACATAATGGACATGGAATATGCGTCCAACTCAACATATACATGTAAATATGCTTTTTTATGTGTGTCTTTTCCCCACTTACATTCTGAGCGCATATGCATCCACCTCTAAATGAACCCAAGTATGGCATATTAAGAGCAACAAGCCCATTTATTTATTTTTTCAGTTCATGGTTTCTCAGGATAAATCCACATTTTTCTCAAGCATCAAATTTCCTTTAAGGTTGTGTGGCAAAGAGGAGTAATTGCCACACCTCTCCTGCATAGGCACAGGTGAGATCCAGGGGAATCTGCAGCCAAAGGCTCCAGACCAGGTAACACAGGTGTAGCACTGCACTTAGGTTCTGCTGTGTACAGGTCTAAGACATGGCTCAAAGTAAATGTAAAATGTGATTTACTTACATGCTTTCACAGTTTCTTCCACAGCAACAGCAGAAGGTTGACAAGGTGTCAATATGGTGCCCCAAAGCCCTATTGGACAGCACAGAGGAAGTGCATGGACGCTTTTGAAATGCAGGGCTACAAGGGGTTAATAGAGGCTGAGAGAGACACAGTGGGAATGACAGTTGACAATTGACAGTTGATAGTTGAACTGAAAGGTCATACCCAGGAGGATGTGCAGGAAGGAGGAGTGTGTGTCATAGCAACAAGTCCACTAACTTTTGTAATAACTGTGAACTCCCAGAAGGCAGTGGGGAGAGGAAAGTTCTAGACTTCTGAGGGAGAGAGATGAGGTTTATGAGTGACAAGAAGAAAGACTGAGAGATAACAAATCTTAGTTGAATCTTTCCATGTAGCTGCTCACTACCTCAGGAACAGGCTGAGAGAGATAAGAGGTATTACTGCTGGAAGTCGATCATATGAAGGAACTCTAGTTGAAAGTACAGTAGGTCTGCAAATCACCTTTGTCACAGATTCCTCCACTTGCTTTCCTCCATGCTGACAGTCTTAATGTACTACAAAATTCCTGTGCACAGGTCAGCCCAGGACTGAGTGTAAAATATGGTAATGTTACCAGGGATAATATTGGTGCACCAAATGTTTTAGTTGAATGTTAATGTTAAGTGATTTACCTAAAAATTGATTTATTGTTATTGAAGATGTTATCGCTATTGTGCCTTATACTCACCAGTTGTATATTATATGTTAAATGCTATTGTGCTCTATGTTGATCAAATGAATATTTTGTCATTACCATTGAGTTGAAGGGGTCAGTGGCGCAGTGGCTTACCAAAATTATCTTTACCGCCTTATTAATAAACCCAAGTTATTTGACCAATCCTTGTCCCTTTCATTGAAGTCTTTGTCTCTTGACCACCGGATATCCGACCAAGAAAGAACCTGACTTGTGTCTGGAGGACAAGGTAAGGGAAGGAAATCCCATCAGTCTCGACCACCACATCTGTAATTAAGAGGGGTAACAGACCATCTGAGGGAGACTTCCTTTAAAGGCACTGTGTGGTTCACATGTGTTATCCTGATGTTTGATGTGATATTGTAATGTAACAATAAAGTACAGTTCTGATTTGCAATAAGAAGTTGTCCGTGTTGCTGATGTCTGCAGGGTGCTCTTGCAACAAGTGGTGTCAGAAGGTGTCTGCCACAGAATTGCAGAGATGGTCGCTAACCGGTATTAGCGCAACTGAACAGGGAGGTTCGGAGTCTAACGTATCCCCGGTATTCATCAGGGAGCCCAGCAAGGGAGTTTGGACTTAGCTGCAGAGGGTATGCAGGGCGCGGTTCTCCAAAACAGTCACCAGTGTTGCGACAGTGGTAGACAGGCATAGTCAGGCAGTCCAGGTCAAAGCCAAATGAGTGATGTGGTACACAAGGAGGATCCAGAGAGTAGTCAGGTCAAGCCAAATAATCAAACCAGCCAAGCAACAAGGTACCAAATTGTAACACAGGAGAGTAGTAGGAGGCAAGCCAAGTCAGAACCGAAGAACACTGGATCAGAAGTGCAGGAGATGCTGGAATAGGGAGTGAAACAATACTCTGGCACCCTAATAGTGTCAGAGGGTGCTATATAAACAGTAAGGTGCACCCTGATTGGGCGATGGAGATTCAGCAGTCAGAGAGAAATATATGAGCAATGCTACTGGAACTGTGCAGTGTCTGTTGTTTTGCAAAAGATACCAAAAATTTAAAAAATTGCTGGGCATTGTAATGTCACACCTTGTTTGTTCTCTGAACTGTGAGTTGGGCGTGGTCCTCAGAAGTCTGCTGTTTACCTGTGTGTGCGCAAGATAAAGCACCTGTTTGTCCTTCTAGTTACCTGTGGAAAGTACTGGGTATGTTGAAAGTTTGATGTTTACGCTGCAATAGATGGGAAGGGTAATTGCTGCCAGTATAAATTTTCTTTACTCCAGCCAAAATGGGCAAGGAAAAGAATAAAATGTGTCAGAAAGAAAGTGTACAAACAGGTGTGGCTGGAATTGATTCCCAGCAGAGTGAATTGAAAAAATTGCATGGTATTTTGCAGAATGGAAAAGAAGTTGAAGAATGTCATGCTCTCTGTGCAAGCCTGGTGTTACCTGCGTCAGTCTATGTGGCCAGGAATCAAAATGATTGCTTAGAGAAAACTTCCGTAGAAGATTATGTAGGCATCGCAGAGATGATCGCATGGAGAGGACTTTTAGAGAAGAAATCTCCTGGCTGGAGAAAGAGTTGAGGGGCTCAAAGTAGCATTCTGCTGAAAAGGTGAAAATCCAAGAAGCTATTTCTGAGTCCCTGAGAAGTGAACTACAAGAGTTGTTTAAGGCAAATAAAAGAGCAGTAGAAACTGTTAACGACATAGTAGTGGAGAAAGACAAAGCGATAGCTGCGATGAAAGAAGAGCTTGTCAAGGCTCAATCTGAGGTCCCTCCCACCACTGTTCAGCCCGAGGGGACTCCCAGCACTATTCAGCCTGAGGTCACTCCCAGTACTATTCAGCCCATGGTATCACATGGTGCTGTCCGGTCTGTGGAACTTCTTAGCGTTGTCTGATCCATGGAACCCGGCCGGTCAGGGATGCTTTGTGTTGTCGCTATTGCTCAAGGCCCAGCTGTGAAGTTATGGAAAAGAAGGTGTTTCAGGTGTGGACAGCTGGGACACCTTAAAGCCAAGTGCAACAAGCCCCATAAACAGGATTGATGAGAAGTCCCCTGTGAGCTGGTCCGACTGGACATGCCAGTGACTGAAACATTGGTCAGAAGCCCAGTCTTAACGGATCTGCCAGTGAACTGGGAGCATGTGTTCTCGGTCATGGGGACTTGCTATCCTGGAATGTTGTCCTGGGGATACGGTAAAACTGCCACAAAAGTGTTACCGTTTTAGCAAGCCTAAAAAGGCTAAAATGGCTGTGGCTAGTGGCATCTCGGATGTGCTCATCTCACCTGCTGGTGAGAGCATAGACTGATCTAAGTTCTTCAATGTGATGAACTTATTACAAGACCAGAGCAATAATGAGACTTTACAACATGTGTTTAAATTGGTTAATAATGTTGATGCTTTTCTGGGACCTCACTAATCGGCAGGCTGTATGCCAATGTATGTTGTGAAAGAAAATGTTTTGTTTCGTATTGCTACTGTGAAGGGGAGGAGAGAAGAACAGTTAGTGGTTCCAAGAGTTCATGTCCCTCTAGTGTTGGAGGCTGCTCACACATAGGTGGTGACGCTAAGGGGAAGGGTATGTGGCGAAGAAGAGTAATTGCTACACCTCTTCTGCATAGGCAGGTAACACAGGTGTAGCACTGCACTTAGGTCCTGTTATGTACAGGTCTGAGACAGTAAGTAAATGTAAAATGTGATGTACTTACATGCTTTCGCAGTTTCTTCCACAGCAACAGCAAAAGGCTGACAAGGTGTCTGCTATTAAGAGAGGTTACAGACCATCTGGAGGAGACTTCCTTTAAAGGCAAAGTGGGAGAGTTGCCTGTCAGTCACCCAAGGCTGTGGGAGCAGCCTTAAGTATAAAAGACTGTGTAGTTCACATGTGCATTGCAACCGATGCCAGTTAGTGGCTGGCTGGTAGAGAGGGAAACTGCCGTATAGCCAGATATAGGTTGTCTGGTGTTTTCCTGATGTTTGATGTGATATTGTGATGTAACAATAAAGCACTGTTTTGATTTGCAACAAGAAGTAGTCCGAGTTTCTGATGCCTGCAGGGTGCTCTTGCAACAAGTGGTGTCAGAAGGTGTCAAAAGTGCTACAAGAATGGTGTTTTTGTTACAGTTGTTAATTCAACATCTGTTGGAAGTTCCAAGCATGTACTACTATTTCAGTAATAACATTTTCTAAAATTACTCCTGAGCTTTCTAACCATTTGTTACACAGTGTAGTACAAAGCTGCCAAATTTATGGCATTGTTGTGCCTAATTTGACCATTGTGTCCATGCATAGTTACATGCACTTTCTACTTTTTGAAAATGCCTCCGTGCTTATAAAGCCACTTCAAAGTTCCGCCTATATCACATTTTGATCTCTCAATTAATCAAAGCGTTTCCATTTTCTCCTAAAATTCTGCCTATTGAAACCTCATTTATGTCTTTCAGAAATCTAGACATTAAGGGGACATGTCTAATCATGAGCATAGTGTCTTGCATCAATACGTGTTCAAAAATATGTTAGTACCCAATTAAAAGTAAGCAATGGTCACTGCTAAAAAGTTGCACTCACAAAATATAGCTAAAAACCCAAAAAGATGTATCCAAGAACAGATATCAGTTTCACTCACAAGAATCAAGTATTGAAAGCAATGTCTGATAAGACGTTTCTGGATGCCCTTCACATACATGCACACAGCAGTTCCCTTGTATAAAACCCATAGACATCAGTAGTCACTATTATGTCATATCATGCAATTTTTTATTACAATAGAAACTGATCAAAGCTTGCTACCAATGTCCCAAACCGCCAACCCTATTCATCCAATTGAGCATGTTTTATCTGGATATGGAAGGGTTAATCAAAACATAACCACCAGGTCTGTCTAAAAATTACTAAACCTCCAACAACTGATTTCATGTTCACCCAGTTCTGCCACCACTAAGATTTGGTTTAAGAGCTCACATTCTTTAGGAAGTATCCAGTTCCAGTTGACTTATCCAAAAATACACACAACTTAAATTCTTCATTGCTTCTGTAACCCAAACAATCATCTTATTAACTAACACATGAATTAATTCATTCACAATGATTATTGAATACAAATGGTGATAACACATCGACATACAGAAATACAAATGCAACACAGTTTCTTTAAAATAACATAAGAATAAAAGCAGTAACAATCATATAACATTTACTTACACTTTGTGCAATTCTGTCACTTGGGGAAAGGCTAGAAGTTGGGCAGTTCCTCAGTAGCAGACTGACTTCCAAAAACTGTCTATTTCTCACAATTTTCATTACTTTTTTAAACAGTGCCTTTTGCTCACTTCTGTCCCTTCCCCCCCCCCCCCCCCACTGAAATAAGTAGGTTTGTGTGCTCATCTGTTGTTTGCTGGTTTTACTGCCTTCTTGTTCCAACACACTGTAGTCAGGAATTTTATAATCAGGCTATCTCTCTTCTGTGATTCAATAGTGATGTATTATTCCATTCAATAAACTGAATTTGATTTTCCTGGCAGAGGAAACACACATAGGGTATCTGGAGTCCTTGAGAAGATACATTATTAAATATCTTCCTTATATGGTTGGTATCTATGATTAACACAGGTCATATGACTGGTATTATTAGTTCCAAATATGTAAATGGATTTTCTTAAATATGTTATATGAAAACTATTGTTTTGATAAATCTTCCCTACAGGAGATAGCATAAATCTCTTGGAGGAATAACAGCTATTGTAGCTTGTTGCTTGTGGGCTGGGCAATAAAACATAGGTGACAAGCTAATCTTATCTTGGGATAAACAATACCCCAGACCTTTGATTAGATTTCAGCATCCATTAACCCCTGGATTACTTGCACACAGGGACTATTATTGTGGGTTTTCATTTGTCCTTCCAGTCATCATCATCATCAGCTATTTATATAGCGCCACTAATTACACAGCGCTGTACAGAGAACTCACTCACATTAGACCCTGCCCCATTGGAGCTTACAGTCTAAATTCCCTAACATACACACACACACACACACACACACACACACACACACACACACACACACACACAGACAGAGACACAACCTCATCCAAAGCATCACACAATCTGATTTTCAGACAAGACTGTGACACTAACCACATTCAGCATATGAATAGCGTACATGTTAACTGTATGTGCATAGCAGCACTTACTGATCAGCAGATTCCACAGAGCTCTGTCAGCTCCACCCTTCTTTATTCTGACTGGCTATTTGATCCAACACAGCTTAACACAATTTAAAAAATGGGGCTGCAATAGTCGCGTGAGATTTCAGCACCACTGATGAAGAAATAGCGCATAGCCTTTTTGAAGCCTCCTGCTGCATGGCTGACATCATAATATGTTCACAGCACTGAGCCAGCAAGTGGGAGATTTGAAAAATGCTTTGAAAAGAATTCTGCAGCTAATTAGGTTGTCAGTAATACCTATATAGGCTCTTGTTATGTGAATGATAAAGTTAATCACATAGCTGAAATCAAAGTACATTGAACCAGCATCAAGCACATTGAGTGTACACACCACTGTACACAGCAGTTTGACCTGCTTTCAGCCAGTCACATTCATTCCTCACTCCCATCTACAGAGAATCTACATATCAGGAATCCTAGCATGAATACTATGGAGAGTTATGGTAATGAAAACAGAATTCAGTCAATGGTTAACAGCAATTCAGTTCTTAGAGGCAGCAGATTCAAGACAGCAGGAAATAGCAATCATGGCACGGATTACACAGGAACCAACACATGCAATAAATGGTTAATGGCAACTCCGTTCAGGGGGGCAGCAGGTTCAAGACAGCAGGAATGGCAGGTGTAAGGATAAATGCAGGGTTCTAAACACTGAGGGTAGCACAGGGTAGCAGGTTTTCCAGGTCAGGCTCTGAGGCTGGGGATGCAGGGGAAGCAGGACACAATGGATAAACCATGGGCCCGCTCTGAAGCAGGCTGGAGAGACAGGGCCTTCTCTGGAACAGGATTCAGTTAGCTGGGAGGCACAAGGCACTGGATGGTCTTTGGATGTCAGGATTCCAGGCTTAGCCAGGGGGGAGGTGCATGACAACAGATGTTGTGAGGATTCCAGGTTAGCCAGGAGGCATGATATACTGGATTCAGAGTTGTCAGGCAAATGGAGGGTCAGACAGGCCAGGGGTCAGAAGTTGAGAAATCCACAATGCCAGGGAATGAGCAGGAACAAGGTCAAAATGAAGCTGGGATCTGGGTCACAAGAGGAGGTTCATTATGGAGGGATGAGCAGGATTCAATACAAGGAAGTAGGCCAGGATCAGGTCATAAGAATGCACAGAGAATCCAGCAGCTGCAATGGCAATTGATGAACTTGCCCAGATTGCTGGAAGCCTCTTCCTCAGTCTCTTAAAGGCCAGGCAAAGGCTGTGCAGCTTGTAGATAGGAGATACTGAACTGCAGCCTGAGGCAGATCGTGACACTAAAGTAACAAAGAGTAGCTAAAATTTGATAGCACAACAGTAATTAAAATTAGTGTAGCAACTGTTTCGTGTTTTAATGCTGAGCTGGATGGATTACAGATTCAGATGAATGGGAAGACTACATTAATGAATAAATAATTTTATGTACATGCTCTGCAAGCAAGGCATTCAATTGTTTCAGGATTTTGGGGTGGACCCTGAATTGATGGTGGATGGGTGTAGACACAGTCTAAAGTCATTATTTGCAGTAATTGCAAGGTATCCCCCCGATGTTGTATGCTAGTGACAATGTTAGTGCTTGTCAACTTATCAATTAATTCCTCCTTTACATGAGCCACAATCGTCCCACTAATCCTCTGCATTTAAGGACTTAAGAAAACTCATGGATCACTTCCCACAGGGATCTCTGAATTTTCTTTAAATGCTGAAGGATAGGATCCTTCAGCACACACCAGTGTTGCAATGTATGTGTGCACATTCAGAGCCTGTTAAGACTTATGAGAAATGTCAGTAATAGGGATAGGCTGTTTTAAAACCTCAATCTGCACAGGGCATGCGGACCCTATTGATACCATTCTCCAAAAAATAAAGCTGTAGAGGCTCTGTGCTTTGAGTCATTTACTTGGAAAAAACAATGACCCGAGGACCATCATTTCCTGATGCGATGGGCGAAGAGCTGATTATCCATATCACCTGTAGAAGACAAATGCCACAAAACGACAAACTTTTTCATTACAACCTGAAATTCACTTTCTGCAATTTAGACTATTTTCTCACAGTAATGACTATACTGTAAAACATTTTTCTGTGTCTTTTCTTGCATTTTTTTTATGGAGCTATTCACTTCTACTGTAGGTGAGGAAACAGCCAAGCAAAAAGCTTAAAAGTTTGTCAGACTGTGTAGACATACAGTACTGTTGTGTAGTGGTGCACAATTAATACTGTTTTTATATATGTTTGCTTTGTTCACAGTATTTTCTGACTCCTGGTTTCATGTTTTCTAACATTGTGGAGGGTTAACATTGACAGTCATCAGTTACTGCAAGTGTGTTATGTGACTTTATTGTGAGTTATGGTAATGTACTAGTTTTTATGCAACATAAACAAGCACAGACACCAATTTTAAAAGTAGAGTACAAACACAGCGGGCCTGATTTATAGTAGGCAGTATAAAGATACTGAATAGTAAGCATACTGTATCTCATACTTACCAACTTTCGGTTGGTGTGCCTTGGAAAACAGCGGGGGCAGGTGGGCCTGTGGGGGAGGAGCGTCATTCGGCTCCGCCCCTAAACAGGTAACATAATTTTCCCTATTCCAACAGGAGGCGGGGCCACAATGATGCAAAATTTGCATCACTAAGCCCCGCCCCCACCAACTTAACTAACGAAGGAAGCTGCATGCAGGAGGCTGCCCTGATCTCCTAGGAGTCACCCGGACATTCCGGGAGAGTGGGCAACTATGGTGTAACTTGATGCAGCAGAGTAAATATATGGCAGTCACAAATTTTATGATGATAACCACCGTTTAAGTACATATAATAAATAAACAAATAATTATTTAAAGAAAATCTAGCCCTTTTCACTGACAGTGTAACTATAGCCTGGGCCAGCTATTGCTATTAGAGGACATAGAACGGGGGTGGGGGAGAGTGGATAGCTCCCCTCCAAAAGCAGCAACCAACCTCTACCATCCTAAGCTTATCACACTATAGCAAGGCCCCAATCTGGTCAGCAGAGGATAGAGCCCCCTCTGCAAAATGCCCCCTCCCCAGGGCCTTGCTAAATAGCACTGTTGCTCATTTATTTTAATTCATGTTCAATCTTATTTATTTCACTGGTATGTGACGAGTTGAATGTCAATTTACAGTTTATTACATCTGTGTTTGTTGTAGCTACATTACTGTACTGTAAATCCATTAGTGCACATTACATTGTAATTATGAGTTGCACTTTTTTGCCCCCACAGTCAACAACAATGATGCATTATAATATGACCTTAGACCTCCTGCCCTTGTGCCAATTTTGGTCACGATGAACATGACCATATATAGGTGGATGATGCACATGAGTGTATTTGTGGGGTTTAGTGCAGGGAGTGCAGTGTCAACTATGCAGAACCCAGGAAAAGACTGTGCAGTAGTGTTCCTTTAGTTATGTTTTATAAGTCAGTTCAACTCATATTCTAGCTAAATTAAGAGGATTGTGAAGAAGAATTTTATTATTTTAAAACATGATAAGGTTTTGATGTCTTCAGTACAAAATACACCTAGAATTATATTCAGACGAGGTCTTACCTCTAAAAATAGACTTGTGCCTAGTCAATTTAAACAAAAAGTAGAGATACTGAAAGAAAGAGCGGAGGGTGAAGATAAAGAAAAGAAAGAAGTGAAAACGAGTTGGGATAGAAGTTTTCTTAGGAAACCTTCAGGGTTTTTTAAAATATAATAAAAAATCAAGTATCACGTGTAGATATACATACTCTAAGAAAAAAGAGATTAAGGATTTTATAAATTGGCAAACAAAATATGTTATATACTTGATAGAGTGTGACTGTGGAGCCCAATATATAGGCAGAACTACTAGGATGTTGAACACTAGATTATTAGAACACAGGAGAAACATTTTAAATAAGAATGGTACACACAGTCTGGGCAAATGTTTTATTCAAAAACATGATGGATCCCTAGAGGGGTTACATATTATCGCTATAGAACAAATAAAACCTACTGAAAGAGGATTTGCCTCCCTATGTAATGGAGGCTTTTTGGATTTTTGCACTTGACTCTATGTTCCTAAATGGTCTGAATGACTGTGTTGACCTTTTCCTTTCTCTTTTTTTTCTTCTTCCTATTGGTTATTATAAAGATGAGAATTTAAAGATTTTTAAGTATGTTAATGTTAGAATATATGGAAGGTTACTTATTCGAGTCCCTATAAGACTCGGATGGTAACAGTTTCATTTATTTATTATTTTTAAATCTTATGCAATATATTAAATACTGTATTTTTTTAATGTTTAAATGAAACTTAAGAAATAGATTTTGAATCTGAGCAGTAGAGTTTCTTTTGGTTAACTATAGGGGTAACTTATATATAACATTAATCAAAAGGTAGATTTTGATCTATGATAAGAGATTTAAATATTTGCTATTAGTATTGTGTTCATTATTAAATGACATATCCCTATAAAATAAAGAATTATTGTGCTGTTATTATGTTTTTGAAGTTTTTATAGATAGAAACCACCTTATATCACCGAAGGAATATAAAATGTTATAGAATGTTAATAAATTTGCTTCAGACTACTTGACACGTGTTTTAAGTTGGCTAGTTAGTTAATTTCTTGTGATTGGTTTAAATGAGTTTAAAAACAAGAACCTGACTGCAGTATGCTATCTCTGAGGAAACCACACTATTACAGTGGAGAAAAGCGTCAGCAGATTGCATTCCCTGCCAAATAATATGAATAGGACCTAAGGTGAACTTTTTTACTGGATGTGATATGCTGAATATTTCAATCGTTTTGAGGACCTTATCACCACTCTAGAAGAGTACCGCTTAGTATTGTGCCCAAAGAAGGGTAAGATCACTGTGGACAAGCTTATGTTTACTAGACTATGGAATAAAAAGACTTGTTATGCGTTCCCAATGGGCGTTCCCAACTACATAAGTCAGATGAATTGATGGTGATTCCTTCTGTTAAAGTGACATACAGATTAAGTGGATATCAGAGTGACTTTGATCTGCAGCAAGCGTGAATGGTCAATTTTATATAACGTTACATGAATCCAGAAGTTCGTTCAGAGATTGACATTGGATATAATATTTTCCTATAAGTGCACTTTGGGTGATCCTTTTTTGAATGCAACTTATCATCATCGAACTGGCCCTATTTATTGGCATGTGAATTTAATTTATTTTATTTTATAAGATTTATGTTTTTAATGATATCGTATTGTGTAATACATTTTAAACATATATGTCAATATAGTTTTCTGGTGGTATTTTACTCTAGAGAGGATATATTTATGCTTCCTTCTTTTTAGCTTTTAGCTGCATATGTCCCCTCTGAGGTGTAGAAATGGTAGTCTTGTTTACAGCGTATATATTTAATTTAAATTAGTTATTCTTTACTCCTCTGTGATTGAGGATTCAATAATAATTAGCGCTTGGTTACATGCCTGTTGCCTATAGGTTTAAAGTTTTACCTAATAGGTGTATGGGAAGAGCATATATATATATATATATATATTTATTTAGAGATGCTCAGGTTTGCTTCCCTGAGAACCGAACATATCTGAACTTAGCAGATCCGAGTACCGAGCTGAGCCGGCTCGGTACTTTTGCGCTTTTTTGGAATTGAAAACGAGGCAAAATGTTATTGTTACCTCGTCGGATCTCAGATCTCACGAGTTTTTCATTCTATAAGTATCGCCCTCCAGGGCGATCAAGCGCCATTTCACAGAGGAACACAGAAGGGGTAGCCCAGTCTGTAGAGTAGTTGAGCAGCAATATAGATAGAATAGAAAGAGGAGGGGGTAGCAGTGTTCTTCAAAGTCTCCAGTGACATTCAGGAGAGCTCCATTGCTAATTGTCATTGCTGAAATAGAATTAATAGGGCAGGCTTGGTCTTCTAAATCTGCAGTTCCATAATGTACAGTTTTATATAGGTAACACACAAAGAGGAGAGCTCCATTGCTCCATTACTAATTGTCATTGCTGAAATAGAAATTATAGGGCTGGCTGCCTTGGTGTAAATTTGCAGTTACATTTTACTGTACCGTAGCTTACTCAGAAACAGGAGAGGTGGCAGGGTTCAGTGCTGAAACAGAAATTGTAATAATAGGGCTGTCAGTGTTCTTAAAAGTCTCCAGTGATATTCTACTGTGCCATAGCTCATACAGAAACAGAAGGGGTGACATTGTTGTTGTCACTCTTCAGTCTCAGTCATGATGATACTAATCCCTCTACCTCATATGCTAAAGCCTATGTTCAATTGCATAGGCGTTTTAAGTCAGGGAAACAAAAATGTAAATAAAAAGCTTGTACCTTTTTAAAGAAAAAACACCTCTCTAATAAAGGTGAAAGTTTACTGGAGAAAAGCATAAAATTGCCAAGATGCCATTCTACCCAAAATATTACCAAGCATATCAGCATCAGGTAGCTCCCTTCTCTTAGCTATATTTCAGTACCTGCAATCTACATTGTCATCATATTCACCCTCATCAGTGTGTACATCTTCCTCAACCAATACTAATTCATCCCCACTGGAATCCACCATCACAGAAGTCTGTGTACTTTGATGTAATTTCCGATAATGGCCTTCCTCATAGAATTTGTAGTTCATTTTATGGCTGTCACAATTTTTAGGCAATTTTTTTAGACCAGCCCAAATGTCAAAATGTTGTGCCGAATCATCTGCATCACCACTGGGTGTCTTGGGAAAGCTTAGTTTTTTCCTAGAAGCAGTTGGCAGAGAAACTGAAGGAGTAGATGTTGTTGTGTTATGTACTACTTGAGCTTTCAGCCTGCTAACTCAGAGCTCATTGCATCTCTTGTGATTTGGGACAGTGGGAAATAAAGACATAGCTCTTAAACCTAGGATCAAGTACAGTTGGCAAAATGTAGTGATCCGATTTTCAAGATGTTGATAACTCTTGGATCCTGGTGTAGCAAATTAAGTACTTAATCTACAACTACAATAAAGTTAGCGGATTTGCTTTGTTTCATTTCCTCCTTCAATTTCTCTAGCTGCTTCTCAAACAATCTAATTAGGGGAATCACTTGACTCAAGCTAACAGTGTCTGCACTCTCTTCACAGATGACTACTTCGCTGTACATTTCCCCTCAAAGTCTATTCTTCTTGCAGCTGCTGCATTCTCCTACATGCTCTTGCACAAGCCTGAAAATGACCCTAAATATTTCGGGACACAGACAGCATCTCCTGCATGTCATTGTCATTTTTAAAAAAAAGTTCTGTACCACAAGTTGATTGTGTGAGCAAAACAGGAAATGTGATGGAATTCCCCCCGTTGTAATGCTCTAACAATATTGGTGGCATTAGCAGAAATCACAAATCCTCAGGAGAGTCCAAGCAGTATAAGCCATATTGGAATGACATCACTTACTTTTTCAAACAGGTTGTCACCAGTATTACCTCTGACGTGCGCCTTGTCTCGTGTCTGAAAACCACCTCTCACTCCTGCCTTCAAGACTTCTCCTGTGCTGCTCCCCACTTATGGAATTCCCTACCATGCTCAATCTGACTTTCCTACAGCCTTCAAATCTTTAGATGCTCTTTGAAAACCCATCTCTTTTTTAGAGGTGAACTTATCCTCGATAACACTATTCACACTAATGCACCCTCACAACTATCCCAATCTCCACTCTGAGCCACACTCGCTCCTCTTATTTCAGCTGTGCCCTCTTCCCTTTAGAATGTAAACTCTCGAATGAGCAGGGTCCTCCATACCCTTTGTTTTCATGTCTCCATTCATTTTGTCTGCCTTGTCTCTGCTTGTTTTACCTATGTCTTGTTTTATGTATGTCCTTGTCTTCCCTACTGTACGGTGCTGTGGAGCACTGTGGTGCCTTACAAATCTACGATAATAATAATAATAATAATAATAATAATAATAATATGCCTCTTAGTGAAGCAGATGATACTCAGAGTAGCCTGCCTCAGAAAAATGTGACGTATTTGGGTACCTGCTGCTGCTGTTCCTGCTGGTGAAGGCGAATCACCAACCCAGTGGGCTGTCACAGTCATATGATATTTAGATTGGTCAGTTCCGCTTGTCCACATATCTGTGGTTAAGTGTACAGTGGGTAGAATTGCATTTTGTAGCCCAATAATTACATTTTTACGAACCTTCTGGTTGAGGTATAGCTTTTCTAGCAAAATGGTGTCGTGATGAAATTTGGTAACGGGGACACAAGACCTCAAGTAATTGTTTTACACCAGCTGCATTAACAGTGGATATTGGACGCAGATCTAATACTAGCATAGTCGCCATGGCGTCTGTGATCCGCTTTGTGACTGGGTGACAGCTTTCAATCTTGCTAAGGATTGTTTAACAGTCAATTGTTGTAAATTACTAGTAGTCTTCTTCTTGGTCTGCTTCTAGGTTGAAGATCCACCCCCAGCAGCAGGAGCAGCAGCAGTGGCCTAATGCACAAGGATTCTTCTGAGGAGTCCTGGATAGGGGAGGAATCATCTCGCATTAGCAACTTGGATGCAGGACTAACTCCCATCACTTGTGAGGATATTGATGATGAAGGTGTTGGGGGTGTAGATTGCAGGTGCTGGGATCTAGATGAGAGAAGGGAGGTAGCTGATGCTGTACTGCTTGTTGTTATTTTTTTAGCATAAGTTTCTAATTTTCCATGAACTCACTTCAAATGGCGTAACATGGATAAGTATCCTAGATGGTTAAGGTCCCTACCTCTACTGAATGTGGCTTTACAAACGCTACAAATGGCTAGGCAGCTGTTGTCAGGATATGTGTAAAAATAATTCCACACATAAGAGTTGGATGTTTTGGTGTTATGCCCAGGCTGCAGTCTTTGTTTGAAAGTGTATGAAAATAATATTGTGACCTGTGAGGTGGTCAAAACTGACTGCAAATGACTTGAAATTACTGTTATTGAGGTCAATAATAATGTATGAACAACAAAAGTGCAAGATTATGTAAGTTTAGCACACTTTAGCAATATTTCTAAAAAAATACAGATCCAAAACCAAAACACACAAGGACGGTTTTGCCAAAACCAAAACCAAAACACAAAGCTAATCCAGATCCAAAACCAAAACCAAAACCAGTTCACGGTGTTCAGAGAGCATTTCTAAATATAAAAAAAAATATATATAAATATATATATATATATATATATATATATATATATAGTAACCGGGTTAGGGGAACAGGTGCCATCTACTGGGGTAGATGGTAGTGTACAGCAGCAGTGAACATTGGCACAAGTCCAAGGTTCTGGAGCAAATGGATTCAACAAGTTTTATCAGAAAAAAATAAAGAATATTACAAGATAAACACCTTGCCTGTCAAGCACTAACTAGACACTAAACAAGTGAGGGACCTTGTATCCCACATACACAAAATATACAGGACTTACTGGTCACAGTTTGCAGTGTTTCTCAGGAGGCATCCATCCTCCTCACCAGGTCTGAGAGACTGAGTGGACTGCCTAGCAGCCTTTAAACAGCACCTCATCAGGCACAACTCCTGATCAGCCAGCAAATTGCTAGCTCTTAGAAAAACCTGAAATTACTTGCATGCAAAAGATCTATACTACCTGCACGCAAAACAAAAGTCAAGTACCATTGTACAAAAGAAAGTATTATGCCACTAGTCTGCCTAAAAACAATTGTTTGTCTACTCCCATGCTAATTCTACCCCAGCCTTCCCATCTCTCCCCAAAGAAAGAACCAGAAAAGCAAATCTATTAAATATCAAAACCAAGAAAATAATGAAAGACAACCAAAGAGAGGAGAGCCCCCCGTAGTAACTCATTACTCCTTGCCTGTTCTCTCCAACCCCATCTCTTCTCTCAACCACAGGCACACCAAAAAAAATACCAAGACAAAGTGCCAAACTACCACAACCCTCTATCAGGCAAAACACAACACTCCATGCTGCACCACATTAGCATCTATTTTGTAAACAGTACCCACAGGACTACCAGATTTACACACCAACACAAGACAAGCTCAGACGTCCAAGTTGATTCCCCCCCCCCCCCCCAAAGAATCCCTGCTTCCTGAAATGTAATCTTAGCTAACCCCTTTATTATAAATCTTCTTATTTTAGCATACTGGGAAGATTATGATACATTGGAAATAAACCCTCATGCCAGTGCTCTGTTTATCACTTACTGTTATATGGGAATATATTGTTGGAAGGAGTGCAAGTGGAGCTGCAGAGTTGCAACTGCAATTTTTTTCAGCACTATGGACAGATTGGAAGACTAATTATTTTGGTGTCCATGCTAACAAATATTATGTTGAACCAAAGAGTAGTAGATTTCCAATACCTCCTTGCCCACTAGAACAACTTTAAATGTGATCAGAGATAAGAGTCACTTACTGGTGCTGTTGAAAGCTAATTTGTGCATGGCTTCAGTCAGTTGTAATAAATATAAAATATATAATAAAGGGCCTGACTTAGAGTTGATTGTAAGTCCATTTGTGCCACATGAAAATGAGCTTTATAGCACTACACATGTGCACAAAAAGGCCCATGTAATATGGACATGTGGCCTCTTGCAACTGGAGAGGCAGATAAAGGGTGTTAATATGCAAATTCAGTAAGCGTAGCACGACCATTGGTGATGTGGCTTTCAGTGCAGAAAGGATATGTACACATAAGTATAACACGCCACCTTGAGAAATGCCTATTTAGAGTGGAATAAATCTTTATAATGGCAGGAATCTTTAGATATATTAGTTATCATCATCAGCTTGATAATGATGATAGAAATTTCTGTAATGTTATTAAAATTAATTATCCAGCTTTTGCAGGTAGATCCCACATTAGTACAGTGGAGCAGGGGCTACAGTTCCTGCAGGTGAGGGGACCTGGCAATGACACTCTGAGACCAGCCACCCAAGCCCCTGCAGCATTCCTTGATGCCTCCTCTCTGCTCTGCAATGTTTAGAGCAGAGCAGGGGCGGACTGGCCATCTGGCACTTCTGGCAAATGCCAGAAGGGCCGATGGCTAGATGGGCCGCTGCGGACTGGCTATTACAATCCGAAAGTTAATAGGGTCGGCCTTAGTGTATTAGAGGCCGGCCCAACACTGATTGGCTTCCTGGTGGCTGGCTCCTCCCCAGGAACCAGCCACCTTACTACCATGCGGATCAGGGCTGTTCCATCCTCCCCTCCTCCTCTACCAATGACTACCTTCACAAGGTAATACAGAAAGTCACGGACAGCGCGTGCGTTCTACTGTGGAACGCACGCGCTGTCTGTGACTTCCTGTTTTACCTTGTGCAGTAGTGCGTTCCACTGTGACTTCCTGTGATACCTCTCTGCCTCCTCCAACACACTGACAGCCTGGTCATTTATCCTAAAGATGCTGAGTATCCAGTTGATGGATCTAAACAGCAAGTATTAAGTGTGTTATCCTGAAGCAATATGATTTCAATGCGATTCTGTGGACCTTAAGCTCGATATCACATTCTATTTTGGGCACTCATAGAACTCAATTAATGTACTTTGTAACACCAGTTCATTTGTGTGATTAGGATCTTTTGCTGCTGGACTCTGTTCCAAAAAATTCCTTAGGTCCATAAGTTCTTTTCTCATAATAAGGACAGTTTTTACTGGTATCAAGCAATTTGTACCCTAATATGTTTGTAAAGGGTATACTCATCTTTGCTGACATTTTTTAACATTGTTAAATGTAAGACATGTAGAGGATTTTTATTCAAATAATACCCTCTATCTATTCAACAAGCATTGGTTATATACAATGTATAGTGAAGTGTATCCAAGACTGTCTGAGCGGAGTAAAGATGTGTTTTTTGGGTGCTTCAGGGTTGGTGCTGTATGGCAGTAATTGGCAACCCAATATACTCATGTGCGATTCTCCAACCTTCAAAAGGTCTGCACATTAACCTTAATTTCATGGATGAAAGCCCCCAAACAAACTAGCCAAAATGCTGCAACATGTCCGTCATTTGCTGTAAAATAGACCCACATGCAGTCAGACCTATACTTCCCAATATTATGCAGTGAATCAGGGCCGGTCTGGTCATCTGGCACTTCTGGCAAATTTGGTAATCTCGTGAGACTAAGAGCTTCCCTGCTCACTCTACAGGAAGTTCCCACCCTTATGGATGTCAGCAGCACCAGAAGCATAGATAAGTACAGTGGGCTGGGGGCGTCATAATGTGCCTGAGGGGATGGAGTGATGTGGCTGGGAGGGCGTGATAAATGTAATGTTTTATTATAATGTATGTATCAATGCCCCATGTTGGCCACACCCACAACATATTGAGGTCACGCCCTTATCGGAACTGAGGTGGGCCTGTGTACTTTAAATGCCAGGGCTGATTTTTAGTCCCAGTCCGGCCCTGGAGCAGAGTACTCATCTGTTGAGCGGGCGCATGCGCCTGACCGTGGCTGCTCAGAAGAGACCCCCTCTCTGCTCTTTTCAGTGAGGCGGGTCCGGTGGTTACAGTGCCTTTGCTTGGCCCCTAAGTTTTGCTATGGGGAGTGGTGATACATCATTCCACCCTACCCATGGTCCTTGCTCCCCTTGTAATAAAGGCAGTTATCCCAGGCCACAGCACTAGGGTTCATTATTCATTTAGTGGGAGGCTTTTTAATATTTGTTTTCTAAAATTGTATCTATTTTTTAACACCGCAATTATCGCAGTAATCATTATTAAGTTAATGATGGTAACTGCCATATATTTGCTTTGGCTGATCTATAAACTTGATTTTAATATTGTATATGTGCAACCAAAATTGACACAGGAAAAAGCACTTGATTGCCTACATTCGTTTGTACGTTCAGATCGTGTTTAACATGCAACATCAGGCCCATAGTTTTCAATATTTCCTCAATAATCTATAGTGTTAAAATAATTGGGTTCTGCAAATGTATCAATAGTAGTGACTGTAATTAATGTGCATGCATGCTGGGATCTATTGATGTATCTCTCTTTAAAACAAAATGAAGAAAAATATTTATTTTATTCATGTTCATATCTTTTAATCATTTTTTCTTAAACCTCATATGACAGATGAGGATTCCTTGTGCTAGAGAGTAATTATAAATCTTGCACCAGTCTGCACTGAGTTATTCTGACTTTTTGGTGCAGTTGTTGCGTAGTCATATTACAAAGTTGCCAGTTAATTGAGTTATTTAATTGTTTATGTGAATATAGTACCTGTTAGGAAAACGTTTCTTTAAAAAATACTTCTAAATTAGGAACATTCATATTCTGTATGTTAAGAATGTTTTCCTGTTTTATTAAAATATCTAATGTGAGTTATAGGAGACTATTCACTATTACTGTAAGTTCAAATAAAGAGTTATTTTTATAACAATTTTTAAATTGTGTAAATTGTTTAAATGTCTGTTTATCATATTATTCAGCACATGTATACTAAAGGCAATTTTATGATACTCAGTGTATCCCTATGATTGCCATATTATATAGATAACATGACAAATTACTCTATACCGTCAGTTCTCAGAATATGACGAAGGAACATAAATAATTTTTCAAAATTTACTACAGTTTAATTTGGTTAAAGGTTTAACTACCAGTGTACTTACAAAGTATTGGTCCCCCCTACAATGTTTTGCTTTGTAACATTATCCAATGCTCTTCAGGGGGTACTGTCTCTGCCATCTGGTGTACCTGATGTTGAAAGGAGGCAGGAAGCTCAATTAAAAATAGGTATCCACTAGCATGAATAATACGTCGACTTGCCAGGATGCACCTGGCAAAGCAAGCCTGAGTCTACAGGTAGAAAGCATGGTGAGCAATGCACCAGATGGCAGATATTCATCTAGGAAGTCAGAGATAGTGCTATAGATCTAGAGACTTGCAACTGAAAAATACGTTTTGCTCAAAAACCATTAGGTGTGTAGAGGAAGCTGTTACTAACTTCAGATTTTATTATCATTAAGATCCACATATTGCTCAAGGTGAATGTCAAGGTCCCATTAATCAGGCACTAAACATGTGATATGGCTAAATAAATTGTGTTTATTTTCCCTCTTGTAGGTGAGACCTTTCAACTAACTTACTTCATAACAACATGCTTCCTAATGCAAGTATTCTGAGCAGAACGTTGCCTCTGATCATTTCTGTATTGTTTACATTTTTAATTCGAATGAAACGTTTTCATAGTCTAGAGAAAATAATATATACAGCAAAAATATTTATTACCTAACATTGGTAAGATGAAATAAAAAGTATTAAACACAAAATTCAACATGCTATTCAAAATTATAATGATTTAAGCATACTTTCAGCAGTTAGAATGTTATAATTTGTTAGAGTCTAGTAAGATTTTAGGATTAGTTTATTTTTCACATTACTTGTAATATACTTTTTTACTGTCCTTGACAGTAGTGTCACAGGACAGTGTTTACTAATCTACAATTCACTTATGTATTTATCATTATCTATATGTGTAATTAAGTGAATGGATTGATCAGCCATCAAACACTCTGGCTCACGTTGTAACTACATGTCTCTTCTCAAATAACATTTATGATTGGAAATGTAATGTTAAACGGTGTCCTTCTGTCCTCATATACAATGTGTGCAACCATTTTAAATTATATATCAGGGGCAAGCTCAAAATTCTTAGAGGGGAATTACATCTTTGTTTTTTGGCAAATTATTTTATGTATATGCACACTCTAAAAAAAAAGGCATATGGCATAAGTATGTGTGTGTACGAGGATAGTGGGATTGTGCTGTGGTATGGAAGCAGTCATTAAAACCACATGGGGACATGCCTCTATAGCACCCACTTTCATACCATGTGAGGAAGAAGGCAATTCATTTGGGGGCTGCAAGTGGAGGAAGGAAGGGGTTCATTGATTATGGTGAGAGGGAAGAGAGAATGGTCACCAGAGTAGAGAAGCTTACAGTTATAAATAAGAAATTGTCTCTTTGCATAAACTTAATGTAATTGTCAATAAAAGCCTTTGACACTTATGAAATGCTTGTAATTTTACTTGAGTATACCATAGCAACATCTGACAAAAAGGTCTAAAAACACTGAAGCAGCAAACTTTGTGTCATTCTCAAAACTTTTGCCCATAAATGTAGAACTTTAAACTACAACAAATGAACCTGCCCTGGTTTGCCCAGTTCTCCCCCTTCTCCCAGCTTAAAGAGACTGGTGACTGTTGTGGGCCGCTTTTCAAACAATTCTCCCTGACAACTGAATGTATCATGAAGAATCTAAAGAGGCCTACTGTGTGCAGTGGCACCAGTATGGCTTCTTGATCTTGGTCCCATCTGGCCTGGGAGAGCGTTCACAATACCCCAACTCTTGGTCATGATCTATTACAAACAGGTCTTTAGGAAACAGGTCTAAGGAAATATCCTTACACACAATTTATCTCATCTCCTCCTTGATCCAGCTGTTACAACACTGAAATGCTTTCAAACATTGTCTGTCCAAGATGTAGTCCACTACCAGCTTGTGGGGCCAAGTATACCCAAAGGCAAAAGGCATCAACTTCATCAAATAAACAAACTCTCCTAAGTACAACATCTCTAGCATCCTTGATGGAATCTAGAATGCTTAGCAGTCTTTCTGGGAAGCATTTCCCTGAGATATCTCTGTGTAAAATTTGAAAATTTTTCCCAGACAATAACCACTTATGTGTTTCTTGCATGTCCAGCTCTGGACTTGTAGTGCCCATTGCAGAACACCGCCTTAGCTGAACAGTACATATCTTGGTCAGGTTTTTCTCCATCTATAACACTCTGCTCAAGTAGCTAATCAAAGACATGCAAGCTCTCATGGTACAGTTACAACTGCCTTGTGTCAGGCGCCGCCCACGCACTTTCAGTAGGTGCAGGGGACGGTCGTCTGTCTTGCCCTGCTGTACACGTCCCGTTGCTAGGCAACAGAACGCTCCAGCCCTGTGTCAGCTTGCTGCGCGCACATGCCTCAGTAGAGATTGCGTCCCATTGCTAGGCGACAGGAGGCTCTTCTGTTGCTTCCTGTCAGCAGTGAGCTGTGTTCTGATCACCGAATCAGCTCTCACTTTCCTCTATATAAGGAACACTCTGACACCTTTAGGGTGCCAGAGTATTGGTTCACACCAGCTCCAGCACTTCCGGTGATTCTCCTGTCTCCCAGTGTTTGATGACTTTCGGCTTGTTCCTTGGCTTATTCTCCTGGATTCCGATTTGGTACTGCACAGCCCATTTAGTTTGAACTTCTGTTTGCTCCTGACGCTCCTTCTGATTATCCCTGTGTACTGCACTACTGTTTGGCTTTGCCCAGGATCGTCGACCATTCCTGTTCTATATCCCACTGCGCTGGTGACTAACTTGGAGAACCACGACCTGCGTATCCCACGGAGCGAAGTGCATACCTCCTTGTGGAGGTCCCTGGCAAAGACCATTGGTGCGTTAGACTCCACATTTCCCTGTCTAGTTGAGTAAATACCAGCCAGTGGCTCCTACGGTGTTACAACCATGGCACCTCAACTCTGCATATATAGTCTTCACTAAACGTATATCTCCTCTTCTTTCTCATAGAGTAAGATCCTGCTCAATGAGACCTTTCATAATTTCTCTTTGCTGATTTTGCCTTCGCTCTGCCTTTGACAATTTCGGTTTTGGTGTGATCAACCTCCCCTTTAGCACCTGTCATGTAGATTGTTGGCAGGCTTAAAACTTGTGCCACCTGTAGCTCCTCCGATTTCCCCATTCTATTGGGGTATGGCACTTGCTTTTCTCAGGGTGGTTTTCACTCTTAACTACTCAGCACCATGTCTAAAGTGAAAGTGACACACCCAGGCATACACCCAGACCCCTGGGGGATCAGACAGGAGAGTCCACAGCATGACCATATGACTCCTAGCATAATTTTTCAAAGGTAAATTCTTTTGGTTGATTTTATGCATATTAAAGAAACACTTTAATATAATTATCATCAGATATAATCTTACTACACTGCAGACAAAATTCATAACACAGTACAAGATTTGTGACCCTAATCTTCCAAACCACACCATTAGGTTCAGAATCTGTCCTGATGTAATGAGGCAGCAGCCTTCAAAATATATTCCACATGGTCCAAGATCACAGCACAGGTTTCTCCCTTGCTTGCCAACAGAAAATCCAAAGCTATTATGTTATATGACACAACTGCTTTAATTGCTGATAGTTTCACACTAATATTTGAAAGTGAAAGGTCAAGAGTACTTTCATTACAGACTTTATCTAATAGCGCAGACAATACCTTCAACTCTAAAAATAAAGGAAAAGTCCAGCACTGAGCTGCAGTTAATTAAAATTGAGAGTGATCGCAGCTGTATAGAACTATATTGCCAAATCCCACTAGAAAACTAATACAAAGTAAAAAGTGTTATACAGCGCAAAACTAAAATTAATATGTGCACGATATATAGAAAAGTTGTTAGTATCGTCTAACTATAGCAGAACCACTAAAATAATGCTAATAAGAAACAGTTCATTCAAAATCTATACATTTATTAATATATTGGCCACATCTATAACTTGATGTACTAACATCTAATATGCTATAAAAACAAAAAATGTTCTTATGAAATAACTGGCAGTAGCTAATCAAAACTGCAGATAGAAGTTTGTTTGAGTGACTTGAACAGTAAAATGTTGATCCCAGATTGATATTTTTCAAACACTAAAATCTTCTCTAGTTTGTAATAAAACCAACAAATTCATGTATCATCTCCTTAGGAAAATCTGTACTTGTAGCAGGTTCCAGTTATTGTACTCTTGTAGCATCAGCCGACAGTAGCTGAATCAGGTTCCAACAGAGTGCTACTAACAGTGGTATTTCCCTATATGGCATTAGGAGTTTGATAAATTAGGTTAAGTGCTACATATTGGATATTGGGTGAGCCAGAATGTAATGGTAAAAGGTGCTCAGTGGACTATATGATCCAGTTAAACTGCAATGTTGATCATGGAGTTAGAGGGATGTTTAAGTATAGAAATAAATCATGTAAGTTTTGTGTGAACTGTGTAGAGAGATAGGTGGGCATAGCGTAGCCTAGGAAGGTTCAGAGGGTGGTTGGAGAATTTTAAAGCATGCCTTAAGAGGTGGGTTTTCAGAGAATGCTTGAAGTTTGAAGAATAGAGGAAGATCTTGTTGTGCAAGGAAGGGCATTCCATAAAGTCCGCACAGTTCCCAAAAAGTCCTATAACAGGAAATGGGAATGGGTAATTAGTGTTGATGAGAAATGGAGGTGTCGAGTTGGGAAATATTTTTAGACAAGTAAAGAAATGTATGTTGGTGCAATTTTGTTGATGGCCTTTTTGGTTAGTAGAAGTGTTTTATATTGGATTCAGTAAAAAAAAAAGGCAACTAGACATCCATCTGATGAATTTTTCTGTTTGTTAAATACAGCAAAAATACCACCATGTAGCCTTTTCAGGTTCTTCTTCTTAGAATGTAGCAATATCTTCTATAGAGACAAAAGGAGAGCTGGGCTTTATTGCAAACAAAGTTTGTATATTAGCATCTGCAACCTCAGAAATGACCACTACCATAGCACAGATGTCATCAAATGCATTTCCCCTTGGGATCTAATAGTCAGAAACATGAGAGCTTTACCCTTATGATAACATTTCAGAACTTACTCTTAGCATAAAATATTTGATTTACTCAATGTCCATGTTTGAATAATTTATCTCTGGAAATAATGTAACCTAACTAAAACTAGGAGGATGTCAGGCGCCTTCCCCGCACTCATCATCGGTGTCAGGGACAGGCACCTTCCTTTGCCGACAGCTCGCCCCGTTGCTAGGCAATGGGGCGCTATCCTCTTTCTCTGGGCCTCGCTTTCTGTGCGCATGTGCAGTTTGCATGCGTCTCCGCTGCCAAGCAATGGTGCGCTTCTCTGCAGTTCCTGTAGGCGGCCAGCTAATCTGACCGTTGGCTCCACTGCCACCAATCAGGGAATTGGCTCCTCTATTTAAACCTGCCCTCCACACCAGGTAGGTGCCAGAGTATCTAGGTCATCCAATGCTCCAGTGTTCCAGCCTGCTTCCCTGCTCTCTGACTGACCTCCTATGTACCGACCCGGCTTCCTCTGGTTCTGCTCCTGGATCTCCCTTTGGCCTGATTGCTCCCGTGTATCTGACCTTTGGCTTGCTGACTCCAATTTGCCTACTCCTTGTTACCTCGTTTGTCATAACATAAGGAATAATTTTTGCAGCATTGAATGGTTATACTTGTTCTTTTTCAGCCTCCCCTCTGAGGAACTGGTGGTGTAAGTGAGGTGAATGAAGATGTAAATATCCTCTGTGGGTGGATCAAGTAGCTGACTATGTGTTAATTTCTTTATATTCAGACATACAAAAATAACAAGAGTTGTAAAGCATGTTGTTTCTGATGGTATTTATGCTTATTTTTCTTTAGGCTCTTTTATCTGTTTGCAAATGTTCTCTTTTTCTCAGTTTTGGTTGTTCATTAAGGGTCTATTTCTTGGCTACAATTTCTTTTTATTAGTTTCCTTCAGTGTCTGTGTGTGCACCTGCCATTGTTCGCTGTGCACTCTTAATCTGTTGTTTAAAGTTCTGTGGAGACACTCAGCTTTTCCTTCTTTTGTAACTCTGGGACACATTTTAGCAAGCAACTTGATCACAGTGTATGCACATATACCTAGTAGCAGACCAGATGGTGGGTCTTAATTGTTACCTATCTTAAAACCTTTATTCACAGAAGCACACCCACCAAGAAAGACTTATTTTAGGGCATTAGGAGCAGCCCACAATGGGATGCTCAGTTATTTAATTCACATGTCTATTTCCAGAGGAAGTGGGAATAGGGAAAGATTGTTTAAGAACTTCTATGAGTGATCTCTATAGTCACAATATTAAAGGCGTAATACTACACTATCCACTGCTTGTAATACAGAGTTTGCCAACAATATACAACAAATTCTACCCACACATTCCTTGAATTCTTGAATACAAGGTAATATAAGCGAAAGTAAAAGAATCTCTTAATTCATTAGAATAAAAATAGATAAATTAATAGATTCCAGTCTTATGTCTCAAGCTTTTCCCAGTCATGTCAATATGTATGGTCTCCAACTCATCATGACCTGCCCAGTTGGCTTCTGCTCTGTGACAAATCCAGTAAACCTAATTTCCAGCAGGCACTTGAAATGGGACAATTGTCTATTATGGGCCACTTTATAGTTAACAAATAAAGGTAACATGAACCATGACTAGTCACTAAGTTCAACAGGACAAGTCCGTTTATGGTCCTAGACCTCTTAAATACCTTTACAGCTCTAAACATACAGAGACTCCCCAATTAATTTAATGCACACCACTTTCCACATGGTGCAAACTTGTAGTACTACTTTTATTAACCTCAATTCATCAACATGTCTAATATCAATTACAAAAACAACATTTCTAGTACAAATTTCAAAATAAAAAAAAACACAATCTGATTCCTGAGGACTTTAGCAGTCATATGGAGTAAGTTCTGACACTAATGCAATACCCATACAAATCAATATCTTACCTAGTACGTGCTTAGGTTTGACTCAAAATGTTTCAGAATGGTTCTGTTTGCTACCGACATCTGCATCCCACCCTAACACCACGTGATTGTCAGAAAAATTGGAGACAATTTCATTTTCAAAATTTTATCTGAATAACCAGAGGTGCTTTATTGAAAAAAGCAAAAGGGGAATTATATTGTTTAGAGATCACTATTATGCAAATTGGTGCACTGTACACTTATTATATGGGAGAGAACATATTTGGAACCATCTGAGAGCTGTGCTATAAACAATATGTCTGTATCATATGCTGTGCTGTGCCCTCTGGGAAATAAATGTAACTTCTTCAAAGATTTCTGACTTCTGAAATCATCTAACAGAACATCATTACAACTGAAGGGAACATTTTTGGGGGGTAGGCAGATGGGCACCTAGAGATGGTCAGACACAGTGCTCCAAAGGTGTGCCATTATCATCTGCTCTGCCTAGTTGATTATATATTCTCAGTTACTATGCTCTCAAGCCAAAACCCTACTTCGGGGTGCTCATAGCTGAAAAATTAGGCCACATTAGACACCATTTTGTACCCCCCAGGTCACCCTAAGGTCACCCAAATGTTTTCACAACCCTCCAGAATACCTTTTCTCAATGCCCTGCCACACTTGGTAATCACAGTCATCACACACATGCCTCACAGACAAGAGACCCCCCAAGAGACTAGCTATTAGGTAGGAGTGCTTACCGGAATTATCTTTCCTGCATCGATAGCTCCATTGGAGCAGACCGCTATGGCTGTATTGTTTTTGTACACATTTATGTTATAATGTTTTTATTTCTTAAACCACTAAATATCCCAATTTAAGTTTCTTATTGATCACTATAAAGCCTGAAAGCCTGAAATATTAGAAGCTTGACTACAATGCTATAGCCAAAGTTTCAAGCACAACAGCAAACAAAAGAGGGCATAATGGACATCCCTGGTGCGTGCCTCTGAATATCTGAAATGGGTCTGAGAGAAACCCTGGGGGGTTATGTGTATGGATAAGGTTGCAGGATACAGGTGATGCCTGGTAAACCTGCATGGTATTTATTTACTGGTTGTATATAATATTCTAGTGATTGTTTTATTACTATAAATGTATTGTTTTACATTCTAACTGCGTTTGCCTGAGTGACTATATGAACCTTAGAAGGTACTGGGTAGGCTTCCCTGGCATAGTAAGGCACCCGTGGTTGGCCAGCCAGCATGAAGTGGGTAATATTGGGCCATAAAACCAGGTATCTTCACAGTATACAATAAGAATACAAAGTAAAGTAAAAGTACAATTTATTGCATGATTCAGAGCTGTGTTCATAGGACCATTGATGTCCAATTAGATGGGGTATGGAATAATGATGCTGATTATTCCGACAAGAGTTGCTCCGACGTCTTCACACTGAAGGGCTCCTTCCCAACGAGGCTGCAGGACGACTGATGTGCCCCTCGACTGCAAGAAATCGCGATGAATGGAGAAGCCGGCAAGACTTGATGACATCACTGGGAACCGTGACGCTGTTATCGGTGCTGTTAAGTGGGTAATGTAAGTATGCGGCCATGGACAATGTACAATGCTTTGTAAAGTACATTGTACTTTCACGTGCCCTCGGAATTGAAAACGAGGCAAAACATCATTGTTACGTCGTCGAATCTTGGATCTTGCGATTTTTGGATTCTATAAGTACCGCCCTCCACGGCGATACAGCGCCATTTCCCAGAGGGACACAGAAGGGGTAGCACAGTTCTTGGTAGTCTGTAGAGCAGTTGAGCAGTGTTATAGGTAGAATAGAAATAGGAGGGGTTAGCAGTGTTCTTCAACGTCTACAATGACATTCAGGAGAGCTCCATTAATCCATTGCAAATTGTCATTGCTAAAATAGAATTAATAGGTCTGGCAGGATTGGTCTTCTAAATCTGCAGTCCTATAATGTACAGTGTTATATAGGTAACACACAAAGAGGAGAGCTCCATTGCTAATTGTAATTGCTGAAATAAAAATACTAGGGCTTGCAGGCTTAGTGTAAATCTGCAGTCACGTTGTACTGTGTTAAATAGGTTACACATAAAGAGGAGAGCTCCATTGGTAATTGTCATTGCTGAAATACAAATACTGGGGTTGGCAGGCTTGGTCTTCTGAATTTGCAGGCAAATTGTACGGTGTTATATAGGTTACACACAAAGAGGAGAGCTCCATTGCTTCAATGCTAATTGTCATTGTTGAAATCCAAATACTAGGGCTGGCAGGCTTGGTCTTCTGAATTTGCAGTCAAAGTGTACAGTGTTATCAAAATGAATTCACAGCAGTACACAGAAGAGCAGGAGCACCAAGCAGCTGGTGGCACCAGTCATGATAATAGTAATCCCTCTACGTCATCTGGTAAAGCCTATGTTAAAGTGCCTAGTGTTTGTAAGTCAGGGAAACCAAAATGTAAAAAGACAACTTTCACCTTGGTCAAGAAAAAAAGACCTGTGATCCAGGCAAAGTTAGCTGCAGAAAAAAAAAAATTGCCAACATGCTATTCTACACACGCAGTGGCAAGGAAAGAATGAGACCTTCGCCTTTCTCTATGAGTGTTAGTTCTGCAACTGTCACTGAGGCATCTTCTTGTAAGGTCAGTCGTGACCAAGCAAGAGCTTGTCATTCGGACTCCAAAAGTGGTGTCCAAATACTTTTACGTGTAAAAGCAGAGCTGGAAAAAAACAGCAAGGCATTATGTGTAATCTTGACCATTCTGGTAGTGTACCCATAAAGAAGGCCCCTTTCAGCATTTCTGCAGATGTGTGCCTGAACAGCCCAAGTGTAGACGGTGATACACCATTTGAGGATGCCACTTTGGAATTTCAAAAGGATGAGGGGGATATTTGTGTAGCCGACGAGGGCGCTAATATCGATGAGGATGATGTTGTTTGTGTAAGTCCTGCACCGGTGAAAGCAGTTCTAGCACATGATAAAAAGACGGGCATTGTCATGCTTGGACATAAAACCAAAAAATCCACCTCTTATGTGTGGAATTATTTTTACCCAAATCCTGACAACAATTGTCTAGCCATTTGTAACATTTGTAAAGCCACAGTCAGTAGAGGTAGGAATCTAAACCATCTAGGAACCTCATCCAATTTACACCATTTGAAGCAAGTTCATGGCAAGCTGTTGGGAAAATCAGAAAGTTATGCTATAAAAATAACAACAAGCAGTCCATCATCAGCTTGGTCTGTCTTCTCTTTGTTTCCAACTGACCCAGATCTGAAGAGATGCAAGGAGCTCCTGGTGAGCAAGATGACAACTCAAGTGTTACGTGAAAGGACAGCGTCCCTTCCTTCAGTTTCTCCCTCAACTGCTGCTAGGAAAAAAACGTAGCTTTCCCAAGAGACCCAGGGATGATGCAGATGCAGCACAAAATTTTGACATCTGGTCTGGTCTAAAAGAATTGACCAAAAAATGTGAACTTCTGCCATAACTCCACCTGATCCTACTATCAACATACAAAGGATGGTGGAGGATTTTTTCACGACAGCATAGAAATAGACACATCAAACAGCACCTTTACATACTGGGAGGAAAAAAGGGAATTTGGACACCCATGTACCATCTTGCTTTGCACTGCCTAAGCTGCCCACCCTTTAGTGTGTTCTCAGAAAGAGTTTTCAGCACAGCCGGGAACCTTGACAGTGATCGGCGTAGGAGGCTGCTTCCTCAAAATGTAGAAAACATTATGTTCATAAAAATGAAATTCAAGTTAAATGAGGAAGGCCTTTCCTGTCAATTGCATCAAAATACAGAGACTTCTGTAATGGTGGATTCCAGCGGTGATGAATTAATAATGTATGAGGATGATGTACAAACTGATGAGGGTGAGGATGAGGCTGAGGATGATGACAACAACATCTTGCCACAGCAGAGTTCATTAACAGCACTGTTACCTTGGTGCCTTAAGTCCATTGTTACTTTATTTTGTGCAGGCCCAAACAAACCAAGCACTTCAGCCACAAGGAGTGACACGTTTGTAGGTGAAGTGCTTGGTTTGTAAAAGTGTGCGTGTCCTTTTTAAAATCCAACATAAGGGTGAGTGGGAGGGCCCAAGGACAATTCAATCTTGCACCACTTTAAATTTCAGCTACCGCTGTGTGCCAATGTTACCTACATGTGCTATATACTGTTGTGTGCTTAGCAAAAATCTTAGACATTCATTGATGATGCAGATGACTCAGCACAGCATTTTAGCATCTGGTCTTGTCTACTGTAAAATAATTGACCAGAATTAGTGACACCTCTGCTGTAACTCCACCTGATCCTACTGTCAACTATCAACATCCAAAGAATGGTGGAGGAATATTTTAAAAAAATGTAAACGGTATAAAGACAACAGTTTTATTAACAAAGAACAACGTTGCTTACAGAAGTAATATAAGAATGGATGTCTAAATAGTCGTGTATATGTATTACCTTACACTTTGCTGCTGTTTCATCAAGTGTTTGGGATCTGCACTTTACGTCAAAGGTACCTAACTAAATTATAATTTTGTGGGAATTGGGGCTGATTCGAAGCTCAGTGATGAACTTGCTTTTTGCTGGGAATTACAATGGCTCTTTTTAGTGCATTGTCTGGCACCCTGGATTGGTCTGGGTCTGATAAGAGCACAGAGGGGTCAGTGCTTGTTGCCATGTATTAGCTGTAGAATTACCCTAGTTATCCAAGAAACGGGTGGAGCGATCAAATGAACCATAACTATAGTGTATTACTGCTAGAATGACAGCAATACTTTTATTAACTAAATTACGTGTACCAGAAAGATGGCATATTACAAGTGGCATATTACAAGTATATCAAATACCGTATTTTTCGCTCCATAAGACGCACCTCACCATAAGACGCACCTAGTTTTTAGAGGAGGAAAACAGGAAAAAAAATATTCTGAACCAAATCTCAAATCTGACACCCTAGGCTGCAGCCTGAGCCTACTGGATAATCAGGACCTGGGTGCTAAACATGCATAAGGAATAAATATATCACTCTTATTTATCACTGATGTGATGTGAATTCTCTTAGGCAGGTGGGTAGGTAACTGTAATACCATATTACAATGATTGGACCTACCACTATTAGTAGGTCGAGAATTACAAGCATTATAGTGCACAGACCCCTTTCTATTTGTCGATGCAGGGAAGGTGGAACAACAAGCAAATTGAGCGTTTCTAACTAAAGTAGTATTTATAGTCCACATTAAAACACAAGGTTGTACTAACATCCTTTTGTCAATAAACTGTTGCTGTAAGCAAGTGTGGACACTTGGTAGAGTACAAAGGGAAATAGATCTTACCCTATTCTTTCCCTGCCAGTGAACGTTCCTCCATACTCTGTTATACCGAGATGTATCACACGCTGCAAGGGAGTCCTTTTGTGAATGAGGAAGCTAAAAGTAAAAATAGTCCTCAATCTGTAAGGTGCTTGCGATGTCAGAGAAGTTCTCCCTTTTCCCTCGGAGCGGCGGCTGTAGAGAGCGTAGGTCGCGTCCACCACGTCACTCGCATGCGCACTGGAGAATAGAGACATCCGCCTGGCAGCAGGACGCTTGAGTGTCCCCACGGCAACCAGGTATTCGCTCCATAAGACGCACACACTTTTTTCCCCACTTTTTTTGGGGGGAAAAGTGTGTCTTATGGTGCGAAATATACGGTACTTTTCCCAGAGTATTCTGAATCTCATAGCAGACTCAGAGTGATTAGAAGAATATAGGGCAAGAAAAAGTGCCTAGACCTGTTGTGTATCTCATTATCTTGTTTGGCACCAGGTAAACAAAAAAATATTACACAAATGTCTGGTCCTGTTGTTCAACACAAGTACTTAGTCTCTTGAAGCAAAGTGATCTTCAGACAAGATTCCACATTTGTAAGTGTGTCCAAGCTTACTTTTCTACCCCGATCCCATTTCTTTTGCTTTTAGATTTTTTCTAGAACACCATCTGGGGCAACTGGGACTTGGCAGCCGCCTGTACATTGGCAAGTATGTATAAACTATGGACTACCTGGACAATTTATCACTATTGAGTTACGCAGTTACGCGCCATTGTGTATCTTAGCTATTGTTTGCAATATATATATATATATATATACACACACACACACACACACACACATACTGATATAAGTATATATATATATTTAAAATATATTCTATATATATATATATATATATATATATCGTTTTTTTGTGATTCTGACACCCAGCAGATGACAGATGCAGCAACTATTTGCTTCAATACTTGTGCTTTAGTGTTCACATCACCAAAAGCACAGATCATTCTTGTCGGGATGACTCCAGGCAGCCCTAGCTCTAGATGAACATAAACCTTCTGCCTAGTCACCGGCAAACTAACTGACATTGGTCACACTGTACAAAACAACAATACAGCTTTGAATACTTTACAATGTTCCCTTCCCCACTAGATTGATTGACAGGTGACACTCCCTCCCACCTGATCATTATAGAGAAGGTCTCTTTAGGTGCTCTGTTTGATCAGTTTTACTGCAGCCACACCATGTCAGCTGTAGTCAGTCATGAAAGAAAAATACATCCAAACCACCTCAAATCAGGAAAGTTAAATCACACTCTATACCTTTACTTTGTTACACACATATCCTCAACCTGTCCTTATGCAGGAGGGGTGTGGCAAATAACCCTCTTTATATCAATACAGGGGTGAGCGCTCCTTTTCTAAAATGTGCTTTGCCTGCTGCTCCTATATTTTAAGATTAAACAACAGTAAATGTCAAAGAGCGTACTGGCTTATGAACTTACACTTGATTACCAATTAAATGAGTGTTAAGAAAGTAGACGGGAATAAATTATAGATAAATATTTAGACTGCCTCCTAAAACTAATACTGGCAATATACGGAATCAATGGCACACTCTTAAAAATGTAATACCAAACCCAAAAAAAGCCCCAAAAAACAATGTTCATGACCTTTTTGCAATGGTTAGGCGTAGTGGAGCAACAGCAATATCCATTTCGGGCAGTTTTGCAAATTACCCTGTTCTTACCCTAACACTAGATTGCTAGATGTTTGTTCTGCCTTCTTTTCAGATGCAGACTTCTAATAATAGCAGCTAATGCACCGCCCATGGAACGCGGAAATCGCATTCTCACTCAATGCCCGCGATATTCTATTCACAATATAGCTCCTACGCGTGTTGTTATATTTGGACTTTACCAAGGATGTGATCTTTTCTCACAGAAGTTGCTATTTATAGCCTGTTTCCTCCCAAAAACTTTTAAAATAACAATAATTTTAAAACAGTGTGTATATTATGCTCCAATAGTAAATCTCTCATTAGCTTCATAATACTCTTTTAAAAGAGGGATTATCTCATAGTGATTGCAGTGGTTCAGAAAAATAATAAATAACTAAAAATGTTTTAATGGTTAATAAATGCATTTTGTGCCAATGATTGAAGCTAACAGCAAATTGTTGCAGTCAACTTCTTTGTTATATGTCATAGTGTTAATGGTATAGTTTTTTAAATACATTAGTAAGTCCAGGAAAGATACTCTTTTTCAACTTGTTTCCAATGTGAATTCGATTTTGCATTAGTTCTTAATGTAATTTAAGAATTCTTCTAGACCTTGTTGGTCACCCTCCCTTATAAACAATACATCATCTATATACCTTTTCAACATTTTAAATTCTGCAGATATGTATTGTTTGTCCAAATATGGTCATCCTCCCATTTGGTCATGAATAAATTTGTGTAACGCATTCCCATTGCGGTTCCCCTTAGCTGGTAATAAAACTGCCCCTCATGCCAGAAGTAATTATGCTGCAAAATTAATTTAATCCCGCTCATAATAAAATTAACCTGGGAATTCTCTAACACGGAGGTCTGGCACAAATAATGGTAATTATGGGCACACTCATCCATGTTCTATATATAAGTATATAGTGATCTTACATCACACGTCCCTAGGATATAGATGTCCTTCCATGGGGTATTGTTCAAGACCTGCAAGGTGGTAGTAGTGGCTTTGAGATGACTTTTCTGTGTTTTAACCTGTTCTTGTAAAATAAAAAAAAATCAATGTATGTGTATAGGTTTGAATTTTAAGTAAATGGTAGAATACTTGGATCTTGGGATTTTGTATATGTAGGCAATTCAATCCTTTTTAGTCTGGATCCCTCTACATAGACATTTTTCAAGCAATTCTTTGAATTTGGCTGTAGGGTTACCGTTCATAGTTCTTTTTTTGTGTTGCTTGTGCCTCATGCATATGTTGCTGTACCAATAGAGTGATCTTCCCTAACCTGTCATACACAGAGACATAAATTGGATATGTAGGACTCTGCTGTTCCCAGCCTTCCTTGAAAGCATCCAAATTGTCCCTTGGTTGTCAGCCATACAATAATTTGGAAGGGCTAAACCCTATGGATACACCTCTATTTTTGCAAACATTAAATTGGGTAACAAGACATCCCAGTCCTGAATTTTATATTACACAAAGGAAGAGCTTCAGGATACCTGGCGGCGTAATTCACTATAACCAGCACATACTGATTTTTGTAATGGGCCTACAAAGTCCATACCAATACACTTGAACGGGATCTGAACCACGTGAGTGGGAAGTAGTGGGGACTTTAGTTTGGCTTCGGAATTGTTCTCTGATATACCGGATACACTCATATATATATATATATATATATATATATATATATATATATATAAGCAAAAGGTTATAATTTGTGAAATACAGGCTGAAAAGTAACAAGGGAATCAAAGTTGAGGAAAACTGGATTGAAGAGAAATAGTGAAAAAAATATTTTGTTATTGCATATTAGTCAGTCAAATCATGTAGTAGTATAAAAAATATTGCTGTAATTAAAGCTCAAATAGTGGATACACAAGGTTATCAGATATAATCTAATTTGAACACAAAAGAAATATGTGGCTTTATACCAGACATGAATGTTCCGAAGGGAATTTCTCCCGCCATCTATTTAATTATTAACTATATAATTACAGGGAGCAGGAAAGAGATTGTACATCAATTAATGTGACCTAATTACAGGTATATTTTAATTTAAACCATAAATTTGAATTAGCCATGTAGATAAAAACATGTCTACATTCAAACTACTGATTAATTTTTATATACTGGTTATGAGTCAAGTATTTTAACATCATAATATTAAGAATTGCATGCTGAGTTCTAAATAGCTGTATAAAATAATTACACGGTTTCAGGTTTAGCGATGGAAGTTGTTTCCAAAAGGACTAATCCAACATGATTGCCTCTACTTTTTGACATTTCCACAGTAGAACACCGTGGTCTTAATTCCCAGCTATACAACTGTAACCGCAATTATTTGTTATTATTATTAATATTTTAATTTGGAAACATTAACCAACTCCGGCCCTCGTGCCCCATAACAGTGAAGGGTTCTTTTGTTCATATTTTTTGAAAGGACTGTTTATTAATGTCGTCGGAAATAAGACACACATTGATAATAGCCTTAACACATTATAAAAATATCAAGTACATCATAGAATGTGTGGAAGTGCATATGAGATATAATAACAAGTGTATTTGACAGTGGCTTACTGTATAAAAAAGAATCAGCTTATTGCCTTTAAAAATATTTTTTGTTACATAGATAAATGAAAAAAAGAAGAGTTAGGGTTAGGAGAGTTAGTTTGGAAAAGGAGAGTTGGTGGGAGTATAGTAAAGATAGATGGGGATAGGAGGAATGGGAAACAGGAGGCAAGTAATTCATCTGGTATCAGGAATGGGGGCAAATAGGGTTAGTTGAACAATGAAATTATGTGCTCCAGAGAAATGAAAGATCTCAGTAGTATCAAAGGGACTGATTGCCTCTTTGTCAGGCAAACTTTTCTCACTTTTAGTTCACGTTACTTGTCAGAGTGTCAACTGTGGAAAGGTAGCTTCATCCTCCCTTTCTCTCTCTCTCTCTCTCTCTCTTAAAGGATACCTATAGTCTGAGCACATTGAAAAAAACAGTCTATGGGATATTCACTATTAAATTAATACACATGTAGGCAATTAATTCACTAGCAGTCAACACACCATGAAGTGCTGTATCACTGGGTGTTTGCTTTTTCACAGGCAACATTCTCAAAAGTGTGTCCCTAACCTCCAATTAGAGGACCAATAAAGACCACGGGCTTAAGTCATTAAGGAGAGCAAAGAAAAAAAAAGGAGTAACTTTGCACCTTGGCAAAACCATATTTCATTGGAGGGGGAGGTAAATTTAAAAGGTGGGAACAGAATTATAGTTGGGGTAGGTCATGTCCTTGAGCAACTTTAAATGTCAGTGTAAAAATAAAGTTTTCTACAATACAAACTCAAATGGGCAGAAAAAACTGGCGCTGACTATAGCAGTCTATATCTTGTATAGTATAGATACAAAACCAATTCAACAAAATAACAATTAATATAGAAGTTGTTGTGCATCAACTTCAATTATATTGAAAAAACAATTATAACAAAAAAACAAAACAAGCACAAATCGATCCTATCTAATAAATGGCACCCTAGATTTTAAATATATAATACAATATATTTGTATAACCATTAATACATTTATAAAGCAAAAAATGAAAAATAAAATAAAATATTAAAACATACTCCACCAAACCATTAATCCGGGCTACTTTTGGTCTTAAATTATGTTAAAATCACCTATAGTGCACATATAGGGAAAAGAAAGACAATAATTCATTTAATAATAAGAGATCACTGGATTAGCCCACAATACAAGACACAATTGTATCTATTAAATTTCGCACATTTGTTGTATGATATACACTACACTATTGTGTGGATCACAATTTCTTTTTCAGTCACGATCTTTCATATGATACAGCCATCAGTATAACAACCTGGATAAACAAATCCTACTCAGTACATCTGACTCATGAAGTCCTGCAAGCGGCTTTTAGCTCAGCCTGCTAGAGCTACATACCAAATCACTTTTCTGCAATTTAAACTTCTTCTTTCTCCGTTATATCGATCTTACCCCACCACAGGCTTCGTAAAAAGGGGGAATGTGTAATATTGATGGTGGAATCCAACTGAGATTGTGATCTCTCATTAAGTCAGTCAATCCGATCAGTAGAATTATAATTAAGTCCTGTGATCACGGAGGATCTGAGGAAACCACATCTCAAAAGTGGAGAAGTGAGTTGAAAAGTAGGCTAACCAAACAAATAGCCATCTCTGAGCAAACCACACATCAATATTGGAGAAACGCGTCAGAAAAACTCCTTTGAACTGTGATCACAGGACTCACAGATATGGTAGAGAATAAGTGGAACAGCCCCCTATCAGAGGTAGTAGAGGCTAATATAGTAGAGTAATTTAAACATGCTTGTGATAGACATAAGGATATCCTTACAAAGATTAAAGGACCAAATAGGGTTTGAGGTTACCATAGGTTAATTAAAAAAATGGGCCGATAAGATGAGCCAAGCGATTTTTATATGCCATCAAATTCTATGTTTTTATGTTTCTATGACCGTTTGGTCAGTTGTTGCAAGTGTGTACACTGCCATAATCATGTTTTTTCATACCAAAGCACATTGTATCATTTGATTTGGTTTTCAAAATGTCCTAAAATTCATGATCAACAATGAAACAGTGTGCATATTTAAATTTATAATGTTGTCTCCTACATGATGTGTTTCTAAATGTACACCATAAATGTACACAAATGTACATACATGTACATAATGTACATATGTGTACATAAATGTACACAATCTGCAAAGATTGCAGACTTTCATACATTGATATATGGCATAACTGACTTACTGTTTGAGGAACTATTTCACACTACTCCTTGTTTCCTGCCCGGGCAGATTTTTTGAATGCACAGTATACTGTCACATGTTGGCAACTATCCAATCACGGGAGAATTGCGGTTCATTCCGCTAGGAGGACTCACTTGCGGGAGAATCCCAACACTAGCAGCGGATAGCTGTAGGAGATCTTATTCCGGAGAGCCGCATATTAACAGCATAGAAGAGGACCGTGAGTACATATGGTCTACACTCTCTATTATATGCTGGATTCAACAATTGACTTTCCTATACCGGGATATCCTAGTGTTCAAACACCTCTATACTTGCTCCCAGGACATATCTGTAACTGTGCTAATCAATATAACGAGTTAGTGTGATTTTTTATGCTCAAATTGCCTCATTTCAATAAATTGCCATAGAACAAACAGATCCACTGTTTTTACAATAGGAGTCATATCGCCTGTTTTTATATTGGATTTCTATATCTGTCTATAATAAATTGTCAATATTTATTCTGCCTTGGTCCTTGTACCTATTTTAATTGGCTACACCTGTATGTATTCCTAGCGCTGTTTTTTCTGTTTTTGAGTAGACTTTATTACACTACAAGAGACGGCCCATGATTTTATCTAGGTTTGGGAATGTCCAAATTGTGATATCTAAGCTGACGGACCATTTTTTACTCCGGCTATCTATGCATTATTGCAACATATATTGTTTGGCTGTACGGAGACCAGCAAAGTGAGCTTTAATTAAGCACGGCATTGTTATAACATAAACCATCAAACGTGGAGAAATTATTTGATTGGATCAAAATTTATTATAGGTGCACCTTATCATTGATACTCCTTTAAAGATGGGAATTTGTTTGTTTGTGTATGCATACTGAGTAACGTCTATGTTTTTAATATGCATTTATTTTTATAAATTGATTTTTATACCAGTCCACATTGCATTACCAGTTCTTTGGAGGATTTGAAATTCTACTGCGGTTCCCTTTTTTAGATGAATCGACATGATCATCAGAGCTTTCAGTTGTTGGCAAAATCGTTACAGAAATTGCATGTGAAGTAAGATTACATCAGTGTGTAGCCAGCTTAAGACTGTTGGAAAGGCTCAGCCAACAGACCTCTACCATTCCTCTATTCACCAGAGGGACTCTAGACCAGAGTCAGAGAAGGAAGACAGGAGAGAATGCTCTAGGTGAACTGTAAAGGGCCCAGCAACAGCCAGCAATACAGGGTTTAGGAATCATCCTGATATATATGCAGATAATAGAGACTTGCCGGCTTCCAGCAGATCATCATTGCATAAGGGGATACATGAATAAATTCTAATCCCCTTGTTATGCCAAGAATCACATCCTACTAGATTGTGATATACAAGAGTTGACCCATGTAGTACTTGGACAAAGCAGCGTGAAAAGACCAGAAAACTTGTGTTATTATTGTATGTATGTGTCTGAAAATACTTTAAGTGGTTGTATATGGGACCATATTGGCTACCATCTTGATGGAGGTATAGTGCCTATATACACAGTGAGCCTGATTCATTAAGGAAAGTATGGCAAAAAAAATGAGCTTTCTCCTGGACAAAACCATGTTATAATGCAAGGGGTTATCTTTTAGTTTATTATTTTGCACATAAGTTAAATACTGGCTATTTTTACATTTATCATAGAAATATTTGATAGCTTTATGTTTACACTGAAATTTAAAGTTGATCTACGACATGCCCTTCCCCAACCATATATCTGTCCCCACATTTTAAATTTAGCTCCCCCTCCAATACAACATGGTTTTGCCAAGGTGCAAAGATACTCATTTTTTTTGCTTTGCTCTTCTTAATGAGTCAGGTGCAGTATCTATAATGAGCACTAGACCAATACCATTTCACAATAACAGTATTTTAAAATGTCATTTTTTTTTTACTGTTATCCATACTTGAGGAGTATGAATGTGTTTTTTTGCTAATAAAACAAACGGTAGCAAACTTTTTTGTGCTCATGACCTGGTTGTGTGTATGCAGGGCTGCCAAGAGGAATTCAGGGCCCCAGTACAACAAATTCATGGGGCCCCCCCTTATAGTTGAGTAACCGAAAACATTTTAGGCGGCGCAAATTTTTTGAGGGGTGTGGTCACACAATTGGGGGCGTGGCAATGCACCGTTATGGCGTAGCTAGCACAATAAAATCACTGGGTCCTGAATTCCCCGGAGCGTGACATTTGTCCAAGCACTCCTGACTTTCAGGACATCTAGCACCCTTGTGCAGTATAGGAAGAATGCAGTGTGTACAGAAAGAGTTCAGTCTTGGCCTGCGCTCACTGGGCTCACCAAACACTCACCAAATATTGGCATTGTCCCTACTAGAATCACAACATTTCACACACTATGCTGCTCTGTCCTACCTGTTCTCACTTTTACCACATGTGCCTGCTGGTTTCTTTAGTTGCGGCTTATCTGGATCCTGGAATGTTGGAGGACCTGTTTGGAAAAAAAATGGCTACATTTAGAAAATTACAGCCAGCCCCACCATTAAATCAATAGCATCCATGATTAATAATTAGGCTTTCCTCCAGCCCCAACATTAAAATAGTATTCCCATTACCCTGGAAACAAAATAGCAGCCATTAATTAGCCACCATCTACCTCACACACACTACATTGCCAAAAGCTCTGTGCCATCACACACACATTACTGTGCCCCTTTATCATCACCATGCTATGCCCCCTTATGATCACACTGCGCCCTCCATGCTGCCTTTGCCCCTTTCTTTAACCCCCCCTGTGCCATGCTGTTTGTCCCTCTTTTCTTTAACCCCCTGTGCCAAGCTGCTTTTGTCCCTCTTTTCTTTAACCCCCAGTGCCATGCTGCTTGTCCCTTTTTTATTTAACCCCCTGTGCCATGCTGCTTGTCCCTCCTTTCTTTAACCCCCTGTGCCCTGCTGCTTGTCCCTCTTTTCTTTAACCCCCTGTGCCATGCTGGTTGCCCCTCATTTTTTAACCCCTCCGTGCCATGCTGCTTGTCCCTCTTTTCTTTAACCCCCTGTACTATGCTGCTTGTCCCTCATTTTTAACCCCTCTGTGTCACGCTGGCCCCCCTGTTTTTTAACCCCCCCCCCCCCGTTTTACTCCCTTCACTTACCTTTTCTTCTCTCTTCTTTCTTGTCTTCTCTGCTCCTCTGTGCTCCATTGCTCCAGACTGACTGAATGCTGGGCGTGACGTGATGATGTCACACCCGGCATTAAAAACTGACATGCCCGGGCCTGGGTAATTAGTACCCGCTCCCCCCCCCCCTCTCAGCGGCCCTGTGTGTATGTGTCTGTATTTCTGGCATAAGCCTAAAGTAAACCTGACATGTATGCTACAGGCATATAAGTCTACAGTTAATATCCCCCCATTTTTTATTAGGTTTTTTTTTCTTCAACATTTCAATTTTCCACTATAATACAAAACAGCTACATAAAACAGTCATTAATTGAAGATGTAGTAATAGAGTCAGTGGGAATAACCCATGAGCAAATAATCTTTTATAAGCTCTTCTAGGGCAAATACAATTAGCAATATCAACAATTTCCAATAGTACACATTTCCAAAAACAAACAATAAAAAACAAAAATCCTGAATAACTGAATGGATACATATGGCTTGCAATTTAACTGCATTATTAGCAGTTTCTAGGTCCCAGAAGATCAATCAGAATATGTATAATTTAGCCCTGTCGTATATATAGAATCAGTCCAACTACCCCATATTTGATAAAATTTTAAAACACAATTTTCATTAGAATACACAAACTTTACAGCCATCTCCTTTACCAAAATTTTCCAATCTTCTACACTCCTTGGACAAATCTGACCATGGGCTACAGAAGTAAAAAGGGGAACTAACACACAAAGTATAACTTAAAATTACTTTAAACAAATGTAGTCACTATAGTTACATTTACTAAGTAAATACATGATAGGTATATTTCAAATGAAAAAAAATATTGTGTAATGCATTTTGGCTTTGGGAGATACATGTAAGAAAATGATCTAATATAATTACATTGTAAGTGATGGTAACAATTTAGACAAATTAATGTTGGACGAGTAAAGCATAAAAGCCGGTTGAATCCTTACAGGGAAAAATACTATAGTAGTACACTGACACACTTTTTATATCTAATTTAACATTAATTCACATTAAATATGCTATTAAGGATTAAATGAAATATGCTTAAAATGAACTTTTAGTTATGAAGCTTCAGAGCATTGGACTGCATATCACCAATGTCCTCCACTTTTTTAAATGGGCAGAATTTCTCAATGCTGTCAGTCTTTCCCTGCTGAAAGTGCACTTATCATACCGTATATCATCAGAAACTAAACAGTATTATTAGTTACTGAATCCAGTAAAAAAAATGTTTATCTGAAAGTGAAGGGCAGGGTGTACTGTCCTCTTTATTCCCCTGTACCAACATCTCAGTTTCCTTTATTTCTAAGTTAGTTTGACCAAGTGTAGCTTTTGGCTGTACAGTATCTATTCTATATCACCACAAGCACATACTACTAAATTGAAGGTCATGTTAAATAAGTCTCCAATGTTATATGATTTTTGTGTAACTCTCCTAACTTTAATAAAAACATGTTACTGTGGATTTAGTAGGCATCAACAATGATGTTTGATATGTTTCATCCATTCTTATACTGAAAAAACACTGTCAGTGAAACCTAATTTTGTTTCATATAGTCAATCAAAATCTATTTCATGGTCCTAGAAACAGTTTTGAATTCAGTCGACTTTCAAGGATAATGTTGGCTTCCAAAAAGCTATTTCTGAGCTTTACAAACTCATGAAAGTTTATAAATACTAATATCACTTATACATGCATATGTATGAGCATCTCCCTAAGCTAAGTCTCTGCCCCCTGGGAGTATTTAGCTCTAGGCTATTTAGACTGTTCAACTGCTCCTTCCCTATTTCTTTGTGGAGCCTGGTTGGTTCTATATAGTTTATGCTCCCGTTTCAGTCCACTTCCTCTGTTGAAGGTCTTGCTGTTCTGTAGAACATCTTAATTGAATGCAGTGTAAAGTTAAAAATGTAAGGAGTGGATGTCCCACAAGTCAGAATAAAAGACTGCCACTATCTTGTATGTTCTGAGAGAAGGTGCACTATTGTTACCAGGTGAAAAATAGCTATATCTATACTTCTGTAGGATGCAACTTTTGTAACTTTTCTGCCAAAGTAAGGATCATTTCTACCAGCACACAGTAGGAAGAGGAGCTGTCTAGCATTCCTCCAAAGATGAAGGGTAGTGTTGCCATGTAAAAGGTACACATCTATTGGGGCTTTCCTCCAGAGTGTGATAAAGTCTTGTCCTTAAAATAAAGTCTTCACCTGGGACCCCATGCTCCTTGTTGCTTCTATACACAACATGGGGATGCACAGAATACCTCTGCATGTGACCTAATTGAGCTGTTCCACTGCTACTGTTTGAACTGACCTCATCATCCTTTGTGTGCCAGATAAGGCATTAAAGACAGTCAGCGCTGGTTTGAGTGTATGGGAATTGACTTGTGCATTTAATTGGGTCAGCAGTGGGACATCTTGGTGTGGACAATCCATTTTTGCCTTGCTTTACCTTCCACACGTCACAAGTCAGTGACTATTTCCATGACAAGTCCCAGGAGTAAACGCAGGATTTGAAGCAAGGGGTTTCCAATCCATGCCGCCATTGGGTGTGACCAGCATATATGGGGACATGGCTCTAATTTTAAACAGTGTTTTGCTGCTCTCCTACTCCTCCTATCCCCATCATGTACACACAGGGGCACCGAGGGGGGGGGGGGAAGGGTGGGTAGTGATTACCGGGGCAGGGGTATGCCAGGTGGCCCGACCCTGCACTGCAGACTACCAACATTTTATTTTCTTTTTCTTTTACTAATCTAATTTTTTTCTGATTTGTTGTTTGTCTGTGTTTCCTGGGAAGAGGAGGGGGTCGTGGGGGTGTTGGGCAGGCAGTCTGTGTGGTCCTTTCATAGTCTGTCAAGTCGCATACTATGAACTGTGACAGTCTACACAGGGACCAAACAGGCTGCCTGCCCACATATCCCCTCCCCCCTTCCCAGGAAACATACACACACAAAAATCTCCATAAGGCAGTGGCTAGATCCCGGTCACTGTGACATCAGCAGGTCATGTGACTGCTGCAGTCACATGACACACAGTGCAGGCGGGCTTGCTAGATTCCCATTACTGTGTGTTGTGCAGTGGAGGAAAAGGTAAGAAGAAGGGGTGATGTGATAAGGAGGGGGCATGTGAGTAAAGCATGTGGGCAGAGGAGGGTATGTGTGAGTAAAGCATGTGCGCATCGGTGAGGCATGTGTGAGTAAAGCTGCTTGGCAGAGGGGGTATGTGTGTGTAAAGCTATCTGGCAGACGGGGTATGTGCATGTAAATCATGTGTGCAGAGTGGGTATGTGTGTAAAGCTTCTTGGCAGAGGGGGTAATGTGTGTAAAGTATGTGAGCAGAGTGAGTATGTGTATGTAAAGCATATGAGCAGAGGGGGAATGTGTGAGTAAAGCTTCTGGACAGAGGGGGGAATGTGTGAGCAATGTTTCTTGGTACAGGTTGCGGGCATGTGTAAGTAAAGCATGTGGGCATAATGAGTATGTGTTTGTAAAACATGTGGGCAGATGGGGGATGTCTGAGTAAAGCTGCTTTACAGAGGGGGACTTGTGTGAGTAATGTTGCTGGGCACAGGGGGCGGGCATCTATAAGAAAAGCATGTGGACAGAGGGTACATGTGTGAGTAAAGCTGCTGGGCACAGGGCGCATATATGAGTAAAGATGATGGGCATTTCTGTAATGACAGTGCTAGATGGCTCCGTCCCTAGACTACGGGAGCCCTGTAGCGCCAAATGATTGTACCCTCTAATGAGGATATATTAAATTATTCCTTGCCTTGCGCTTTTCCCTTCCTAGGCATGCTCCCAATGATGCACAGCCCCACCTCCAATGGTACGGACACAACCCTTTGGCAGCCAGGGGCGGATCCAGGGTGGGGGCCCGGGTGGGGGCCCCCTCCCTAGCACACTACTGACTCCAGAGTTTTAACAAAAATCCTGAGCAAAGGGAAAAAAAACTGAAAGGTACTGGCCGGAAGTGAAGGTGGGAGCAGTGGTGTGGTGAAGGTGGGAACAGTGTGATGAAGTTGGGAGCAGTGCGGTGAAGGTGGGAGCAGTGTGGTGAAGGTGGGATGAAGGGGGCAGCAGTGTGATGATGGGGCATACATATCTGTTATTTGTTGCTCTTATTGTTGTGATTGTATAGCTATACAGTGTTTTATTTAAAATAAAGCAATGAACAAACCTGACTGTTACTACGGTAATATTGCTCATTATTACTGTTAGTACAGTTATCTTTAACGCTGATTTTTGTGGGAGTCGCAAGCAGTAATCTGGGTTAAAATTACTGTATAAATGTTAATATTGCTAGCACCGCGTTATTCCTAGAATAACGTGGCTGAATTAGATTAGCCCCATAGTGTTGTAGGGCACAGGGTCTACAGGAGTCGGGAATGGAGAGGGGGAGAAGTCGGGACTGGAGAGGGGGAGGAGTCAGGACTGGAGAAGAAAGAGGGGTCAGGGATAATCTATAAACTGCCCCCCCCTAAAAGAAAAGTCTAGATTTGCCCCTGTTGGCAAAGTGCAGCGGCACATAGGTTTCCCTTTTAGATGACTATAGGGGAGAGGCCCATGAAGGTGTTGTACCATGGCCCAAAATGTATCTTGGCAGCCCTGTTTACACGGCAATGCTGTGTGCACTGCATGCAGCTCTCCCTTTTTGAGCAAAGCCATGTAAAGAGGGACAGGAACACACAGCAGGGGAGAGAGGGGGCAAGGACACACAGCAGGGGAGAAAGACAGTGCAGATAGAAACAATCAGAAACTATCTGCCCACAAGCTGCAAAGTGGCTGGTCCTGGGGGGTTTTCATGCACTCGATAACCCCTTCTGCTCTGGGGTGCGCCCCTGATCTTCTGACTATAAGTATTATACACACATATACTTGCCTCTGATATAGCATATTATATCTTTATCTTTTTATTTTATGTGCTTTGTTCTCTTTTTGTAGCTCCTTTAGAAGATCATGTTTTTACAGCAAGAGTAGTTGGGTATAACATAAGCTGAATAAAACTGGACAAGTAAAAGTTTTTCTCTTGTTTCCATGTTAAACTCGAAAAAAATAAGTTTTTTTACTGCAGATATTCAGTGTTGAAAAGTTATTTTAAAGTCCATTTGTGATGCAAAGAATGAAAGAAAAGCTATATCACCAGGCTCTGGAGAAGAATGGGGCACGTTCTGAAATATATCAGCAGCTGAGTATGTCTTTCAGACATAACTGGATTGGATGTGAGGCTTGTGTTTTTGTTTGTGCTCCTATGTAGCCCTATTATAAGTTACAGTTATGTGAAATGGGAAGATCAAGTATTCATGCCTAGCATCCGAGAGTCCTTTTAAATCACAGAAACATGATCAATGTGCAAAATCACTTCTCACATACCCATAAATTACAAAGCAAGTGTATGGTCACCCGCAAAATATCTGATTTACATGCAGCTGTATAACAAGCCAAATTCTAATCTATTCCAGAGGGTTCAATATGTTCCTTGGTATTTCAGGAAGATTTATTTCAGAGAGACTAGGGGATTATTTACAGATAGCTGCGGGGTCATACTATAAAATTGGCCAAAAGTACCTCACAGTTGCCCTGAGCGCATTTGGACAAATTGTACTGCACAGATATGAAGGTTCCTGCAAAACAGTCGTTAACCCCAAAAGTGATGGTTTGGCCAGGTACTCACAGGAGTGTTGAAGTTCAATATGTCTCTGCCTTTAATGTGTTTTGAAATCACTAAGTGTATGGATCTTTCGGAAATTTGTAGCTGCTCTTACTACTGACACAGTCATTTGCATCGCACTAGCATGGAGTAGAATTGTCTCATGATTATTTTTTCTTGCAAGGTCTGTGCACACCAGGTTACTGCTTATGAATCATGCATTCTGAACAAGGACACAGTAACACAACACACATACTTATTAGTGTAATAAATCAGGCATATCTGGCCTTGAATAATGATGAAAGGTCTATAGAGTTTTATTATTCTTAGAAAGATTTAGGCATTATCTTTCTGATGTGAAATGTAGATCTGTCTGCTTTCATTTATTAATTCAATGTTGTGCCCATAAGAATTGATACATTAAGACTCCTTTGACTTATTATATAGTGTCCCACACAGTACCTTTATTAATATCAGCAATATGCAGTATATTTATAATTGGGTTTGTCTAAGAATCAGATATTACAGAGTAGTTGTTTAAGATTATTACTTAAATGATTTCTTGTTAAAATTGTGTACAGTGATTATTCTGCTGATACATGACACTAATAATCGTTAGTCACAGCATCCAAGCATGTTGATGGGTAACGTATGTTATCAAACTTGTGAAGAATTTATTGGGTTCCAGTAGTATTAGGGATAAGATAAATAAAAACGTACTTCCTGCGTGGTTAGGTGCCCAATTATGTTATAAAACACCTAAAATATACACTGGTTTATTTATTAATATGAATATATAAAAATATGATGTAGCCAATGATAAGAAATTCAAGTCAAACACTAAATTTTGTAGTACAGCTTAAAAAAATGGAAGCAGACATTTGGAATCACGATTGTAAAGTTTCCATGGCTACAAACTTACTGTAGGAATTAGTTCATTAGGTTTATACTATTTTACAGGTTTTATGTATAACAATAAAGTATTCATGATATCTTTTGAAATTCTGATTTATGTATGCAAGTTTTTATTGTATTATACAAGTACATTTCCTTATTTACCAGTGTTACCTTTCTCTAAAGATTCTGTAAGATTTAATAATATGCTTGTAAACCATTAAAATGTAAATACAGAATTTATTTGACTGTACAAATTTTGTCAAATATGCAATTCAATTTCCTTTATGGACATACAAGGGATCATGTAGAGTTGGAAAGTTCAAATTGTAAGCGCAAAATGTACTTTTGCAAACACTGCACATCTAAGTCTGTAGAGAGGGGCAACTGGGGAGGGAAGCTAATTTAATCTGAGTACAGGAAGGGCATTTTATGCACCTTACAATTTTCTAGGGTGGAAACAGATGCAGATATACCTCTTAGGAGGCGCATCTGCTGTGCCTGCATCCCCCCTGGTGCAAAATATTTGCTGCTGTTAATGATCATTGGCATGGATTCTGCACCACCTGTTAAAAAATAAATAAATATGTAATACCCTCTAGAGTTAGTTGTGTTACTGGCCATATTTATTTTGTTCTGCCTATTACAGTGCAGAATACAATTTCTAGGCGCACTCCTACCGCTGAATATATTTCTGCAGATATTATTACTGGATAAATTACTGCTGCTATGTATGCATTATGTATAGTGCTATAGTGTGTTTAACATACCTCCATGGAATAATTGTGTCAGCTGTCACAGATCGTGATCACGCAGCACTGTAGTAAAACAAGAACTACATTTCTCGAGAGCCTTTGGGTTGCCCGGAATTGTAAGGAGAAGGAGTGGAGCTAAGTGGCGAGCAGAGTGAAGACCCAAAAAGAAGGTGTGTTTGGATGGTTGGCCAGGGAGGGAAGTGACAGTTAGAGATGTGAGGAGAATAATGGTGGTCAGAGATGAAAGGATTCAGAAGGAAAGTGTAAGTAAGCTTTGGGATGGGTGAGAGAGACAAGGAACTGAAAGCAAGGAAAGAGATCGGGGTCTTTTGGAAAAAAAAAAAGGGGCTTAGGAGTAAAGATCTGTTGAGTATTATTAATTATTATTATTATTTTTTTATTTATAGGGCACCACAAGGTGTTCGTAGTGCCATACAGAAGGAGATGGCAGAGTGGCAGGCGGACACCCTAGAGAGGAGGGAGGGAGAGAGATCAGGAGATGATAGGTAGAGATGAGTGTTGTCAGCATAAAGGTGGTACTTGAGACCGAAGGAGCTGATGAGTTCACCCAGGGAAGAGAATAAGAGTCCAAGTAATTGCTGAGGGTAATAAACGCTGATGGCAAGGCAATGTATTGGTGACAGTTAAGTAAATCCAGTTGCAAAAACAGGTCATCTACATAAGAATAAGTGACATATTTACATGTACATTTGAGAAGATAAACTTCCTGCACCTTTTGTAAAGACAAAATCCATTAAAATTTACCTCACAAAAAACATATTGGTTAAACAATAGTCAGTAGACCTGATTCATTAAGGAATATAAATGCCGATATGTGCTGTAGTTTGCGTAAAATCACCATGCGAGTGTCTATAACTGGGCTATATGCCAGTGAATGCAGCAACACCCAATTCCTCTTCAAGCGGAAAGGATCCTTAATATAGCCTATGATTTCATGGGTGAAATAGGGAGGGTAAAGGGAGTATGCATATTGTCAATGTACAGTAAGGACTGGCCAAGCTCGAGCGTATACAGCTGTGTTCGATTCAAGCTTTGGGCTTCTTAGTATGCCCAGTATGATCTGTGTCTCCAGGTTGTTATACTGACAGCTGTATCATATGAATGATTGTGACTGAAAAAGGAATTGTGTGGTGTATATCATACAACGAATGTGTGGAATTTAATAGATACAATCATATCTTCTACTGTGGGCTAATCCAGTGATCTCTTATGATAAAAAAAATCTGAATTATGCAATGAATTATTGTCAGAGACTTTTTTTTTCCATATATGTGCACTATTGGTGATTTTAACATAATTTAAGACCAAAATTAGTCCACATTATTGGTTTGGTGGAGTATGTTTTAATATTTCCTTACTTTTACATTTTTTGCTTTATATATGTATTAATGGTTATACAAATAAGTTTTATTATATATTTTAAATCTATGGTGGTATTTATTAGATAGGATCTATTTGCACTTATTTTTGTTTTTTGTTTTCTTGCATTATAATTGAAGTTGATGCACAACAACATCTATAAATAAGCAGCATTTTTTTCCTATCTAAGTATATTAATTGTTATTTGAATCGGTTTTGTATCTGTACTACACAAGGTATAGACTGCTATAGTCAGTGCCAGGTGTTTCTGCCCATTTGGGTTTAGAATTGTAGAAGTTTTGTTTACCTGGTTGTTCAATTCACATCGTATCTGACCATGGGTTCATATCTAAATTCTGGAGGGCGTTCTGCACCAAATTAGGTATTAAACTGGACTTCTCTTCAGCATATCACCCACAGTCCAATGGACTTACCAAACGGATCAATAATGAACTTGAAAAGTTCCGTCGAATGTATGTCTCTACCCATCAGACGGATTCAGTGGAACTTCTTCACTGGGCAGAATTTGCCCATAATAATCATTTTCCCGAGGCAATTGCGAATTCCTCCTTCTATGTGATGTACGGATGACATCCGAGCTCTTCTACATTTTCTTAAACTCCGAAATCCTCTGTTCCTGCGGTTGACTCCCTTATACGCAATTTCTCTCTCATTTGGACCCAAACCAGAACCAACTTGAAGAATTTCTCCACACCCGCTCCAAGGATAAAAAAGAGGCATTCTGTTCCCAAATTGGTTCCAGGAGATAAAGTATGGTTGGCAACCAAGACTATCCATTTAAAGATACCCAGTATGAAGCTAGCACCTAGATACATCTGGTCTTTTCCTATTTCCGAGGTCATCAATTCAGTAGCCGACAGGCTTAAACTTCCATCTTCTCATCGAATTCTCAATGTTTTTCATATTTCTCTTTTGAAGCCTGTGGTACTGAATCAGTTCTCTATTTGCAAGAAGTCTCCGCCTCCGTTTTTTTTCAAAATCAAGCTGAGTATAAAGTTAAAAAACTATTGGAATCCTGTAGATCCAGAGGTTCTGTACAGTTTGTTGTTGACCGGAAGGGCAATGGCCCTGAGGAGCGCTCCTGGGTTAAAGCCTCTGACATACATTCCCCTTGAATACTCATACAGTTTCCTAACAAATTTCTTAACAAACCCTTTTAGGGTGTTCGGAGTCCACCCTTGTGCAGGAGGTGTTGTAACAAACTTACCTCATCCTTTCTCCAGCGCTGCCCTCTACGAGCCGCTCACAGCACTTCCGGGTGGCAGATCACATGACCACACTGTCGGGGCAGTCATTTTGAATGTCCTCTCCTATATAAGGCTGGCACTGCCACTTGCACAGTGTCAGTGCAACTAGTTTGCCGAGCTACTGACTCCCTGTTCTACTTAATGTGTATCTATCTTGCTGATTTCCTGTGTAGCGAACCCTGCCTGTGTCTGACCAAGTACTGCTGATTGCCTGTGTACCGAACCCTGCCGGTTTCTGACCTTGTACTGTTGATTGCCTGTGCTCCAAACTCTGCCTCTTTCTGACCAAGTGCTACTGATCTCCTGTGTACCGAGCTCTGCCTGTTTCTGACCAAGTGCTGCTGATTCCCTGTGTACCGAACTCCGGCTGTTGCTGACCAAGTGCTACTGATCTCCTGTGTACCGAACTTTGCCTGTTTTGAACTACGGCTGCTGAAATTTTATGCACCAGTCCTTGTTGACTACATCTCAAGGTACCTCTCTTTTTCCTATTGTTATATCCTAAAGCAGTCCAGAGGGCCGCGACCTGAGAGTTCCCAGCAGCAAAGCCCATCCTGCCTTGCAGCGGTTCTTGGTGAAAACCAAGGAACTCATTAGACTTCGCGCCTCTGGTCTGCTAGTGCCAATTGGGATTGACATAGGTCTTACTACATTGTAACAGTGCTGGACAGGCAAGGCTTTTGTTTATGTTTTGTTTATTATTTTGCACATGCTGAATAAAACTGGCTGAGGTCAGTTATACCAGAAATTCTGCATTTACGTGATTTATTGCTGCTGTTCAAAGTCATCTATCCCAGGTGATGGTACCTTTTTCCCTGATTATGTCACAGGATTTATGCCCAGAATCAAATTGAAACATATATTAAGATACATGTGGATCTGAATATGGTCAGAACATTGGTTAGAAGCACGGAAGTTCCGTGCTCTTTTTATTTTGTTCGGACTTGACTCAGGCTCCAAATGTTTTCTTACAGAAGAATTATCATAATTTCTTACTGACCAGGGTCTGGAAATGGCTAATAAATTATCAAGAAGATTTTTTGAACCTCATCAGGAAGACAACTCTGAAATTACCATTTTATAAAAACAGAACATCTTTTGCTGTTAGGATTGTAATCAGTTTGTTTTTATTTACAACAGAAAAAACTGTAATGCAAAATCAGAACACCGATTAGTCCTATCTCCACCCATTTGCAACAAAGTTGTACATTGTGTGTACATTCACTTCTAGTGTTAAGTAGTGGGCTCCTCTGATTGGCTCCTCTACTTCCGAAAACATAAATAATAAAGATGATATCATATCCAATGCCACACCTCAGAGATAACATATATTTCAAAGTCTCATCAGAGCTAGTTTATTGTGAGACAAGTGGATTTCGTGAGGCACGATGTTCCGAAGTGCTCCTCCCCCCTTGCAAATAAAATTATGTATGAGGAATGTCCTTATCTTTTCCTATCCACCCATCATCCACTGCATCAGTATTAATCCAGGTGATATGGGTTAATATGCACTTTTATCACATTATAACATGGAAAATAAGGTTTTATAATGCACTAAGAATTTTTCTTGCTTCTTAAATGATCCCTAGTATACTTCTAATTTTAAACTTTAGGTATCAGCATGACTTTGTACTTGAAGATCACAACTTTATAGTGCTGTTTACGTATTTACATTGCTTTGAGCATGTGTTCAGTTGTTGCAATCATCAAATTGTAATAGCAAACAGTACAAATTGTGACAAAAAACCTTTTCTAAATGAAGCGGAGCTAGGTGATGCATAAGGCTATCTGAACTCCATAATAGGATGTTCAGCAAGCTGATGATGTCCATTAATTCACAAACCAGTGGCATTTAAATTTCAAGATTTAATGATTGTTGCTACAAGAAATAGTATGCTGCTTTTAAAAGCCGAAATGGTGTTTCTTTATATATTTACTCAAGAATCAAAACCGTTTTAGCTTCGCTTTGCATGAAATGTAAAATGAATGAATTTAGATGTGGAAGCCAGTCATCTCTGCCAAGTCTTCATTTCAGGAAGACCAGTCAAGCTAAAAATTTGTGGGATCTTGGTTAGTAGCTTCTATGTTACAATATGAAAAAAATCTGTTTATATGCAAATAGTTATGTCTATATCACAGTTTAGCAATCACTTTATTGTGAGTACTTTGTATGTGCTGGTATGAAGAAAATTAACTTTGATCTCTGTTTAGCATTTTTACATCACTTCGAAAGATCATTGTCATTTGTTGGCCCAGGCTCTATTTCTTTTATATATTTTTTTTATTAAAAGAAAGCTCCTTTTATAACTGGAAGCTGACTAGGTTTTAAAGAAGAATGCTCTTTTTTATTTCTAGTTGACTGTCATTTTTTGTTTTGATAGGCACACTACGGGGTATATGTATCAAGCTGAGAGATTTTTCGGTGGGTTTGAAAAGTGGAGATGTTGCCTATAGCAACCAATCAGATTCTAGTTATCATTTTGTAGAACATACTAAATAAATGATAACTAGAATCTGATTGGTTTTTCAAACCCGCCGGAAAACTCTCAGCTTGATACATTTACCCCTACATATTGTTTTCAGGAGCCCATGAACACAAGCAAAATGTGCGCTAAATGTGACTAGTGCAATGGATCCTTGATAAAGTCACAGAGGTGTGACAAAACGTGTCAGAACGGGGTACTATTGATATATGAATGTAGGGAAATGCAGACTGAGGTGGTCTTTTATATTGATTGATGTGGACATTTTCATGGATGAATATACTCACCTACAGAGAAGTGATTGCACAGCCTTTACCTACCTAATTGATTACTGCATTTGGAAAGGACGTGCTAAATGGGAGATCTGGTGTTAGATGTATCTATTTTATCTGGCTATCTTTTTGCATGGAGGGACGCTCAGCCCTGAAGTTAGCTGTGCCCAGTGTGTGCCAAGGAAATCTTCCAAAACCATCAGCGTCCTAATGTGCAGCAATACTCAGGTGACCGTGATTGGTCCTGGCAAGTGCTGTATGTCATTCTACTTCCAACTATTGGTTTGTTTTAAGGAGGTATAATTACAGTTTGGACACTTCAGCTGCATATTTGAATTTCCAGACAAGTGCATATCATACAACCATCACATAATGAGTGATTTAGTTAGAGAGTGGGGCGAGCTGGCCACTCGACCCCTCCAGGTACTGTTTGAGTTACTAACAATATCCAGATAGGACTTGATATTATTATATATAATATATATGTGATTTTTATATTAGATAATCTGGTAATTATTGTTCTTACCATCTTGGACAACCCCAACATCATATACATTTTTGTATGTATTTTATCTGTGATATGAATGTTAAATAAGTATGTAGATAATAATGATATAGTTATAGACATAATTAATTTTATTAATTTTATGTTAAATTAATGTTTTTTAATTATTACCAGGAATCTGAGTGTGTTCTGACATATCTGTTTAATTTTTAATTTTTATTTGCTATAACCAAGGTGATTGGCGCTCTTTACTGTGGTTTTAATTTTAGTGCTATGGATGAAGCTGCCGTTGTTAAGGCGTTTGTATAACCTGACTTGTCAACTAGCCAAAGTTACACACTTCTCTTTGAAGTGAATGGGTTGTAATTGCACAATGCTGTACCCCAAAATGTGAGCTAAAGTGGGCTCCATTTCTAATTCACTAAAGTTAGTGTTTCTTGATTATAGCTAATATTAGTCATTTAAAAGCAGACACACAATACATGAAATGGGTAACATTAGGTTTGCTTGTGTTATAAAAGCCATGGCATGTTTTTGGGATATCAAATACAATAAATGTGGTGTAACACCCCCTCTGGTGTTGTTGTTCACACCTCCCAGTGGCTGAGTGTATGGCATTGCTCTAGGACCCAGAGAAAACACCCTGGGAATGTTTCTTAGCAAGATCAGGCTGGTATGAGCTGAGGGGATTTGAACCTGTGGTGGAGAGAAAGAGTGTCAGCCAGGGACCCAGGACAGATGGGAGGAGGTCCTGGGACCTCCCTTGTAATCTGGGGAGCTGGTCCATTGCCTGCTGCCACCAGGGGTCATAGTACAACATGACAGACAGAATACTAGTGATATGGGGCAGATCTCAGGGACAAATTACCTCAGAATGTGACAGGATGATGGAAGGGATAGGCAGCAGGCTTTGGACAGGAGAGAGATATTATCCCCGCAGAGGACAGGAGTAAGATATCACTTCCACAAAGGACGGGAAAGAAATATCCCCCCCGCAGTGGACGGGAGAGAGAAATCACTCCCACAGAGGAGGGGAGAGAGATATCACCCCACAGAGGAAGGATGAGTGAACACTGCTGTGAGAGAGAGATGAGAGTGAGCTAGAGAGCCACCATTTTGGATGTTACTGCCCCATTGATATTCTGTCCATGTAGCCCTTAAGAACTGTGCAGTAGGAGACAGAAGATGTATATAAGAACTGTACATATTTATTTTATCACTGCAACTGTTTAAGAATATGCAGGAGTGAAGAAGGCGTGTAAATAAAGAGTTTATTTTGCAATATAGAGTTGTTTTGGCGCCCAAATAATTGAGACATCTGAATGCACTGCACCACCCAGTTACATCACCAACATCTTCACATAGACTCTGTAAAAATAACCTGCATGTGTCCACGCCAGGAGCTAGCCAGAGCTGAGAAGGAGGTGCACTGCCTAATCTTTGCACCTCAACACTACACACAGTAGCAAGGGGTTACATCGGCATAGAATAATATTAATTTAATTTATGTTAATATTATATACGCGCATCAAAAATATTACATTTTTAAAACTGATGCATGGCTAAACAATGATGTTTTAGGATACAGTGCTTTTCCAGCAAGAAAGGTACAGCATTCTGAAGTCCCTGTAGTGATGAGCAGTTGTGAGTGGAAAATATCGCATTTAAGTGCCTGAAACACTAAAGCTCTTCTTGATACACCACTTAGATTCAGTTTATGGCGTTCAAACAATCTCTAAAAGGTTTGAACTTGTGTCTTTTGGTGTCAACAGCATATACAGCTAATACAGTAGTGGGTATTGTGTGCAGTACAAGGTTGAGTGAGGCTGAGAAAGCCATTTTAATGAAAGTTTGGAAGTTCAGACCAGTCCACATATATTCTTAAATACATCGTCTCTTCTGGCAAGTGCCAAAGTTGCATATTGACAACTTTTGCTTTTTCCCTAACATTTTTAAGTAATTAGTTAAACAAGCCAATATTCAAATTTCATATTTGCCATAAACATACTAGAAATACGTCTTTTATTTGGCTTGCTCTTAGTGCTTGTTTTTCAGACTGCATTTTAGCAAATTTAATTGCTTTACATAGCGAGTGCATCAATGGGCACTTTCCATGTGTAGAATGATGTAGCTGCATCTGTTGGAGTGCACTTTGCTCTCTGTGAGAGTGAATAATGAGGCTTGTCAGTGCCAGACAGGCAAGTTTGTTTTAGTTTTTTCCATTGACTGTACACCTGCGTGGGAAAGTTTTGTCATTATTGTTTAACCCTTTCTAAATAAAAGCAAGTTTAAAAGGCACGGGAGGGTTATATTTACTACGTGGTTTTATGTCACGTTAAAAGAGAAAGTGTAATAATAGAAGATTTGTTTTCTTCTCCCAATCTCTGTAGTCCACTGTTTAATCTTATATAAACTTGAATTACATAAAAATAATTTGAGGTAACAGATGGATGTTCAAGGGGATATGACAAACAAATACACCCGACTAGTCCCATAAATAAAATTTGATTGGCATGTGCACACTGCATGGATCAAATTAAAAATGTCATCCCATTGGGTTTCCATGCTGGAGCCACAGAAGGCTGTCTTTACAAAGCGCTCTCAATGTCATTAGAAAGCTAATGCAAATATGCTAACAAAATAAAATTTTAATTTTAGTGTTTATTTTGGTCTAAATGAAAGGCAAAAAAAGTACAATATTTTAAAGGGAGACTTATATTTTATTTTTTCCCCTACTTGTTTAATGTAAATCTTTAGGTAGTAACGATAGTCTTGCTATAGAACTATACATACTCTCTATGATGGCGCTAGTAAGGGCTAACCATTCAGTTTTCACCCCTGGTTTCTCAGCCATTAGTTTGCTGAGAAACCATGGGTGATGTGTGACATCATTGTGGGTCGGGTATGACATCATTAGGAGCCTGGTCAAGGACAGAAAAGTCTGAACATAGGATAGAGAGCTGACACAACTCCCTGAGTTTACTCAGAGCCAGTACAAAAGGATAGCAAAATAATGTCTAGCACATACATTCCCCTATAATAGGCACAACTGGGCACATGACATTTTTGAGGTTAACAAATCCTTTAAAACTTGAAACAAACACATTATTAATTCTAGAGTTATACTCATGTAGCAATATTTCATAAAATGCATTATCCTTCTCTGCCACAATAGTTTAAATAGCCTCAAGCTTGGTAAGTTAAACAAAATGTGAATGTGCTATGGCATCTATATGCCTTTAACTGCTATTATTAATACTTCTGTCACCTGATATACAAATCCAGCTATCGTGGATTTCAATGCTGACGGGGATAGGAAGGTAGACATTCTGCTTTGAAAAATCATAAAGCGGACAGCCATGAAGTTCAAATTTGTGGTGTCCACTTTCAAATTCACCTCAGTTATACTATTGTTAACGTTAGCATTATATTTCTCCATTAAGCTGTGTGTGGGTGTAAAGAAAATAGTTCTTAAATCACACTGAAATCACCTGGATTATTATAAAGTAATCAATTATATGGCACATGCTAAATGTATTCATTATTTTCTTCTACCAGCTTTAAGTCAATAGAGGGTGAAGAATACAGTCTTCAAAGCCAATTTTATTTATAACTGTTAATTTATAACTTTACTAATCTGCATGAAAACAGTCTAAATCCACAAGTCCTATTCAGACATTACATGAACTTTTCATGGTGTAATTAAAGTATGTGAGATAAATTCCCATATAAAATTCAATTTTTCCCTAGTTAATCTTTGCCTTGCATAAATTCAGTATCCACTGGCACGTAGCAGCAGCCACTGATGTGTTTTTTTATTACTATGTTACATAGCATCAAACAGCTGAGGAAGTTAGCTAATTAGTGCCCCCCCTGCTATAATGCATAGTTGCCTACTCTCTCGGAATATACGGGAGACTCCCTAATTTCTGGGAGTCCTCCCGAACTCCAGGGAGAGCAGGCAATTCTCCCTGATCCTGCCCGGCTGTGTAAACTAAATGGAGGGGGTGGGGCCTAGTGATGTCATGGATGTGTCATCGTTGCCCCACCCCCTGTTTTTATTGGTCCAGAGTAGTGATGTCCGTTTTGGGGTCAGGGTTAATGACGCAATTAGCCTAGCCCCGTCCCCACACACCCACCTGCACCCTGGACCTCCTGAATCATCTTGCCTATCTTGCTATAGTGCCACCAACCCCGGCTGGTTTGCCTAGTGCTGGTTCAGTGAAAATCGGGGGGACCCCAGGCAAATTTTTTCCCTGATTTTCACGTAACCAGCAGTAGTCTGGTAGCACTAGGGTTAATAATGAATAGAGGGAGGACCCCATGCTTTTTTTTTTTACTTTGATCTATTACAGAACACGTTGCTAGCAAGAGTTTGATCTCTATCGATTTTGTAAATAGCGATTTTGACGGAAACACAACTCTGGCAATTTTACATGAAATCTCTAGTTCATGCATCTGCGAGTTTCAACTCTCCTGAGAAAATCGCTGGATTTGTAAAATCGCACCTTGATACATTTACCCTCTAGTGGCTGTTAAACTTTACTGTATATTATTGCCCCCAAATATATGTATTTTTATTGTTTTAAGATGACAGGCAAACTTTAATAGAGCATTTTTTATTATTAGAAAATCATCTTTTGTTCTCTATACTTAATAAATTAAAAACTTTGTTACCCACAATTATCTCATTGTTTATTAGGTTGATGCATGCTTGTAAAACACATTCATTTTATATACTGTGACCAAGGAAATAATGTTTTAAGTCCCAATTTCTACTACTGTTCCTTCTCCCCCGTCTGTTGAATCAAAACAGAACTTTACAGTCTGGACTGTTTCCATTCCAGTTATAAATATAAACTTGTTGCCTGTTTTGAAAACCAATTGGTCATCAGGAAATATTTTCAAATGTTCTAAAAATGAACTTGAAACAAGCATTAACCTCCATGGTGAAATCTGCAGTTCGTGCAATGCAATGATAACATGGCTTGTCAAATGAAAAACAATAAACTGTTCATCATATGAATAGGGCACTTTGAAATCTAGGTAAATGCTAAACATATAGTGAATCCATCCAAAACAAATGGCAGTATGGGAAATCTAAGCTGCACGTTTAAGAGGTCTCCATTGAGTTCAGCTGGCTCACTTTGTGAAATCTATTGTCACATTTCTGTAATTGGATTCCGCAAGTAAAACAAATGAGAGAGAATCGGCAAATAGGGAATTGGAAACCCAATTTCACGTCTGTCAGCTTAGTTGCTAAGGTGTATATAACCAGGGTTCTTCACAAGTTTTTCAGAATTTTGCAATAGGCTCATTGTAAGAATGTTATAGCAGGGTCAAATAGTACATTTTTGTCAATGTGTTTTAATCAGATATAAAGGACAGAAAAAGATACATGACACTTTTTACATTCCAATTGGAAGAATAATGCATTCATTGAAATAATGTACTTAACATGCTGAACAGAGTAGGAGATTTATCTCTCACAATATCACCCCACATAAACTTGAGTTGCCTGTATGCAATTGTAGAACTTAACTGAGAACTTAGTATACTTGGAAGTGTTCTTTTGGCTGCAACAACCGAACAATAGCCAAACTTCTTACATTTTTTCTGTCTGGTTAGAAGGAGAAAGGTCTGTACAGCATGACACAGTGTCTAACTGAGACTGATAGAAGGATTCCCTTAACTATGTACACATATCTGACAGTAGATCTGAAATTGCCAAGTTGCCAATGTCTTCATTCTTTTATGTCATAGCTGTCAACATTTGAACGCTATCGAATTCTACTTTCTTAGAGCAATGATTATTTTTGCTGCAGTAATGCCACTTTCTAAACCATCTCTAGCAATAGCTCTACATCAGTGCCATGAGAAGAAAAGACTTTAACATTTAACTTTAAAGTAGTGCTACAACGCAGAGTACTTCATCAATAGATTCTACACAGTCTACAATATCAGCCTCAGCCTGTAACCCCTGTCTTTGTTCTTATGATATCTGCTCTGAGTTGGCAGCTATACAATCATCTTGTTTTCCTCATTACTTAAATGATACAAAATTAGTTGACTTGCACAAAACATTTCTTCTGAATTTTTGTTATCCTACTCATTGTTTGTTAGATGAAATGTGAAAAGCCATTACATAGAAGAGTAGCCTTTTAAAGCCACATACCATTACTAGAACAACCATCTAAAATAGGTGCCATGTATGCCCGACCTACACATGTCTCCACCTGGGATGAAGAACACAGCTGGTGGTTTTTGGTGGAGGTAGGAAAATGCATGGTTTGGAGCCATCTGTGACCTTCTGGATACATTTTATTAATTGCATCTTTATGATTTAGAAGAACTCAAGTCACAAGTCTGGTGAATTTGCACATGTCCTAAATGAAAATCAGTTAATTTTGAAACTGACTTGTGATGCTATTTAAAAACAGACAAACACTTAATTGGACTTATTTTTTATTGAATATGTAGGTGGCACATTGGTGACAAAGACACATCAAAAACCACCAACATTTTACTATCAGCATTCAGTCAACATCAACATTTTCATTAACAGTATCCCTATTGAGAGTTTCTTGCTCAATATGGGCATGTTTGCACTCCAAACATGCCCATGTTGTACTTGGACTGCATTTTCACAACCCAGTCCCTCCCTATATTATGCCTCTCAAAGTGTAAGGAGGCGCAAGTGTTAGATCTCCATATAGGCATACACTTTTTTGTGGTCTTGAGCACTACAAATTTGCATATTTTACACTAAGCAAATGATTATTATTATTATTATTATTATTATCATCATCGAATTGCAGGGCGCCACAGCGCCATACAGTAGGGAAAACAGTACATACATAAAACTGGGACATACAAGGTAGACAAAAAAAATGCAGACATGAAAACAAAGGGTATGAAGGACAATTCTAAATGGAAGATGGCATAGCTGAAACTAGAGGAGTGTCTCAGAGGGGAGATTGGGATAGTTGTGAGGGTGCATTAGTGTGAATAGTGTTAGCGGGGATAAGGTCATCTATAAAAAAGAGATGAGTTTTTAAAGACCATCTAAAGATTTGAAGGCTGTGGGAAAGTCTGATTTGAGTGTGGTACGGAATTCCATAAGTGGGGAGCAGCACGGGAGAAGTCTTGAAGACGGGAGTGAGAGGTGGTTACCAGAGATGGGACAAGGCGCAGGTCAGTGGTAGATCTAAGAAGGCGGGAGAGAGCATATTTTGATATGAGAGTTGAGATGTATGCAGGGGTAGTGTTGTTAAGGGCTTTGTAGGTAAGGGTGAGTAGTTTAAATTGCATTCTGGAGGACACAAGGAGCCATTGCAGGGATTTGCAAAGTGGTTCAGCAGATTTGGAGCGGGGAGAGAGGAAGACCAGTCTTGCAGCAGCATTTAGAATGGATTGAAGTGTGGATATATGGGTGCCAGATAGCAGGAGGTTTCTAGTCAAGATGGGAGATAATAAGAGAATGGATATGAGTTTTGGTAGCATGTTGTGTAAGAAAAGGGCATATTCTGACAAAGTTTTTAAGGTGGTGTCAACAGGACTGGGAGAGAGTCTAGATTTGAGGAAAAAAGCAGAGGATGGAGCCAAGGCAGCGGGCTTGGGAGACTAAGGTAATTGTGGTGTTATTGACAGTGAGGGAGATTTGAGGGCAGAAAGGAAGATAATAAGCTCTGTTTTGGACATGTTGAGCTTTAGGTAGCATTGGGGCATCCATGTGGAGATAGCAGAAAGACAGTTGGTTACATAAGATAGTACAGAAGGAGAGAGATCAGAGGAAGAGATAAAGATTTGGGTATCATTAGCGTAGAGGTGGTATTGAAGGCCGAATAAGTGAATTAGTGCCCCTAGAGAAGAGGTGTACACTGAAAAAAGTAGAAAAGAAGACTTTCTTCTGGTCTACAAACCTTCAAACGTTCTCTGAAAGCTCACCTCTTCAGGCAAGCTTATAATTTTCCTCAACCACCTTTTTAACCTCACTAGATTACCACACATTACACAATTCACACATGGCAACAACAGCCTGACAAACATTGCTGTGTGACTGGATCATATAGCATACTAATCTATTTTGGTTTGTTTTGTTTTTGCTTTTTTGTTTTTTTTACCTTTTCACTCTGGCTGGACCGAAATGTAATATGTAGACTTAACCTCATGTATTCAACTCTGATTGTTCCATAGATTGTAAGCTTGCGAGCAGGGCCTTCTCAACTCTTTGCCTGTTTTACCCAGTTTGTCTACTATTGTGTTTATCCCCAATTGTAAAGCGCTACAGAATTTGCTGGCGCTATATAAATAAATGTTGATGATGATGAAATTATGCTTTAAAATGGAATGGTAATTACATTGCTTTCCACTGTAATCTAGGTTTTCATACATTTACACACATGTCAATTATTTTTATAATTTCTAGAAATGTTAAAAAGTTGTGACTATAGTGAATCATGTAAAATCATTTTATGTGAAATACAGATACATACAAACAAATGGGAAAAACACATACTGAAATTGGATGTTGTTTGTCAATGACAGTTTTTAATCTGATTTAACGATTTCCCTTCAATGTTTAGAGGACTGTTTCATAACAAAAATTATCGCTGGCATTGCTTGCTAAAAGCTGACTTTGTGATTGGGAAATTGTCAAGTCTGAAAATAACATTCTGCATAGTTGTCATATAAAGTATTCACGCAATTTTAAAATGCCATGATTAAGCAGAAACTAATTTCTGGAGAGGCAGGATCAGCAGAATGCAAAGCTATGAGTTGAAATAGCATGAGGTTAGACAACAAGGAACATAAAACATTTTACTGTGAAAGAAAATGCTGCACAGATCTTCTAAGTCATTGGGACACATCCAAGAATCAGCACATTTTAAATGTTACTAATTCACAAATTAATAGAGAATTTGCCATGACTTTTAGTTAGGTCTTGTATTGTTCTTTCGGTGTAGTTGAAATACTGGATAATGAAACTCGTACAACACTTTGGGGTATATTTACTAAACTGCGGGTGTGAAAAAGTTGAGATGTTGCCAATAGCAACCAATCAGATTCCAGTTGTCATTTATTTAGTACATTCTACAAAATGACAGCTAGAATTTGATTGGTTACTATAGGCAACAGCTCCAATATTTCAAACCTGCAGTTTAGTAAATATACCCCTTTGTCTCCACTGTGGCAGATTTGGTTTCAATGAGCAAGTACAAGTTTAATCGTCTATTTGTTATGATGTTACTACCAGTTTTAAGCAACTTTGTCAACTGTGTCACTTTTATAATGTGATTATAGCTTAATTATAATGCAGTTGTAGAAAAATTATTTAAGAGGTATTGTCATCATTTTAAAATAGATTCCAGAAACACTTCTGGTTGGTACATCTAAAGTAATCAAGTGCAATAGCAATTTTTCAGTTTTGTGAAAAAAGGTGTGATCATAGGGAGATTATTTCTGCTGTAATCCTACTGCAGTCTGAAACTCATTACCAGGTTTAAAAGCAAAGTGGGATTATCGGCGCTTCTCCTAATGCGAGAACTCCTGCTGCTGAAAAAATATATACATTCAATACTAAAAAGGTGATCAGCGCACGGAGATCTGAAGCATACAATATGGCACTGAAATGCACGTGAAGATGTTTATAGCCCTTTTGTAACAATGTAATAAAAATAACGAGTCAGTAGTTTTCAATATGGTCTTACCCTGCTCTTTCCCTGCATACACTCGAAATTTCCTCTCCTCGGTGTCAGCGGAGTGCTGGCTTCCCAATCTGAGGCGCGATGTGTAGAAAAGAGTACAAGTATTTCCAGATGGTATTCGGCTGTGAGTACAGCTCGTGCAGTCTGCAGTGGAACGCAGGTGAACCGCACAATTCCTTCTGTCACTTCCTGTATGGACGGATGCCCAGATAGTACAAACAGGAGTGCAGAAGCTGCAATGGTGCTGAATGGTGAAAAAAAGTAAGTTTTCCGACGCGTTTCGTCCCTAGGGACTTTCTCAAGGTTTCACTATTCCCATGTAATATTAGTTTTATAAATTTGTAAACATTTACTGACAGAGGTGCTGAGGAGGAGGAGGGGGACGATCTTGTGGAAGAGAAAGGATGTATAATGGGGGCAAATGGGGTGACCGCCCGGCCCCCTTGGGGCAAGCGCCATGCAGACATTAATGGCTGAATCTGAGCTGGCTTATGGGTAGTAGAGAAACAGTGGTAGGTGACCATCTGACCCAATAATTTTTCATTTCTACACATGTCCACATTCTCCTAGGTTCTGTTTGCTGACAAAACATTTTTATTGAAATTAAAAATACTAGAAATATGTGCTCAAAAAGGAGTAAATCGACCATAATTGCATAAAATTTAAGTATTGTTTTGCTGCCCCAGTAATATTTTTTCATAAATGACATCAATAAGCAAAATTTGTATTTACTTTGATAAACAGCGATAAAAAAAAATCAGCCTTATCGTTGGAGTAAAGAGCATATTGAGAAATAGTTTTAATTTGCTTTTGTGAGCCTTGTGCTGAAGTGACATAAAAGTGGGCATGGCTGAATCAGTGCTCTATTTTTCTTTACTGATAATTTAACTATACTTTTTGCGCTATAATATTTAAGTAGAAGACTAACATAAAAATGACCATCTGTGCAATATGTAGTATTCGGTCTGTGTATTGATCTAGAAGTGTTTGCATTTTATTTTTATGTTTCAGTAATATTTGTTTAGAAAATTGCTTAGTTTTTTAAAAATGTTACACTAATTTGCACAATTTCCCTAAATTGCTTAAAATGAGATGATAGTTTAAATAGTAAACAAAATTGTGGAGTTATATAGTCATGGCCAAACAAAGAATTTTCATATGAAGTGTTTCATATTATTAATATTTTATGTATTATATATATTGTGACACGGACATCCTTTTGATAATGCACATTCAAGCAACTTCTTGTTGTATAAACCATACTTTTATTGTTCCATCACAATAAATATCATACACTTTGTTGGGATGACTCCAGGCAACATAACACTGACTAGACATACTTTACCTATCTGGTCACCAGCTACTGTTTGGCAACAGTCGCACATCATAGTAGCACAATACAGGGTTTTTATACTTGAGACTCCTCCCATAGACTTAGCTAGATGCCTTTAAAATGGAGTTCTCTGCATGTGTTTATCATCACTATTTATTAATATAGCGCCACTAATTCCACAGCGCTGTACAGAGAACTGACATCAGTCCCTGCCCCATTGGGGCTTACAGTCTAAATTCACTAACACACACACAGACACACAGACTAGGGTCAATTTGTTAGTAGCCAATTAACCTACCAGCATGTTTTTGACGTGTGGAAGGAAACCAGAGCACCAGGAGGAAACCCACTCAAACATGGGGAGAACATACAAACTCCTCACAGATAAGACCATGGTCAAGAATTGAACTCATGACCCCAGTGCTGTAAGGCAGACGTGCTAACCACTTAGCCAACGTGCTGTCATAGGTGCTCTGTAATTACTCTTCACTGCAGACAAACCTTGTTAGCTTTGCTGTCAGCTGTGGGAATTACAATTTTAAAGCTGTAAGCTAAATCACACTTTATACTTTTACTTTGTCACACATTTATTGTATACCTTCACCCAGGTGCATTGATATACCTGAGTGCAACCCGGTCTGCAGCCTTTACCTGCAGACTGTATGCTGAATAGCTTGTTCCTCTCTGAAAGGCCTGTGGAAAACCACTCTCTTTGTCACTATATATATATATATATATATATAGAGAGAGAGAGAGAGAGAGAGAGAGAGAGAGAGAGAGAGAGAGAGAGAGAGACAGAGAGAGACAGAGAGAGAGAGAGAGAGAGAGAGAGTGAATTATTCCTACGTTCTGCTTGTCAGATGCTACTAATTTCATATAATTTTTTATATTTTAAATAGAGATAAACGGTTCCGATTCAAAGAAATACAACAAATCTGAGATTTTGGGTTCCAAACGATACAAAACCCGACTTGAGAGCTATGCCTGCTTGAATTTTGGGCTTGAACATCCAATGAGATAGGGAAAGGAGGGACTATTGCTTGCAATTCAGATAGTGCTCTACAGTATAATTCAAATTAATACAATTGTCAAACACAGCATCCTGTCATTTTATTGCTTACTATTACAGATGTACTAGTAAATAGTTAAACAATTAGGGACATCAATGAGTGTGATCTGCTTATTTTATGCATATTAGTGCAGAAGTTGCTGTCAGTGGCCTGTAAAATTTTGGGGAATTTTCATCATTTAGCGTCCGCATGTTGAACATTAAAGTAGCTGCAAAAGAAAAATATAATCTGCCATACCATAAACTGAAGAAAGAGATAATAATGAGGTAGAATTACACACTTTATGTGCTTCAGCACCTGGAGGAACAACAACAAACCATGAGATGAGACATGTTACCTTACTCCAGCACACTGGAGAATTCTTTCATTTTTATGGTCTTTGGCCACCTTAGTGTGTCTTCTTTTCTAAAATTATAATTTATTACTGCAGTTGCTGTCCCTCATTAATGTGACACACATGCTGTTTAACATTGAGAATAAAATAGGACGATTTTCTCAAATTATTTCAGTTGCGGGGTGGACCAACCTTTGGATAACTTCTTTCCTAAAATGACAATCCTATCAGTCAGTGCTCTGCCTGTATGTTGTAAAAGTGTGCTTTACTTTGCTAAACTGCCATCCTGTCTGCCACTGCTGTGCCACTATGTTTCATGGGGGTCGTATCTTTTAAACTGTCCAATATTTGTGCAAATGATCTGTCACTATTTCTAGGCAGCCAGCTCTCTGTAGCCTTTGGTCAGTTTTGATGAAATTATTGACAGTTGTGAGGTGCTCATTAGAAAACAAATTGTAAATGAATGTTAATGATAAAAAACTAATGTAGGAACAAAAACAGTTCAAAATTACATAATTGTAACTGTTTTTCACAATTTTTAAGGAAATCCAGATACAAAACCAAAACACATGATGATTTTTAGCCAAAACTGCGATACTCATCTTCCTCTCACGCCTCTCCTCCTCTGCCTCCCCTCTCTGTCTTGCCCTACACTGGATCCCCTTCCCCTACAGAGTCCTTTTCAAACTCCTCACCACCACATACAAGACTCTCTCCCAGTCTACTACCCCTTATATCTCTAACCTCCTCTCCATTCACACTCCGGCCTGCTCCCTGCGCTCGGCCAATGATCGCCACCTCTCCTCCACTCTGATCACCTCTTCCCACTCTAGAATCCAAGACTTCTCCCGCGCTGCCCCCCTTCACTGGAACAACCTCCCTCGCTCCATCCGTCTCTCACCCAATCTGTGCTCCTTCAAGAGGGCACTTAAAACTCACCTGTTCCTTAAGGCCTACCAACCATCCACTTAACCTCTCACCTCTTCTGTTTCTCCCCTGGCCCCTTTTTTCTCTCCCCTTTGCTTCACTGGCTCCCTTCTGTGCCTGATTTTGTTTACCCTCCCTTAGGATGTAAGCTCGTATGAGCAGGGCCCCTCTTCCCTCCTGTCTCCATACCTGTTCTTCCGCTCCGTCTTTACTGTATTTGCCTGCCTGGAGTTTCTGAAGTATTGGTACTTTGTGTTTATTGTTCTGTACTGTTTTACCCTGCATAGTCCACTGTTTATACCGTGTACGGCGCTGCGGAAACCTTGTGGTGCCTAACAAATAAACGATAATAATAATAATAATACTGGTCATAGTACTGTCAGTATCTGGAATACTATGTCCTGTAAGTGGAATAAGGTAATATCATTTTCCCCTTTGTACAGACTTAAAGTGTCTTTAATCCTTTACTTTCTAGTCTGCCCTAGGAACACCAGATGTGAGTTTTATCAGTTTTAGATTAAAAGACTTGCACTTATGGCTGATCCAATTCTTCCCCTTGAGTCCGTGTATGGACATATAGGTTTATAATCTGGTAACATATGATTTTGTTGCCAGTATATAGTATTTCATGATTTAAATGACACCCAATACAGTTCTTTTTCATTACTCACAGAACCGTAATATGCATTTGTAGTTGTAACACCCTCTAGTCTAAGTCCCTTGCAACCTGAATATTTTCTCAGAACAATGCAGCTGGTACAATTCTTACATACACCTCTCTTATTATCTTCTAACTCAAATTGTCTACACCATAATCTACAGTATCCATACATTTTTAATTTCATTATCTTTTCCTCTGAATAAACATTGGGTTCATGAGATACCCTCTAATCACCTCAAATGACTTTCCTTAGACATACAAAGAAATACTGAACTGAGTAAGATGGTAGAAATCTACACTTTTTTCTTACTCACTGTACAGAATTTAGTTCAGCAGTTCTTTGGACATCAGTGGAGGCTGGCGTCAGGTGTGGAGATATTGTGGCATCCTGGACGCTAGCACCCAGAAATGTTGGGGTATCGGGGTTCACCAATACTTCTATCAATCACCTTCAATGTCAGTCAGATCTTCCTTGATTTTCAGTCGACTGGTGAACAGAAAAAGACAGTAAACTATTGAAAACAACAACAAGCTAATTATGCGTACTCTGCATCTTTCTTATTTATGTTTTTATCTTCTCAAGCATTCTGCCACCAGTATTGTTGTTACTTTACATAGAAAGTTACGTTCAGCTGTAGGATTGTTCATGTTCTCCAAGAACATCTTGTTGTAACATTGTTTCAAGGCTTCAATCTTTTTCTCTTCTCATTCTAAGTAAAATATCTGCTAATTTCTTTTAAGGCTATAACATATTATTTTCTAAAGCTTAGCACATGATAGATATTAAATCAATAATCATACATTTTTTTTCCCCTTATAGAGTCTCTGCCTACTCTGCTTCTCAATAGAGAGACTCACTATGCTGATTTAATTTAAACCACAAATAACGTCAAGGATTGCTAATGGTTACTGCATTATCTTTTTGATATTATGGACAATTCTGATTGCACATTCAGTGCTGATGTTGAGTTGGATGCAATATATGTCAAAAATGTTTTTTAGTATAGTATGCCGAGTGGAAAATGTCTTCATTCATCCAGTTCTGCATCAAATGCATATGTGTCACGTTCATGTCATCATCATCAATATAATTATCAGTGTGCATTTTGAACACTCGCAAAATATATGCCTCCTGTTGAGCTCGTAGAAGCCGGTGGTGTAACAGGAAAGGAGCTCCCTTGTGAATAGATACCAGTGTAGAAAAGTTCCTATATGGAAACGATCTGCTCCATGGCACGATGTGGGTGTACGCACAACAGCCAAAAAAAAAAGGATTGGGAGAAAAAGACAGCCGGAGTTCTTGGGCAGAGTGATAGGTAGTCTCAAAGAGCAATATATCAAAGGAGTTTGACGCGTTTCATTGCCACAGAGCAATTTCATCAGACTTTAAATGTAAGAAGTCGTAAGTGTAAAATGCACATAGGGATTTTCACCTAAGCATTTTTTGTGCACATTTACAGTTCCAAACTCCGTATTTTATACAATAACAAAAAAGATGCTTATGTCTAACTATACATCAGGTCCTCAGTGGTATATATATATATATATATATATATATATATATATACACACAAATGTGGCAAATGAAGTTATAACGGTATCACGAATATATATTACATGATCCATCTGGTCTGGTTTATTATAATAAGTAAGCCAATATGTAATTAGAAGTAGCATAGTCATAATGCTAGATGACTTTCAGTTCTCTACAAGCTAGATATAATTTATTGGGGCTAGCATCAGTTTAGACATGATGTAAAACACCTTGATCAACTACATAGACAGAATGTCAAATAAATATAAGCAGACACATCCAGGGCCGCCGAGAGGGGGAGGGGGAGCGGGTACAGTTTACCCGGGCCCGGCCATGCCAGGGGGCCCGTGCCGGGCCCTCGCAGCTAATTAATTTTTTTTTTTATTTTATTTTACTTTTCTCTCTTGCGCTATTTTTTTTTTAACTTTTTTTTTTTTTTTCCCGCGGGGGGGGGGGGGGGGGGGGGGTCTTGGGTTTCTTGGGAGCTGGAAGAAAAAATAATAATAATAAAAAAAAATACTCACGTGATCGCGCGGCGCCGTGTCCCTCCTCTTCTCCATTCACACTGACTGCTGGGCGTGACGTCATCAAGTCACGCCTGTCAGTCAGTGAGGAGCGCCGCAGCCAGCATGAAGAAAGAAGACAGAAGAGGAGACAGAAGAGCAGAAAAGTAAAGAAAGAAGTTGACAAAAGGTAAGTAAAGAAACGGAGAGGCAAGGGGAGGAAAACAGAGAGGGACAGTACTATAAAGAAAGGGGACAGAGAAACAGAGGAGGAAAAAAAAGTGGGCGAGAGGAACAGAGGAGGAAAAAAAGGAGAGAGCGACAGGGGAATAAAAAAAAATTGGGGAGAGAGGAACAGAGGAGGAAAAAAAGGAGAGAGCCACAGGGGAATAAAAAAAAAAGTGGGAGAGAGGAACAGAGGAGGAAAAAAAGGAGAGAGCCACAGGGGAATAAAAAAAAAATTGGGGAGAGAGGAACAGAGGAGGGAAAAAAAGTGGGAGAGAGGAACAGAGGAATAAAAAAAGTGGGAGAGAGGCACAAAGTAAAAAAGAAGGGGGAAAAGCAGCATGGAGGTCGCAGTGTGACCATAAGGGGGTACAGTGTAGTTGTGATGAAGGGGCACAGTATTGTGTGTGTGATGGCACAGGGGGCTTGTTGCAATGTAGTGTGTGTGAGGTAGGTGGCGGCTAATTAATGGGCGCTATTTTGTTTGTAGGGTGATGGTGAGGCAATTTAATAGTAGGGACTATTAATTTAAGATGGGGTGGTTTGGGGGCTATTGAATCTTGGGGTGAGTTTAGGGAGAATGAGGTCATTTATTAAATGTGACTATGAATTATTTAATGGCAGTGATGGTTGCGGGAAATAGGTATTGCTGGGGCTGTTTGCAGGAAGGGAAATAGGTTTATTTATTAAATGTGAATAGTATTATTTTAATGTTGGGGCTGGAGGAAGGCCTAATTATTAATTGTGGGTGCTATTGCTTTAACGCCGGGGCTGGCTGTAATTTTCTAAATGTAGCCATTTTTTTTCAAAATAGGTCCTTCAGCATTTCTGGATCCGGACAAGCCACAACTAAAGAAACCAGCAGCCACAGGTGGAGAAAGTGAGAAGAACAGGTAGGAGAGAGCAGCACAGTGTGTGAAATGTTGTGATTCTAGTAGGGACAATACCAATTTTTGGTGAATGTTGTGCCCAATGTAAGGTGTAGGCCAAGACTGAACTGTTTGTGTACACACTGCATTGTTTGTATACTACACTGTGGTGGTAGATGTCCTGAAAGTCAGGAGTGCTTGAACATATGTGACGCTCCGGCGAATTGAGAGCCTAGTGGTTTTTATGTTAGCCACGCCCCAATGGCACGTTTGCCACGCCCCCAAATGCATGACCACACCTCCCAAAATTTTTGCACCGCCGTTTGGCTAGCCACGCCCCTGAATATACGACCATACACCTAATTTTTTTTGCCCCGCCATAAATTTTTGGGGCTTACTTGACTATGAGGGGGGCCCCATGAATTTGTTGTACCCGGGCCCTGAATTCTTCTTGGCAGCCCTGGACACATCTCTGCATGCTATAACTCTTTTAGCAACACTTACGCTTTAAAGGATTGCGACATGTTCATAGCTTCAATTGCTACTGCAATATCTAGCAGGGAAAGTTTACTTTTCAAAAACTACAAGTCAGACAGTGCTATTGAATGATAGCACATCCTCCTACTACTATTTTTTTCTTACAATTACCATATTACAGAGCAGAGTGCAGAATAGTTTATACATCTTGCAATGCTTGAGAGTTTTCATATACTTTTCTACTTAAATGGGAACTACATACATTTTTAAGAAATATAATAACCCCTAATGGTAACATACTTTGCAGTTTTGTTATAAATTTTTTGAGGTTCCCTGATGGAAAGTAAGCATTTATTGAAGTTGTTTTCAATTTTCTTTTAAACTGCAGATTTCAATGAACATGTTTCAAGAAAATTAAATGAAGAAGTTTAAACTCTCAAATTCCCCTTGCTTTCCTTTTCACTACAATAAAACGTGATAGACCAGCATCTACAGTTTGCTTTTCATTTTTCAAACAATAACAATCAATAGCTTGGGTGTATTTGGCAAGCTTTCTAAAATAGCACCGCAGGGCTGAGTAATAGAAAAAGGAAAATACTCTGTACTCACCCCACGTGTAATGGGTGAGCACATATATGAATTGGTATGGAGTCAGCCTATGAGAGTCCCCAAAAGACTAGAATTCAATACTTCTGATTTCTCTTCACAGGAGGAAACTAGTTTAAAAATAAGATATACTAAAAAGTCTTTGCAAGGAGTCTTACGAGCTTATTTCAATTCGGCACAATAAGTAAGAGAGTTTTTTGGGGCATGTTTTCCATTTTGCACCTAAAATATAACTGATCGCAAACAAATTATTTCCCAATTGAAACAAATGTCTTCTTACCAAGCCTCATGCGAAAAGTCAACCAAACCCAATGGAAGAGAGCATTGGCTTTTTTCCACTAAAACAGTCATACCCACAAGTGTGGTGTGCCCTGGTCATAGTGAAAGAAAGCTCCTTGCTGGTCAGTGCCAGGCTGGTGCCTACATTGTTAACAGCTTAGAAATATAGCAGGTTGGGAAAACCCGGCAATAAGTGTTAAGGTGGGCTGATATGTTCCTGAAGCCAAAAAATGCAAAGCAACAAGCAGTTTGGCAAGTCCAGGGACTGCTTGGTTAGTAGTGGCACGAGGTTCCAGGTCCTCTTTTACAATATCATACAGATTGTGAATTGCTGAGGAGTATAGGCGATAAAGTTTTCTCACCTCCTCCTCAGGCAATCCATCAAGCAAGCACCTGTTGCGGTACAGACGTGACCAAAGGATTCTAGTCCTACTTTCCTCAATTGACAACGCTGCCATTGCCTGTTCACCATTCTCTCCCACAGTCTCTCCCTCTTCCATACTCACATTCACACCACATGTATCAACATTCTCTCCCGTCACTCCCACATTTGCATCGCCTTGCATTGCATCCAAAGCAGTCTTCTCCATACATGCAGCATACATGTACATCCACACTGTGTCCATGAATGGCTCCATTGAAAAAGAGACACTAAACTATTAGAAAGGATAATTAAACTAAACTAAACTATTAACTATTTCTTTACACCCAAAAATGTAGGGAGTCAGGCCTGTTTGTGCAGGGAAAAAATGGGCATGTGAGAAGCACTAATTTACAAGGATATTAGTTTGGTTAAAGTGATTAATTTATATGTATATTTAGCTAATTTTTAAATGACAAACAACACAAAACAAACAATACGATACGTATCCTTGGAAATACTCGATAATCCAGTAGAAATCACTGCAGTAAAATGCAGGAGAAGGTGGTTTACCAAAAAAATCACTCAGCCAACAGTTCTTTCTCAAAAAAGCTGTCCTTCATCACTGTCAACTGAAGTGATAAGAAAAAAAAAAGTGTGTCTGTTCTATTTAAAATAAAGGACTGCACCATTAAGCTATTTTTCAAAGGGGAAATAAGTAAATTTTGTATTTTTTTTTGTGATGCTTTTTTAAAATATATTTCATCCTTTTGATTTTTAAATATAATAAGAAAGAACTTTGTTCAATTTATTACCTTTATTACCTGTTCTTTTTTTTACTTTAAAACAATTTTTTATTTTTAGCACACCCCAAAGCGGTGCGAGATGAAACAGCATATTGGCCTATTTAACGCGCCGAGTTAAAAAACAATTAAATAGCTTTTAATGCGTCTTGCTCTTGCCCATCCTATACTTTCAATAGATCTGCTACTTGAGCGCGATAGGACCATTTGAGGGGAAAAAACGGTGCGTTAAAAATGGAATTGAATCGTGGGTAAAGTTAACCCGCTCTAAAATGATAAAAAATAAACGCGTTAAAATGAATTAATGCGGTGTTAAAAGAAGAACCCACGGTCAATTGAATACCCCGCATGGTATATTGCTCTATCTGGGAGGAGTACATCTGTGAACTTATGAGAAATGATTGACAAGAATTCATGATACCTCAAATGAATACCACTAAAGTTTTAAAGAAAGGACAAAAGATTTTTAGAAAAATGCAAGTATCTTTTCATTAATTATATATTTGTATCTGAAAACAATCAGTAGCGCTGAAAACTCTTTCTCTTTTGGTTTAACATATTTTTTGGAATTTTGTGTTCCTTAGTGGCGCTACATAAATTCCTTTTAGAGTATAGTAGCAGCAACTGATGCAGTCCATTATCTAATAATTTCATAACTTTTTATCATCAAATATCATCAAATGGTTTTCAAATATTAAAAGATACAGAAAGCAAAAAGGGGTATAAGGGAAGGACAGAATGAAGGGAGGGAAGCGGGTACATAATGGGGTAAGAACACAACAATATTTTATCACCAATTCACCATAGAAAGAGAAGGACCAAGACATTCTCCAACAGGGGGATCACCTTGTTCGCTCACAATCAGGGATCTCTGACTGTCGATTGGGGAGACTCTATAAGCGAAGGTGCTAATAGCTGTAGGATGGATTTAGGGCAAGTGAGAGGAACCCCATCTCCCTCGGTGACATACACATGCCAGTTAAACCATTCCATTAGTGGAGATGATGGCGATGTGGAGTATTGCATTCCCACCATTTCCATATCAAAACTGTATTGAACCTTATCCACAGCTTTCTGTAGAGGGAGCAGTGATTTCCAAGATTGGGCTACAGCAGCACGTGCTGCGATCAGGATATGACTAAAGACGTATTTGGCATGTAATAGAATTTATGGGGGTTAGTTGTGTAAAAAGGCTATTTTGGGCGCTGGGGAAAGTTAGCAGTAACCTTATTGGCCAGAGCGAAGATCTGTAGCCAAAATGGTTGTATGTGTGGACAGCTCCAAAAAACATGCACCCACTACATTACACTGACCCCAACAAAACTTCGACTGGCCAGTCCACATCTTATGGAGTCTTGCCAGAGTGAGATACAGCCTGTTAATTAATGTTATCAACATATCTGTATGGTTCACACATTTAGACATACAATAAGAGTTCAGGAAGATAACTTCCCACTAGTCATTAGATGTAGGTCTGTTTCCCATTGCAATTGTACCTTAGTTTTATGCTGGGTAGTAGGGAGAAAGGAAAAGCTATACCAGAAGGTTATACCTGCTTTGTTGTCATCTGTCATCAATTTTGTGTCTAACAGGGCTGGGGGTGGCAGAAGGTTAAGGCCCTGTCTGGGGAAGGAGGTAAGCCAATGCCTTATCTGAAGATAATTATGATGGAACTCTTCTGCATTGTAGGAAGTAAAGTAGGTCTTGCTCATTGAAAAACTTAGTATGCGTGTCTTACCGTTTGTTCTCCAGAGGGTGAGATTGACATCTGGTATCAGCTTGGTCAAGGCTAATATTGATACATTTCTAGTGGGAACACTAACATCAGAGTCAACTGCCAGTACTCTATCCCACACCACCAGGGAATCTCTAGTCATCCGATGTATCACAGCACTGGAGGGCCAAAGCAAGTCTGCTATGGCTAAATGCGAATTAAGAGCTTTTTCTAAATACACCCAAGGCTTTTGGTATGGGGGCAAGGACCAGTCTCTGAGTTGGGAAAGCAAACAAGTGGTATGATATTTGCCCAGGTCTGGGAGGGTCAGACCACTTTGTTGTTTAGGCAGACTCATTCGGAAGCTAGCTTTGCAGGGGGGGGGGGGATTTGTTTTTCCAGACATAGGTATCCATCACAGAATATAGTTTGGCAAGAGTAGGTTTAGGAATGGCAACAGGTGATGTGCGAAACAGATAGATCAATTTTGACAGCAACATCATTTTGAAGGCTGCAAGCCTTCCCAACCAGGAGATCTTCCAGCACATCCAAGATTGTATCACTTGGAGTAAAGCGGTGTCTAAATTTGGGATAATTTGCACACCCAGATAAGGTAAAGCAATCATTTTCCAAGAGTAACAAAAATGTGCGCTAAGGCGATTCACCTTTGCCAGGGGGAAAATTAATAGGTAGAGCTTCCGATTTAGAGGTATTTAGCTTGTAATAAGTAGTACGACTATCGGAAGCTAGAATTGCACGTAGGGAAGGCAACGAGGTCTTCATGTTGGTAACGAAAAAAAAGATGTCATCAGCAAATAGACATAACTTATGCGAGGTATTATTCAGGGTGATACCTGGGAACAAGTGATCTAATGGTGGCTGCCAAAGGTTCTATTGTAAATATAAAAATAAACAGGGAGAGAGGACACCACTGTCTGGTGTGATTTGTTATTGGGAACCTATCAGACAAGAAGCCATTCCTAAACACCTTGGCCGAGGGAACAGAGTATAGGGCAGAAATGGCGCTTGAGAGTCAACCCTGAAACCTAAACCGGAGAAGGACCCCCTCCATGTAGCCCCAATGGAGCCTATTGAATTCCTTCTCGACGACAAGAGAGAGGACAAGGGCTTAGATTGGGATTCTGAAACTCGCTCAATGATGTTAATGACCCATTACAAATTATCTGAAACCTGGCATCCCCTGACAAATCCCATCTGGTCTAAATGGATGAGGGTTCTAGCCAGGGGATCCAACACTCTGGCATTTTCTCGCAAGGCAGTCTATGGGGAGGCAGACAGATATCTCTGATGGGCAGTTGGGTCAAATCTGGAACGCGTTGGTGGCAGGCAAGTGGCCACGTGAGTTGCGGATGTCCGCGGTGGTGATCTTACTACCAGCTCGCTGGCGCCGGTAGCTGTCATTATTCCAAAAGCCTGAGATCAGGAATGCAGGTTTAGAGTATCCTGGAGAGCCGGTGGTTGTGCCCGATGGGTCCAGGCACTGATTGAAACTGTCTTGTGAGGTGATCAGGTAGTTAGGGAAGCAGGAAAAGGCAATGACAAGGGATTCAGGGAAGAGCACCAATGATGGCCATCTGATCCTGGTCATTGCCCATAAATTTATCTTTTATAAAGTAACTCTGTTGGAGGGGTGGAATATTATTAGCTCTGCTTTTGAAAAATGGAGTTTGAGTTGCAAAAGGTCATCCAAGATGAAATGGCTTAAAGGCAGTCAGTAACGCGGGACAGCACAAATGGTGAGAGACCCAAACGAGGATAGATATATCATGCGCATAGAGATAGATAAAAATTCTGGAGTGTATATATATATATATATATATATATATATATATATATATATATATATATATTGATATATATATATTGATATGTGATAAAACCTTACTGGTTGTCTGAGTGATCTGAGAGCCCTGTGTCACAAGGCTCATCCTTATAAAGGTATGACTTGGGGACATAACACGTGAGAATTAAAGAAAAATGCATGTATAACTTGCAATATGCATGTCAACGTTCACATATAAATCATGCATATTTATAAAACATAGGTTTAGCCTTTATCTGCTTCTTATATGTATGTGTGAATGAGGCATTTATTTTTAAATTTATGAAACTCAATTGAAATGAATAAAAAAGTATTTCAAATATTCTAAGAACAAATGAGGAGTTAGGTTTTTATGTATTCGATTTAAACTCAGGAATAAAAGTTTCCTTCTTAAATGTTTATATTGTTTGTTTTAAAGAAATGTAGACAATCAAATATTTCTCAAGTAGTAGCCCTTTGAAATATAGCAACAGCAACAACAACAACAACAAAACTAATATTATACTCAACATGATCAAAACCATAAAACATTCTTGAATTTTTTTAAAATGCTACATGCCAACAAAGACGCTCAGAAAACATTGATTTTGCACTCACTGCAGTTCACCTTTTTTGTTAACAACATGTACAATAACAGACACTGGGAAAATATCATTTATATTTTTATAGCTAATCTATCTTTTTTTCTACTAATCTGTACTTGATGTCTGCTTAGAAAATGTCTGTGAGAAGAATGTTTATCACTTTAAAATGGGATACATATTGCTGCTATTCTCAAAGGAAGTCAGACATTCCGCTTTGTACTATCACAATTGCTGGCCTAGTAACATTGCTTCTCAATGGCAGAATTACGTTCACAAGCCCATAGAAATAAATAACCTGTTTTTTTTTATCTTCTCAGCACATTTAACTCTACATATAATGCTTATAGATTACACAATCATAATCTAGCAAAGCTTTACTAGGTATTAATAATCGATTTTCTTTTCAAATTTAAGTTAGTTCTGAGTAAATGGTACATACAAACTTGTAGGAGACCTTTAATGACTTACACAATCTTATGGAAAAAGTAAGATAAATTGGTCTAATTTATTAAAATAACAATGGTTGATAAATATTATGTATAGAGTGACCCCTATTATGACTGATGTGAGTGAGCTCTCTGTACAGCGCTGCGGAATTAGTGGCGCTACATAAGTAGCTGCTGATGATGATGATAACTACTCATATGGGCTGGCTACACCTGGTTTGATACCTAACTTAATTATAGTGTTGAGAATTTGTTGCACAAATAGCATCTTTCCTGTTTATAGTGTATATTTTTTAAGAGCGATAGGGACATAGGCGCCCCAGCGGTCATTGATGCATGTGGGGAGCGAAGGGTAGTCTGTCTGGTCATTCTCTCAGACAAGCTACTGTGGCACAAATTGCTGAAAAAGTTAATGCTGGCTATGATAGAAAAGTGTCTGATGTCAGTGCATCGCAGCTTGCTTCATATGGGGCTGCGTAGCCGCAGACCGGACAGAGTGCCCATGCTGACCTTTTTCCACCACCGAATGCACGTACAGTGGGCACATGAGCACCAGAACTGAACCATAAAGCATTGGTAGAAGGTGACTTGGTCTGATGAATCACATATTTTTGTACATCATGTGGATGGCTGGGTGTGTGTGCATCACTTACCTTGGGAAAGAGATGGCACCATGATGCAGTATGGGAAGAAAACAAGCCAACAGAGGCAATGTAATGCTCTGGGCAATGTTCTACTGGAACACCTTGGTTCCTGGCACTCATGTGGATCTTACTTTGACACATACCACCTATCGAAAAATTGTTACATACAAGTGCACTCCTTCATGGCAACAGTATTCCCTGATGGCAGTGGCCTCTTTCAGCAGGATAATGCGCCCTGCCTCACTGCAAAAATTGTTCAGGAATGGTAGAAAGAACATGACAAAGAGTTTAAGGTTTTGACTTGGCCTCCAAATTCTCCAGACCTCAATCTGATCGAGCATCTGTGAGATGTTCTGGAAAAACAGGTCCATGCCATTGAGGTCCACCTCTGAATTTACAGGACTTAAATTCTCTGCTAATGTCTTGGTGCCAGATAATACAGTGCACCTTCAGAGGTCTTGTGGAATCCAAGCTTCCATGGGCCAGAGCTGCTTTGGCGGCAAGAGGGGGACCTACACAATATTAGGCAGGTGTGTGCAGGTTCCAGGAGCTTATCAGAACTGAAAATACGTAAAGAAAAGTACAGTGTTGGGGGAAAGTGACAATCCTCTGCACATGCACCAAGAATTAATATCACACTAGACGTGTCACACTGTCATTAACCTAACCAAAACTTCCAAAAGTGTGAAGATTCAATTACCTCAATTATATAATTTTCCTGTTATTAAAGCTGACTACACACAATACAACTGATATCACCTCAGCCACTTTGTCACAGATCCTGTCATTCTGTGAGTTAGCCTAAATGAAATTTCCTTTTGTCCAATGTATTGATCAGCCCATATTTTTCTCCATGAAAATTCTGTTGCATTGGTTTTCACTTAAGCAATGAGACGTGGTTGGGTATATCAATATGGCCTTTACTCTGGCTGCTTAGAAAATAAAAACCCTACCTAAAAATGGTAAGCCTGACAAGGCCATGTCCATGCAGTTACCTACCTCAAATCTCTACAGATGGATCTGGAAAAGTGACTCTGTCATGATTATCAAGCATAGACTACATGGATATGAAATGTAGGCACTTCCAATTGCTTACTACTGCACAATTGGGATCCATGTGTAGGGTACCGGTGTGTACTTGAACCCAAATGAGAATTTAGTTTTTAGTGGGTGTTTAATAACAATAAAGATAAGAATGTATCTGGTCAAATAGAACTCAAGACATTTATTATTTTGCGCTTCTAAACCCTGTACACATTTACTTTAATGTGTGACTCTCAGATATATTGTGCAACAGAAATCAAATGTAGCACATTCATTGGGTAAACATCATTAAGCAGAGAGGCTTGTGCAATCAGCATGAGGATTGATATGCTTGGAACATATACAAATGATGGACAGCATTTGATTCATTGATGCATTAGATGTCAGTATTGCTTCAGAGATCCTAACTTCCCTGGTTGACATTCACAAATTGCAAAGCAGAGAAAACAATATAAAGTAGCATGGTAAACCAACCAACTACAAGACGTCAATTTAATATCCTATTTGTTTTGATTAAAAGGATACAGTGAATATTATATACTACTTCAGACTAATTTATGAGCTCTTAAAGGTTTTCACATTCAATAATGGGTTTAACTCCCTTGTAGACTCTCCTTTTTATGACTTATTAAATTTAGGGATGTGCACCGGCCACTTTTGGTGTCTCGTGTTTTGTGTTTTGGGTTCGGATTTGCTTGATGTTTTGGGTTCGGATTTGTTTCGCAAAACACCTGTCGAAAGGTTTTGGTTCGGATTTAAGGTTTTGGATTCGGATTTATTTTGAAAAAAGCATAAAAAGTTCCAAAATCAAGTTTTTGGGCTTATTTTTACTCCTACGCTATTATTAACCTCAATAACATTCAATAACAATCATTTCCACTAATTTCCCGTCTATTCTGAACACCCTCACACCTCACAATATTGTTTTTAGTCCAAAACATTTCACCGAGGTAGCTTTCTGGACTTCATAGTGGAGTGGTCCCGGTACCCAATTTGGTACCGGGGCCACAATATATCACCCTCAACTGGTCTCAATTCCACCAAAAAAGTATCTGGACTGCGTAGTGGAGTGGTCCCCACAATATAATAAAAAATCCCTCAACTGGTCTGAATTCTGAAGGTCTCACACAAGCTTTGAAGAAAGATTGAATGAAGTAGGCAACTTGAGTGCAAACTTTTAAAGTCTTAAATAGGTGAGAACTTGAGAACTTACATTACATATCTTTCTCCAAAGCATTTCCCCTAGCTGGGCTGTCGTTACCTCCCCTAGAAAATCGAGGGGCGGTGCAATTCACTGTTCTGAAGCCTTTAGCTTGTTGCTAGGAGATTCATACATGCTTTATAGAGCCGTGTTGTCACAGCTGTATTAGCGTGGTTGTCTCCGCTTACCCCGGCAAGCGGGTGTTACCAGTCTGTTTCAAAATACAATAGGGTATATCCACGTTGATATTTGACACTATTTGAGGTAAACAATGTCAGTTGTAGATTAAAGGTATTAATCCATCACATTTCACCCGTTAATGGCGATGGGTTTCATCAGGGATAGAATGCAGGAGATGATCCTGGTGTGTAGTAAATAGCTTGCAGATGTCTGCCCACTAATTAATTAAAGTGGTGATTTACAGCATGCAGCTGTTTCCACTAAATACTAACAATGGCTCTGTAGCCTTTGGGCAAAAAGAAAGAGTTTTCGACAAAAAAGATCAAGTACATGAACTGTAAAGAGTAAAATTGGCTAAATTACTGTTATGAACCTACAGTCATAACCAAAAGTTTTGAGAATGACACAAGTATTGGATTTCACAAAGTTTGTTGCTTATGTGTTTTTAGACCTTTTTGTCAGATGTTGCTATGGTATACTGAGGTAAAATTACAAGCATTTCATAAGTGTCAAAGGCATTTATTGACAAATACATTAAGTTTATGCAAAGAGTCAATATTTGCAGTGTTGACCCTTCTTTTTGAAGACATCTGCAATTTGCCGTGGCATGCTGTCAATCAATTTCTGGGCCACATACTAACGAATGGCTGCCCATTCTTGCCTAATCAATGCTTGGAGGTTGTCAGAAAAGTGGGTTTTTGTTTGTCCACCGTCTCTTGAGGATTGACCACAAGTTCTCAATGGGATTAAGGTCTGGGGAGTTTCCTGGCCATGGACCCAAAATTGATCGCTGAGCCACTTAGTTATCACTTTGCCTTACTGCAAGGTGGTCCATCATGCTGGAAAAGGCTTTGTTCATCACCAAACTGTTCTTGGATGATTGGGAGAAGTTGCTCTTGGAGGATGTTTTGGTACCATTCTTTATTCATGGCTGTGTTCTCAGGCAAAATTCTGAGTGAGCCTGCTCCCTTGGCTGAGATGCAAACCCACACATGAATAGTCTCAGGATGCTTTACTGTTGGCATGACACAGGACTGATGGTAGCACTCACCTTTCCTTCTCCGGACAAGCATTTTTCCAGATGCCCCAAACAATCTGAAAGGGGATTTATCAGAGAAAATTACTTTATCCCATTCCTCAGCAGTCCAATCCCTGTACCTTTTGCAGAATATCAGACTGTTTTTTCCAGGAGAGAAGTGGCTTCTTTGCTGGTATTCTTGACACCAGGCCATCCTCCAAAAGTCTTCGCCTCACTGTGTGTGCAGATGTACACACACCTGCCTGCTGCTATTCCTGAGCAAGCTCTGCACTGGTGGAGCCCCGATCTCGCAGCTGAATTAACTTTAGGAGACGGTCCTGGCGCCTGCTGGACATTCTTGGGCACCCTGAAGCCTTCTTCCCAACTATTCAACCTCTCTCCTTGAAGTTCTTGATGATCCGATAAATGGTTGATTTATGTGCAATCTTACTAGCAGCAATATCCTTGCCTGTGAAGCCCTTTTTGTGCAAACAATGATGACTGCTTGGGTTTCCTTGCAGGCAACCATAGTTAACAGAGGAAGAACAATGATTTCTAGCACCACCCTCCTTTTAAAGCTTCCAGTCTGTTTTTCTAACTCAATCAGCATGACAGAGTGATCTCCAGCATTGTCCCCGTCAACACTCTCGCCTGTGTTGACGAGAGAATCACTGACCTGATGTCAGCTGGACCTTTTGTGGCAGGGCTTAAATGCAGTGGAAATGTTGTTTTTTGGATAAAGTTCATTGTCATGGCAAAGAGGTTTTTGAAATTAATTGTAATTCATCTGATCACTCTTCATGACATTCTGGAGTATATGCAAATTGCCATAATACAAACTGAGGCAGCAGACTTTGTGAAAACCAATTCTTGTGTCATTCTCAAAACTTTTGGCCATAACTGTACATATGGCCATTATATGTACAGTATACTAGAGTGAAGCCAGAATACATATAATATGTATTCAAAATAAAATATATAACATGCAAGCGACTAGCTACTTATTTTTCACAAGGGTTTCATGACCTGTGAGCAATAAAGTAAAATGTTTGCATAAGGAATCAATCATGTGAACATAAATAATCTGGCAAACCACATCAATATATCAGACCAGAGGAATACATATTAAATGTTATTAATGAAACAAAGAGCTGTGTATGGATGGTTAAGTGTGACACTGGCTAACACACTACTCCATTTTTTGCATATATAGGATTAGCATAGTATGTAACAACAAGAGGGGGTATGACCTTTTTTTATATTTAAGAAGCAGAAGGAAAAACCGTAAGAGAATATCGGTATACAAACATAAAATGGATTTGCATAAGCAAAAAACTTAGTATAATCAACCTGTTAAAAACAGGAAAAAAGTAATGTGAGGACAAAAAGGTGTGTTTAGTTTTCCAGAAAGGTACCAAAAAACGGGGTTCAAACATTTGGGAGAGAGGGTATACATCCAGCTTCTTCCCTAGATATGTTTTTTTTTTTACAGTATCCTTCTCTCCAGTGTTTGGGAACCTTTTTGATCCCCATGAACTTCAGAACAGTATGATCATGATTATGGTATTTAGAAAAGTGATTACAAATGCTATGAATGTCCTATTTGTATCCTAATATTTCTGAGATGTTGTGTAATTCTAATATGTAAACATCTAGTGGTGCCTCCTACATATTGAAGTCCACAGGTACATTCAAGCAGGTAGATGACCCCCACTGTGCTGCAAGAGATGCATCATAAATTCCTTTCCTGTGGTGTGGGTTTTAAAGATAGTGACAGATTTGATCTTGCTTTGCCTAGTTACCTTGCAATGATTGCAATAATGGAGACCCTCTTTATTTTCCCTATCCATAGTTACTGGCTGGTGGGAGGAAGCTTTTCTGTAGACAATTTCCAGTTTCTTTCAAGGAATCTTTACTTCAAAGATGATGCTTGGCTTTAAAATCTCATTGTGAAAGCAATTTCTTCTAATTCTCATAAATTGCCTTTTCGGGATTTTCCTCAGCCATGACTTATGATGATTACTAGATGCTGGTATGTAGGTGTTGCAATCCACCTACTTTATAATGATTCTGAGAATATCCCCTTTTTTGTAGATTTCAAGACCCCAAAACTCCACTCTCTGATGACTAGTGTGAGCTATGAAACTAAAGTTGAGGTTGTGGTGTTGAGATAACTGATAAAGGCAGTAAGGTACTTCTTGGAACTAGAGATGAGCGCACTCGGATTTATGAAATCCAAGCCCACCCGAACGTTGCCGATCCGAGTCGGATCCGAGACAGATCCGGGTAATGGCGCCAAATTCAAATCTGAAACTGAGGCTATTTATTTAAAAAAATACAAAAAACTAATTTAATTTTTTTTTAATTACAACAAAATTTGCACAACCAATCCAGCAGTATAAGTCCATTGGTACTGCAATATTACCAAGTTCACACATTCAGCAGTAAAAGTCCAGTGGTACTGCAATATTACAAAGTTCACACATTCTGCAGTATCAGTCCAGTGGTGTTGTGTGCTGTGCTCTGTCAATTTTGAGTTCAGTGGTGCTGCTGGGTCCTGTGCTGTGTCCTGTTCAGTCCAGTGGTGCTGTGTCCTGTGCTCTGTGCTTCTAAGGGCACCAAATTTACTACCGGGGCCACTCCACTGTGCAGTCCATATTTAGGTGTATCAGATATTAAACAACGGTGACAGTTGATGCCCAATTTTTTAATTATATTGTTGGCGCTGTAAAAAATTGTGTTACGGGCACACCACACTACGCAGTCCATACCCTTTTTTGGTGGAATTCTGACCCGTGGAGGGTTTTTTAATTATATTGTGGCCTCGGTACCAAATTGTGTAACGGGGCCACCACACTACGCAGTCAAGAAAGATAGATACGTATCATAGATAAAAAACATTCAGTGTTGTGGGGCAAATTGAAAAATATTCAAAATGCACTGACATTATCAAAAACAAGAGGTTTTCACACGCTGAAACTCCAACATGTATATGATGGAGAGGATGGAGGAGCAGCCGTATGTGCAGTGTAATGCAGACCTGTTGAAGGTTTTTTATATATTTTACTGTGGTGGCCAGTGGCCAGTCCTCTACGCAGTCCAGATACTATTTTTGGGTGTAATTCAGACCTGTTGAAGGTTTTCTATATATTATATTGTGGTGGCCAGTGGCCAGTCCTCTACGCAGTCCAGATATTATTTTTGGGTGTAATGCAGACCTGTTGAAGGTTTTCCATATATTTTTTTATTGAGGTGCCCAGTGCCCACTACTCTACGCAGTCCAGATACTATTTTTGGGTGTAATTCTGACCTGTTGAAGGTTTTCTATATATTATATTGTGGTGGCCAGTGGCCAGTCCTCTACGCAGTCCAGATACAATTTTTGGGTGTAATTCAGACCTGTTGAAGGTTTTCTATATATTATATTGTGGTGGCCAGTGGCCAGTCCTCTACGCAGTCCAGATACTATTTTTGGGTGTAATTCAGACCTGTTGAAGGTTTTATATATATTTTTTATTGTGGTTGCAACGTTTTGTACTAAAAAAAATAAAATATTGTTAGGTGTTAGGTGTTCAGAATAGCCTTTAAATTAGTGGAAATTATTGTTATTGAATGTTACTGAGGTTAATAATAGCGTAGGCGTGAAAATAAGCCCAAAAACTTGATTTTTAAACTTTTTATGTTTTTTTCAAAAAAAATCCGAACCAAAACCTTTCGGCAGGTGTTTTGCGAAACAAATCCGAACCCAAAACATCGAGAAAATCCGGATCCAAAACACAAAACACAAGACCTCAAAAGTCGCCGGTGCACATCCCTACTTGGAACCCTTTAAGACACATAACACATCATCTATGTGTTTATGTTATAGCAGGATATCATTGGCAAGTGGAATTTTGTTCCATATATGCATCTTCTCCCAGTGCCTTGAATAAATTTGCATAGCTTGGCGTAAATTTACTGCACATCACTGCCCTCGGATTTGTTTGTAGTATTGTCCATTTAGCCAGAAGTAGTTGTGTTCTAACACAAATTTGATTGCTTCTATAATGAAGTCACTTTGTGTAGTGTAAATGTTGGCCTGGGTGATGAATATGTGTTGAACAAATGTACAGCCAGCTTTGTTGTCTATAATTCTATAGAGAGACAGCATGTGTGAGGAGTGTGTATTCTTTGCCCCAAGTGAGATTATTAAGAACCTTAGTACATCGGAAGAATCCTTAAGAAAACTCCTCTTTTTGATAAGCAAGGGTTTTAGGAAATGGTCTATATATTCAGACCGATTAGATGTTTATGGAAATGCAGGTATGTAACACTGTCTCTGTGGCAATGCTAGTATAAAGCACTCTTTATAGCAATGCAGAAATAAACACAGCGTTTATGGAAATGCAGGTGTAACAGTCTTTTCTGTGAATGCCCAACGGAGTGAGCAATGATAATTATCGCAGTTTGTGCCTGATGATACTGTGTAGAGCTATATGAAAACCAGGCAGAAACCAAGCCAGGGATCAGCAGACTGTAAGTTGCAAATCCAGGTATCAACCCAGGAGACAATAGGTTGCACTACTAGGTATCAGGAACCAGGAGACTAATGAATGCAGAGCCAGGGACTGCTTGATGCAAAGGCAGAATCATACAGGAACCAGGAAGCTAGCTTGTAATGTACCAGGTTGCTGGTTTATTGAACTTGATAACAAACACAGTTGATGCAGGCACTCACAGTTGATAATTTATAGTACAGCAGCAGGCAGTGATACAGTTGTATGCAGTCTTCTTAAACACATGTATATATATTCAGGCAGGTTGTTATATGCACTGTAATGTATATTGTGGGCACACTCAGTCAGACATCCGTGCAGAGATTATTACACTGTATTGGTCAGACTCTGTTATATGGAGATAAGGAGCCTCCAATCACTGTATGGGCACTTTGAGGGTCTTTTACTAATATAGATATGCAGAAAGTAGTTGCTGCATCCGTCTTTTTTTACTCTTTGATGGATGTGTCTGTGCGAAGCCCAACTTCCAGTTTCGGGCTGTGGCCCATGCACAGTAGCGCATATCGAACACAGGCATCCTGCCCCACTTCCTCCTACGCTAGACCACCGGGGAATCAGGCTGCTGTGAAGTCAGAGCTCTGCGCTCTATTCTAGCAGTCTGGACAGCAAGCTTTGTGCTGGCAGTTGATTTTTCACAATAAATCTGGGTCACCTTTAATGTCCTTTTGCGAGAGGGAATGAGGCTTTTTGTTTCCCATACACCTTCTTCCCCTTATTTCCTTTGGTAAAGTTAATTAATTTGTTCTGGAAGTATGGCCTAGTTAGGATGCAGTAAAAGTATGGGCCTCGATTGAATATAGTTCAGGTTGGATAGCGCCCACCCTGCGGTGGGTTGTGTGGATTTCCTACCTCTTGAGCATCTTCTAGATTGTATAGGAAGCTTGGTGGCACTTTCCTTGTGAGTTGCCAGACGCAATTGCAAATGCTCTCCAGCAGCAGCGGCTGTGATAAGCCGTGGACTGGGGCTCAGGAAGGGGCATCCCAGTCACTCCTGTCTTTCTTTCTAAAGGTGGGAGGAGCCGTTATCTGAGGTGTCTACTCAGGAGCGATCCCCAAAAACAACCTCTTTGGGTGGGGGGGGGGGGGTTGGAGAAGAATCTTCCAGGACACATCTCTGTCCATCTGCAGTTAGGCCATGCTTCTTCTTTTTAATGTTTATTTGTATAGTACCAACATATATTCAGTGCAATACAATCCAAGAATAGTTATTTACAAACACCAGTCAATGCCCCAGTGGAGATTACAATCAAATTCCCTACCACAGTCACACCATCATACACATGCACTAGGTCCAATTATAGTGAGAAACCAATTAATCTACTAATATATCTTTTTGACCTCCATTGTAAAACAAAATGTCATCCAGACACTCCAATAGAGCAGCTTTTCCAGGGGCTAAGTTAGCAGTTAAAATGGCCAAATATATACCTGTAACAATACCAATCAATAGCTCCTAAAATTCCCTCACACAGAGAAGAACTTTTAAAAGTTTTACTTTTGAAATCCTTTAAAAAAAAAAATCTTATTTGTATATGATGAATGTTTAGACTCCAATGCCTTTATGTTCATTTTGACATCAATAGCCACGAGATGTTACTTGGAATTTTAAAGTAGTTTTGTGTTCTATTTATTTCATATTGATTACTGACAGCTCCGACTCATAATTGTGTGCTTAGACTAATCCTTCCTCATCAATCAGAAAACATTTACAGATCTGCTTTTTATTGTTTGACTAAAGAACTCATTAGTTTACCCGCCATGCAATAACAGCATGTTGATGGATTTACAGAAAACATCGAAGGAAAACCTTTCATATTTCACGTATTAATTGCTCCTTTTCATCAGCGCACAAATTCCTTTGAGACATTTCTGATGTTGTTTAGAAAATTGATAAATGTACTTTTCAAACTATACCTTTCAAAACATATACTCAATATTTCTTTTCCTCTCTAGAGTTTAAAAATATATGAATACCAAGACTACAGTGAGGTCTAGGTATGTTTCTTTTAAGGGTTACAGTATCACCAATTTTGTAGCTATCATTCATTGTTATATGTGTTGTTATCTATCACATTGTGCAGCCATGTGAATGGTGGGATGATGTTGATGAATTATACTGGGAAATTTCAGCCCAATTATTTGTGATTGGTTGCTCAAAAAATCTACTGCAAATCATTGCCTAAAATATACTAGTGCATAGAACATGGATGAAAGAAACAAACATTATTACTTTGTTTTAGCTTTCTAGAGTGCATGATTAAAATGTTTAAAATGTCAATTGATCAAATAAAATCATTGTTTTTAAAGGTGCACTATACCCATAAATTATTTGTTAATATGTCTTTCCAAATTCCGTAAAATAAAATAATTATTTTTTTTAACTTGGCAAATTATTAATTTTAGGAATGAATGCTTTCCTCATTTCCACATTATAGTTTCAAATGATTGCTAGGCAACCTATCTTATTCTCTGTGATCCCCTATGCAAGGCATGGTCAACCTCTGGCTCTCCAGGTGTTGTGAAACTACAAGTCCCTGAATGCCATTCCAGCTATTGGCTGTCTATCTTCTGGCAAAGCATGCTGGGGTTTGTAGTTTCACAACAGCAGGAGAGCCACAAGTTTTCCAGGTCTGCCCTAAACTCTACATTTTAACACTAATTTATCACCCTTGGATCACAGAGCTGTTCCCTCAATTTCTTGTTGCTTGATATGCTTTACTATAAAATACCATAATAGTAAATCATAATAAAAATAAATATAGATGGAAAATAAATGTATACAGAGAGTTTTAAGTAAAAATAACAAAATTCATTAAAATAATCTCCCAATAAATTTTCAATTTATGAGTCATAAAATCTACACCTTTTGATCCTTTACTTTCAAAAATACTACTTTCATTAATATAGGATAAATCACAGAAAATTGGACGCCTTTAGCGAAAGTGGCAAAGTATATGTGTGCTTTCAATATAATCTCTGTGGAAAATTTGTGACATATTACTTCTAACACATGATAAAAATGGAGTATGATCAGACTGCCAGTTGTTGATCATGCCAAGCAATACAGTACAGTCATGGCCAAAAGTTTTGAGAATGATACAAGAATTGGTTTTCACAAAGTTTGCTGCTTCAGTGTTTTTAGATTTTTTTGTCAGATATTGCTATGGTATACTGAAGTAAAATTACACACATTTCATAAGTGGCAAAGGCTTTAATTGACAATTACATTAAATTTATGCTAAAAGTCAACATTTGCAGTGTTGACCCTTTTTTTTGAAGACCTCTGCAATTCGCCCTGGCATGCTGTCAATCAACTTCTGGGCCACATACTGAATGATGACAGCCCATTCTTGACTAATCAATGCTTGGAGTTTGACAGAATTTGTGGGCTTTTGTTTGTCCACCCATCTTTGGAGGATTGACCACAAGTTCTCAGTGGGATTAAGGTCTGGGGAGTTTCCTGGCCATGGACCAAAATTTTCAATGTTTTGATCCCCGAGCCAATTAGTTATCACTTTTGCCTTATGGCAAGGTGCTCCATTATGCTGGAAAGGCTTTGTTCGTCACCAAACTGTTCTTGGATGGTTGGGAGAAGTTGCTCTTGGAGGATGTTTAGGTACCATTCTTTATTCATGGCAAAATTGTGAGTGAGCCTACTTCCTTGAGTGAGAAGCAAACCCACACATGAATGGTCTCAGTATGCTTTACTGTTGGCATGGCACAGGACTGATGGTTGCTCTCACCTTTCCTTCACCGACAATTGTTTTTTCAGATACCCCAAACAATCTGAATGGGGATTCATCAGAGAAAATTACTTTACCCCAGTCCTCAGCAGTCCAATCCCTGTACCTTTTGCAGTATATCAGTCTGTCCCTGATGTTTTTCCAGGAGAGAAATGGCTTCTTTGCTGACTTTCTTGACACCAGGCCATCCTCAAAAAGACTTTGCCTCACTGTGCGTGCAGATGTACTCACAGCTGCCTGCTGCCATTCCTGAGCAAGCTCTGCAGTGGTGGTGCTCGATTCCGCAGCTGAATCAACTTTAGGAGACAGTCCTGGCACCTGCTGGAGATTCTTGGGCACCCTGAATCCTTCTTCACAACTATTGAACCTCTCTCCTTGAAGTTCTTGATGATCCAATAAATGGTTGATTTATGTGCAATATTACTTCCAGCAATATCCTTGCCTGTGAAGCCCTTTTTATGCAAAGCAATGATGACTACTTGTGTTTCCTTGCAGATAACCATGGTTAACAGAGGAAGAACAATGATTTCAAGCACCACCCCCCTTTTAAAGCTTCCATTCTGTTTTTCTAACTCAATCAGCATGACAGAGTGATCACCAGCCTTGTCCTCGTCAACACTCTCACCTGTGTTAATGAGAGAATCACTAACCTGATGTCAGTTGGTCCTTTTGTGGCAGGGCTTAAATGCAGTGAAAATATTGTTTTTGGGATTAAGTTCATTGTCATGGCAAAGAGGGACTTTGAAATGAATTGTAATTCATCTGATCACTTCTAATGACATTCTGGAGTATATCCAAATTGGCATCATAAAAACTGAGGCAGCAGACTTTATGAAAAATAATATTTGTGTCATTCTCAAAACTTTTGGCCATGACTGTACCTCAAGCCATGTCACACTAACATAATAATGGCATTATTGTCATTATTTAGACAAGAGACAGAGCACACTAATACTCTAAACTAAACATGCGGAACCTGTACAAGCTACATTCTAATAGAATGACATGGAGAGTGTTATAAATGGATTTGGTTTGCAATGTGGTCATAATTATAAAATTACCCTTCACATTTACATGATTGAGGCTCAATCATTCAGTTTTTTGAGAATAATGTAAACATTTAAACTAATGAAAGGAGTGGTTCTGAATGGAGGCAGGACATGTTATTACTTTTTCCACCATGTGTCTTTCATAGTGTTTGCACAGAGTCACTACCCAAACTAGAACTGGGGGCCTAAGTCATTAAGGAACGATACGCAATAAACACAGCCACGTCTAAGTCAGCTTCAAGCGCAAACGACACTTACTGCAACCTACGATTTAGGGGAGTGAATGGGGTGGAGAATGGGCAGATTCATATAGGCAATATACAGTAAGGGCGCTGCCATGCAGCCACACCCAAGTCAAACTCAGGCGCACACAGAAGTATGTTGGTTTTCTGCCGTATCTCTTGCTCCAACTGGAGGGCTAGTTTAAGATCCAAATACTAGTGCTAATGGCTGAGTATGTATGCAGAAACATGTGTTTACAATCAGGACTTCGAGAGTATGCAAAGATGATTTGTGTGCAGTTTATGAGAAACAATTATGTATTCAGTATGGGTGTAATAATCAGTCAGGCCCAGTATGCATGCCTTAATGACTCAGGCCCAGTATGCGTGCCTTAAAGACTTAATCCAGTATGCGTGCCTTAAAGACACAGGCCCAGTATGTGTGTCTTAATGCTCAGGCCCAGTATGCGTGCCTAAATGACTCAGGCCCAGTATGCGTGCCTAAATGACTCAGGCCCAGTATGCGTGCCTTAATGACTCAGGCCTAGTATGCGTGCCTAAATGACTCAGGCCCAGTATGCGTGCCTAAATGACTCAGGCCCAGTATGCGTGCCTTAATGACTCAGGCCCAGTATGCGTGCCTTAATGACTCAGGCCCAGTATGCGTGCCTTAATGTCTCAGACCCAGTATGCGTGCCTAAATGACTCAGGCCCAGTATGCGTGCCTTAATGACTCAGGCCCAGTATGCGTGCTTTAATGACTCAGGCCCAGTATGCGTGCCTTAATGTCTCAGACCCAGTATGCGTGCCTAAATGACTCAGGCCCAGTATACGTGCCTTAATGACTCAGGCCCAGTATGTGTGCCTTAATGACTCAGGCCCAGTATGCGTGCCTTAATGACTCAGGCCCAGTATGTGTGCCTTAATGACTCAGGCCTAGTATGCGTTCCTTAATGAGTCAGGCCTAGTATGTGTGCATTAATGACTCTGGCTAAGGCTCTGGGTGTGCACTGGGTATAAGCTACATGGACAAAACACTTTTGTATATCAGCATATGCTGAAGCACATAAGGAAACTCTGTGTTAAAATAAAAAAAGCGCACACACTATTGGTAGTTTATTAAATCATCAATCTCTGTTGTTGACTTTGACCTGATCATAAAATTGCCCAAAAGATTAATTTTTGTGATGAAGCTTGAACGGCTGTCAGGAAATGTCTTCTAGTAATTTTACTTTATCTTTTTATTAATGCACTGCCAAATCAACTATAGATGTACATTAGCTTTCTGACATTTTAAATTAAGGCTTCTGAAATACTTGTTCTCTTACCTCCTGAAGTGGATGGATTTAATTGGCTTTCATTGTCTCATTCTTGTGGTAATACCACATATGCATGATACCAGTACTTATTTTCATTAAGGCAAAAAAGGAGTAAATGTTCTCTGGGACAAACCATGTTACAATTCAAAGGGTGCAAATGAGTTTATTATTTTGCATATAAGTTAAATACTGGCAGTTTTTTCATCTAGCACACAAATACTTGCTAACTTTATAATTACACTGAAATTTCAAGTTGATCTAGGACATGTTCTACCCCAACTATAAATATGTCCCCACATTTTAAATTTACCTTCCCCTCCAATGCAACACGGTTTTGCCCAGGTGCAAATGTTACACCTTTATTATGCTTTGCTCTCCTTAATGACTCAGGCCCTATGTATTCAGTATGGGTGTATTAATAAGTCAGGCCTAGTATGCGTGCCTTAATGACTCAGGCCTAGTATGTGTGCCTTAATGACTCATGCCCAGTATGCGTGCCTTAAAGACTCATGCCCAGTATGCGTGCCTTAATGACTCAGACCCAGTATGCGTGCCTTAATGACTCAGTCCCAGTATGTGTGCCTTAATGACTCAGACCCAGTATGCATGCCCTAATGACTCATGCCCAGTATGCGTGCCTTAATGTCCTAGGCCCAGTATGCGTGCCTTAATGACTCAGGCCCAGTATGCGTGCCTTAATGACTCAGGCCCTATGTATTCAGTATGGGTGTATTAATAAGTCAGGCCTAGTATGCGTGCCTTAATGACTCAGGCCTAGTATGTGTGTCTTAATGACTCAGGCCCAGTATGCGTGCCTTAAAGACTCATGCCCAGTATGCGTGCCTTAATGACTCAGACCCAGTATGCGTGCCTTAATGACTCAGTCCCAGTATGTGTGCCTTAAAGACTCATGCCCAGTATGCGGGCCTTAATGACCCAGGCCCAGTATGCGTGCCTTAATGACTCAGGCCCAGTATGCGTGCCTTAATGACTCAGGCCCAGTATGCGTGCCTTAATGACTCAGGCCCAGTATGCGTGCCTTAATGAGTCAGACCCAGTATGCGTGCCTTAATGACTCTGGCTAAGGCTCTGGGTGTGCACTGGGTGAACTTTTGCATATCAGCATATGCTGAAGCACATAAGGGAGCTCTGTGTTATAATAAAAAAAGCATACACACTATTGGTAGTTTATTAAATCATCAATCTCTGTTGTTGACTTTGACCTGATGATAAAATTGCCCAAAAGATTAATTTTTGTGATGAAGCTTGAACGGCTGTCAGGAAATGTCTTCTAGTAATTTTCCTTTATCTTTGTATTAATGCACTGCCAAATCAACTATAGATGTACATTAGCTTTCTGACACTTTAAATAAAGGCTTCTGAAATACTTGTTCTCTTACCTACTGAAGTGGATGGATTTAATTGTCTTTCATTGTCTCATACTTGTGGTAATACCACATATACATGATACCAGTACTTATTTTCAGTGAATCAGTTTCTGTACTTCTGGGTCAACAATCTTATGAGCAAAATTAATAGTCAATATGTAATTGTCTGTAAATAATCCATGTCTATATAAAGGTACCACGTTAGCTCTTATTTTGAAATGCCCCCCTGAGTGTCATACCACTGAGGTGGATCGGTACCCAGTACGTGTAAGTAAGCTGGAATGACCAAAACTAGGATTGGGCAGAGAAGTGAAAGCTAGAGTGACAAAATTGTGTCAAGTAATGGTACAGGTATGTAAACTGTACTAAAGTGTGAAGCTGGAAAATGTTAATAAAGTCCTACCTCATTTTTTATATTAACAGAGATGGTCCATAATCCATTTATGCCAACACAAGCAGTTTTTTACGAAAATAATGTAGACATTGAAATTAATGAAGGGGGTAGTTCTAAATGTATAGAAGGCATACTTTTGAAGTCATGTTATTACTTTTCTGTAAACTGTACACTGTTACTCTTATTGTATCTGCACTACATGTACTTTGCCGTTATTAAACTTGCATGATATATTTTATGTGCAATTTTCCACATTGCAAAGTGTAACCCATAATGTTCATGTTTTTAAAAAAACAAAAAAAAACAAACATTAAATGACCAATGAGGCATGATTTGCTATATTAAATAAAACATTCAGTAAAAGAGAAACTGCATTATTAAATTAACACCACATGATGAGCAGTTTTCTCTCATTACTATGTGTATCAGCTACTGAAATATTCTCTGTGTTTTCCATTTGCGGATCTGCTGTAACACCAGCCAAGTAATCAGTCTGCACATTTACCAGCCAGAACGCAGATATAGATGAATATTTTGGGACATGAAGTTTTATCGTTTGTTGTTTTTGACAATCTGGGTTGTAACTCTGGTCTCCAAAGGAAACAAAATCACAAATGTTATATATAATGACTACAAACATGCCCTGCCATCTGTTACACAGTGTGCATATTGGGGGAACATCAACTGCCGTAATGTGAATGAACTTGAGCTAAGTAGCTATTCTCAATATTTCAGGCCTGTTTTGTATGGAAATACACCCTATAGAGAAGCTATTATATTATTTTTTTTTTCACGTGTTTATCTTGTCAGACTAATGGAAATATTCTCAAAGCACATTTGAAATGTAAAAATAAAAACAAACTGAATAAGCACACCAAATATACTGAATTTAAAAATGATGTGCTATATGTTGGGGTCTATTTATTAATCGGCGATCAGTCATGAAAATGAAGAAAACAGCAGTTTTCTCTGTAAAATGCTAATTGTACAATTTCTGAAAGGTTCATGCAAGGTAGCGCAGGGGGTTGGGTACGTGTCTTCGACTACTACTACAGCGATGAGTTACCCGACTTTAGAAGACAGCAGCTAGGAATGAGGAAAGTATGTTAACAGTGAAGGTTGCAAATCACTACTTGTCACAATTTCAAACAATGCAGAAGCCGGCAGACAGAAAGTCATGTGACTTTCTTGGAGTATACTATTCTTAGGGGTGTTAAATAAGTAAAGCAAGGAGCTGCGGAATAGACACTTCCTCCATTCACCGGCAGCATTAGGCTATCTGTGAAAAGCAAAATATCTTCATGTGGAGAGCGGACTCCGTGACTCACAGAGCAGCCCCGGCATGATAGAATACAGTGGTGCTGCTGCGATTTGCAGAGATGCATAATGATTGTCACAGCACACTTTTAATAAATAGACACCAATAGTTTGAAGTACGTAGTGGAGAAATTGAAGACTGGCGTTATGTTAAATCATCACTACAAAAGTCAGTCCTGTCTTTGCACTAGCTGTAGTATTTTAGGAGCATAATATGGGTAAAAAAATATAGAATTATTTTCAAATTTTCACAAAAGTTTAGAATTTATGAGAATTATTAGGAAAGGGTTACAAATAGAGATGAGTGATTTGGAGAAGTCTAAAAGATCCGAATTTTGGGGTATCGAGTCGAACCGAGTCATGACTCTGGCGGCAAATTTCGATCTTAAATTGAGGCAAAGCATCATTTCCAGTAAAATGACGGATCTCGTGAGTTTTGGGTCAATATCCTATATATATATATATATATATATATATATATATATATATATATATATATATATATAAAACCCTCTCCGCATGTTCTCAGCTGTGTAAGTGATATCATGTAGGTAGGACATTTGCTGTCATTCTATGTTCAGAAAAGGGTTGGACAGGGTAAATCAGGCAATTTATTTTGCAATAACTGATTTTACTGCACACATTTTAAGAGTTTATTTAGAGATCAGTCTGCTGGAATTGTACATATGTACCAATATTAGGGCTCTGTCCTGCTGTCCTGCCCAGGGTCATGTTTGTCGCATGGGAAAGACTGTCAGAGGAAGGCAGGTAATTAATGTGCAGCGTAGTGCTTTCTGATGAATGAGGTGATTTGTCCAAAAAAATGAAAATAGGTACATTTCCAACCACCAACCACAGTGTCGGTATTAACCTTATACTGTAGCAATCCTCATTTGTATATTTAAGTTCAGGGTTTCCTTTGTGTGTGTATGTGTGTGTGTGTGTGTGTGTGTGTGTGTGTGTGTGTGTGTGTATATATAGCAGATACAGACAGATATAAGAAGATAAAAATTTGCAGATCAGGAGCATCCCAGTACGAGTCCTGGCAGTAGTAGTTCTTTTTCAACCTCTACTAATAGAAAAAGGTCATGCGGGAACAAAGTGTAACAAAGCACTATATGTCAATCTCAAAGAAAATATCAGCTCTTGATGTAATAATTAAGGGAAATGTTTCTGATGAATGAGGTGATTTGTACAAAAAAAATAAAATAGCTAAATTTCCAACCACCAACCACAATGGCAAGAAAAGGCTCAGACCAAGCTTACATTTTGCTAATAAGGGTCCTGTTACCATTGATACACATACTAGATTCCCATTGAAAAAGAGATTGCCCAACATGGTAATGCATCTTCCTTAACTTACCATGCACCACCTTCTCGCTCAGAGTGTAGGTCTGTCACCTCCAAAACACACAAATCAGTGCAAGAAAAGAGGCTGAAAAACAACTTGGGAACTTACAGAGGAGAGGAGACTCTAATTTCTAATGAGTGTATTAAAGTAATTCTATCGTTTTCAAATAAGCATTGCCCAAGCGATTGTATTGTGTTTCTAACGCACAAAGTGATTTATTTTAGTAGATGTAAATAGTTTAACAGTTCAATACATTATTATATTAAGATACAGTACAGTACAACCAATACCAAAAGATACATACATACAGCTGCGCTTTGCATGAGCTTCGCTGCGCTTCCACGGGTCCCAGTGAAGAGTATATCTGCTTAGAATACTGTGGTCAGAACATGACTGAGACTGGTGGGGGTGCAGCTATGATTATATATACACATTCAGTGTTACAGAGAACAATGCAAATGTTGTGGCTTGCTTCCATAGGTCCAGACCTCGGGCGGGTCCAGGGTAATCAGGTCATAGGCTAGTTCAGACTAAGGAATCAAAAGGTCGGGGTCGTCTCTCCAGGAGATGTGCTCCAGTTATAATGAGTTCATTAGCATTTCACATTCTGATATCAATCTGGCTATTTATTCCCTAACATCAATAACTAGAGTATGCAATATGCGATCTCTTCGGCGATGGAACCGGACAGCTGCTGATGAATAGGGGATTAGTATGATATCACACATGTCACATTTCCTATAACGTGAACCTTAAATAACACTAAATCATAATCATAATATATAAACTAATAATAAACCAAATACTGTCTGCTTATAAATCACTTTGGAATGTAATCTATAAATATATATGTGAAACTAAATATTATAGTGCTTGTGCATGCGTGCGCATTTTACCGTGCGATCGTACCATGCCACGCGTTACGTGGCGTACGGATCGCAATTGCACGGCAAAACAATATTAACCAATATACTTTCGTTCATCCAATTATACGACTTCGACAAGTGTTATATGAGAGTCTGTTAGATTCTAACACTTCAATTATATAGCAGCCTCCTTCCCATGTGTCTCAACCATTTAGAAATGTGAGGATAAGTAGTAATAATCGTGATTTAGAAATAGAAATTTTAGATACTATTTTGAAACTTGCTAATATGCAAGTGGATGAGGGGGATAATTGTCAATCTGAAAATGAATATGTTGCACTTGAACAAGATAATGAGGAGGATGATGATGATGATTGTGTCGGCAGCCACCACCTCATGCCCATGATAAGCGCATTGTCATGTCAGGGCATAAGACCAAAAAATGCACCTCACATCAAGCCATGAGATAGGGAGAGGGGGGAAATTTTGCCTATTTCCAGCACACTAGAGAATCCATTTTGTTTTATGCAAGCTATTCAAACCATTTGAAATTGTAACAAATGAAGTGAGTTCAGACACTGCCAGTCTGACTCAAGCCATACCCATAATCAAACTACTGGTAAAGCAGCTAGAGAAGCTGAAGGAGGAGAGGAAACTTAGTGATTGTGCTAACTATGTTGGCCTTGTAGATAAAGTTCTTTATTCACTTCACCAGGACCTAAGGATTTTTAGCATCTTGAAACTGGATTACTACATTTTGGCAAACATGGTTGATCCTACATTTAAGTCATATGTAATGTCTATATTTCCAACTGACACAAAGCTTCACAAATGCAAACAGTTCCTCATGAGTCAGCTGTCAGCTCAAGTCTCACATAACACATCCCCTGCTTCAGCTTTTCCTACAAATGCTACTGCCAGAACACCATGCCACGCGTTACGTGGCATATGGATCGCAATCGCACGGCAAAACAATATTAACCAATATACCCTTCGTTCATCCAATTATACGACTTTGACAGTCCACCCTTTGATAGTATAATAAACTATCACCTTAAAGATGTTATATGCAGGATCTCAGTACCACGTTTCATTGCTATGTAATGCAAGTCCCCCTTGGTGTATGACCATGCTGTTTGTAGCTCTAAACAAGTTATCATAAGAGAGAGTCTTAATCCTCAAAACGATTTCTCCTTTTACTATTGACCGTACACTTCTGGAGCTTGGAGATAACCTTTTGTATGCCCTTCAAGGGTGCAATAAAACATGTAACACATTATTTGGAAAGGTACAAAGTACAATAGAACATGTATCAGTTATACAGAATACTCTACTACAGTTCTTCAAGTTTAACAGGTTAATTTGTTCAACGCATGTCTTTAAGCTCAGAATACATTTAAACACTTCATGTTCATCAATAGCATCATCCTATGTCTATCAATAAATGCCATATACAATCTCCTTCAGCTTGCGTTAATATACACATTTCTAATAATGTCATCAGTTCTTTTCATCAACACTTGTGGGCGGGCTATTGTCTGTTCGTTCTTCCCAGTCTCCCAATACTCAGGTTTACTATTGGGAGACTCCAGACTAAGGGACCTGGGTGTTGTACTTTTCCCCTAGTGACGTCTCACCCATAATTCGGGTACCTCAAGAATATTTAGTGGAAAGAGAACTAGTCCTACTTGATATAATCACTGAGGCACGTGAGGGCACGCCCAGCACTTTGTTTGGTCTAAAACCTTACCCTCCCAAGAATGATAATCATTCTCAAGGATGCTTAAGTCCGAATATTACTGAACTAGCATCGCTGGGTGTACCTATTTTTTTAACTATAGGTTTAACGTACTTACAGACGTAATGCTACTCAGACAATAGCCCCTCGCACTTTCTCCAAGCTCCAAGGTTTCCAAATTTTCCTTTACTCCTGAATTGAATAGAGTAGTTGGCTGGACTGATTATGCTACTAACTTCTCCTTCATCCCCAATACCTCATTATCATTACCTGAACCAGTCTCTGTCACCTGCCAATAATTAAAAGAATTGACCGTCCTGAGAAGAGAATTAAATGAGAGAAAACACAAAAACAGGAAAAACTACAACTTCATGATGGACAGCTGTCTTAGCCTTTGGCTCAGGTGCTACTAACTGCATTTGAGGCCTTCCAGAACAGATTCATGAGTGCCCTTGGACCCTTCTCTGAGTGTTGGCTCTTCTGCAGTGGGTGAAATGGGTACTAGTGTCTCTGCTACTTTTGGTGCTGGAAGCTTACACCTGGTACCTGTCTGTCAAATTACCTGAGCCTAAGAACTTACTGTTACACAACTTACTCTCCCGGTCCAACATCCTGACAGTTAGTGTAACTTTTCAGGAAAGAGTGTTTTGAACGTTCTCGGTTGCTGTCTCACTATTTACCTTCCCCTCTCAAGGTCTAAACTAGCCTCTCAGTTACAAATTCATCCCAGAGGGGTCAAGAACATTTCAAAAGCCAACAGGTTAAGGGTCTGCCCAGGAGTGATCTTTTGGTAGCGGGACAGGACTAGTGGCCGAAGCTATCAGTCACTTCAATCAAGTTCCAACTCTTATTCTATTCAATTCGTTCTACCGAGTACCGTTACTTTATGTTCACATGGGTTTGTGGCTAATCGAAAGCATGTCATTTGTTACCACTACTCATACATTATACATTTATTATCAATAACATGAATACCCCTATCACCTATTATAACTCTAGGGCTATCACCTTGGATAACAAAAGCTTTGAGTATGACATAGTAATACATTATTAGACACATTTCAATACACCTTTACCTAGACATATTTTATCAGTACACCAGTGTCTACCTGAGGATCCTGCATGGTGGTAATTGGATGACGTGGATTTGTTTTATCTGCAGAAATTCTTCAGGTAACCCAAATGTTCATATATTAACTAATATGTGTATGTGTGCATGTTTGTGTGTGTGTTCACATTTTAAAACAATACAACGAAAAACAAAACATAAATTTGTTAGCTGTCACATAAAACCCTGCTGTCTATTTGACAGCTATGTTCGCCCTGGTGTGACAGCCATGTATGGTCGTGTGTGTAAGTGTGGACTTTACTAGCAGCTACTTCAGTTGGTAACTGTGTCACTGTATAAAGTCCTCTATGTAGTGTCCTACTCATGTGCTGGTATTGCTATAAAAAGATTTTTCAGTCAACTCAACATCGCCCACTAGACTAGAAAAATGCTGAAGATCAATGTATATCAATCGATTTTCCCTCTGCCAACTTACATGCCATTCTCAGTACCTCACATTCAGCTACTTGACTAAGTGAGAAAGACAAAGGGGTCTATTTCTATAACACTTTCTTCAAATATAACAGTGCCCAGTACATGTCTGTCTAACAGTGAAAAATATAAAACACAAAAATTCTACATTTTCTAGGGTTTCACATTATGTTGTATCTTGTGGTAAAAATCCTACTCCAATGTTCTACACAGAGATGCATATCTGTATGCCTATCCTCTAGCAATCTCCTGTCTCCACCCTTTGTGCATCCATATAAAGGCACATTTTTGTACAGGAGGCACGAACCACAAAAACAAAAAACAAAAAAAAAAAAACAGATATGCAATCTATAAAACATGAATCGTATTTCCACAACAGAACCTTTCTGCTTAAATTCAGCAGTTTCTATACACATGAAAACAAAACCACTGACTGTTTTTTTAACTCATGTCAATCTAGTGTGTGTATCTCTGAATTTGTCTTATGTAAAAAAAAAATATGTCTTAGCCCCATTGATGAGACTGTGTCTGTTTTTTTTATCTTGACCAGAGCAGAGAGAGAGAGAGAGAGAGAGAGAGAGAGAGAGAGAGAGAGACTAGCATAGATGTAAAAAAATGAGAAATAAGAAAGCAATGAATAATAGGAATACAAAGCTTTGAATACAAGGGTTTGAAAATAAACATACATGCAGAAAGGGAGATTTTTCAGCAAAAATGACAGCTGGATTGGACTCTATGGGGAAATGGCTGAATTCATTCCACTAATTCCCTTAGCTATTTGCTAAACTATGACCCCTCCCCATATTTGACTAGGGGGTCTTAAATCAACCGTGCAATCCAGTGTCAGTATCACATTATCTACATACCTTTTCAATGGGCTTTTCTAACTTATGATAGAGAAATGAAAAATTTTCTCTTATTGACTCATATTTTCTCTGAAATACATAAAACGATATTTTGGAGCAAAGTATGTACATACTTCATTTTTGGATAATGATTCTCAGCCACGCAAATTATGATGAGTCACTGCAGCCTAAAACAAAGAGTGTTCCAATGATCCATTGTTAATTAGTCTTTCAAGAGTGATTTTTCTATTTCTCTATCCCACTCCTCTAAACACTAAGTCTATACCCTTATCTGTGAGAAGGGAAAAAAAACCAAGATAGTTATCTTTAAACAACAAACGAAACAAACATTCTCATTCTTTACCATCGGCCAGCGATTAGGAAAGCAAGCATGTGACAACAATAAACAAACAAGCAACATCAACAAAGTATACCTTTTAAATCAGGTTTTTTTTTCTCTAACCTTGCACATTAATATTTACCACAGATTATTATTTGCCTTGCCTGGTCCTAATTTCCTAGCTTTTGCTCTAATATTTTCTTTACAATCTTTCCTCAAATGTCCCTTCTTAAGACAGTTAAAACACTTCAAAGATTTCTGTTTCTTTCGTCCCTTATAGTGGTTTTTATAATTCTGAGGTTGTGAATGTAATTTTTCTAACACCTGGATACCCAACATCATTAACCTATCATTCTGTGCTTTTTCCTTTTTACATCTATTTTTATCATGTTCTATGGCATGTTCTTTAATGGCATTTACCGTGAGACCTCTCCAATTAGGAGAAGAGATTTGTATCCAAGTCCTTAGATCCTCCCGGAGACCGTCCATTAATACTGCAACAGCTACCTCCCTGTAATGTGGATTTGCCCTTATATCTGATATTCCTGTGTAATTAATCATGGCCTCTAGAGCCCTAGAAAAATAATCAGTTGTAATCTCATTACCTTTTTGTTTGATGGTGAATATTTTGCCCCATTCCATTGTCACTGGAAAATATATGGCCAACTCTGTGATTATACGTCCAATATTATCCTGATTGTCATCCTCAGTTAAGGGTTTATCCTTCTCCAACCTACAATCCTTAATGAACTTTTGTATATCAGTATCGAGAGGAAGACAAGCTTTAAACAACACTCGCCAATCTTTATTAGTAGGCTCATGTGCATTACCTAAATGTCTAAAAAATTTCTGACACTTGGCCAAATCTTTTCTAGGATCAGGGAAATCAGACATAATTGTAAATAGTTCCGTCTTAGTCCATGGAAAATACATTGCTACCTGTTTCATGGGAACTACACCATCTCTGTCCGCTTTCCCATTGGGAACTGCTGTTGCGCGGACAGGATATAAGCCTACCAAATCCCTATGTTCTGAACTAGTTGCTGGTATCGCTGTTGCAGTACAATGAATGTCTCCCCCTTTGAAAACCTTTACATTATTCTCACCAATTTCAGCCGCTGCTCCTGCTGGTGGAACCATTCCCTTTCCTTGTCCGTGTATGTTACTTGCATGGGCAATGGCTGAAATGACTGTGGGCACATTTTCTTCCTCTAAAACATTACTTAAGACATCATACAACTTACTCATTACATTTTTTTAATTTTTGGTATTGGCTGTACCTATCACCTCAATCGCATTTGGCTGCGAGGGCACGCATGCGCTCAGTTCTCCACGCTTTGCAACGCTCACTTCCGTTGTGCGCGCGATTTGTGCCACGCCTACTTCCGCTGAGCACATGCTCCCTTGCCATGTGTACCCTTCTTGTTCACACAGTTTTAATCAGTCATCATGTTCAATTCTCGTTTTTGTTGATTTAATCAACCGCACTTTATCTCTAACATTATTTAACACCTCTGAGTCGAGACTACCTAAGTTTGGGAAAGGTTTCACACACTCCCGGGTCATCTTGACCCATTTGTCGCAGTATGCCATTGCATACGCACCGTATTTATTATACATAACATACCTTGCCGACCCAACCGGCCATTCATTAGGCAGCACACAACTCTCCATGACTTCTTGGCCCTGGACGATTTCAACAGGTACGTCTCCTCAACTCCACGCTACAGAGTACTACAAAACAATAACACTCGATTGTCAGCGTACTCACTGGAGAAACAACATAACACAACTGGGATCAGACAAGTACCAACTTCGCAATACCCTGCCTTTCCTAGTTTGAGTACTTTACCACTGTTAGCAACCGATAACAATCAAGAATATCAGTGGTTGCAGCGTATTTCCTCCCACATCTCCCAAGTCACAATCACGGCTGCACTAAATCAACCATACGGTCCGATCGCACAGCTTACAGATACTAACTATCAGTAAGCTGTGCGATTAATATTTGGGAATGCCGCGAAAACCTGTTATTTTCGCTTCGAGTATACCTGCCATGTATACTCAGTGGTGTCTCTTTATCACCTGCTCTTTGTTAGAGCAGAACACCACTTCACACAAAGGTTTCTTTATATCCTGTTCACACCGAGAACAGAACCTTTGTTGTCAGGTCCCCTTTTTACCGTGCCCCGTCAGACACACCTGAACCAAAGCGCTATCTATCTTCAATAGTTCCACGCTGCCCTCCCAATACTCAATCAAGGCCCTGCCATGTGGTCCAACCGCACTGCTCAGAGATACTAGTTATCTGTGAACATCGAGATTAGTATTAGGCGCACGTGCAGAACCCTATATTCCGTTACCAGTATACTTTTGTCTTTGTGCAAAACATTCACATACACACACATAACCTTTCCCAAACAATGGCACTATCTTTTCAGAGATTTTACCAAGTGATTACACTATGCATAGATAACAGACTATGATCATGACTGTTTACACACGTGGCAACAATACCGGAAGTACACATACTCAATGCAGGAAGTACACATACCTTATGCAATGCTATACCCTTTGAAAACGCAAAACGACAATAAAAAGAAACATTTTTCTTTCTTGTCCCTAGATTCTAGTTAGGGTTCCTTCAGACTATGCAACAACGGACATTCGGTTTCGCAACACAAAGTGAACCACAGGTCTTAAACACATTGCGTTCTTTCCCGTATGAGACGAGTCCGTCAATCCACCCTTTGTTGAGGAACCAAAAATCGTAAGCGTTGCATACCTGCCGATAACATAACTTCCAACTCAGAGCCCCCAAATTATTAAAGTAATTCTATCATTTTCAAATAAGCATTGCCAAAGCGATTGTTTCTAACGTACAAAGTGATTTATTTTAGTAGATGTAAATAGTTTAACAGTTCAATACATTATTATATTAAGATACAGTACAGTACAGCCAATACCAAAAGATACATACATACCGCTGCGCTTTGCATGAGCTTCGCTGCGCTTCCACGGGTCCCAGTGAAGAGTATATCTGCTTAGAATACTGTGGTCAGAACATGACTGAGACTGGTGGGGGTGCAGCTATGATTATATATATACACATTCAGTGTAACAGAGAACAATGCAAATGACGTGGCTTGCTTCCATAGGTCCAGACCTCGGGCGGGCCTAGGGTAATCAGGTCATAGGCTAGTTCAGACTTGAAATCCAAAGGTGGGGGTCGTCTCTCCAGGGGATGTGCTCCAGTTATAATGAGTTCATTAGCATTTCACATTCTGATATCAATCTGGCTATTTATTCCCTAACATCAATAACTAGAGTATGCAATATGCGATCTCTTCGGTGATATCAGACATGTCACATTTCCTATAACCTGAACCTTAAATAACACTAAACCATAATCATAATATATAAAGTAATAATAAACCAAATACTGTCTGCTCATAAATCACTTTGGAATGTAATCTATAAATATATATGTGAAACTAAATATTATAGTGCGTGTGCGTGCGTGCGCATTTTACCGTGCGATCGCACCATGCCACGCGTTACGTGGCGTACGGATCGCAATTGCACGGCAAAACAATATTAACCAATATACTTTCGTTCATCCAATTATACGACTTCGACAAGTGTTATATCAGAGTCTGTTAGATTCTAACACTTCAATTATATAGCAGCCTCCTTCCCATGTGTCTCAACCATTTAGAAATGTGAGGATAAGTAGTAATAATCGTGATTTAGAAATAAGAATTTTGGATACTATTTTGAAACTTGCTAATATGTAAGTGGATGAGGGGGATAATTGTCAATCTGAAAATGAATGTGTTGCACTTGAACAAGATAATGAGGAGGATGATGATGATGATTGTGTCGGCAGCCACCACCTCATGCCCATGATAAGCGCATTGTCATGTCAGGGCATAAGACCAAAAAATGCACCTCACATCAAGCCATGAGATAGGGAGAGGGGGGAAATTTTGCCTTATTCCAGCACACTAGAGAATCCATTTTGTTTTATGCAAGCTATTCAAACCATTTGAAATTGTAACAAATGAAGTGAGTTCAGACACTGCCAGTCTGACTCAAGCCATACCCATAATCAAACTACTGGTAAAGCAGCTAGAGAAGCTGAAGGAGGAGAGAAAACTTAGTGATTGTGCTAACTATGATGGCCTTGTAGATAAAGTTCTTTATTCACTTCACCAGGACCTAAGGATTTTTAGCATCTTGAAACTGGATTACTACATTTTGGCAAACATGGTTGATCCTACATTTAAGTCATATGTAATGTCTATATTTCCGACTGACACAAAGCTTCACAAATGCAAACAGTTCCTCATGAGTCAGCTGTCAGCTCAAGTCTCACATAACACATCCCCTGCTTCAGCTTTTCCTACAAATGCTACTGCCAGAACAAAACTTACCTTTTCTGAGAGTCAAACTGATGAGGAGTCAACATAGCACACCAATGTGAAACTTTATTATGACATTTGGTTAGGCTTAAAAGAAATGCCCAAATATACTGACACCTCTACACAGTATCAATCTGACCCACCTTCCCTTAGTAAAATGGTGGAATATTACTTTAATGATAATGTTCAAATTAGCATTTCAGACTAATTTTTTGTGATGATGATCTTGACATTATTGATGAGGGTGATTACATTGTCAGCATAGAGGAGGAAGCTAACCACTGTTAGTTAAATGCCCATTAGTAAATTGTTAAAATCCCTATCTATTCTTCAGTTCATTAACCAGCAACCAAAAATAATTTCTTTTGTGGGGCCCCAAACAAATCAAGAACTTTAACGACAAAAGTGGCATTCCCTGTCACTGAAATGCTTGGTTTGTTAAACTATGCATGTCCGTTTTAAGATATTACCAAGGACAATTCCATCTTGCACTATTTTACATTATAGACTTGGTCTATCATCTTGAGTAAAATGCTAAACTACTGACAGCTAGATATTCAATTGGGCAGCATTCAGGATGTTGACAACATTAGGTTGACAATTCAGGTCTCGACAGTATTATTACCGGTAGATTGATAATTTAAATGTTGAAAGTATTATATGGTTAGTGTTAGGGTAGGGATAGGTATAGAGTTAGGGATAGGTTTAGGGATAGGGTTAGGAATATTATTTTTAACCTAATAATACTTTCAACATTTGAATTTGTGATCTAATAATAATGTCAATGTTATTATTGTTGACTATCTATATTATGGTGTCCACCATATAAATGTCAATCATGTAATTGTCGAAAAATATGTATGACTCCCGGGTGGGAGGGCTCAAGGACAATTCCATCTTGTACTATTTTATATTATGGCTTGGTCTAACATCTTGTGTAAAATGTCTACTGATGCTGCTGTCCATCTAATGACCTCTGGTTTCTTCCTTTTCACTTAACATGATGCATGCTGTCTAGAGTTAAAACGATTATATACATGATATTTCTCTCATCATTTTTCTTCTGGTTGCAGCCCACCTTAATCTAGCTTCTTGTCTAAATGTCTACTGATGCTGCTGACCAAATAATGAATTTTGATTACTGCCTCTTCACTTTCTATAATGCATGCTGCATACCGTTAAAAATATAGTGTGCATGATCTTTCTCTCACAATTTTTCTTCTTGGTGCAGCCCACCTTCATCTATCTACTAAAATGTCCATCCTGTCAGCCAGTGCTTTGCCACTATGTTTCATAGGAATTGTAGCATGCTTTACACACAAAACTTTGTTGTTTAGAACTTCTTAAAAAATGAGAATTCAGTTCAGGAGATGCTTTCAATGACCCATAAAATTTCTGCCCATTTTCGGCATTCAGCGACTACATGTAGATCATTGCAGCAGCTTCAAAAATGGGACCTGCCATGCCACCAACTGAAGCAAGAGGTAGGAATGAGGTGGAATTGCACACTTTATGCACACTGCTGTACCACTATGTTTCATAGGGACTGTATCTTTTATTAGTTGCCATGTATTTCTGCCGCTGCTCTGTCACTAATTTTAGCCAGCCAGCTTGCTGCAGCCTTTGTCCAAAATTGGTTAAAAGAGAAGAGATCATTACAAAATACACTGTAAATGAATGTTAATGCTATAAATAGTAATGTAGGAACAAAACAGCTCAAAATCACATGGTTTTACACAATTTTTAAGGAAATTCACATCCAACACCAAAACATATGAAGAATTTTGCCCAAAACCAAAACACAAAGATGGCTTTAGAATCAAAGTCAAATTTCAAAACTCGGGGGTCTGCCCTTATATCTAGTTACAAATATGCACGAGACTGAGGGATTTAAAACAGGACTGAGCTCAAGTTAATTAACTTGGGTAGATCAAAAATATGCATGCTGATAATTTTAAAGGCCACTAACATCCACATTCATTTGTTTAACAGGTATTAATTGGAAAGAATATTCTCTTTTGTGCAGCTTTCTGTAGCAGTAAGTTGTCTTTAATGAAAAATGTGCGGATGTGGTGAACATAGGAAAAAGGAGATAGACTTCCAAGAGCCGCTAACTGCTACAGCCAAGGTGTCAGCAATAGAATTGGAGCCTGAGACCAGTGTAGAACTCACTGTGTGCTTGAGCAAGCCTAAGCAGCATATAAAGAGTAAGTGAATGTTGTAAATTAACAGGATATGCCGACGCTTGAGGTGTCAACAGATGGTGTTGCAGTTTAAACTAATAAATTAGTAACCCCCGCAGAGAAGTAACATCTTAGGAGGCACAGTTAGAAGCAATAGGAGCACCAGTGCTATTTTACTGGGCTTGGGAAACAGTACACTGTGTGGGGTAAAACAGAAAATAAAATAAGCCTTGGCTCATTTAATTTCCTACTATCCGAGGTACCAGCTACATGGCAATATAACATTTGTTGTCAGAGCTTATCCTTACTGTTACAAATCTGTATCTCTTTAGCAAAATTAAGTATGTGAGATACGTTGATATTTTGGTCAAAACATTTAAACTTGCAACCCAGTGTCAAGGGTCCACATTTTTTGCAAGTCCTACACTAACATATATGCTTCAAACAACACTGAAAAACAGTTTAAATCAAATGCACTCACTGTCAGGTATGGATTCTGATATGTAATGTACTGGATACAGAATGTAGCGTGTATATGTCAATTGTAATATGTATACTTAATATATCTTCCCGGATGGACCAGAAGGAAGCTGCTGAATAATGTCATTAAATGCCCCTGGAGAAGGGAGATGTTCCTGGTAAGGAAGCAAGTAGACCCTGACATGCCCCCTATGGACCTGAGTCATTAAGGCATGCATACTCAGTGCATTGTGTGTTTGTTTTGAACCACAGGTTAATCGTTGCTGCATATTCCAAAAGTCAACAAGGAACGATACATGTGCTGTTGCCTATAGGTGTAGGTTTACTCTGCTCTAGTAGACCAGACACTGCAGGATACGTTCAATACCTAAGTGGAATATAAAATCTCAAAAGTATGCATTGAAAAATAAAAAGGAATTAATATTACCTGTCAATAATATAATTGAGATTAGAAAGCTCTCCAAACCAGTAGTAATTATTATTACAAGTTCAACCCTGAAACATAACCTTGGTCCTTCTGAAGCAGCCCCTCATTGATGTTTAGTGTTCTGGCATGAATCATACCATTCCTGTATCTTTTTAGCCCCCCCCCCCAGTCAATCACTGGTTTGTGCATGTAGAAATAGGGTTAGCCTAGGATGATCGATCGCTTTAGGGTTTGGGTAGCAGTGAATGATATCAGCTCCTACGGACTTGAACACACATCAACGCCCCTAGATTCTTGTGAGCTAAAAACACTGGTGTTATAGGCCATCAATCTACTGCTTCACTGGCTATTGGCATGGTCTTAAAAACCAAGGGTAGTTCCATCTTGCGAGCAAAGTCCAAATCTATGTAGTTTTTCATTGCTCCAGAATCTAAGAACATTTTAGTGTCTAGAGAGCAGGACCCACAAGGAAAGTTGTTTCCCGATTGCTCTGTTCTTTCAAATTCTGGGCACTTTTCTTCCAGTGACCTTGGCACCCACAATAAAGACATCCACAGGTCTCCCAGCAATGTTTTGTTTAATCTCTCTTTTGCCTAAGGAATTCTGCACATAGCATTGGCAGAATTTGATTTTAAGGGTCTCCAGTCATGCTTCAAACACTCCATAGACCAGTTTGAACTGATCAACATCTTCTTCACAACTAGACCCATCTGAAAAAGAGAGATGAAGAAGAAAAGTGATAGCTTGGGTGAGAAAATGAAAAGCTAGGTGGGGAAAGGATTGTAATGCCTTAAAGAACACTCTTGGAGAGGAGACTCAGACCTGAAATAAACAGGAAAAAAAGCAGTATTGTCTATTGTAATGTTTATATTTGTCAATAACAGTTTATGGCTTGTTATTTACATTAAATAATTTAACTACAAAAAGTGCCAGGGGGCCCGTCAGAGGCAGCGCTTAAAAAAAAAATCCTGCAAGAAAAAAGAAAGAAGAAAATACTTACCTTGCGGTCAGCTGGCGATCCGGCTTCCTCCCTGGTCTCCTCCTCCGTGCGGCGCTCACAGTGCATGTCGGGTGTGATGTCATCACGCCCGCCCGACATCCATTGCGGAGCGCAGCACTGAGGAGTCCCCTGCTGCCTGCTGATTAAAGTTGGTTTTTCGCCCTGCAGTGACTTGGAAGAAGAGTGAAGAGGATTGCATCAGAGAATAAGGTAAGTTAAGGGTTTTTTTTTTAAATTATTTCAAGGGACGCTGACGGCTGACCAGTATGTGTGTGTGAAAAAAAAAGTGATATATATATGTTACCGTGAAAGACCGAAATTGGAGAATGTCGACTTTCACCAGTGAATGTCAACAAACACCAAATACGTCGGTGAAAGATCGAATATTTCATTACATTCTTGTACATTCGGACCCTCACTGGTGTATGTCGACAATCACAGACATGCTCTGGTGAAGGACGAAAAGGGAGGAGCCGACATATAGGCGACAGGTTGTTTCCTGTCAAATCCCGTGTTCTGGTGGAATGAGTGAGCTTCGTCAGTCTTATGCAAGATTTATTGGGGAGAGCATCGTTTTCTTCATTTTTTCCGATACCCTAATTTATACAGAATGGATACTGGAGTGGATTGTGATCTTTTTCTTGAAAAGTTAAATGCATTAATTGCGAGTAAACGAGAAGACAATTGTTTTTATTTTTCTCAAGAAAAGTACTCGAAAATACTTTCTGAACATTTTGAATGTACTGTATAATTGAGTAAGTTTTTACCTTCTATTATTTTCGTATCTTATTTTAAATGTACTGTGAATTAAAGTTCCTAATCATTCCTCTCAAAAAGAGAGGCGAAAATTTATCGCGACTGAACTACGGAGAAAGAAATATGAATCTCGAACATGTTCAACATTCACCATTAGTGCATGGTGAATGTCGACATTCACCGGTGTAAGTCAGAAATAAGGATATTTAACAAATATTTCGGACATACACCAAGCGACTATGTGAATGTTGACATTCACTGGTGAAAGTCGACATTCTCCAATTTCGGTGTTTCACCGTAACATATATATATATATATATATATATATATATCACTTTTTTTTTACATGTGTATATATATATTTATATATATATATATATATAGGAGCCCCGATGCACTGCTTTGCCCGGGGGCCCATAATGTTGTTAAGAGGGCCCTGGATTGACGGCTATTTATGCAAAGGTACAGGTGAAGAATCGTTGGTTGACAATACTAATGCAGGTGTAGGTGACCTGTAGCTGAACTGAGATAAGAAGCAAATATTTTATGTCCTTATATATACAGCATTTTTTTCCTCATTATTTTCCAAATTATACAATTTAACTGCCTGCATAAATTTGTTATGAAGCCACATTAAGTATGAATTTTTGAGGCACATTTTTTCCTGTATGCAGGAGCCCACTAACCTGCTTGGGCCCCATAGCAGTATCATGAACTGCTAGGTCTATAGTTACACCCTTCATTGGCATCTTAAGAAGCCTCACAAAAATATTGCTCTATAGCAGAGCATGCTTACTGAAAGAACTGTATTAAAACAAAGTATACCATTGCTTTTTTCTAGTAGCTGCTTTTAGCATTATTGCTGCTGCAATACCAAAAATTTTAAATTACAATTACTTATATCATTAAATCAATTAATTAATGAAAAAATGGATGAATATAAAATCTAAATTGTCTTCATAAATTACTATCATTAAAACACCTGTAGTCGAAGTCTTATTAAAAGAAAATAATTGCACACACTAAAACATCTACATAAAATGGTAAATTAACCAAAAATATGTAATTGATGCATTAAGTGCTGGAAAAGGTTCAATATATGACAAGATTCTTTTTATCTTCACATTTGCTTTAGAAAATACATTTATTTTGTCCAGAAATCTATCTTTAGTCAAAACCAAATGGATACTACTAATAGTAAAATATGAACATCAGTGCAGAATACCTTATTAACTTGTGCAAATGTCAGATCCCATTTTCCAGCTTTTGTTAAGTTCCTATGTGCAAATGTTTTGAGCAGGGCCGAACTGGCCCCATCTGGCACTTCTGGCATTTGCCAGAAGGGCCGATAACTGTATGGGCCGGCCTTGGCGCTTCCGAGTCCCGCAGCTCTTTTTTTTCATTCTTTTTTTTTTTTTACCTTCGCGCGGCCACGCGATGTGACGTTGCACAGCCGCGTAGGAGCCTTCGCGATGCGCGGTCTGTTGAGGTAAGTTGGTGTTCTAAATTTTCTTTTCATTCCATTTGGGGTATAGGAAAAATGGCGCAGGGGGGATAGTGACAGGTGACAGGTGACAGGTGTAAAAGTGAGTGAAAATGTCTGCAGGGGGGGGAACAAAGAGAAAATAACTGCAGAGGGGGAATGAAAATGTCTGCAGGGAAAAAGGGGGGGTTGTATGAGTGAGTAAAAATGTCTGCAGGGGGAGTTGTACTAGTGAGTAAAAAATTTGCAGGCGGGGTTGTATGAGTGAGTAAAAATGTCTGCGGGGGGAAAGAAAAGGAAAATGGCTGTAGAGGGGGAAAAATAAAAATGGCCAATGTGTGTGGGGGACAGTATATGACTATAATCTGTGTGGGGGACAGTATATGACTATAATGTGTGCTATTAAGTAAATGTGGGTCTGTTTGGGGAAAATGAGGTCTAATTATTAAATGTGATTATGAATTATTTAATGTCTGGGATGGTTGTGGGAAATGGTTATTTTTATTAAACATAAATGCTATTTAATTTCTTGCTGGGGCTGTTTGGAGGGAGGGAAATAGGTTTATTTATTAAATGGGAATACTATTAATTTAATGTTGGGGCTGGTTGTAGGAAAATAGGTCTATTTATTAAATGTATATACGATTTAATGTCAGGGCTAATTGGAGGGAAATAGATGTATTTATCATATGTGAATACTATTATTTTAATGTTGGGGCTGGAGTGAGGCCTAATTTTAAAACGTGGGTGCTATATTGATTTAACACCGGTGCTGGTTGGAGTTTTCGAATTTTCATGTACCCATTTTTTTCCCAAATAGGGCCCCCAACATTCCAGGATCCAGACAAGCAGCAACTGATCTAAAGACACCAGCAGCCACAAGTGGTGACAATGACAAGACAGGTAGGAGAGAGCAGGACAGTCTGCCAACTGTCCTGAATTTGGTGGGTGACTGTCCCGCTTAGTCAGGATTTGGTCTGACTGCAAGGACAGTTGGGAGGTATGTCCTACTTCACATTGTACTGCTTGTGAAGGCAGAACTGTGTGCACCTAACAGTAGTGCTCACAGTATTGCTTGTGTATTTGTTGAAAATGTGTCTAATAACCATATTACATCATAGGAGCCCCCCTGTCTTAAGTGCCCTGCGCCCCCCGAGCCTTAATCCAGCTCTGGTTAGCAGGAGGAATCTGATAGCTGCTCCCAGTCCCCGAACAGGACACAGCCTGCAGAGCAAGCCGAGGAGCTCTGTCTCATGAGATTTATTAATCTTGTGAGACTAAGAGCTTTCCTGCTCACTCTACAGAAAGTTCCCACCCTGATGGATGTTAGCAGCATTAGAAGCATAGATAAGTACAGTGGACTGGGGGTGTTGTAATGTGTTTCTGGGGGGGTGGCGTGATGTGTCTGGGAGTGCCTGATTAATGTAATGTTTTATTATAATGTATGTATCAATGCCCCATGTTGACCATAACCCCAACATAATGTGACCACGCCCTTGGCGGCGCCGCCGCTGCGCAGTGGCACACAGTTTTTTCCTGCTCATCAACAGAGGTGAGCCTGTATGCTTCAAATGCCAGTGCTGATTTTTAGTCCCAGTCTGGCCCTGGTGTTGAGTGGCCATTGTAGACCATGATGGAAATGTGTAGAAAAGTAAAAATCACTACAATGTCCTGCCTACTATGACTTTAGCATCACTACCTTCATTAATTAGATTTTTTATCCTAAAAACATGGCCCATTCATGTCATTTATTCATATAAAAAATAAGTCATGGGGTAAAAGGTCATAACCTTTCAGGTCATTTTTCTGATGTACAAAATTCTCTGTAGTCCCCAATTAAACTACAAATATCCCCTAAAATTTACAGTCTCCATCGCATTTAAATATCTGTTTCCCCCAACTAGAAATGCCATTTTGCATGCATACTTGTAGTGAGGGTGGCAAACAAACATATGTATCCTTAATGCCACCCACATGTGTTGACTTATTTAACCAATAACTGAGTTAATTAGATATAGATATTGAAATATAATATAGCTAAAATAGAATAACAAAGCAACACTATGTAAGCAACATATATGTAAGTAATCTATTTGGTCACACATATTGGAAACACATTAATATTAAACATATGGTTTCATTTATTCAGCACTGTCATCTTTGGTTGGAACGCAGAGGGTTGTTTGATATTTGGCTTATAGGTATGGTTCTTGAAGACCATCTTTTCACCACAAGTGGCTATGGGACATCTTGAGTATCTTTCCATTTACAGTATAGTTGTGAAATTGAGCTTGGCGAACAACATGACGGCAAATCAAGCACAGTTTTTATGTCCTGCTGGCGTCATAATCACAGGAAGTAATGTCTTTTATACCCTAGTTACAAAATTAGAATGAGTGGGACAGGGAGCATTATGTCACTTGTATCTGGCTGTATATTACCAGGAATGTTGAAACTGCTTTTGGGTCACTATACAATCCAGGTTCCCTCAAGATCTCAGCATTCTGTAAATTCAATATAAGGTACAACACAATGAAATATGCATCTATGAATGTCACAATGCTTAAAAGCACACTTCATTAATTAATCATGTTAATATTACATAATATCACCTCATGCAGTGAGCAACAATAATTCACGAACATTGCAGCTGTTCATATTGAAGACAGTGCGAATTATGACTAACCATGCAATAACTGATCACAGTGATGCTACTTAATCCATCTTTTCAGCATGCTGACAGGTGTTGCAAATGACATAGGATCACAAAGAGTGAAATGTAGTTGTTATAAGATGTGGTTACATTTCCCTTTTTGATAGTTAGATAGTTAGATAGATAATCAGAAAATAGTATATTTGAACAACACAGTGACAAAAACAATTAACCTTGTATGTGTTGGTTTTCTGCAGGTGCAATGACGATCTCTTTGTGATTTGGAGGTGACCAAGCACTATTGGATAAGTTTCTAGTTATGGTAAATGGACAAAAATATCTAATAAAAATGTCTATTGATGTCAGCCAATCATCGATAAAACATTTAGATATACAGGTAGCAAAGGTTGATAATCCAATCAAAACTAGTATTTATTGTAAACCTACTGCCTGGAATATATTTCTTATTGCTATTAACAATCACCCACTTCCTTTTATCACAATTGATTGAAAACCTCTACTCTGTTACAAAAGAGAACGTAAACTTAAGGACTTTTTAGTGCAAAGTGCCATGGAGCTCTGCTTCTAGGAGGTTAGCGTGGATGTGCTATACATGAGTTGGTGCCTGTAGATGTTAGATAGGGAGCTAAAGTCATGGTCTATAGAAGGTGGTTGAGTTGGCTGAGTGGAAGTAGGCTGCTCCAGGAGTACAGAGCTGGGGGTGCTAGACACAGAAACGTGAGTGATTGCTTTAAATTAAAATTGCTGTTAATCCTCTTAGGTGAAAAAGGGTTAACTGCATTTCAATTTAGGTACAATAAACAAGGTTTAACACACTTATAGTTTAATTATTTAATATTAAGCATTAATGGTAGAAGAACAATAGGCAGTATTATAAATTGTCAGATGTATTATAATAATGGTACTAAACTAATTATACATAGGTCTTAGGGTGGATAGTGGAACGGAATGAGATAAGATGAGGATGGATATTTTTATATGGATTAGAAGTGAAAGAGTTGTAAAGTTAATGGGATACTAAACATTTTGAATATGGGCCAGAGTTATCACAAGAAGAAGAGAGAAAGCCAGTGGTGTGGATAATGTATACAGCGGGCTGGGTGGGGTTTGAATGTGAATAAGTAAAATTATCACTTATATAGGTGAAAAATGTAGATTGCAATAATGTGAAACAAATCAGAGTAATTAAACAAAGCAATACTTTAAGTAGAAAAGTCGATACAGTGTAAAAATATAATCAATGTATTAGAGTTAAAAAGAAGATGAAATAAATGTGAAATCAAGCTGTTAGCTGTGCAGACTTTTCCCCAAATAAATTTCACTACCGGCAGCGGCTTTCTAAATGGGTTCTTTCTCAAGAATGAATCTTTCTAGGTCACTAGGTAGAGGAGCCCATGCTTGTAGCAAACACGTATAATTCCTCACACTGGCCAGGGGCAGTAGTGCACCCATAACTTTAGCGAAAAGTGATCTAGTTAATAAATACAGGACTATTCCTTTCTTCCTGTACCGAAACCTGGTAGCAGATAGAAGATGTACTACATGCAATAATATGATCATTGGGAAATACTTTAATCATTCACAATCTCAAGGAAAATATTGACATTAAGCAGAGACTAAAATCCAATAGTGTAATATTTATTGTTTTCTTCTAACTTTCCTATATAGAGACAATTTCAGAATCGATTAATCATGTACAATAGAAATTTTGAAGAGAACCTGTCTGATCAGAGAGGACAGGTTTTGAGGACGCTGGGAGATAACAATAAGCTGATAATTAAGCCAACAGATAAGGGTTGTTGTGTGGTCCTTATGTTTTTAAGCTTTAAAGATTTTGATCGATGTTCAGACCTATAGAAACCTGAGAAATTGCCCAACTCAACAATTTATGGGAATAAATGAATTCCTATTTAAAAAGTATTCGTATCCCACATGAAAAGGGCATTGAAGCAGTATTGTGCTACTTACTAAAATATGGAAATATTTAACATTGCATTATATATGTGTTGACATATAATTATTTTACATTAAAGCAAAAGTTTTACCTTCAGACATGCAGAACTGTGATGGAACCCATAGAACCTCGTTGCCGGCAAGTTTACTGTACAGGGGTCTTTCAGAAGAGCAATATCTTCTCAACTCCACAACTACGTCACAGCATGAGTGGTTGGACAGGGACAATTATTAATCACTGCACTTGGCATCTTTCATTGCCATGATGTCTTCACAGGATGCCCACAAGCTGTCACACAGCATTCCTTATGGATTGGCCCCTGTTTCGATGATTAGCTACTCTTCTGGTTCTGTCACCACTACAGCACAAATTTTGGGGTGGAGATTCAAAGGTAATCACTGCACCAGAGTGAGTAGTTTACAGATATTTATATTCTGCAATTTTGACTTATCTCTATGCTATCCCTAATGAAGGTTATTCATCAAGTCAAACGTTGGAGTCTATGGATTAAAAATGGATCTTTGACACTTTACTCTTTATGATAATCCGGGAGTTCCACCCCCATTGAATACTGCATGATTCATTTTCCTGCCTAAGGTGAGAACCAGGGTCAGTTTGTTTCACATTTATGAGTGCAAAGCTGTATATATTTGAGATGAGAGGTCCAGATTCTGAGAAATTTGACAGATCCAAAATTTGGGGTTCCGAGGGAAAGAGAGTTACGACTTGCATGCCAATTTCGGATATCAAAACGAGGCAAAACATAATTTCCCAGAAAAATTAGATGCAAAACCCGCAAGAGTTTATATTTTCTATATATAGCCCTCTCTCGTTTTCTCATGTGTCATTTTAGAACTGACAGCGTGGAGGAAGGATGTTAGCTGCAGCGCTCTGCTCTGAAAAATGCGTTTAAAGTTAAACTACACAATACAGTGTTAGACAGGGTGAAAGAAGAGAAAATAAAAGTTGTGATTAATGTAATGCAATTCTGTAGGTATCAGTCAGCTAGAATAGTTTCCTATTCAATTGGAGTGTTCTGTACAGTGCTGCAGAATTAGTGGCGCTATATAAATAGATGATGATGATGATGATAATTTCAATCTGCCAGGGAGCTTAGATGGAATAGTGGCTACCAGTTGTTATTACTGCATATATAATAGTACTAGCAATCCTGCAAGAAAAATTAAAAAAAATACTTACCTTGCGGTCACGTCAGCTGGCGCTCCAGCTCCCTCCCTGGTCTCCTCCTCCGTGTGGCGCTCGCAGTGAATGTCGGGGGTGACGTCATCACACCCGACATCCATTGCGTAGCGCAGCACAGAGGAGTCACCCGCGCGAACTATCAGCAGCAGTGAAAGATTATCCAGTATCTTATTGTTGTTACTCTGAATTTGGACTTTCTGCACCATGCAATTATGAACTAGCTGTGTTCTCTGTATGTATCTAATATAAATATTAAGAGATAATTGTATTTTTAATATTTTAAACCATTTTAAATGTGCAATGCTGAGTAGGGTGAAAATATCACCCACTGTTACCATTTTTCCCGCCACCCTATCTTTAAATCTCTGTAGATTTCTATTAGTCCTCCTGATGCTACCTATATCAGTGACCATTTCAAACTGGTCAATAAAAAAAATGATTCATGGGTGCAGAAAGAGAGGAAAAAAGTTTTTGGCATTTAATTCCCCGAACCCCACTAAGGGGCAGATGCAGGTAAGTTAAATTGTAGCTGGTAATGGGACTACTGCTTTAATCATGATTCTGCAATAGGTTTCCTAACTCTTACTAACTTCATTTTCAAGTAAGTTTAATATGTTAACTATGTTTTCTATGTTTTTTTCGATGATCAGCTATCGTTAGTGTTAGTGTATTTTATGTGCGGCCCAAACCAACTTGTTGTCTTCCAATGTGGCCCAGGGAAGCTAAAAGGTTGGACACCCCTGCTCTAAACTGAGGGAGATGATCATGTACAGCATTAATTTTGTACACTGCAGTAAAGGGAGTGCTGAGAGACATTCAGAGACTGTAGTGGAGGAATCGCTGATTACTGGGATGTGTAACACCCAAAATTATTCTGGAAGTTTTCCCTAAGCAGTTATTCCCAGCTTCAGAAGAGGGATGAGGGGAGGTGCCTGGATATTTGGGAATTGCTCTGCACAGCCGCAGTAGGAACCCCTTGGAAGGTACCCCCATGCCACAAAAATTAGGCTTGTACTCCAGTACACACATCTGGTCTGAGTTGGAGACAGCCCAGCTAGGAGTCTCAATATGTAAAGCTGTCCTGAAGTCTGACGGAGAGCCAGATAGTCCTCATCTAAGTGGCATTTCTACAGATACGTGCACCAATTTAATGTTTATGTATATTTTCACTTAAATAAATCTACTACACTATTTCACTTTCCCTATCTTTGTTTTCTATAGATTCTCTAACCCATTAAGTATGGGTCATGAAAAGGGGAGTAGCACATTGTAATTTGATAATAAGGGCTGGATGACATTGAATGAACATTAAAATACATTCAAAAAGGATTTTGATGTAAGTGCAGTAGAATATATATATCTATTTTTACATGTGTTTATGTGTAGTCAGAGTTTAAAAGTTAAGTGCTATAGTCACAATTATTTCAATTTAGAAGATTTTCCAATTTGTAGTGGCTTTGGAACAAAGCGCATTCATTCTGAAAACATCTTTTGAAAGCTTGCTATTGACTTTACATAATGAACAATGAATAGACTGATATGTAATAGGCCATTGGAGTGGGTTAAAAATGTTCAATTATTATTACAACATAGAATGCTATTGTGGACATTATATACATATTTAAATAATAATAGCACTTATGTTCATTGTAATATTCATTTTCCAGTATCTCTGGTCTTCTCAACAAGGACCCCAATGAACAAGACTTATTTGCATGATTCTAGTACGTTTTAAAACCTTTGGTTATTATGGAGTTTATTGATATACTGCTAGAATTGGCCAATATAGCCTATATTTAATAACATATTAATTACTTTAATTTCAATAATATATAAGTTACTATCGCCAATAATATTGATCAGTGAATTGACATATTGAATTTTCGCTTTTACACCATTATGTAAAGCAACACAATAAGAATAGAAATAATTAGGGAAAAATCTGTTTATATTATTATTATTATTATTATTATTATTAATAATATTATTATTGTCTTTAAATAGGACTGTTTTCTAAAAACTTTTGTAGACTGGTAATGATTATTAATGAGATTTTATTGTTGGTCCCTCTATTGTCTGTTGTAACATTATGTCTTTGTTATTTCTTGTTTTGCTGTCAGCCACGCCAATTAGCATGCATTTTTGTGGTTGATTTGTTATCTTGCTGTATAATCTAGGTACTTTGTAGAGATGAGCGGATCGGATTATGTGAAATCCGACATATTCGAGTTTTCATGTTCCAAGTCGAACCAAAACATGACTTGGTTTCTCGTAGAGATGCTCACTGACCCCCGTGTTTTGGTTTTGGTTTTGGATCTGGATTACCGTCGTGTTTTGGTTTTGGTTTTGGATTTGCCAAACCGCCCTTGCGTGTTTTGGTTTTGTTTGGTTTTGGTTTTCAATTTTGTTTAAAAATCAATGTTTTTGGGCATAAAATAACCTAAATTAGTGATCCACCTGTTTCTTGGATAAGTAAGGTAATTCTAAAGCTAATAAATTAGGAAGAAAACAGTTTAATCCCTGGTAGGCCGTCCTTAATTCTGCACACAAACCTGATTGTCTTCCTCTTCATCTTAGCCTATTGGCAATGCAGCCATCGTCTTTGGGTGTATATTACACCCTACACTTATAGTTAAATATATAAAGAAATGGACAAAGGCAGTTTGGTTTCTGTCTCTCTAGGCCCCCCTCCAATTGTAGAAAATACTAAAAAAATTCAGCTGTTATAGACTGTACAATGTAAATTGAAATGGACAAAGGCAGTTTGGTTTCAGTCTCTATAGCCGCCCCCCCCCCACCTCCACTTGTAGTTGAATAGAAAAAAAGCAGCCTGCATAGACTGTAGAATTAGAATATAAAAACAAATGGAGCAAGGTAGTTTGGTGGCTGTCTATGACCTCCCCCCACCCTGTAAAAGAATGGGGAATAAGGGACACCCCAAAAGCACTTAGAGTGCCAGAAATTGAAAAAAAAACCCCTCCTCTATCCACCTCTTACTGCTGTAACAATTGGTATTAATATTAGATTTGTCTAGAATAGAAACAATAATGTGTTCAATTATTATATATATATCTGTCACTGCGCTGATATAGCCTGTGACCTAACCCTGCTCTCTCCCTCTGTCAAATGGCGATGGATTGCTGTTTAGGTGGGTATTTATGCTTTTCAAATCTCGCGAGAACCGAGCTCAGAAATACAAATTCATCACAATGACGTTTTGCCTCGAATTCGATTCCAAATGGGCGGGAGAGTACCGAGCGTGCTCGGCTCGGTACTCGGATAGGCTAAATTCGGATGAATTCGGATCTCGGGGAACCGAGTCCGTCCATCTCTAGTTTCTCGCAACAAAATCGGATCTGGAAATGAGGCAAAGTGTAATTTCAGGGAAAAGGAAGGTATTTACGAGTTTTGGATGGCTATATTTTATATACAGCCATCCCTTCTGTTCATATCTTCCTTGTATGTAGGGAGGAAGGTAGCGGAAATACTATGCATATAAAGGGCTAGACAAGGTGAAAGAGGCAATTTATAATATACTAGTTAAAAGCCCGTCAAAATGACAGAAAAATATGATAGCAAGATCATGTTAGACCCTTTTTCGGTAACGGTTAAATTCCATCATTTATCTCACAAAGAGAATTAAATTGAGTAATGAAAGTAATTAATTCTTGCATCAGATCAGGATTGCACTCAGTATTTGATGTAATCTTCATTCTTTGATTTGCAGTCTCATCCGGGTCCAATATATATACAGTTGCGCAAACTTTTGTTGGTGCTCATTTGCTGGATGCAAAGTTCCTGCTCGATGGTAGATTTGACCGTTAATTCAGAAACAATAGAGACCGTAGCCAGGAACAGAGCAATATTAGCACCCATAGACACAAATGCTAAAGCACTGTCAATTGATCTTAAGTTGTCAAAGACATATTTTGAATGTTCATGCTGTCCTTTCATTAAGTGCTCAATAACAGGGGCCAATTTGACTTTACCCTTGTGGCAGCTTTGATTGAATAGTTTGTCAGATGGCTGCTGAGCCGCAAAATGCTTAGCGTGGCAAAATTCACAAATAGTGTTCATGGGACCACAATTATGAGCATTAATATTTGTTGCATCAATATTACCGACATCAAGAATGGCGTGGCATCTTGTTGGCCCCACTTTGTAGGCGTAGACGTGATATTAACTCTGTTCTATTTTCTCATTGTTTGTTTTCTCTGTGACTGGCAATTTGCTGAGGAGCCATATTTGCATGGTGATGATGATTACATTCGCGTTCTCTTTGGTCATCAGTCATAGTTTGTTGCCAGACTTTATCCCGCTCTGCTCTTCTTGTTTTTGCTGCTTCTTGCTGTGCAGTTATTCCCACAGCAGACATTTTCCTTTTGGGTGGCATTGCAGTTACACTTAGTTGCTTAAATTAATTAGTATACTCCTATTAATTTAACACTAAGTGCAAATAAAATAATTTACTATAGGGCGTTTTTGAGATTGCGATGTAAATTGATTGGCGATATATACACAAGCCATAAAGCTTTTTGTCCAAACCGGCGGCAGTTTGGTTAAAAATGCTATCAAAACCAACAGGTTTTTTAATACCTGCCTCTGAATGGCTTGATAACTCAAACATGCTGTTTGAGCTATTTTGCCATTCAGAACATAGGAGGAGGCACCATTGACATTTAAATTATAAGGGCAATCATTATTTATTGATTTAGGGGCAAAAGTAATTTTAAAATAACTTTTGGGGACAAATTTTGTTTTTCATTATATTAAGGGGAGAGAATTATTTAATTATTATATTATTCAGGAACTATGTAATGCCAAATTGTGCAACATAAAAATATTATATCCACCATTAACAATCAGTTAATATTATTATATATTCACATTTCCACCATAATATAAAGCAATAATAGAGTCTTCTTAAAATAAAGAAAAAATTTATTTGCCCCCATAAGTTCATTATTAATGAATCAATTAGTAATGATTGCCCCAATAATTTAAATATCAGCGGTGCTTCCCCTTATGTTCTAAATGGCAAAATAGCTCAAACAGCACATTTTGAACAATCTCGCCACTCACAACCTCCTCATTTATTTTGGCGTTTTGATTGACGGTTTTTCAAACCCCAGCTTAGTAAATGCGGCGGCTTGTATGGTCATCATTGTTAAAATCAGAAGATTTGTAAAGTGGGGGTTTTGTAAAATGTCAGTTCTGCCCTTTTCAGCTTTAGCAAATCCGAGGGTTTTAAAACCGCTGGAAAAATCGACAAAAAACTGTCTGTTTCACCAAACTGCCCTTTGGTACATCTAGCCCTAAATCAGTTCATGAAAAGCACACTGGCTGAAAAACAACTTGGGAACTCACAGAATTCTGAGGAGAGCATAAGGGTATCCATAAGTGCTATAGGTGAGTCCCACATTTCAGATTCTGACAATGTAATTATAGAGCAGCCTCCTTCCAAAATTTCTCAACCATTTGGAACTGTGAGAATGAGTAGTAGTAATGATCATGATTTACACATAGAAATTGAGGATGCTATTTTGGAACTTGCAAATGTGGAAGAGGATGAGCGGGATCATTTTGGATCTGAAAATTAATGTGCTGTGCTTGAACAAGATTAAAAGGAGGCTGATGATGTTTGTGCTGAACTAACGCAGCCACCAATTGGTACCATCTCATGCCCTTGATAAACGCATAGTCATGTCAGGGCATAAGACCAAAAAAATTATTTCTTCAGTTTGGAAATATTTTTATCCCAACCCAGACAACATTTGTCAAGGCATCTGCAGCCTTTGTCAGGCCAAAAAAAGTAGGTAGGGACGTTGATCTTCTTGGCACCTCCTTTATGTTACGTCATTTACAGTAAATAGTTGTTCAAAAGCTAGAAAATTGTGTATAGTAGCAAGCAGCCTAGCATCTGTTAACAGCCGAATGGATAGACACCTCATGCAATCCTCACAGTCAACACCTTCATTATCAACCTCCTTTTGAGACCGGTGGTAATCGTAAAAACGATTACCACAACCCCGACAATGACGATACCTACAAAGAAACACCAATTTTTTTAAAAAAAAACTACATATATATCAACAGACTTACCTACAAAGTGATGCTGCAGATTTCTGATGGGTGGGTGATGCTGATGATTTTTTTTTTTTCAATCGGTGTTTCTTTGTAGGTATCGTCATTGTCGGAGTTGTGGTACCCAACCCTCTGATACAGGAGCTGATTAATTAAATGTGTTTGAGACTCCTATGCTGAGACACACTGAAGTTGTGGGAGATTATAAAGTGCCCTGTATTAAATTGTGGATTGTGATCAAATCTTTTGGGTGTCATACATCAGGTACCCGTTGTGGTCTCTAATAGCTAAGCGATTGTGAGCAGACATTTTAGCAAAGTGTTTGCAGGCTAACAAATTATCCATCTTATCTCTCTTCTTGTAGAAGGTTTGTCTCAACCACTGCAATTTGTTGGTGACTTGGTTAGTCAAGATTAGTTTGAGCTCACCTCTAGTGGTCCTTATTTGCTGGAAGATATTAGGGTCCAAGGAGCATTTGTGTTGAGATTCTAAGGTTTGAAGAGTATAAGTTTTAGTCATTTTCTCTTTTTGATCTAGCAGCCATGGAGATCAAATGACCTCTAAGGACAGCCTTATGGACTTCTAATAAAGTCATCAGGGAAATATCATGGGTATTGTTTTGCTCAAAATATTCAGAGAGGATGGTTGGGTGATGAAACAAGAATCATGAAGCAGAGTCGTTAAATCGTCAGGAAGATCTCGGGGGATTAAGCGCCAGGTTGGAGAGGTCAGCCATATACAAATGAGTGGTCTGGCCAGACCTTAGGGAAAATATGGGTGTCATAAAGTTTTAGAGTAAGATCATGGCTAAGCAGGATCATGGAAATAGGAATTGTAGGGCAGGGAGAAAAATGTGTGGTCTCTGGAGAGAGGGTCATTCACTCTCCAGGAGTCATAGAGTTGATGACGTTTCTTAAAGTCCTGAACGGCTTTAGAATTTTGATTGTCCCTAACATCAGATGCTGTCCCCTGGAGAGCAGATCTATCTAGAGAGGGCATGAGGACAGCATTAAAATCTCCATTCACAATTATTTCACCTTGTCTAAATTGGGAAAATAAGGAAAGATATTGACCTCAGGGGGGCAGATGAAAGGGGGAGGGGAGGGTGGCTAGGTGAGGCATATATCACCTGACAAATATGCTGTTAGATGAGGGGAGAAATGCCAAAGACATTGCGGAGGCCAGTGTTGAGCCAAGGGCGCATAGGCATATACCAAAAAGATGGGGAGAGTATTGAAGTCTCTGCTGTGGGCCGATTGGTGAAAATGGAAGGTGCAGTGGGGTAGGGAAAACAGAAAGCCAAAAACCAAAACAGTATAACAGTTTTAAGGGACACAGCTGCTGTAAAATGTGGAGTGAGCTGGCTGCAGTCCACAATGAAACATAGAGAGCAGTCTGTAGCAATTCCACAGCCCCAAACATTTTTGCCTCAAATCTGAAGCAGTGAGACCAAGCAGCTTTCGTTTTCTCTGATTGGCCTTCAGTGTCTTCAGATTCTCTGTTACTGAATAAAACTGGGTCAGCTGGTTTACCAAATCAAGTTCCTGGTGGGAATACCAAAGCATTGTTCCATTATCTGTGGGTTTCCTCTGTGTGCTAAAGTTTCCTCCCACACTACAAAAACATACTAATAGTTTAATTGACTGCTGACAAAATAAACCCTAGTCTATGTGTGTTAGGGACTGTAAGGGGCATGGACTGATGGGAATGAAAAAAATATTCTCTGTACAGTGCTATGGAACTGGTGGCGCTATATAAATAAATGGTGATGATAATGATTGTTTTCCATTCACTTTCTACCTGGCTGCTTGGGAACAACCTCATACCCACTGGCCCACGCCTAGGAGATGGTGGCCCTCCTGGCTGTTGAAGGAAGAGTGGTATATTGTTACAAAACAGGGGATGCTTGGGCAAGGGGGCCGACAAATCTTTCTGTCTAGGAACACAGCTACTGTAAAAAAGTGTGGTGTACTCACTGCAGCCCACGATGAAACGAAAAGAGCAGTCTGTAATACTTCTGCAGTCCCATTCATTCTTGCCTAAAATGTGAAGCAATGAGACCAAGCAGCTTAAGTTTTCTCTGAGTTGGCAAATTTTCAGCTCCTGTGTGACTGAATGAAACTGGTGCAGCCATGTTAACAAATCAAAGTTCCAGGTGGGTTACTAAAGCATTGATTTCCATTCACTAGCTACCTAGCTGCTTGGGAACAACCTCATACCCAGTTGCCCAAGCCAAGGAGATGTGGCCTTGGGGCTGCTGAAGGAACAGGGGCTGGCTGGACTGGGAGGCAAGTGGACCAAAGAATCCTTCTTTGAAGGAATTCAGCTGCTGTAAAATATGGAGTGGACTGGTCGTAGCCAACGATGAAACAGAAAGAGAAGTTTTGAACACTTCTACAGCACCCTCCCCTGTTTGCTTTTGCCTCAAGTGTGGGTCGTCAAGATTTTCTGATTGGTTGGTGGGAATACCAAAGCATTTTATTACTTTCACTGGCTATTCCTGGTTGCTGTTCCTCTCCATTGTGATGCTGCTGTCCCGCTCCAATGCGTCATACATGCTACCTAATGGTAACCTACATGGTGTATCTTCTTTTCTAAAATTACACTGTAATTGATCTAGACATCTGTGATGAGGCTGTTGACGAGTCTTAGCCAAATGCCAATTAGTAAATTGTTAAAATCCCTATCTATTCTCCAGTTCATCAACCATCAACAAAAATGTTCACTTTGTGGGGGCCCAAACAAATCAAGCACTTTAGATTACATATAGAAATTAGAGTCTCCAGCACTACTGACCTTGCTCAAATATAAATGTAAGTAATAAAGAATGAAAAATACTTACTGTATATTTGTCTTGAAGATTTTTCTTCCAATCATGTGCTAACGTTCACTCAAAGATTCTCATTGTGACAAAACATATGGTTAAAAAAAAGGGGAAAAAATGCAAACATATCGTGATATTGTTCATATAACATACCTCTTATATGAACAATGTAATATTTCAAATCCATACTTCAAGCTGTGCAGTATCTTCAATTATTGTCCAAGTGCTTCTTTATTCTCTTTTCCCCATAGGGAGTGCTTACTAGAACAATATTTTTCTGTGATTTAATAAAGCTTTTGCTTTTCTAATTCAAATGTGGTCTTCTACCTTCACCATATATATCTCATTGTGATTGAACTTACAGACATTAGCACACTGAGAGTGTTGTATCTTAAACTTTCGACAACCTTGTTCTTATTGTTTGTTGATGAATTCCTCACCATTAGGTAAATAAACATGTAAAAAAAGGAATTATATCTAGTGTGATGTTGTTTAAAATATCATGCTTTAATCTAAAAAATTGTAATGAATACATAAAACATAAAACACAGAGCAATATGCTAGGTCATATTTGAATACAGGTGGCTTCCTACCAGATAGCGTACTCAAACATACGCATGTCTGTGGAGTACCTGGCGGACCAAATATTTACACATATAGACGTAGTACGCCACGCCAGCTTTTACAGCATGTAAATGTCATTGCTACCGAACTCATAACTTGACATCCATGCCTTGATGAATTCGGGAGTGCACAAAGCCAAAATGCGTGCATTAATACCAAACGCAGGTTGTGACAATATGTATGCCTTGATGATTCAGGCCCTTTGTGTCTCATGAGACACATGTGGTAAATAAGTTGCTGGATTTAGCATGTTACATCTCATGATGGTTAAATTTGCAGGTGCCATAAGGGCCAATTCCCATCTCGTGAATCTGGCAGAGGAGTCATGTCTGGTTTGAGCTGAATTTAAAAGAGTAAATACTGCACCAGGTGTAAAAAGCATAAAATCGTGACCTAGTACTATGTTTTAAATTTTGTTTACCAAAGGAGAGGTTGCTGCCACCATTCTCAAAGATGTAGGGAGTGATCGTGCTACAGTGTCCATTACTGGTCTAGTGGTGTCTCCATGTTCCTGTGTCAAAACTCTTGCCGCACAACCAAATGCTTCAGTACAGTACAAATTGAATGATATTTCATAGTCTGGTATGTACTATGCAGATACTTTGTCAGTCTTTCCTTTAGATTAAGTAACGTCTGCTCTGTAAACACAGTGTGTTGGACACAATCTGGTTTTGAAGATGGGACTAGCTCCTATAATGGTAACGCCAGAATAGAGAATTCTGGTATCCGATTTCGACATTACCCATACATTCAAGGAACATACTCATCTGCTGTTGGTTCTGTGGCAGTGCAATGTCCTATTTTGCCTATAGCCTGTCTGGTGTCATGTGTCTTGGCACCTATTTGAGAGTGTGGCCTTAGCATTTAACTTTTTTTTTGGCATGGCTGTAACGTATCCTCAGAAACCTTGTGTACTGATTGTGAGAGATAGAACAACAACTGTTTATGTCAGATAAAGATGACATTAACAAATCAAAACACAGCAATAAATTGTATAAGGACAGACCCAGACTTGGTTGAAATGATTGTAAACAGTCATGCAAGGCTTGGGAAAAGATACTAGGGGCTAGATTTACTATCAGGCGTGATGCATGGCGGCTTCAAACCGCCATGCATCGCGGCGGTTTTCCGGCGTGTTTGCATTGCAAACAGCCGGATTTACTAATGGGCGCATTTCAGCTTCAATTTGAAGCCGCCGGCGATGTAACGGCGGGATGTAATGCTCAAAGCCGCCGGCGGCTTTGAATAGAACATGGCGCTTTTGCTTTAAATGACGGCGCTTTTGTGTAAAGGCGGTTTTTTTGAAAATTACACCTGTCTCCTGGCCTGTTACTATTGGCTATTTTCAAACTCAGGAGATTTGACATCACAAGCCCTATATAAACCACTGGCCTGACACTTTTTTCTCTGATAGGGTTTAGAGGAGTTTTGTGAGAGGAGTTTGGAGGATAGTGGTTTGCTGAGAGTTGGTGTTTGGTGGATTGGTGGAGCGATATCTGATTGAAGTGTGAGTAGTCCTGTGGTTTTTTCCTGTTTTGTACATTTATTTTCTCATTTATTTTCTGTCTTGTATTTTTTGTATTTGACTTGTCCTCTGTCTGTGTTACTTGTGTGTGACTGTGTGGAGAGTGTGTCTGTAGGTAGTGTAGTTTGTTCTTTGTGTTTGTAAGTCCTTCAGTGTTTTGTGTTTTTCTGTCTTCTGGGTAAAAATGTCCAGAGATAGGAGGGGAGCAGAGGCTGAGGAGAGGGAGATGGAGGTTGAGGGGTCAGAGGAGGGAGAGGGAGAGGTTGAGGAGACAGGACAGGGCAGGAAGACCAAGACAGGGAGGAATGTGCGCTTCTCACATGATGAGAATTGTGTGTTGGTGCACAACATCATTCCCTGCTACGAGGTCATCCTAGGGAACCTGGCAGCCCGGACTCCTCTAAGGCGGCGTCACCAACTGTGGGGGAGAGTCTGTGATGCCGTGAACGCGGTGGGCCCACTGAAGCGGACAGTGGCGCACTGCCGCAAGCGCTTCTCTGATATTAAGAGGAGGCTTAAAGAGAAGATGGCCCAGGAAAGGAGGTCGACAAGGCGCACGGGTGGTGGCCCCCCACTTCGTATGGAGTACACCACGTACGAGGAGGAGCTGCGCCAGATAATGCCGGCAGAAATTGTAGAGGGCATAAATGTACAGGACACCGACTCGCCCTCTTTTGGCCAAGTAGTTGGTGAGTTATTTGTTTTTTTTACCCTAACAGTATTTTAACTGCTTTTCTCTTTTTAAAACTGCTTTTCTCTTTTTAAAACTGCTTTTCTCTTTTTAAAACTGCTTTTCTCTTTTTAAAACTGCTTTTCTCTTTTTAAAACTGCTTTTCTCTTTGCAAACGTTTTTTTTTTTATTTTTTGTTTTCTTTTTCAAAGTGTATATTTGCCTCTAATAGTTTGTAAAGGTTTTTTTTTCTCATAGAAAAAAAAAAAAATTGTAAACACATTTGTGCAATAAACAGTATATTTTGATTATTTTTTTTTTCTGGAAATACATTGTATGCTTTTTCTAATATATCCAGAATCGCCAGGACCGCAGTTCAGTCCCAGTGCCAGACCTACACCTCCACCTTCAGCGAGAGATTCGGGCACAGACGAGCAAGCAGGTGCGTGATTTCTGTTTAGGAGAGAAATAATGGAGTTACTTGATTTTCTGTGCAAATGTTGCTGTCAATGTTGTTTTTTTTTTTCTTTTTATTGTTTGCAATGAGAAGTTAGGGCTACATTTTACTCAACTGATATGTTGCCTATAGAAACCCATCAGAATATACCTTTACTTTATTTATTGCATTCAACAAAATGACAGCTAAAATCTGATTGGTTGCTATAGGCAACATCTCCACTTTTGATAGCATGCACTTTAGTCAAAATAACCCAGCATGTACTACACAGTCCTAATGATAATGGGTATTAAAAGGATAATAAGTGCATCCGTAAGCAGGTAGCATAGGACTAGAAATCAGGAATGCAAACATTGTGAAAGAATCTGTAGTTGCTAAAGATTATTCTTTCCTATCCAGTGTTCAGAATGCAATATACAAACATATTATATACTATATACTTACCGTCATTTTTCATACACAGGGCCCTCTTCATACCAGCCACCTCAGGCGGAGTCCCTGGAAATGTCCCCTGAGCCAGAGGATCTAACAACCATCACCCTGGTAACAGTGGATGCCCCTGTGTCTGGCCTCCAGGAAGTTTCACCTGGCCCTGCTGAACCATCACACCAGCAACCTGCACCTGCACCTATGGACCCAGCCAGAGAAATGGCGCTGTCTATTGGCGCATTCCAGCAGCAACAGACATTATTCATGGACAGGCAAACTGGGCACATGTCACAAATTGCGGCCCAGTTGAGGCGAATACACCGCTCCACGAGCCAAATCCCTGCTGCAATAAACCGGCTGGCGAGCGCTTTGGAGCAGACAAATGTGCAGCTGGCCCAAATGTCTGGGTCTGTGGACGCCATGCATTCCTCCATTCGCGAGGGGAATGCCAACGTTATCCGGCTGGCAGGCCAACTCCAGCAGGAACTGATTGCCCGCTTGCCGGCCCCTTTTTCATCGGCCTCCACCAGTGCCGCTAGCACGCCTACCACATCTCTACAGAGTACTCCTCCAAGGAGAGGTGCTCGCACCAGGGGTGGGCGAGGGAGGGGAGAGAGTGGCACCAAGCATAGCGATATGCCTGCAAAAAGACATCGCTAGCACAATGTTTGTTATTTATTAATGTTTTGTCAAGTTTCTATAACGATTATACGTTTTTATTTATTGTGTTCTGCAATAAATGCAGTTAAATTTCTATTGTGTCAGTCTTTCTTTTCTGCACATTAAACAAGAGTATTCTGATTTTTTAACAACTATGCACTAATTTCATGTAAACATTGACCTCTGACTGTCACATTCCAGGGATGTTCATATTTACCACATGAGGAGTACACACTATCCTGTTTTTAAAGGTTCCAATGTACAAAAAATTTACAATAAAATACTAAAATTGCACTCACATAAAACACATTTTTGAGCAAAAAATGTTTTTCATACTATGTACTTACACGTAAAGTAGTTTGTAATTAGACGGTCTCTAATCTCCCTTCCGCCCTCTGTGCTCTGCACATCACCAGATGTGACACGTACCCCTTCTTCTTCACTGTCTACTGCAATAATCGGTGGGGTAAGTTGATGTAAAGCCAGGTTATGCAGCAGACAGCAAGCCAGGACAATCTCAGATACCTTTTCAGGTGCATACATAAGCACCCCACCAGATTTATCAAGGCACCTGAACCTTTTTTTTTAAGAGTCCAAACGTACGTTCTATGATACCTCTAGTGGTTATGTGTGCCTCATTGTATTGGTGCTGTGCAGGAGTCTGAGGATGCAGCAGAGGAGTCATGAGCCAGGAGCGACACCCATATCCTGAATCTCCTGCAATAAAAGTAAAATGTTAGCTCCCATTTACTTTGAGCATGTTGTACAGCAGTTAGCATATGTGAGTCCATTTGAGCAAGGATAAGGGATATATAAAACATGCAAAGTACATACCCAAAAGCCATCCCTCCGGCATTTCACCACTTTCAAATTTGGCATAAAGGGTAGACTGTCTCAGGATAAAGGCATCATGACATGACCCAGGATAGCCTGCAACAACACTCAATATACGCTGGTTAGCATCGCAGACAACCTGCACATTCAGGGAGTGGTAATGATGGCGATTAACAAAAACCTCTGCCCTGTGGTGAGGTGGTCTCAGGGCAATATGAGTGCAATCTATTGCACCCATTACATTAGGGATACCTGCGACCCTATAGAAAGCTCCCTTGAGCTCATGCCACTGTGACTCCTGGCTGGGGAAGCTGATATAGCTAGGGCACACTCTTTTAAGGGCACCTAAAACCTGTCCAAAATGCCTTGAAAATGTCGGCTGCGTTATGCCAATCACTCTGGAGGACACAGATTGAAAGGAACCTGTTGCCAAAAAGTGAACTGCACACAGTAGTTTGTGTAGTCCTGACACTGCATTAGAGCGGCTGGTTGTAGGCTCCAAATCATCCTTCACTTGCTCATACAGTGCCATGAGGTTAGTACGATTGAGGCGAAACATTTGTACTACCTCCACATCAGCCAAAGACTCCAGATTCAAACGCACTGAAAATGCACGTGGAGTGCGGGGTCTTTGCAGGCTCCGCGGAACAGATGCCAACTGCTGTTCATCCTCCTCCTCCTGGCGCCTTTCTGCCTCCATCAGGTAAAAAGCTGCAAACATACACTGGCAAGAATGCACCACATTACCTGCAAAAGCCATTCTCCAACAAACCCACACCTGCCAAATAATGAGGGGCCCTTTTTGTAAGCATCATGATTAACTGCTGGGCAATAGACGGTGATTGTCTGTGATTGCTTCAGGCAGAAAAAACATTTTTCACATGTGGATTGCATTAGCATTAAAATAAGGGTTAACTATGTAATGCAACAATTCCCATCCTAGTTTCTTTGAGGCAACAGTATTCTAGTGGTTTTTTGGAAAGTACAAAACAACTAGAAAAGGAAAGGTGAAATGAGATTTTACTATGCAATCATACTGGGTGAAAAAATAATGGAAAAAAAAAAAAACAGTAGCCTGAAATTTCATGACACTTTGCTCATTTTCTATACACAGTCCTAATGGAGCAATCATTGGACATGAAATAGGCCTTTCTCTTATGGTCTGATTGGCAAAATACCTGAAACAGCACACTGTTTGAACCATCACGCCGCTCACAAGCAGCGCTTTCATTTTGGTCTTTTGAATGGCGGTTTTCCGGCGGCTTTATAAACCCCCTAATAGTAAATCCGGCTGTTTGTATGTTGAACATTGTTGAAACCGTCATGGCGATGTATACAGAGGCGGGTTTGGAAACATCATTTTTGCCCGTTTGGACGGCGGGTTTAGCCTTAGTAAAATCGGCGATGGCTAAACCGCCGCCAAATCCGCCGAAAGTCGGCGGATTTACAAACACGCCTGATAGTAAATCTAGCCCTAGGACTCTCAATGAACCCATGAGGTAGTCTTGCCCATTTATATTGTACCTGTTGAAATGTGAGGGAAAAGAGGCACTAACCATCAAGGTGTAGAGATACAGAGAAGAAATCAGAAAAGAGGTCAATGGCAGTAAAATGGTTAGAAGTTAAGGAATTTTGCATTTGTATTTGCTATGGTAATAGTGCGGATTATTACCGTTAGTACGGTAATTTTAATGCAGATTTCTGCTTCCGGCTCATTCTATGAATTTCTTAATATATTTCTATCAAAATTACCAGCAATGGGAAACAGACACACACAGTGAGCAGTCATTTTTGACCACTTTGCACAAAATTGCGTTGCATTCACAGCATAATTTTTCTTCAAATAAATATGGTCAATCCTTGCGGCTCATTAATAGCAGCTGTTACGGACGATGCATTTTTCATCTTTGACAACTCTTCCCTATCTATTGTGGTCCTCTGCCATGTATGCAGGGATACCATTTCACTGCGGCTCCATTGGGTAGGCTTTGAGCATAAATGCCACAGAAAACGTTTATTACAATTATGCTACGGAAAAAAAATACAAGCAAATTGACTGTGCTCGTCTGTAGGACCCAATCGCTCCAACAATCCTGTCAGTTCAATGACAAACCGTAATTAAAAATGCCAATAAAATACAGAGTGCTTATTCCAATATGCAATCTAATGCAACTAGTACACTTCACAAACACACACACAAACATGCCTCAGCCCTAAAAACACAGTTTTTCCTATTGCTGGGAATTTAACTATACACATTTACTATAACTTAAAACAATGCAATATTACAGCATATTATCAATAACTATTAAAATGCTGAAGCATAGCAAAACATGAAAGCAAAACGTTTAAGACTAAATCACAAAATGCACCTAGACCATGTATACCTTAGTCCTGTGATCCAATTCAGTGCCTCACTCACAAAGCAGATAATTAGACACAGGAAATTTAGGTAATATGTATTTTAATAAAACATCAGGAAATTTAGGTAATATGTATTTTGCGACTACACCTTTTGTTGAAAATGAGTCGATAAGCGTGTTCATGAAAAGCTCCAGAGCCCTCAAATTGTTAAAGAGAAATAATCCTCTGTCCAGTGCAAGCAATGTATTTCTAAAGTAGAAAAATTTTAAACTGTTCAGAAGTGAACAATTTAAATTCCACAAGTACCGCAAACACAGATGTATGGGTAGCTTGTATCAGTATGAAGCTTCAATCCAAAATGCTTACAGTACATTGAACGCAGTACGTTTTTATAAAGTAAATACAAAGAAAACATGAAGGTCATAGGTGATTGCTCAAGGAGTTAGGACCTCACAGGAACTCGATATCCCACAGGTGGCAAAGTCTATTTTTGTATTCTTAGATTACAGTTGGCACTGATGTGTTCTAACATACTTGCAAATCATACACTTTACTAATGTATTATTGACTAATACCAAGCTAACTTAACTAAACATTCTAACAAATTGACACTATTTACATGATTTTTTGGTTAGTGTGCTGGCAGAGTGCTGGGGTGCCCATAGCAGTGAACAAAATTGAAGGTCAAATGGATAAGTTATCCTATTTAGGGATTGAAATTTATTCTAGAGATGGGTTTTTCAGGTTACCGACAGCCAAGATTCTTAGACTGAAGGGACTTTTGGACATGTTTAAAATTCCTGTAGTGATGTCATGCCCTTCTTACGTTTAACAGATTATCAAGAGAGCATAGATGGTCTGGTCAGGAGGGCATTGGCACCTGCTAATCTGCAATGGTATAGGGAGGCCTGAACGCATTTGTCTGGTACAATTTTCCAACGGGTACATCTGGATTCTCTATGACGTTGGTGTTGACGAGTATTGCTTTATTTTTAAAATTACATAATAGAGTTGCTTCTCCTGTGCTTATACAGCACAGCACCCATGCTAGCAAAAGCTAAGATTGTAAAACTGATCTAAGTCACTATAAAATAACAGGTTTTATGTTCACAGATATGAATGTACCGGTACTGTAGACCTCCTATTCAGAGAGTTGTTTTTTTTTTTTTTTACGTGTTGAGTTTAATACTACTTTAACTACTGGTGATCATTACATTATCCTTGTCACAAAGGGGATAGTTACTGCACATGCTTCCTTATGTTTTGTTTAGCATACATAACACAGATGTGATATTCCCCTTTCTGATGTAGTCTACAGTCAAGACTGTATTTACCATGTAGATTGTAAATTTATTTTATTTACATTTAGTTTTCATTTTTTAATGACATTTGGCTGTCACCAACCCCCCACATTTCCTAGTAAAGTAATTGTGGGTGTGGTGTTGAGTTGTTAGGCTCAATAATCATTTAACATCTAATTTAAGGCTCATTTGGTTCAAATTCTAGGGCAGCAGCACGTTAAGTTTAGTTAGTCTTTCTTAGTGTTTCCTACCTGTTGGGAGGGCAAATATAATACATATATATTTTTATCAACCCTTAAATTCACTTTTCAACTGTTAATTCTTTGAAACAATGTAACATTTCTACAGATACTGCCACCAGGGAATTATTGTCAAAATAGAGAAGTGTACAATTCCTGGTATATTTTCTTCACGTATAATCTCTATCAGTAAAAATGTGAACACAGCATTATTTCCTGTTGCCAGCTGTGTTGATAGCATAGTCAGCTTCTAATACTGAGATGGTCATGAGTGAGACTTCAATATAACTGAATAGCAAATAAACAAATTCTTTAATATGGAGTTTTAGATTAAAATCTGTTTTATTTAGATGGCAGTTCTGCTTAATACCAACATTTGAAAAAAATGTGTTTTTTAATGTTCCAGTTTCAAATTTTCTACACATCAGCACTTTCTTGCCCAGACTAATCAAACTTGGAATTTCTTTATCATTTGTAAGTTTTTCGTCTAATCCTCCACACCAATCATGGTAAAACTGTTCAGTGAAGCGAGGAATATTTTATCTGAATGTAATTTGGAATGACATTGATGAGAGTGGGGTGGAATAAATGAGAAAGAAGAGTATGTTTATATTGATAAAATTTCACTTTCTTCCACCTGACTCGCATTTATATCAAAACTGCTGTAGAACTATTAGACTCGCATTACGTGGTTTCATTTAGCAGCCTCAGCCTTCATTAAATGTTCTTACCATCTATAGCAAATGATTCTTGAAATTAAACATTCTATGTAATTCATCAAATATTTTCCATGTTTTTATTTTGCGAAGTTAAATAGTGTCACAAACGTTCAGTAAACAAACATTACAGCACAGATAAATGTAACTGTGCAATGGTAAAAAAGCTGCATGTTTTTATAGAGTTAGCAATGAGTTCTCTATTTTGCAAGTTCTCTACATTAAAGCAGATGGACCTTATAGTAGAGATGTGCGGTGACCCTTGTATTTCGGTTTTGAAACCTGTGTCAGTTCTAAACCACGTTAGTGTTTCGGCTTTGCTATTGGTTTTGGCAAAAAATCACGTAAGATTTTGATTTTGGTTTTAGATCTAGATTTAATCAAAAATTGTGAAAAATAATTAAAATAATGTAATTTTGAGCTGTTTTTGCTGCTATATTACTATTTATAGCCTTAACATTCATTTCAAGTAATTTCCAGTCTATTTTCTAATGATCCCTTCACAATGGTCCCAATTTTCAACAATTTTGGTCAAAGTCTGCAGCGAGCTGTCTTAATGAAGGATTTTGCAACTTTGTCATTGTTTCAATTGCTTTCTCTGACTCATTTGCAAAAATAATAGACTGCATAGTGTTGATATCTCCCTTTCATTGCACCCACCTCATTCCCATGTTCAGATTTACTATTGCTGTAATTGAATAAATAAATAACCACACAGACACCAATGTAAATTTGGCAAAAAGTCACAGTTTTCATTTAAACAAAAATGGTGGCGGAGAGAGCAATGTGTGTCAGCTAACTACTAATAGCAAAACCAAACAGTGAAAGGTCAGATTCCTCTTACACTACTGGTCCTAGAATATAATTATTTACGATGTTAAAGCTTCCTATTAACTGCCATAAGCTTTTAGAACTGAACAGGGGCTACGCCCCTGATGATGCAAGTGGTCGCGTCATCGATGGGGTTGTGGCCAATGGCCAGAGGGGGCGTAGCAACGGGGAGAAGCGGAAAGGGAAGGGAGCCATCTTCTAGCCAGGGACCCAGGAGGGAGGAGGTGGTCCTGGGTCCCGGCAATTGTATAGGCAAAAGTGGCAAACACCCCTGTAAGCAAACTTGCTAGCACAGTGAGGGCAGTTATGAACACGGGGAATGGAGCCCAGCAAGGGCAGCAACAGCCCCACATTACCCTGTGAGGGGTGGTAAGCAAGGGAGTAAGAGCCTCCAATTATGCAAGAGAGCCCTTCAGTGAAGAATAGGGCTGCAGGGGGAATCCCCACCTTCAGGGGCATCCCTGCTGCTCTTTGCAGTTGTCCACAGTTCTCTGTGATTTTGTAAATCTTCTACTTGTGTATTTGCTTTCTCCATTTCAATAAAAAAAAAATAACCATATTTTACAGTTCTCTAACTCCATCATATAGTATAAATCATCATCCAGCATATCTCCATCTATACATGTATTCTTTTCCATATCCAAAATCTGTCATGTTAATTTCTCAGAATGTGGACTTTTAACCAAATCTGCTTCAATGTACGTATTATACATACATGTGTGGGAGGGGCAACTATTGGCCTATCTGAACTATGCCTTTACATATTTCTTACACGTCACTAATAGAACATATAAATATTATTTATATACATTCCATATTTGTATACATGGGTCTTGGGGACCACCTCTGCTGCAAGTCTCAGGCAATCCCCTTTAACTCAGTGTTGGATGAAGTTTGCGCAGGAGGAAATTATTTTTCAGCCCTCCCTCCCCATAAACATATGCAAGTCCCCTGGTTTGATTCAGAAGGGCAGCATTATGACACATAGCATATAAGTAAAACAAGGGGATGGTAGTCACGCTCTTAGCAACCGATGAATACTCTGGCAATGTATTTTATTGTGTTAGTAGTCTTCGAAGGCTTTTAGTATGTCTGCAAGCCACCTTCGTCTATCAACCTCCTAATTTATTTATATAGCAGCAAGGTAATGAAAGCTATGCTCTTTGCAACTGATGAATACTCTGGCAACGTATTGTGTGCCTAATCTTTGAATTTTTGTAGTATGCGTGCAGGCCACCTTCATCTCTCAAATCTTCATTTAGTTATATAGCGACAGCAAATTAGGTAGCTCTTTACAATTGAGTATTTACTTGTCCAAATATCTACTGATGCCTCTGTCCATCTAATGACATCCCATTGTTACTGCCTCTCCACTCTCCATAATGCCTGCTGTGTAAAGTTTCAAATTTAGTGTGTGTGTGTGTAGCATTTCAACATTGTTATACCTTTGCACCTTACACTAATTGTTTTTTGCTGCTTAATTTATCCAATGTGCTTGCTTCAGTTGATGGCATGGCAGATGACTTTTTTATTTGTAGCCACTGCAATGTTCTACATGCGGTCACTCAAAAATGCCCAGAAAAACCGCCACCCACAAATACTTTTTTAAATATAGCTTTCACTGAATGACCCTTCCAAAATGGAAAATTATTGAAAAAAAAGAAAAAAACTATAATAATAATATATAGCATTTTCTTGGGGTGTGCAGCTACATGGTGACCCTCACAAACACCCTTTTTTAAATATAGATAAGTATTGAAAAATAGAAAAGCTCATAATATATAGTATTTTTTTGTGGTGTGCAGCTGCGCACTGACCCTCATGCACAATCTCCCTTTTTTAAATATAGATTTTACTGAATGACCCTTCCAAAATAGACAAGAATTGAAAAATAGAAAAAATAGAAATATTAGAATATATAGTGTTTTTTGGGGTGTATAACTTAATGGTGACCCTCACAAACACCCTTTTTTAAATATAGATTTCACTGAATAACCCTTCCAAAATTTACAAGTATTGTAAAATAAAAAAGATTAGAATATAACAATATATAGCCTTTTTTTAGGGTGTGCAGCTGCTGCTGAATCTCACACATAAACACCCAGTTTTTTTCAAAATGATTTCAGTTGTCACTGAGATTTCAATTGCCCCACACAAGAGACACAAGATTACTTTCACTAGAAAAACTTTACATTGTAAAAGAAAGAAATCTGTTTGTTTTTTGGATTGTGCTGTTAATATGTTACAGCAAAAGCCCACAGTTTTTCCCAAAGAAATAAATATACTAGTTAGTTCAGAATCATATCTATCTAACACAGTCTGCATATACTGTCTAGCACTATTATATATATGCAATGCAATGCATTAACAATGACCAGTAGCCACTAGTCTGTGTAAATTGTATTCAAGATTGAAAAGCAATTGGACAGCAAACTATTGTAGCTGACTATTCTCTATAGAACTTCTTTACAAGAATGACAGGATTATATTGCTTTCCTATATCCATGGTTTACCCTGAATTCTATTTTATGAGCAGAGCACCACAGTTAACCTGCTCCCTACACACTGTCTGTTCTAAAATGGCACTTGAGAAAACGAGGTAGGACTATATATACAAAAGATGCCGATCCAAAACACTGCAAGAGTTTTGCAAGAAGAAAAATTCCCAGTAATGACGTTTCACCTCATCTTGAAACTGAGTCATGACTTGGTTTCACTCTGATCTCCAATGTCATATTTCGTCCAATTTCACATAATCCGAACTGCTTATCTCTACTTTATAGCACAAACCCCCTGTTTATAGAGCTTAATAAAGAGCACTGAGTGGGAAAATCAATCTGTCTGGGAGAAGATATGCAGTACATATAGTAAATAATTGGACCAGATCCACAGCCAGGGGATGCATTCGTTCCATACCTCCCCTCTTAGCAGACAGGTTTCCTAGCACTGGACCCTGGTTTCAACGGTGACTAAGAATGTTATATGGGTGGGATTGTATAGTGACCCCCAGTTTAAGTGGATTTCCGTTGGGAGTCCAAATTTCCTCCCATGGTTCAAATACACAATGATTAATTAATTACTTAATTATCTTCTAACTAAATTGACCATAGTTTGTCATGTTTATATGTGGTAGAGAGAATTCGACTTCAAACTTCCCTGAGTGAGAGACTGATGTGTCCATGAAAAAAAACATTTTAAATTGGTAAAAAATACAAACATTGGAGAGCTTGTAACAACAAGAGGGTTGTCCAGTAGATGGCAAGCCCTATATTTCAACTATTGGCTGTCCGGTGTCCAAAACCCTGAAGTCTATTGCTGAGATTACATCAATCGTGAGTGTCCATGCTACTCACTAATTGTTAGGACTATACATCCTGTGGCAAGCAGTTCCTCTGCTCCACCAGAGGTGCTGCTGTTGTGGAATGTACCTGTGAGTGGTTAATTTACTCTCTAACTTGATTACCTGCACTTGTCTCCCTAGCTTTATAATCCTGCCCCTTGCACTGTTCATTCCTAGTCATTGTTTGGTTGTTTCTATGTAGAAGCTGTTGCTCTGAACTCCACCTTCTTTGCTCCATTGTCCTACCAGTTTGTTTCCTGTTATCTTGCATCCCCAGATACCTGATTCTCACTGCTTCCTGTTTCACTGGACTGTTACACGATTGCACTTCCAAGTTTTTATCTTTATTGCAAGCCTGCCGAGTTGTTACCCTCTAAGTCTGCCACTTCATGTTATATATCATCACTTGTGTTAAAAATAAGAAACTTCATTAATGTCACCTAATTTTGACTTCAATTGTTCAGTAAAACACACAGTTATTCATAACACCAGCTTGTAAAATGAAAGGAAGCTGAGGGTACTCCATTCATAATATTCTGAACTTACACCACCTTTGTCACACAAGTAGCAGTGAGAAGTACCATGTTGTCTAACATATTTTCACTGATACTTCCATAATAAAGTTGGTCTAATTTCACACTTTTTATGAATGAAGAAACCTCAGCGTTATTTCACTTTAAAAAAACTAGCAACACGATCATTTTCAGGAACACATTTTCACCTAAAAAAACATTAGATTTAAGCTAATTAAAGTAAGTGCATTGTAATTGCATGATTAAAGTCTAATGATCCCACAAATGTCTTATATTGCAAAAGCGCTAAAAATGTCTTTCTGTTTTGGCACTTGAAAATTGTAACAAGTGTGAAGCAATCAGTTGTTTTTGTCAAACTAATTAAAGTCCCTCAAATTATATATTACTTTGTGTAGAATTGCAATTGTTCAAATACAAAAATTGATATGTGTATATCCAGCTTCAACTTTTAAGGCTTTAAGTGGTCTCTGAGAACACTCTTCTTTATGAAAGTTTATCACATTCCCTAGTTATTCTGCTATCTGCCCATTGTTCATTTTCTGGACACATTATCGCTCTCTGTACTATTTCCTGAAGGTTGTGCATCTTATAGTATCATTCCTAATGCGCCTCTTTTTGTGCCTAGATACCAACGGTATGGATGTTCAATTCAGTACTCCTATTATACCACTTTCATACTGCCGCCCCTGCAATATCCCGGGTTTTTGAAGCCGGGTTTTTGCAGGGGCTCGGAGCGTCCCAGCTCAGAAACACCATTCATACTGCACCTCGGACCTGGGAATTTCCCGGGTTGACCCCATTCATACTGCACAAGTCTGTGCCCTGGCAATTTGTGGGAGTCATCACCAGAGCACTTTTCATTGGCTGAAAGCTGGATTATGAAAGAAAAAAAAATCTCTCTCTCTCTTTCTCTCTCTCTCTCTCTCTCTCTCTCTCTCTCTCTCTCTCTCATGCAAAAACCCGGGTTGCACCATTCATAGTGCAGGCAACCCGGGTCCGACCCGGGAATTACCCCACGATAAATCCCGGGTTGAACACCCGGGTTTTTAGACCCAGGATTTTTCACTTGTACCATTCATACTGCACCAAGACCCGGGTCGTTTGAGCTCAACCCAGGAAAAACCTGGGATTTTGGTGCAGTATGAATGGGGTATTAGTAGTAGTTCAAGAGGCTGGGATTTATAGGACATGTCATTTTCCCAGCAGCCCATTGCTGGGAAGCATGTCAGGACCACAGGGGGTGAGGGAGAATGTATTACTAAAGGGGGTGAGGGAGAATGTATTACTACAGAGGGTGAGGGAGAATGTATTACTACAGGGAGTGAGGGAGAATGTATTACTACAGAGGGTGAGGGAGAATGTATTACTACAGGGGGTGAGGGAGAATGTATTACTAGAGGGGAAGAGGGAGAATGTATTACTAGAGGGGATGAGGGAGAATGTATTACTACAGGGGGTGAGGGAGAATGTATTACTACAGGGAGTGAGGGAGAATGTATTACTACAGGGAGTGAGGGAGAATGTATTACTACAGAGGGTGAGGGAGAATGTATTACTACAGGGAGTGAGGGAGAATGTATTACTAGAGGGGAAGAGGGAGAATGTATTACTAGAGGGGATGAGGGAGAATGTATTACTACAGGGGGTGAGGGAGAATGTATTACTACAGGGAGTGAGGGAGAATGTATTACTACAGGGGGTGAGGGAGAATGTATTACTAGAGGGGATGAGGGAGAATGTATTACTACAGGGAGTGAGGGAGAATGTATTACTACAGAGGGTGAGGGAGAATGTATCACTACAGGGGGTGAGGGAGAATGTATTACTACAGAGGGTGAGGGAGAATGTATTACTACAGGGGGTGAGGGAGAATGTATTACTAGAGGGGATGAGGGAGAATGTATTACTACAGGGGGTGAGGGAGAATGTATTACTAGAGGGGATGAGGGAGAATGTATTACTACAGGGAGTGAGGGAGAATGTATTACTACAGAGGGTGAGGGAGAATGTATTACTACAGGGAGTGAGGGATAATGTATTACTACAGGGAGTGAGGGAGAATGTATTACTACAGAGGGTGAGGGAGAATGTATTACTACAGAGGGTGAGGGAGAATGTATTACTACAGGGAGTGAGGGAGAATGTATTACTACAGGGAGTGAGGGAGAATGTATTACTACAGAGGGTGAGGGAGAATGTATTACTACAGGGGGTGAGGGAGAATGTATTACTACAGGGGGTGAGGGAGAATGTATCACTACAGGGGGTGAGGGAGAATGTATTACTAGAGGGGATGAGGGAGAATGTATTACTACAGGGGGTGAGGGAGAATGTATTACTACAGGGAGTGAGGGAGAATGTATTACTACAGGGAGTGAGGGAGAATGTATTACTACAGGGGGTGAGGGGGGGAATGTGTTGCAGAGGTCTATAACATATGTGACGAGGTAAATTGATTTTAAGGATTTCAAGTGTGTATTAAATGAAAGAACTCCCCCGAGAACTAAATTATGCTCCTCATCCCTCAACTTCAACTGTCAATGGGGTCTAATCCCAGGACCTCCTCCATTAGTGAGATTTATTATCTATGACACCTCATCACTGTATTGTTAGAGGGGTGTTGAATAGATGGCTCAGTGGAGCACTGAATTACATAACATAACAGCTATGTACATATACTGCAACATACAGTATATGCTGGAGATATTAATATGATGTCAGACACTGGCATCTTTCATGTTTATTTATATAACACTACTTATTTTTGTGGTCAAGCATATTCAAGGCAATGGCAATAAGGGAAATCTTAGGATATAAACATTAAATCCTTCCTCTGGCAAGCAATCGCTCTCTGTGCATGATTGTGAGTGTGCTACCATGACAGGACATGAATGTGTGCTGCCACACAAGTAATTTTTGTTTCCATTTGAGACATTAATTTGTCCCATGCAGCACAAAAGTAAATGTTTTTTAAATTGTGTGGCTAGTGTGAGGTGGTACAGGCAGGCAGGGTTTTGTGGAAAGTCGTATAGGTCTATTGTAACAGAATTGCAGGGACAGCAAGTTGTTCTTTGTTCCACCATTTTGAATTTTTTAATTTTTTTTATAAAATAACTTTTTATTGAGAGACACTCGTGTAACATGCAGAATTATGTCATAACAGTAGGTGTTAAGCATTGAAAAAGAACTCACATTCAATAATAGAAGTATAGCATGCAAAAAAGGCAGTATAATTTAGATGCTACTTTGAACTTCAGGATGATTAACTCAAGTTTGAAAACAGAACCTCATAACCTGTTAAAACCCTGTGAACGCTAGGTAAAAAAAGTAACTCAAATGCGGTTATAGCATGATATCTATCATGATTGTTAAGAGCATATGTGCATAAATAAGTGGGGGTAAGATCTACGGAAAGAGGGGGGAAGGGATGAGTTTTGGTAGGGATAGCTCAGGATCTGAGGCCTCAACAATCTAATCGTAGGGTCCTGCATAGTCAAACCTATACAAATGTAATAATCAAGCCGTTTAGGACAAGAGAATTGTACAAAATTCAAGCCAGCTGTACCATGTAGCACAGTAATCATCACATTTGTAATTTGAGGAGAGAATGATTTAATTCATACTTCAATAATATTCTATCCTGGTGAACCATTCCTTTATTGTCGGAGATGAGGGAGGTATCCAGTAAACTGGAATTACTGCCTTTGCAGCACAGTATATATTGTAAGCTTGCGAGCAGGGTTCTCTTACCTCTCTGTCTGTATGTATTACCCAGTATTGTCTTATTAATGTTTGTTCCCAATTGTAAAGCGCTACGGAATTTGCTAGCGCTATATAAATAAATGTTAATGATGATGATGATGATGACAGTTGAGTCTAATTAGAAGATTTTGTATTCATATAGTGGTCTTTTGTAGGAGCCAAAAAGACAGAGAGGCTGGGATATCCCCTCCTAATATAGTTTTAGTTTGAGCAAAAACACTGCTCCTAAAGTCCTGTAATTTAGAACACTCCCACCATATATGAAAAGGTGTTCCCACCGCTACACCACACCTCCAACACAAGTTAGGAACCCCAGAACAGATTTGCACCAAAATATTTGTAAAGCGATACCATCTAGTCAAAACTTTATATTGAGTTTTTACAACCAATACATTTGTTGAGGATGTTTTAGCGGCACAGAAGATATTTGATCAATCATTCTCCTCAACAGCACCATCTAGATCTCGTTCCAAGTTCCTCATAAACTTCAGCGGAGACATAAACAGATCCGCAACTAGCAATTTATAAATCTGGCATAACAATTGCGACGGACATGCAGGGGACCTACATATAGATTTGAAAATAGTGAGCACCCTACCAACATCCTTACAGGTGTCAGCAGACATCAGAAAATGTTTCAGTTGGAGGTAAAGCCAAATTTCTGAGTTTGGTAACTGCCACTTAGTTTGAGTATCACCAAATGAGGACACCCTGTTGATCACACCAGCTGGCCGCCACGCAGGATACCCATATGTTTCCTTTGTAAGAAGCTTTGTTTTAGAACCCCCGGAGGGAAGTCAGGATTGACAAGTATAGGTGTCAGCAAGCTGATCTTTGTTTCATCATTTTACCATATTTTATTGTTGTGTTTTTCCAGTAGACTAAACATATTTACTTTTTATATATAGGAAGGTATGAAGCAAAATCAGCCTGGGGAATGGGGTGGGGGTGTACTGAAAAATCTGTGCTATGTATAGGGTCAAACTACACATATTCCTTTGCTCAAGGACACAAGTCTATTCTATAACTTCTGAGAATTATACGTTTTTTTTCCACTTACATTTATATTTTAAAGACGAACCAAACTGCTAAGCTTATTGTGTTATAACTTGTGTTCTCTTTTGCTGCTGCTCATTGTGCTCTCCAGATGGTTTCATTATTCTTCGGCAATGTGAGAAAATAAGATATGTGAATGTTCTTCTTAATCCCTTCATTGCCAAACAGAAGGCTGCAGCAACAAAAAAAATAAAGTAACTGATCAAGGTTAATTTTGAAAAGCAATCCTATCTCAACAAGCAAAGCCCCATATTCTGTGAAATATAAAATAGGACCAAAACATTGCTGTAATATAATTATAAATTCCACAATAAATGTATATATAAGTTTATAGATCCATACTATGTAACACCTCTCTCTGTTTCATAATGCCAGATATCTAGGTAGTGTCCATATTATCTGGCTCTCCTTAACTATTATGCAGTTACAGGATATGCATATATGCACCTCATATATCATCTTGAAGATGCATGTTTCTATATGTTAACAGTGGGATGTCTATCTTATGTTCTGCTGTGATGGTGGAAAGCAAGAGATTGACAGCTTTCTGGCTACAATGCTATAATTTAATCATTTTATTTTGTTCCCTCATGCCCTATTGCTTTCCAGGAGCTAGTTGGACTGGGGGGCATCTGCTCCATATGCACCAGGTTTACGTCAGGCAGGGCCGGACTGACCATCTGGCAGTTCTGGCAAATGCCAGAAGGGCCGATGGCTGGAAGGGCCGGCCCAAATCCTCCCGTCTTCTTGGTGGCTGGTTCCTCCCCAGGAACCAGCTACCTCTGCTGCGCGCTCCTCAGCTCCCTCCCCCGTTATGCTGTGCAGTTACACTGCTGAGTTTACTGTTTTTCTTTTGGTTTTTTTTACTGAAGAGGGGGGGTGGCGCGATTTTTTGGGGGGTTTGCGGGGGTGCCGCGAATTTCGGGGTTGTGCCCTCATTCTCGCGCGGGGGGGTCAAGGGTGTGGAAGAGCCATGGGGTGCTGGGAGAGGGGGTGAGATAGTCAGGGGGTGCTGGGAGAGGGGGTGAGAGCCAGGGGGTGCTGGGAGAGGGGGTGAGAGAGCCAAAGGGGGTGCTGGGAAAAGGGGGTGAGAGAGACAAAGGGGGTACTGGGAAAGGGGGTGAGAGAGCCAAAGGGGAAGGGGTGCTGTGAGAGGGGTGAGAGAGCCAGGGGGTGCTAGGAGAAGGGGTGAGAGAGCCAGGGGGTGCTGGGAGAAGGGGTGCGAGAGCCAGGGGGTGCTGGGAGAGGGGGTGAGAGCCAGGGGGTGGTGGGAGAGGGGGTGATAGCCAGGGGGTGCAGGGAGAGGGGGGGAGAGAGCCGAAGGGGGTGAGAGAGCCAAAGGGGGTGCTGGGAAAGGGGGTGAGAGAGCCAAAGGGGAAGAGGTGCTGTGAGAGGGGTGAGAGAGCCAGGGGGTGCTAGGAGAAGGGGTGAGAGAGCCAGGGGGTGCTGGGAGAGGGGGTGAGAGCCAGGGGGTGTTGGGAGAGGGGATGAGATCCAGGGGGTGCTGGGAGAGGGGGGGTGAGATCCAGGGGGTGCTGGGAGAGGGGGTGAGAGAGCCGAAGGGGGTGCTGGGAGAAGGGGTGAGAGAGCTGAAGGGGGTGCTGGGAAAGGGGGTGAGAGAGCCAAAGGGGGTGCTGGAAAAGGGGATGAGAGAGCCAAAGGGGAAGAGGTGCTGTGAGAGGGGTGAGAGAGCGAGGGGGTGCTAGGAGAAGGGGTGAGAGAGCCAGGGGGTGCTGGGAGAGGGGTTGAGAGCCAGGGGGTGCTGGGAGAGGGGGTGAGAGAGCCGAAGGGGGTGCTGGGAAAGGGGGTGAGAGAGCCAAAGGGGAAGGGGGTGCTGGGAGAGGGGGTGAGATAGCCAGGGGGTGCTGGGAGAGAGGGTGAGAGTGCCAAAGGGGAAGGGGGTTCTGGGAGAGGGGGTGAGAGAGCCAAAGGGGAAGGGGGTTCTGGGAGAGGGGGTGAGAGAGCCAAAGGGGAAGGGGGTTCTGGGAGAGGGGGTGAGAGAGCCGAAGGGGGTGCTGGGAAAGGGGTTGAGAGTCAAAGGGGAAGGGGGTGCTGGGAGAGGGGGTGAGAGCCGGGGGTGCTGGGAGAGGGGTGAGAGAGCCGAAGGGGGTGCTGGGAAAGGGGGTGAGAGAGCCAAAGTGGAAGGGGGTGCTGGGAGAGGGGGGGAGAGAGCCAGGGGGAAGGGGGTGCAGTAAGAGGAGTGAGAGAGCCGGGGGGTAGAGGGTGCAGGAAGACGTGTGAGAGAGCCAGGGGAGTAGGTGGTACAGGAAGATGTGTGAGAGCCAGCGGAGAAGGTGGTGCAGGGGGTTAAGTGAGAGGGACAAAGGAGAAGATGGTGCAGGGGCATAGGTAAAAGAAAGTGTAAAGGGAGAGACATCTTAAGAATTTGAATGTCAGGGATGCAGCTATCATAAAATACAAGTAGTTATGAAGAATGGAAATGCAAAGAGGGGACAAGTGTTAAAAAAATTAAAAAAATCAAGCCTTCATACTCCATTCACTTATATTTTCTATACCCCCACTCCTAAATTTCTGCTTCGACCACTGCCCTCTATTCCTGCACCTGACTGCCTGTGTGAGCTGACAGCTGCTGATCCCTCCTCGCCGAGGGCGCCCAGTAGGAGAACAGAACACAGGATGCCATAATCAGGTAAGTTCATATATTTTCTCGTGTGCAATATGTTTTAAACCATCCTTTCTTGAACTGGGGACACTACAGCGTATCCAATAATGTTTAACACTATGTATTGCTCATTATTGCGCTGTAATGTTTTTTGCATATTTATCTGTACAGAGATTTTTAATTAAGAGGAAAAAACATTGCTTGTCATAAATTTTATCTGTAATTGTGTCAATATATCTATTTTTGTTTGCATTGTAAATGATTTATTAAGCTGCTCTTGGGACTCACACTCAGTATCTGATATGCTGTACCAATTTTTATTTGTGAATGAGTTTTTCTCTGAGCTTTACTAATGATTTGGGGGCAATACTATGGCATAATGTTATTTGGGGTCACTATTGTGGCATAATATGATTTGGAGGCACTGTTGTGACATAATATGATTTGTGGGCACTACTGTATGGTATATGTTTTGGGGGCACTACTATGCCATAATATGATTTGTGGGCACTTCTGCATGACTAAATATGAATTGAGGGTAATACTATGTGGCATAATATGACCTTGAGGCACTACGATGTGGCATAATATGAACTGGGCACACTACGGTGTGGCATCATATGAACTTCTGCCAAAGGTAAGTCTTTCATTGTTGAATATTATGGGAGCCCAAAGAAGTTGCTGTATCAGGGCCCAAAATTCCTCTTGTCAGCCCTGCCTGTGAGTCAAGGGGGTAGACGTCTCCAGGTAAATAATCTAAATGTTTCCTATCTAATCAAACTGATGAATCACATCCAATTATTTCTCACCCACCTCCTCTATCCTCCTTAATTTATATACTGTGTTATTTAAAATGAATAGAAAAGACGCATATCCAACTACTGTAGTAAAACAAAAATATTTTTCTCTGACATTTTGCTGTAGATGGAAATACTTTTAATGTGGCCGTGTGGGTTCAACTGATCATTCAATAGTTATGTTTTTTTAGATTTATGTTAGTTTTATTTCATGTGGAATGATTCATGAAAATTCTGCCATTACTATTTAATTGAGGGAAAAGGGTACCTGTTACCTATATGTTTGTGTCAGTACTCTGTTCGTTGTTGCTATTTTGTGGGAGATTTAAAAAAAGCAAAACATTGTTTCCTACAGTGGCGTCTGTACAATTGGTGGTATTGCTGTAGTATGGGGTGGCGTGCTGGTGGCAATGTTGTAGTGTGTTTGGTGCTTAGTATTGCCAATAAGTAGGAGAGGGTATTGCTATAATGTGGGGGGTGACGCTGTAATGTGGGGGGTGATGCCGGTTGCTGTAATGTGGGGGGTCATGCTGGACGCTGTAATGTGGGGGGTGATGCTGGATGCTGTAATGTGGGGGGTCATGCTGGATGCTGTAATGTGGGGGGTGATGCTGGACACTGTAATGTGGGGGGTGATGCTGGACGCTGCAATGTGGGGGGTGATGCTGGATGCTGTAATGTGGGGGTGATACCGGTTGCTGTAATGTGTGGGGTTATGCCGGTTGCTGTAATGTGGGGGTGATTGATGTAGTATGAGTGTGTGTGGGGGGTTATTTATTGCTGTAATTTGGGTACTAGTAATGTATTGTCATGGTATTTATTGATGTAATTGGGGTGCTAATAATGTAATGTTGAGGGTCATTAGGATAAATAAATACCCCCCCCCCACACACACACTCATACTACGTCATACTGTACAGCACCAGCATCAGTGTGCAACAATATAGTGCATGGAGCCCACAACACGTGGGCCTGTGTGCTTTAAATGCCAGGGCTGATTTTTAGTCCCAGTCCGGCCCTAACGTCAGGAGTGTGTCTAGTACACAGGTTTGAAAATATAAAGTGCAGTGTATGCCATATTTCTGAATTAAAACTTAAAAAAGGACCCCTTACATCATCATATTCTCTATGAATACAGTAATGCTACATTAACAGTGCAAATTTCTTGTATACTGCCATAATCTAATTTTCATTTTTTTAAATATGACTATTACCACTTTACTATGTACTGTATGTAGTGTTTGTATCTATTTATTGTGCATTGTGAATGTTCTGTGACAGCCCCATATATAAGTAATAAACAGTTTTTACCTAGACTTTTACCACCTTATTATGTATATGTATTGTGTACTGTGACTACACCACTAATAGCTCACAATAATCCCGCGTACAATAATTATGTTTTCACTTCATTAGATTAAATACATCAAGGGGTAGATTAACTAAAGGACGTTTTTGCTGCAATTTGCAAACTGAAACATATCGGATGTCGGTTTCAACTCCAAACCACAGGATTTACTATCCTGTATCAATTGTATCTTAATACAGATACTGTAAATTCTCTGAAATGCGTTGTTTGGGGGGGGATTTACATTCATTTGGATAGAAAACATTATTTTAAATATTTTATACAACGAAATTAAATGCATGGAGTATTATGGCAATCATGTAAATTAATAAAGGACAAAAGTCATTCAAAAAACCATGCTGATAGAGAGCATTGTCCAAGAATCCGGGAACCTCAAAACAATGGGAAATAACAGCAGTTTGGTTGGCAGTTTCTATCAACGTTTATGAGCTGACAGCTTGATCAGATCATTTTTATTGGATTATAGGACAGCAGCAGCTTGGACGGACATTGTTTAACCATTACCCCCATAGGATTTTACAAAATATCCTGGGGACTTTTTAATTTGGTTCAGCGAAGTAATTCCTATTATTTATATGACAGTTATTGTAATATTGACTCTGGGATACTGTCGGGGTTCTTTTGAGTTAGGTGAAGGTACTGGTGATTATTTAAAGTTATTTTTGTCATAGTATTAGCTATTGTTTACAGCTGAGTTATCATCTGTAATAAAGATACAGTTATATCATCCTTCTCTTCTTGCCTGTGTGATCCAAAGAATATTAAGGTACCAAGGATATTTAGTAATGGCAGACTCTAATCTCATGGTATCATGATGACACAGATTATATTGTATGTACCTCACAAATCGAATTTAGTGAAGATTTTAGCCATTTTTACCAGCAATTCTAAATTAAGTGGGAGAAGATAATGGTTCTTATTTATAATTTTATTCAATACTCTATAATCAGTACAAGGTCATTAAATAAGTTAGTGTCTAGCTCATTAGTTGATTTCAGTAAGGTACACATTACAGGAAATTTCTTCTGATGCTATAATATAACAATTTTACCAACAACTGAAAGTCCCGATCGGCATGCAACCAATGTCTACAAACTTACACAATTTTACACAATTTACCTTCAGATATGTGCTCTTCATCTGTCATAACCATCTGATTGTGACTCTGTAAACTCTATGGAGATCTGCCTACACTGCTGGTCATGAGTGCATACACACCTCAGAATTTGTCCGACATCGTTCCATCGTTTATAGAGATTTTTAGTCTGACTATAAAATGAAATGATACAATGGCACAATAAAACATGATCATTGGAGCATACACACTGATGCAATATCGGACCTAACAGTCATTTACTGTGTGATTGACACGATAGTTGAGTGAAAAACCTGGAATGTGTACCTAGCTTTACCCCAGTATTTCCAAGATAATCTGGAGTCATATGTTCCCGATAACTGGGACAAGACCAAGTTGAGGCCTCTTTATCTTGTCATCTCTCGATCAGTCAAGCATCTAATCAAATACAAGTAGATAAAATGTTCAAGTTCGGTGGGTAATTTTAATAATGCCTTTTCATCAGTATCCTTCTGATTCATATTATCAAAGTTTGTCGCATGTCTTTGAGAAATTCATAAATATTCACTAGTATTGGACTAAAGCTTTCGATATAAGGAGCCTCTTTAAGCAGCAAACGCATACGCCATACCTTTAACTTTCAGACTCAATTCGAAGTGCATTCCACTGATTATTAAACCCACAGGCTAGGGAAGAGGGAGTGTAGCAGGAGATTATGAAACTGCAGGCAATTGTGGTTAACAATTCTCCAATTCTGAAATACAATTTTAACGTTGGGATATCTTAATTCTTGAAAACCATTATGTGCATTCTGGTCCTTTTGTGAAATAACTTGAACTGCTTAAACTGTAAATTGAAACATATAAAGCTTTCATTTCACTTCTGTTTCACAATCAATAAACATTCAATCAACATAGTGGCTAAACTTGCCAATCAACGCTAAGAGGTATATCATTGGTGGACTCCAGACTTGAGTATCCTGTCACAAGTGTAGATGAGAGTCCTTGAGCCAGGTAAAAGAGTATAGTGTTTGCACACACTTAGAGATTGTTGGAGATGAGGAAGGCTTCACATGCCCTAGACAAGGGGTGGGGAACCTGCGGCCTTCTAGATCCTTAAGTGTGGCCTTTTGACTGAATCCAAATGATACAAAAAAAATCCTTTTATTTATATAAATACGTTTTTGTTCATCTTTTAAATTTTATTTTATTCTTAAAATGAACGTATTTAAGTTACCAAAGAGGAAAATAAGTTTCAACAAACTAATCCACGCTCATGATTTAGTTCTAATGTGACTGTAAATTATCTGATAACTTTCCCACCTGACTGCCGCCACTACCGCACGAGGCTGGTTGGCGAGAGTCTATGGGGGTCGAGTATGGCAGTTCCAGACAAAAACAACTCTTAATTTTGTGCTTTGTGCGCATAATAGGTTGGAAGCTGACACCAAAGTATAAGGCACAATGTATTTCATACGCATGTGAATTATTTTTGCATGTCATTGGTGTAATCCCTTTAAAATAATATTAATTTCAACAACTGTAAATGACAGTATAACTGTTTTTCATATCAAACTGTCAAATTACGAGTTTTCAGTTGAATATGATGCTGTGGGAGAGGGGATTCATGATGCAGAGTCAATATTGACATTTTAATAACCCATTTATTAACGAGTGTATTTGTAAAAAGAAGTCAATATCGACAAGTTGTTATTTACCTCCTATCTGCCTATGTATATATACAGAAGTTGTCTTAGGGTAAGTATTCCACCGTTCCTTACCCCCACTTATATATGATTTGAGTTCACCTCTCAGATGCGATATACCGTTGCATCAGAAATGGAAGAAGACCAAAATTCATGAACACGCACCAGATGCAAAATGGCGATAGCTTTAAACCGGAAATGGAGCTGAGTTTTCAATCCTTATATATATTAATAATCTTTGTGTAGTTCTTTATCAGCTTTTGACAACGGTGCACGGTGCGCAGTGTTTCTGCTTGAAGTGGATTTTGTGAATATTTGCAGAGCCTGATACTATTTTTAATTCTGTCTGCTTAACAGCCCATCATGTAAAGAAGACCAAGTTGAGCGTTCAAGGAAGAAAACAGATTTTATAATGAGGATTGGGAATTGCAATATTATCTTGTTTCTGCTAAAGATAAGATGATTTGCTTGCTTTGTGATACTGCAATATCAACATTGAAGATATTCAGTGTTCATCAGCATCATAACAATCATAAGGACCACAAATATTTCATATTAGAAAGTGAGGCACGAAAGGTTGTATTGTAGAAATTAAAAGATGAAAAGCAAAAGAAAAGGGAATTCTTTCAAACCACAATAAGACCTGGAAATAATGGCACTAAAGAAACTTATAAAGTAGCTTATATACAGAGGAAAAAAGGGAAGCGTTTCCGTAATGTAGAAATCGTGAAAGAATGCATTGTCGAAGTTGTAGGATGATTATACCCTGATAACGTTTCAAAGTACAAAAAAACTGCCTAATTCTATGGGAACAATAACTCATCGGCAGCATGAACTAACATTCAGCGTAACAGAACAGTTTTATACAATACTCAATACGGAAAATATATATTATATATATATTATTCAATTACTTTGGATGAAACAACTGACACTACTGACTTGGCGCAGGTTTTATACTTTATTTGGGCCATAATAGAAGATTTTCTTTGGCACGAAGAGTTAATAGCTTTGTGCAGGGGGAATAGATATCTTCAGCAACTTTCAAGATAAATGTTGTGAAGTAGGACTGAATTTGGTAAATTTAGTGAGTGTATGTCCAGATCTTGCATGACAAAAAAACATGAAGGGTTTATTGCACAGATAAAAAAAAGTATTAACAGATCCAGATGCTATCATTTCTTTTCATTGTATCTTGCATCAGCAAAATCTCTGTGCTCACATTTTAAGTGACACTTTGCAACAAGTTATAAGTATTATTAACTAATATTAACTATATACGTGCAAATGCAACACGGCATCATCAGTTTCGTAAAACATGCTAAAGTTGGACGATGAGGTATTCAGTGTGGATTTACTGTATCATTCTAAAGTGCATTGGCTATCGCAGGGACAGGTGTTAGCCAAAATTTTATCTCTGTGAGCTCAGATAGTTACATTTTATGAAGAACAGAATCAGCAATGTGAATTATTGAATGAAGGTTCTATAGGAATGCTGCATTTCTGTGTGATATCATGTCAAATTAAAACGACTTGAATATTTCTTTGAAAGGTAAAACTAAGTCTATATATGATATAGGGCAAAAAAATATAAGCATTTCGGAAAAAAAGCTATCTTTTTTTCAAAACACTTCTTCAAATGGAAAATTTGGATGAACATTTTCCCCAGTCAGCAAAGGTCATTGATGAGCAGGATGATATATGCGAATCATTTGAAGAATATGCAGCTGTTATAGGCTTATTAATTGGAGAATACAATGAAAGGTTCACTGACTTTGAAAATCATGACCTCACACTCAAATTAGCATTTCAGCCTCACCTAGTCAATGTCACCAGGGCACCTAAAGAACTACAGATGAAATTGATTGAACTCTCAGTAGATGATATTCTAAAGTCATTATTTAATGCAAAGAAAGTTCCAATAAAAATATAGAAAAATGCAGTAGAAAACCCACACCTTCGGCAACATGTCCGAAAAATACTTTCTTGCTTCTCAACCGCTTATTCTACATTCTACTAATCTATTCACGATTCTACATTCTCCTACCTAACCCAAATCAAGATGCACTTAAGGTCATAAATGACGGATACCCATCTACCTGAAACTGCATACATCCTTGCTGCGACCAAATATTCAAATGCTTTCCAACAAAAAGCAGTCACAACAAAGTCATTAAATGATTAGTTAAATTGAAAAAGAATTAACAAATTGTTTTGTATTCGTTCGATTTTTAGTTGGAAGTATATCTAATTGACGTGTCTTGAATTCGGCCTTGTTTGATTACAGCTAAATTAATGTGGTAATTCAACATGAAAAAGGTTCCCCACTCCTGCCTGAGACAGGGCTAAAAGTCTCACAAAGCAAGCTACAGTATTGACAGACAGATCTGCGACACTGCAAACAAGGCTGCAGCTCTAGTCATTAAAGCTGCCGATGTATCAGGGAGAGCATCAAGATTGTTAGATCTAGTTGTCAGGTTATCAGAAAGAAAAAATATTGGAGAGTCTGCTATAGCCAGAGAAAAAACTGCAAAGGGTTCTATACCAACTGCCAAAAAATTAGGGGAAGTCCGAGTCCAACCCAGAGGAAAGAAGGAGCCATATATCAGCCCATAGCAACAGAGAAGGACAAGTACCAGCCCAGAAAAACAGAGTAAGTACAGAATTAGCCCAAAGGAACAGGGTCTATCCAGATCTAGCACAGAGTTCCAGGGAGATCTATGTGAGAGAGTGTCCTAGTTGTCCACTGCTTATCCCGTCTCTTTGCCATTGTTTCAGGTCTATTGCTGCTATCCTATCCATATTGCATCCAAGTCTTTGATTCATGCTAATAGAACCCTCCAAGTTTCCCAAGTTGATCAATGTCCGATGTATGTGTGAGTAATCTGCCTAACACCCAGACACATTTGACCATCTGACAGTATATTAAGACAGAGGCAGTCTTGCAGTGTTTACACTGCTGGCACTACTCCTACCCTGACTAATGTTCTATAGTCAATATGTTTAATAGTGCTTGTTACCTAAGGGACCACTTTCCCCCTGCACATATCTGCACCTAATCTGACCAAGCTGTCAGTTCCGTAAATGCTGATAGAAACTGCTGACCAAACTGCTGTTGTTATCCAATTTCTTGAGGATCCCAGTCTCCTGGCCAATGCTCTCTACCGGCAAGGTAGGGAATTGCTCCACAGTCATCCTACTATTGTAGGCACACTTCGGGAGAGACAGATCCACAGGCAGTGTTTCCCTGTAGAAAGATAGGATGATGCAGATGCGTGTCAGATGCAGAAGTTCAAGCAGGGACTACAGTTGAGCAAGTAAGAGATGATACTCTAACAGTAGACCCAATAGATCCACTAACACACACTGCCTAACACCCAGACACATTTGCCTATCTGACAGAATGTTAAGACAGAGGAACAGCCTTGCATTGTTTTATACAGTTTGGACTACTCCTACCTTTACCACTGTTCTATAGTTCATATGTTTAATAGTGCTTGTAACCCACTTTCCGCCTGCACTTATTTGCATAAAAAAGGTTGTCCCATAATAACTGATTGCTAACATACCTTCCTACTAACTAATATTCCAATTAAATTTTCATTATCATTGTCCTTTTAATAATGCAATTATTCTATATTTGCAGTGACATTTGCGAGACTGCTATTATTTTTCTTAACATTATTAACATTAAAATTATAATAATGTTATTTTTGCCTGTTAGGTATTCTAATTCAAGCAATTTATGTTGTAGAATGTACATTTACTATTTGTTTTTTTCAACATTTCATCAACATCTCCTGAATTCTATAAGTTTGTTTCACAGTGTATATCCATAAGTAATTACACAGTGTAATGACACAGTGTGATCCCTCTTCAGTAGTATGTTAGACTATGATCCTTGCACAGTCTTTTCATTGACATTATATTAATGCATTGACTCATTTTTCTACTATAGATCCATGCACCTTATTCCATTTAAGAGATATTACAGCATTCTAACAAAACTGTTTCCAATATATCATCCATCTGTTGCATTTAAGACGTATTCATCTTACAATTAGTATTCGTCTATTATTGTACTGACATGCTTTTGTTCTTACACTCAGAAATGACCTCATCATTATATTGTCTATTACCTTCTAATATTGATATTGCACATCATTGTTCAATTAATATTATTCTTCAAGTATTATGTATCTAATTGTTATAATGTAACCAGCCACTTGCGGTTACATTACTCTACACCTTTTTCATAATTTCAGAAATTAAACTGCTTGTTATACACCGCCCACCATTTATCAGGTTTCAGGCCTTTCAATAAATTTGTCATGTGGCTTATGTGCTTTATCTGTGAGCATGTGTATCTATTTCTATACATTATTTTAGGTAGGAGTTAACCTCTGGTTTGGCCTTGAAAGCATCTGCAGCCTGAGGAGTGAGAATGACAGGTGGAAGTGCTGTGTTGAGAAGTAAGAAAAGGGTGAGATGACCATAACCACCTGGTTTACCACCAGTTTCTGAGTGACCAACAGGATCAGAGTCTGCATGACCAGAGGCTTTACCTATTTTACAATACACTTTATTTGCTTTTGTAAGTTAACTCTTATGACAAGAATCATACATAAATCTGTTTCAAATTAAATGCTGGATCACTCAGTGCTAACTACATGATCTATGTAAATGCAAATTCTATGCTAATATAATGGCTTGCAATGTAATAAATAAAAGCATGATAAATAAATGCACTTTATAATTTTCACAATCTTCTATAACTAGGATTGAGCAAACGTCATAGTGGAAGAGGCCGTTTCACAGAAGTGCAAAGTTTTGGCAAGTCATTCTTCGAGTTCCACGTTTGCTTCGCTAATCTTCATACTTCGTACTGTGTTTTGAAAGTTGCATTTCTCAATAGTCTATAAATAGAGTTGAGATAATGATAGTCAATTCATTCTGCTCTGTAATGTCTTTGGAATAAAAGTTGCTTAAATTTATACAATTGATCTTAAGTTCCTGTGCACTATTTTGCCCTCTGGGCGGAGGATCACATGTCTATTAATCATTGTGAGAATTGTTCTGTCCTTGTTCTGCAACATTTCATAACTATCAGTACTTATTAATTATGCAATACTGAACAATCAATATTTACTGTTTCAGCACCCTATTTTGATATACATCTTTGTGTTCGTTATACTAATAATAATATTACATATGAATAAGCAGAAAAATAATGTGGTTAAAACATGGACATTAAGAGAATTCATCTACTAAAATTCATGCAACCAAACCCAAAGGAATGAGACTGCTGTACTGATACCTTGAACAATTGTAGCAGAAATCCATCTAGCAATAATGAGGGAAATCAGGAGGAAAATAGTAATGTTAGAATAAGTCACACAAGTTGATAAGAGTAATCTGACTTCCACAATGACAACTTCACTCCTCCGTTAATAGCAAGAGCACCTGAAAATTAGAAGGATATAACATTCTTATGTAGAAAACAAAGACAGAAGTAACAACAGCACATTTGGACAAATAGAAAGAAATCTATTTACTGAGTATAGTACAGACAAACTGCACTTGTCAATTATTAAAATAAAGTTCATCATATTGGCAGCTGCATGTGTACAATCACCTAATTCTTAAAAGCTATGACAAGGTTCTACTTAAATGTAACAATAATGATGACATTGAGGGGGAAGCAGAGGTAGAAGGGGCAGATAGGGTATTGTGGAAGCCGAATAATTGGTTGAAGTTGGCTAAATTGCGATTAGTACACCACTGTTTTTTTTTGTTAACTTAAACTGTATATAAGTAAGCCTCCTGGCCCAGTATTAGATCTCTGTGACTGCAGACATCAAGACTGAAGCTGGACCTGGGCCCAGGGAGAGCAAGCATTATGTATTCGGTTATGCTTTCCTGTATATTGTTATACCTTCTTATGCATCATCATGGTTTGCTATAATTCTGCTATCTCTTGCTATTAAATCTCTTTGTGCGTTGGAACCACAATAATCGCAACAAACAATATTTATTGGTAGCGACAATACGAACATAACAGTATACTTACATTTGAGGGTATAAGTACATTTGGATAAAGATTAAAATACAAATGTGGATTGGTACTGGTGATGATGATAATGGATCAGTATTGCAAATTTATCCCAGTCATTATCTCCAAGGATAGCATCTTCACCCATTCCCCCAACATACAGTGCTTTTGAATCGGCCCTCAGTACAGTGCTGCTTGGTGTGATGATGAAGATATTATTACTGCTATTGCATTTCCTTCCACCAGTGGTGACACCAATAATGAATCAGCTAGTCATAAAATCAGTCAGGTGATAGTTGGGTAATAGTGACAGTGATGTTGTCTTGATTTTTAGGGATGGGGATAATGAGATCAGCAGAGCAAAGGTTGTAGCTTTTAAAATAACCTAAGCAATCCTTCAAAAAAAGCAAAAAACAAGAACACTTTTACACTGTAAGGCAAATACTTACAAAGTAATAACAAACATGGCTGCTCAATGGCATATGCTAAGCAATATGTTACCTCGCCTAGGAGACGTGAATAGCTTGGTTTTGTGTCAATGACATATCAATGCATTTTTCTGCCTTCATTTTTGGTACTATAATTGGCACAATATGCATTGTGAATTTGTCAGTAGTGTTCATCTGTAAATTAATTAGTAAAGCTGTCTTCTATACCTATATATAAAAGAGCATATTTTCACTTAATTTGTTATATATATATATATATATATATATATATATATATATATATATATATATATATTGCTACTAGGCATATTATAATACAGTCAATATAATGCTTCTTCTGTCGTACAAATGAAAGTAGCAAAACAAATATTTTAAAAATATGCCTCAACAAATCCTATAATAAGTGCACATTGCATGCAGAGATTAATCAGAATTGAATTTGCAATCAGAAGTGGCTTGCTAGTGCTGCTGACCATCATCATCAGTGTGGATTCGCACTTGCCCTATAGCAGGTGCAAAAGACATGTCTCTTGACAGGTATATGTGTGTCTCTGTGCTGGTCTGCCTCAGCTGTGTGTGCTGAACACGGCCTTACTGTACTCAACCTATGTTTGGCTGCCCATTTCCTCCCCATTTCTGCCTCTCCAGTTTTAAGCAAGCGTGAGTATCAGATGCGTGCTTACAGAGTATATTATGTTTGCATTCTCATGCTGTAATGTCACTGGACATAGATACAGTGTTAACCTATACGCAGATTATTAAGGTGGCAGTAAGTTTTGATAGGGGCAGAAGGACTATATCAGGGGGCTAAAATCATTTGAGAAATTTTGGGGTGACCATCATTTAGAGTGTGTGTCACACACAATGGGCTAGATTTACTAAACTGCGGGTTTGAAAAAGTGGAGATGTTGCCTATAGCAACCAATCAGACTCTCGCTTTTATTTATTTAGTGCATTACACAAAATGACAGCTAGAATTTGATTGGATGCTATAGGCAACATCTCCACTTTTTCAAACCCGCAGTTTAGTAAATATACCCCAATGACTAAAGTTGTTTCATTATATTTTATACGCAGCCCTGGGCATACTCAGGTTTTATTTATCCCTATGGTTAAAGTCTTATGTTGTCAAAAAGTTTATAAAGTATTAACTGTGTCACATTATCCAAAGGTTTTGGATTTTTTTGTCTGCCAAATTCCTAAGGGTTCAAATACTTTTCAAATAATGTATCTACAGGTTTAGTAAAACAGTATATATCAGGCGCTTAAAGAATATATCTACTGCAACCACAGCTATTCTTAGGGGAAGTGCCAATCCCCAAAAATAAGACAGACAACAAAGGAAAAAATTGACAACACAGGGAAGAGTCTATAACAAATATTAGTTAATTCATTAAATTAATCTATAAATATATACAGTATGGGCCTGAGTCAGTAAGGAGAGCAAAGCATAAAGATGGAGTAACTTTGCACCTGGGCAAAACCATGTTGCTTGGGAGATGGAGGTAAATTTAAAATGTGGGGACAGCTATGTAGCTGGGGTAGGGCATGTCCTAGATCAACTTTAAAACAGCCAGTATTTAACTTCTGTGCAAAATAATAAACTCATTTACACCCCTTGCATTGTAACATGGTTTGCCCCGGAGAACATTAACTCCTTTTTTGCCTTACTTTCTTTAATGACTCAGGCCCTATATATTTAGTTTAGTAAAGCCACAAAAAAGTATTTTTTGTGTGTTATTGTTAAATCGGTCCTATTTATCCATTCATGCGACTTGCATAAAGATCAATTCACATTTTATGTCAAATTAACGCAGTAATATAGATAGTTCTAAAGTGTTCAAAAACTTTTTTTTTTACAGCCTGCAACAACACATAGTTCAAAAGTAAAGAGCTGTTATATATCAGATCATATCTACCTATAAAGGAGCATTAGTCTTCACGAATAACCCCTGGGGTTTATTGCTTCCTTGGTACTTAATTTTAATTTATAGTACCTTTAAACCTTATCATCGAGCGTTCTAAGATTTACAGTCAAACACTATCAAAGAAAATCACTAGACATCCAATTTTCTAAAATTAATACACTGAAGATTTTTATAGCTGTATATTTTATAGTTTATTTCATGTAAATGAATAAAAATAAAGCACAATGACAGCGAGTGTGCAGTTGTGTCTGTTATAATTTAGCTCTGGTAATACAATATGAAAAACTATAATCTGAAGATTTTAACAAATGTCATTTGCAAATTTAAAATTTATAATGTACGAAAATCACCATAGATTGATTATTGTGGTTCATTTATTAATTATCTCTGTGGACTGCACACAATAAATTCAATTCACAGCTTGCAAGGCTTGCAGTAACCAAACATTTAATTGACCTGTGACCATAAATTCACTGCAGACGTATTCAATGAACAACAATGCAGAATCAATGGAATATTTTGTAAATAATGATATATTGCTTGCTGAAGTCCACACAAACACTGAAGCCAAAAGTAAAAGTGCTTAGAACTTGCAAAGGATAAAATAATCTTCTAATTTGCATTAGGTCACATGGTAAACAAAGGGAAATATAAACTTTTATTTATCAATAAGATGATATCACTATAGCTAGTTATTTGTAGCATTGAAGGGGTTGCTATCCCCCATCTAGCTATTTGGTGGGGGACTACCATTGAGTCCCATGATTACCTATAGAAACATAGAATTTGATGGCAGATAAGAACTGTTTGGCCCATTTAGTCTGCTCAATTTTTAATTTATGTTAACCTCAAACCCCTTTTGATCCTTTAATCTTAGTAAGGATATCCTCATGTTTATCCCAAGCATGTTTAAATTGCTTTAATGTGTTAGCTTCTACCAGCTCTGATAGGAGGCTATTTCACTTATCCACTACCCTTTTTGTGGCGTAGTTTCTTCTCAAATTTCCTCTGAACCTACTTCCCTCCAGTTTCCATGCATGTCCCTGTGTTCTAATGTTTCTATTCCTTTGACGAATATTTCCCTCATGTACCTTGTTAAAACCATTTATATATTTAAAGTTTCTATCATGTCCACTGTCCCTTTTCTGCTCCAAACTATACATAATAAGATATTTTAGTCTTTCCGGGTAAGTTTTGTGCTGTAGGCCATTTAAATTTTTTTTACCCTTCCTTGTACAGTCTCTAATGTATTTATATCATTTTGGAGATATGGCCTCCAGAACTGAACACAGTATTCTAGATGAGGCCGTACCGATGACCTATACAGTGGCATTATTACTTCTTTCTGCTACTGATTCCTTTTCCTATGCAACCAAGCATCTGACTTGCCTTTCTCATTGCTTTGCTACTTTGCTTACCTGTCTTTAAGTTACCTGAAATAGTGACTCCTGGATCCTTTTCCTCCTCAGTAGTTACCATTATAGTGCTGTTAATACTATATTTAGCCTTTGGGTTTTTGAAACCCAAGTGCATGATTTTGCATTTTTTGGCATTAAACTGTAATTGCCACTCTCTTAACCATTCCTTTAGTCTACCTAGATAATTGCTCATTTCTTTTACCCCTCCTGATGTGTCTACCCTGTGCATATCTTTGTGTCATCTGCAAAAAGACATACTTTCCCTTCAATACCATTTACAATGTCACTAATAAAGATATTAAAAAGCAGTGGTAACCTTTCCCTGGTAACTGCTCTCCATTTACTATAAATATTTGTTTTTATCCTGCAATCAAGATCTTATCCATTAGGCCTTCTTAGAATCCAATCCCAAACTGGCAAGTAACAGTCTGCGATATGGGACAGTGTCAAAAGCCTTACTAAAATCTAGATAAGTTACATCTACGCTCCCCTCCCTTGATCTGTTACTTCAGTCACCCAGTCAAAAAAAGTCAATAAGATTTGTTAGTGATGATCTTCCCCAGTAAATCCATGCTGTTTGGGATCCTGCAAGTTACTGGATTTGAGATATACTACATCTATTTCCCTACAACTAATGTAAGACACACTGGTCTGTAGTTGCTCGCCTCTTCCTTGCTTTCACTTTTGTGCAGTGGGACTGCATTTTCTCTTTTCCAATCTTCTAAAGTCCCGTATCTAGTGACTGGTTGAATAATTCTGTTAATGGTGTTACCAGTACCCCAATAAGCTCTTTTAGTATCCTTTGATGTATCCCATCTGGCCCCATTGATATATATCCACCTTCAGGTTGGAAAGTTCAGTAAGGACCTTCTCCTCTGTAAATCTACTTGTATCTACCTCATTTTTATGAATATACTTGCAAAGTAACTGTGGCCCCTTCCCCTCTTATTCTGTAGTGAACACTGAGCAAAAATAATTATTAAGATGATCAGCTATTACCTTGTCTTCCTCAACAAGGCTGTCACTCCCTGGGCCTGATTCATTAAGGATCTTAACTTCAGAAACTTCTTATTTCAGTCTCCTGGACAAAACCATGTTGCAATGCAAGGGGTGCAAATTAGTATTCTGTTTTGCACATAAGTTAAATACTAACTGTTTTTTCATGTAGCACACAAATACTTGATAGCTTATTTGTACACTGAAATTTAAAGTTGATATTTAATTGTCTGTAGTTGCCAGGGTCGAACCCAAGTTGTGAGGGTTTCTCCCTGTTAGTGTCCCTATTTTTGTGTGTTACACACTAAAATTCCTCTTTTTACAGATTTTTTTATTGGAATTTTTGGTATCTATTGTTATTATATTCCTATTTCTAACATAATTGTGAAGTAGTGAAATGGCTGTTTTCATTTTCTTCTTTCGTTTCCCACACCTGTGACAGTTGCATGGTGTGACCTGACATCATACTCATCTTCCCACCGCTACTGTACAGAGAGGAAGGCAAGAAGTGCTATGTATGCTGTATGTCTCAGGCTTGTTTTCTATCATTATACAAAAGTGGAAGTTGCTGATTCAATTTACAGGCTCATAGCAGGTGCTTGAAAGGGTGGGGTCATCCTTAAAGGAATAAACACACAGAGAAATTCCCCAACACACTGCTATAGCCAGCAAAATACCTACCATTTCTACTGTAAATAAAAATGCAAAAGTCTTAGTTGCACACATTTGCAAATATATGTTAAAACCACCCACCACTAAATGGCGCTTTTGCTAATAGGGTGGTCCTAACTCTAAACAGTGAGAGTCCCATATATTTGGGCCATACATATATGTGTTTTTAAATTGAGAGCTAACTTACCAAGAGTTACCCAAGAAGCCTCCAAACAGAAATTCAGCACCAGCACTCCCCCTCAGCTACTGACACCAACATGCCTCTCAGACAAATACAGAAGTGGAAGTTGCTCATTCAATTTATAGGCTCATAGCAGGTGCTTGAAAGGGTGTGGTTATCCTTAAAGGAAGAAACACACAGAGAAATCCAATTCAACTTAAATCGTAAAGTACCCTTACTACAGCCTATGATTTCAGGGGTGGAATGGGTAGGGGAATGGGCACATGCATATAGTCAATGTACAGTAAGGGCGTGCCTAGTTCGAGCACATGCAGTAATGTCCGATTCAAGCTGTAGGCATCTCAAAGGTACATGTTTTTCTGTTGTATTACTTGCACCAGCTATGGGTCAGCAGTACAATAATGAGCGTCTGCAGGCAACAGTGTAGCATGGTGGAGGTTACGTGCAAGTTTGAAGCTGCATTTCAGCAAATGTAGTTGGCGACTTGGTCAGGATTAATGGTGTTCTCAATGCTGAGACATACAGCAGGTACCTTCATGCAATATTATCAGGGAGGCATCTGATTGGCTCCAAATTTAGAAGGATTTGAGCAAGCCTACATCCACAGAAGATCTGTGGTTAGTTCTCCAAGATGTTTGGAACAACCTCGATGCCGAGTTCCTTCAAAAACTGTGTGTAAGTGTACCTAGAAGAATTGGTGCATTCATGCTGTTTAGAAGGCAAAGGGTGGTCACACCAAATATTGATTTGATTTTGATTTCCCTTCGGCTCATTCACTTTCCATTTGTTACTTGCTAAAAATAAACTACTAATACTATATAGTATATATATATATATACATATATATAAATATATAAAAGAGAATGGGATCTTTAATCTATCTAAACATCAACTTAATAGTTCAGAATTTTAATTGTTGAGCAAGGGACTTTCATTTGCCCCCACACATAAACCTAATAGATTCCAGATGTTCAAAGATATCAATAAATTCACTAGGAAATTAACGCTTAACCGTCATTTTGCCAGAAAGGATACAGCTATCATTTCTAACTATGAAAATAGGTCCAAGTCAGGGCTAAAACCTACCTCTAAATTTTATCCTCTTGAATCTAGGAGCAGCCACATCGATCTTTTCCAGGAATTGGTGATTAAAGATTTATGTAGAGATAAATATAATAACCCAAAAACTCACAACCTTACTAAACAGGAACTCTCAGCTATAGACACCCTTGCGGACAACAAGGAAGTAGTTATCAAACAAGCTGATAAAGGGGGAGGAGTAGTTTTACTTGATAGATCAGCATACATCAAAGAGGCAGAGAGGATATTGAACGATGCAGCCTCATATACTAGATTACAAAGTGACCCTACTACAGAGTATGTATCACAACTGAGAGATACACTCCTCAAAGGCCTACGTAACAGTGTACTGACTAAAGATGAATATCAATACCTACTAGTCCTGAACCCCATTAGCCCTGTTTTCTATTTTTTGCCTAAAATTCATAAAACATTGAATAGACCCCCTGGTAGACCCATAGTGGCCGGTATAGATTCCCTTACATCCCATATCTCCGAATATGTTAACATTTTCCTAAGTAAATACGTTGTCTAGCTCGAATCCTATCTTAAAGACACGAGTAGTGTCCTGAACCTCTTTGAGGATTTCTGTTGGAATCCAAAGTATATTTGGCTCACCATCGACGTCCAATCGCTATATTCAGCAATTGAACACGAGAAGGGCATCCGAGCCTGTAGGGAATTTTTAGATCTGGACCCTGACCTCTCCTTAGAACATAAAGACTTTCTGTGCGAATTGATGCGGTTCATTCTTACCCATAATTATTTAAAATTTTTAGAAATTTTTTACCTCCAGAACTGTGGCACAGCTATGGGCACGATTTTTGCGCCCAGCTTCGCCAATTTACTGATGGGAAGCTGGGAACACGAATACATATATAAGCCCAACCCCTTTTCTCACTGCATTAAGGTCTACAAGAGATATATAGATGATATCCTTATGGTTTGGGATGGTGATGAGGAATCCATCAATTCATTCCTCACATACATTGGTACCAACAATTACAATTTAAAATTCACGGCCAAACAAAATACTACTAGCATTGAATTTCTAGATCTAGTTCTCACAGGAACTAATAATAAGGTTGAAACAAGAAATTTTGTTAAAACGGTAGATACCAATAGTTATCTCCACTTCAAGAGCGGCCATGTAAGAAAATGGAAATCAAACATCCCATACTCCCAATTCCATAGGATTAAAAGAAACTGCAGTAATGACTCACAATGTAGGGAACAACTACGCATGTATGCACGACGTTTCCAGGAAAGAGGCTACCCAGACACACTTATCTCAGAAGCCCTGACAAAAATTGAAGGGGTTAACAGAACAGATCTATTACAATATAAAATTAGAGATAATCAAAAGGAACGCATACCCTTTATCACCAACTACAACGCATGTGAAAATAGAATAAGGTCGACTATCTCCAAACACTGGGAGATTCTGCGTATGGACCCTATTTTAACTACCATTCTCCCTACAAGACCTGATATTATCTTCCGCAAAAATAGGAACTTGAAAGATGCCCTTGCACCTAGCATGCTATCTGAGACTCATACCAACACTTCAAACACATTCCTAGCGGTGAAGGGTTTCAACAAGTGTAGTAACTGCAATATCTGCAAGTTTGCGAGCTCGGACAAGAAAGTTTTTTACAATCATGATAACAGCTTAAAGTTCAACATAAATGAATTCATGAACTGCCAAACATCCTCTGTCATATATCTATTAGAATGCTCCTGTGATCTTAAATACATTGGTAAAACGAAAAGACCATTAAAACTAAGAATTCAAGAGCATGTCAGGAACATTAAAAATAAGATTGAATCGCATTTTGTTTCCAGACATTTTAATAAAAAACATAACTCAGATCCAAATCATCTCACCTTCAAGGGGATAGAGAGTGTACGCCTAGGATGCCGAGGAGGTGATCTCCAGCCTAAGCTCTCCAAAAGGGAGATGTTTTGGATCTTCCAGCTGAACACCCTTACCCCCTCTGGTCTTAATGAAGGATATGACATTGCTCCTTTTTTATAGTATTATGTTTTACTGCATTTTTTATTCTATATTTTGTGGCTTCTATAGATATTGGTTAACCTCGTGAAAAGGACCACATAAGTGTGTGATCCCAGGTTGCATAAGATGGCATCACACTACTTTGCATGCATCTACTATTCATATTTTAACATATGTCTATTTTTATTGCATAGTTTTACGTATCTGCTTTATTTAACACCATCTACATGATGTAGTGTGTGTTTTATTTGCCCTATTTATTAATACCTCATATATATATATATTTTTATATTTTATTGTTGTCATAGCCTTTTATTTATGTTTTATTATGCATTATTTGTATTTTACTATGCATTTCTGTATCAACATGTACTATTTATTTGCATCCCCTTGTCAAAGATGGCCACTACAAACTCCATCCACTAGTGATCTATATTAAGTGCCCTGATCCAAAATGTCCGCCGCACTCGTTTTAATGTAATCTATAGGAGTCCCTCTGAACTTCAGATGTGGCATCTGACATGTCCCATTAGCGCCCTGGGTCTCTGCTCTACATATACAGAGAGACTATCATCTTAGCCCTTAGTCTGCTACACCCGCGCGGTCGCGGGTGTTCCGTGCATGCGCGGTAGCATCCGTGCACTACGCATGCGCGAGAGCCTCTGCGCACTGCGCATGCGCAAAATGGCCACCGCACATAGTATAAAAACAAGCCCTGTACATGGGCACTCCATATATCCTCCTGAAGAAGTCTATTTGAGACGAAACGCGTTGAGGCCCCATTATCTTCTGTATACATTGACATAGGCCACTCTACCATCCTGGACACTTAGTGTATATACCTTGATACTTCTGTGCGGAGATCACCGGCAATACCTATAGAACCCTCCAGGGATCCATACTGGTACAAGCTGACCTACTGCCTTATACAGATAAGCTTATTATTATTTTGCACAATGTGAGCAGGGCCGGATTAAGGGAATGGAGGCCCCTGGGCTAAGGGGGCCTCCATTCCCCCATGAGGGCCCCCCCCCCCCCGTGATCCGAGCTGCCCGCCCCCCCGGCACTTACCTCCTTCTCCGGCGCGCTGTACGCTCTTTACTGAGGAGATCTCGTGAGAATGAGACTCACGAGATCTCCTCAGTAAGGAGACTACAGCAGTAAAGGACCGCAGTGAAAGTGGAGTGGAGAAGGACCGCAGTGAAAGTGCTCAGCAGCACTGATCGCGCCGGGGGCGCCCCCGCCCCTGACCGATCAATACTGCTGCTGAGCACTTTCAAGGGCCCCCTGGATGCCATAGGCCCCTGGGCTGTAGCCCAGTTAGCCCTATGGTTAATCCGGCCCTGCATGTGAGTTTGCATTTGTATACTATTGCTGAATAAATCCTTTGTACATAAATTACTACACTATATGGCTCCTTTATCGTCACTATCTCGGTTGATTGGAGTTTGATTGCGGTGTTTGTATGGGGACGACTGCTCGAGACCAAGAAGTACTGCATACTGCACTCGCTGGTTTACCGGTTCCTGACACATGAGACTGAGCTGAGATTCCCTCTTGGAGACCCCAATACAGATAAGCTGGTTTTATATTACCTTTTGGTACGCTTCCACCTATTATACTGTTATTTGGTGAACTGTATTACTCTGCATACCTATCTCTATCCCTTAGCTGCTATATAATTGGAGAATTTGTGGGCTGTGTTGTACTGGTCCAGCCAGCTCTGTTTGAGCAGTAACTGCATATGCATATTGTGACATTGGAGTTAATTCTCTATACACTAGAGTCTGTTATGGTTATCCATCCTGTCTAGCATTTGGATTTAAGAACTGGATTTATTACACAGATTGTTGGATACCAACCCAGAGACCTGTATTCGATCCTCATGCTCATCTAATTGTTCCCACCTTGTTTAGCTTAAGTTTGCTAAACATCACCAGTGCGCCATCCTTCAGTTGCACCAATATATATATATATATATATATATATATATATATATATATATGACCTGGCAAATGCACCTGCTTTTGCTAAATAGAAAAGGAAATGAAGACATTGCAGCTATTTAAGAACATGTTTTCAGACTGATAATTGTACCACTTTGACATGTTTATAATCATTGTCATCCACAACATGATCAATTGGACCTCCATTTGCTTTGCATCTCAATTGGATGACACATTCTTTACGGACAACAATAAGAACTGCTGCAGCTAATGTGACCCATTAATCCGCATGATACAGACAATTTGACTTTTTCAGTCAGATTATTTCACAATTTCTGCTTATATAACAAAATGCTGGAGTTTGTCTGAGCAAAGAAGCAGCAACAGTCCATGGTGACAGGCTGGTGAGCTATCAGTAGAATGAAGGTATTTGTATTCAGCAGCATGCCTGCTTTTGGCTTCATTGAACAGTTTGGAAAAAGACACATTGCATGCAACATAGAGAGAAATAAACACAGTTCCTTTTTGCTTTCAAGTGTGAGAAAGATGCTTGTTATGAACAGACTTTGAGAGACAGAGAGAGATAAAAAGATAAATCTAAATAGGAAAGGGCAAGTTAATGCTTTATACATTCTTACTAAAATATAATGGGAATGTGTCTTTTTTGAAAAGGAGAGTTTTGTTAAATTCGCAGTGATATTATTTTGTAATACATGCCAATATTTTTCCATGTTTTCATATCAGTTTTGTTTAGGTGATCAGGTCATGTTCATAATCTTATAGAACTTTCCAAAAGTGGGTATATTGCAAAGTGTGCAACAGTATGACCCTGTCAGGTGAACTGTAATATAGGCAATATATGGGTCTGATTTAGACTTAGCCATTGACTGCTTTGGCATGTTGGTTTCACAAATGAAAACGCCATCAGCCAATCAAAGCAGCTTGCATCTGATTGACTGGTCCATGGTAAAACCCTTGATTGGGGAGCACTTTTTTTTCCCTGTTATAGTGACACTAGCTCAACTTGTCATAGCTTAGTGCTGGATGCTGCTTATGGCTATAGTGCTGGATCTGGCTACCAAGCTACTTATTTTAGGTAAAGGGTGGGTATGTTGTTTTTTTGTTTTGTTTTGACTCTTAATTGCTATATCATCAAGTTCATGATGATGACTGACATATCTTTACTCCAGCTACATCTGTCGCCAGACGTATTAAGCTGCACTTTTAACTCTGATCTTCAAAATTGCTGGTCATCTCTAGCTATTTGTTTGGAATTCAAACACGCTCCTGTTTAGCCAACTCTCCCGTTTTTAGCAAACTCTCCTGTGTTTAGGTGAAAATTGCAATATAAAACACAATGCTTCCTAAATGCGAGATTGCCAAACACATCACTCTTACTCTGCCTGCCTATACAACCCGCAGGTCCAGACATCTGTTAAAAGTTTAAAAATAGATAAATGTTTTAAAAAAATACGTGGTGTCCCCCCATCTGACCATTTTTAACCCTAGTGTTGCCAGCCTACTGCTGGGTAAAAATTTTGCATGGGGGTTTGCTTGAATTTCACACAACCTGCCCTAAACAAACCAGCTGGGGTGGTTGGTATTACAGCAGGGGGACACGCGGCAGGGGTTCCCCTGCCATAATGACAAACCAACCTCAGTCTGTTCAGCACTGGACTGGATTTCCTAGCGAGTGGGGTCCACAAAACAAATGACCCCCTCCTCTAGGACTAACTAGCCCAGTGCTGAAAGCACTAGGGCTCTTCCTACACCCCTGGGCGGTGGGTGTAGGGCAATAACGATGATAGTATATAAAAAAAAACGTCATTTTGTTTCGTGGGACTACAAGTCCCAGCCATGACAGGGTGCCATAAACAGTCTGTGAATGCTGAAGCTCGTATAACTACAAGCACCAGCATACCCATGGCAACCAGGTGATGCTGGCACTTGGAGAACCACAAGTGCCAACACCCATGGCTGGCTGCAACCTGTAGTTCCACATAGCAAAATGTTAAAAAAGCCACAACACCCTGTTTAACACCAGAAAATTCTAATAAAAATAAAAACCCCTCAATAAATACATAACACACTCTCTTTAATACCACATCAATTTATTAAAAAAAAAAAAAACAATATACTCAACAAGACGATGTCTTCTTATTTTGTCAGCAGCTTTCAATCCAAAAAACTATGTCCCAACATATTTGTAGATCCAAATGTCAATGCTTGATTTAAATCTTATCTTCAGGTCATCTTTGGCTGCTTAAGTGAAGCAGCTCCTGTGGAACGGAAGATCAGCATCTAAGGTAAGTATGAGGGAGAATATAAATGGGGGCATAACTATGAGGCAGAATATGACTAGGGGCACAACTATGAGACAGAATATGACTGGGGCACAACTATGAGGCAAAATATAAATGGGGGCATAACTATGAGGCAGAATATGACTGGGGGCACAACTATAAGGCAGAATATGATTGGGGGCACAACTATGAAGCAGAATATGACTGGGGGCACAACCATGAGGCAGAATATGACTGGGGGCACAACTATGAGGCAAAATATAAATGGGGCATAACTATGAGGCAGAATATGACTGGGGGCACAATTATAAGACAGAATATGATTGCACAACTATGAGGCAGAATATAACTGGGGGAACAACTATGAGGGATAACATGATCTGGGGAAAAACTGTGTGTCATAATTTGAACTGGGGGCACTATTGTGTGTATAACATGAACGTCTATTTGTTGACCCCATTACTTTTTATATTATAAAATAAAATAAGAAATAATGAAATGTTGCATAAATATATATACACAGTGGTCGAAGTGGAAATTTAGAAGTGCGGTGGGGATAATGTCAGTGAATGGAATTTGATAGTCAATCAAAATATCAAAACAGTATTTACAATGGTATGGCAAACCACTGTATAACAGCACTCTTTGACAGCACTCTTTGGAGGTGTAACCTAGCTATAGGAACTCCTTTCCATATTTGGTGGAATTGTACATGGATTAGCCCCCTTTTGTGACAGGTCTTCCACATTTCCTAATTGATAACTGGGTCTGCAGTGCCAGAAGATCCAAGCGTATAACTTCTTTTATACACTGAAGTTTCCATCTCTGCTTACAAAAAATCTTTTTCAAAGCGCTTAAGTAGCAGTGGACCAGTCTGGTGGAAATCAGACAAGTCCCCTACTCTTGCAGATCAACAGGATTGAATTCTACATCAATATGGAGGACCTTATACTTTATATAAGCATCAGCACACATTGTACATAAACAATGTAAGAAATAGACCATAATAAATGACATTGTAAAAATCTGTTAGGGACTGTGTAACAGCTCGAGTCAAAACACAGAAGTATATCAAAAAAACAAGCAGAATGCACATACATTTAGCTGGTTTGAAATGTGCAATAAATGATACAATACCTCTAATTGGAGTATAGGATGTGAGGTCTTTTGTTTTTTCATAAGATGTAAAGATGGAGTGGGGGGGATGTAGGAGGGGGTGGGGAGGTACTGAGGCCTAATATGGGAAAATAAGTTATATGGAAAGGGTTGAAATATTCTGGGAATGAGCATTAGAAGCATGTGAACGGGAGGAACTATTATATATGAACCAGTCGCACCAAATTTGAGAGAGTTTATGGGATTTATTGTTCAAATATGTCGAGTTTTCTTCCATTAAAGCCAAGGACCAAATTTTATTTAGAAGATGTTGTCTGGAGGGGAGGTCTGGGTTTTTTACACATACTTTATTAAGCCTGAAACAAACCATACTAGACCCTAATCACAATGTATCTCTTGACACCTTTCTATCTCCCCTCCCCAATTCTCTTCCATTTCCTCTCAATAACATCCCTCTATCCCATCCTTGCTTCAAAATGCACTAGTTATGATATTGTTGGTTTCCTATACAATTATAAATAAAGAAAAATGTAATCAACAGTTTTGTGACAAAATACTTATTTGTTTTTGAATTCTGTGCAATAAATGAAGAATATATTTAAAACAAAAACTGGGAAAGTTTTCCAAAATATTTTTGAATAGGTGAGATAGGGCCCAATATATTCAACAGTGTCAATCTTTTTCTTCTAGTTAATACAAAAATGTTTCTCTTCTGCGGATCTACTACTGAATCATTTCTGGAATATTGTAGTTTCCTGTTAAATAATATGGCCATTCCTCTTTTCTTGACAGGTAAAGTTTTGACAGGTTTTGACAGTCTTGTATCCAGGTGTCCTATAGCATAGGCAAACCGAGGGGGTTTCCTAGTGCCTGGAAACCCTCCTCCAAGCCTGGGGCACTGTATAATTGAAGTGGCTGGACCCTGCTCCCGCTTCACACAGCTCTGCTTGAAAAGGGTAATCTGCGTGTACCTAACAGTAGTGCACGCAGCATTGCCCATGTATATTAAGGTGGTAGGAAGAGTTGGAGAGCAGCCAAGTACTGTCTAAAATTATAGCCACGCCCCATGCTGGCCACACCCACTGGGGGCGTGGTAAGGAAACCCCCCTCTACATATCCTGTATTTGCCCCTGCATAGTGGCATCCCTATGGGACAGATGCTCCAATGAGTCTTCCCTAAAAACGCAATGTCAGGGGACAGGGTGTTTAAATTAGAAGCTAATTTTTCCTCTTCACTGCAGAGTTAAGGCCATCCACAATCTGGTATACTACACGTATATTTTGAGAACTGGTGTAAGAGGATTTTTGTGTCGTATGTAGGTTAGTCACTAACCGATACCTTTGGATGAGTCACAGTATAAGAATATATCTTGTTCATTGTGGGCATCCTGTGCCAGCTAGCGGGAAGCCCATTTCTTATTGCAATTTGCCTTAATTGAAAACACCCCTGTACCTTTTCTAAAAATAACATCAAGTAAGTCCACAATGTAAAGCATAATACAAAAAAATGTAACAAAAACTTAAATAACATTCAGTAAGTTGTGCATATTTACAAGTACATACAAATCTTGTAAAGAATGAGGTAGAAAATTAGAGGTATTGTACATTGCTTTTTTGTCATTGTGTTTGCCATTGTTAGATCCAGTTATCTGTGAGGTGAACTGTGAGAAAATACATCAGGGATGTTTATATGTATTCCTTGGCTTTAACAGGGTCATCAAATATGACAATTGTCTGTTATCTATAATGTTAAGGTAGCAGAGGTATAGGATATATTTGTATACATATATATATATATATATATATATATAAAAAACAAACAAACAGATATAAAATGGCGCTCACAACCACAACGTAATCACAATAATGCAGTATCAAAAGCAGAAAAGTTCCAGATGTATAAATAGCTCAAGTATGACCGGCAGCCACGATGACCTGTAGCCAGCTGGTTAGTCCGGAAATGGAGACACTGTAACAGAAGACAGGCAGGGCGCCTCAATGTGTATTATCACTTGTATAGCATAAATGGATGTAATAGAATGCGTACCATGAGGTATTAGTAGGTCGTCTAGTCAGAGGGGGAAGATCCTCCTCATAGGTTGTTCCTCCCAGTGGATCAAATAACGGACAATGCAAAAAACAAAGCACAACATAGAGTAGTATTATCAGGATGTGCAATCATACCACCTGTGAGTATATACACCACCTATGGGGCTTCCTTAGCGTGAGAAAACACCCACGCCCAGAATAAAAACGATTGTAGTATACAGGACACCCATGTGTACCAACCATATAGAAAATATATAAATAAAAACTGCGTACCAGATGGTCTCTCCAAAATGACATGAAATTAATTCTTTAGAGGATCAGTTGTGTAATCTCTCTTTCCCAGTCTCAGTCATTGGCAGAGGGGCCTCTAAGGTCCATGCCCCCAAGATATTGGCTTACGTCAGGCTTGGTTAGAGCACTGGTATAGAGTTCACTTGTATCATGTAGGAAAGATTGACGGGAGAACATCAGCCAATGCACTCTCCAGTCACCACTGCACTTCAGTCTCCTGGTCCAGAGCCAGAAAGGATTCACATCATCCGGGCACAAGCCACCAGCAGCAGATTAGGGATTGCAGTGTGATCCCCCCTTCAGCACACACAGCAGCTGCCGCCTCTGCAGACCCCGTGAGCTGCACTAACATAACGTACAGCACATGTGTCTAACACAGCACCTGCCGCTTGTCATCACATCACATATATATATATATATATATATATACGTCATCGGATCTTGCCAGTTTTGAATTCTATAAGTACCGCCCTCCACGGCGATCTAGCGCCATTTCAAAGAGGGGCACAAAAGGGGTAGCACAGTTCTTGGCAATCTCTAGTGCAGTTGGCCAGCGTCATAGGTAGAAAAGAAAGAAGAGGGGCAGCAGTGATCTTCAAAGTCTCCAGTGACATTCAGGAGAGGTCCATTGCTCCATTGCTCCATTGCTAATTGTCATTGCTGAAATAGAAATAATAAGTCTGGCAGGTTTGGTCTTCTAAATCTGCAGTCACATTGTATTGTGTTATATAGGTAACACACAAAGAGAAAAGCTCCATTGCTCCATTGCTAATTGTCATTGCTGAAAAAGAAATAATAGGGCTGGCAGGCTTGGTCTTCTAAATCTGCAGTCACATTGTACTGTGTTATGTCGGTAGCACACAAAAAGGAGAGCTCCATTGCTCCATTGCTAATTGTCATTGCTGAAATAGAAATAATAGGGCTGGCAAGCTTGGTCTTCTTAATCTGCAGTCACATTATACTGTGTTATTTAAGTAACACACAAAGAGGAGAGCTCCGTTGCTAATTCATATTGCTGAAATAGAAATAATAGGGCTGGCAGTCTAGGTCTAAATCTGCAGTTACATTTTACTGTACCATAGCTCACTCAGAAACAGGAGAGGTGGCAGTGTTCAGTGCTGAAACAGAAATTGTAATACTAGGGCTGCCAGTGTTCTTAAAAGTCTTCACTGGCATTCTACTATGCCATAGCTCATACAGAAATAGGAGGAGTGGCATTGTTCTTGTCACTCTCCAGTCTCAGTCATGATGATACTAATCCCTCTACCGCATGTGCTAAAGGCCATGTTCAAGTACATAGTGGTTTTAAGTCAGGGAAACAAAAATGTAAATAAAAATCTTGTACTTTTCTAAAGAAAAAAACACCTCTCTAATAAAGGCGAAAGTTTACTATAGAAAATACATAGAAAAAGCAGCCAGTAATTAACTTATGCGCAAAATAGTAAACTGATTTGCACCCCTTGCATTGTAACATGGTTTGTCCAGGAGAAAACGTACTCATTTTTTTGTCTTACTTTACTTAATGAATCAGGCCCATTATCTTCACTGGTGGTAAAAGAGATCAATACTTGCTGAATGCTGAATTATCTTGATGGTTGGTTCCTTAGTCTCAGCCTGGAAATGATCCATGGTTTCTGCAGCTTGAAAAGTTGAAACAAGCACAATAGTGTAATAAAGACTTTAGTCACCAGCATGCCTGAATATTTCTTAGGGCTAGATTTACTAAGCTGCGGGTTTGAAAAAGTGGGGATATTGCCTATAGCAACCAATCAGATTCTAGCTTTCATTTATTTAGTGCTTTCTACAAAATGACAGCTAGAATCTGATTGGTTGCTATAGGCAACATCCCCACTTTTTCAAACCCGCAGCTTAGTAAATCTAGCCCTTAGTGTCTTAGATGTGAGAAGCAACTGGTGGACTAAATCTTAGATAGTTAGCCAGTACTCCAATGAGGTAGTAAATGCTGAATGTTCAGTGTAGCTTTTTGACTGTATCTTTAGTGTGATCTAGATTGGGATTCCACTATTAAATTGGTAGAAGAGTATTACTGAGAATTTCTGTGTATAATCTGCTAGTATTGGTTGTCCCCAAAGGTCTGTTATTAACAACAAACACAATTGAGAAAAATCTGGTCTGAAATGGCATATTAAGCATTAAGGGACTCAGTCCTTTCAGCAGAATTGTAAATTGTCCAAGTTTCACAGTTATGTTGATTGTTCTGTTGCTGAGAGATGAAAGAGTTGGACAAGATAGGGGTTGGCAGGTTGGCACGAAAGCTGAACAAAATATCCAAACAATACAGTCACCTGGGGTTCTTGAAATATCAAAGAACAGCTCTGTGTGGGCTAAGGATTCCCCCATGTATGCAGAATTCTGTCTCTTCAGCCACATAATTCCTAATCAGAACAGTTAGAGGCATCCAGGTCTCTGAGTTTAGGGTTCAGTTATTTAGCCACAGGCAAGAAAAATATGTGCTGGAAATAATCTGAAGAGCTTAACAGTGGATACAGTTCCCTCACTGTAAACTATTCAGCAATGTTTATACCAGTGAGACATAAATAGCCCAGACACAACAAAAAAGTAAGCCCGATGGAGCTAAGTGTGTACTTGTCACTATATTGCAATATGGAAATGTAGACTTAGCTGCAGTCTCTGTACTCTGGCATTGTCTCTAAGATAATGCCTTGGAGTGTAGCAGAAATCCAATATTTCCAGTTTCCTCTGGAAAAATTATGAGAGTATGCATTATTATACCAGGTTGAGTCTTTGCTATTCAGGCTGGTGTTAAATTAGAAGATGGCGCTTCAGAACTGGGACTCTTACCTTGGTGAATCTCCAGGGTGACCAAGTGATGCTCAGAATGTTTCTCCTGCTGGTTTTTCCACTTGACACTTGCAAGAAGTGATGAGCATTGTTACTTTGAGTCTCCTGCAATGTCGAAGCCTCCACTGTATGAGACCAATGTACTAGATGTCCTCTCTCTGAGCTCTGGGTGCATAGAAGACTCTGCACCATGGGATCTCAGCTGCTGAGGGTCATGATCAGATATCTGCACACAGGGGTAAGAATCTGATGGTTCAGAAGGTGTCTGCAGTCAGGGATATTGTAAGGGGAGGACTTTATTTTTTTCCTGTCACAATTTCTCTTTTGGCAAGATTGGACCTCGTGGACAAAATGCCATGTGGTCAAGATGGTGGCTGTGTTTTCACTCTCTGGACTTCAGAGCTGCACTCAAGTGAGGTTAGGGAGCTGGTGTCCACGTAAGCACTTTTGCCTATACTTACTCTAAATTTGGGTTTTGGGGACCTTTCAGCCACAATAGTGCAATGGATGGCCGCAGATAAGAAAGGAATAAGGAAGCTCATTTATGTGAACTGTCCACAATCAATTCCCATTTCATTTTTCTCAAAAGATATGCAATTGTATAGATGTTACAATTAATGGAGACCCATAAACTCTGTGATAATAATAAAAACTGGAACTGGAAACCTATCAAGATCCTCTGCTTAGGATAATGCATGCTTTTTCAATAAGCACAATTAATGGAATCTTTATCAATACTGGGTCAGACATTATGTATAGGAACTAGTGGCTGGCACCCTCCTGCTGATAAACCATTCCAGCATAAGTATCAAATAAGTATTTTTAGGCATTTCAATGAAACTTTGATAAGAATGTTTAGAGGCGAGCAATTGCTTGCCCTTTGGCTTATTTTATTCCACTGACTGTAATTATACTATTTGTTTGATTATTTTATTCTATTATTTATGTCTGTTATGTTTATATTTTTCCATAATTATTAGTAATGTATTATATGTATTTGCACAGTGGTTGAAGTGGGGGTGTATATGGTGGAATGCCATAATGCCACTTCTCTTACTGCCTTCATTGTAAAACTATCAAATTCCATCAGTACTTTCCTTGGTTACTCCCCAGGCAATTAACAGAAAGACAATTACATTCCTGCCCCCCGCCTCAGCTTATACTGAGTAAGGTATGAAAATGTCAGAAGGGAATTTTGGACTCATTTTTTTTTTATAAATATGGAGGTCTCCATTCATATATGTTTTGGTGGGAAGGATTTATTGTTGGTGGTTGGTCAAGTTTCAAATGTGATAAATATATCAGCAGGTTGAAAACTGATTTTCAAAATGAATTAAAATAAGAAAGTTTTAAAACTTACACAGAAAAGGTCATTTATGTAAAAGCGCAGAGCCTTTCTATTTGCACAAATGCCCAAAATTGTTCATCTATAGCAGTGATGGGCTACCTAATACAGTTCAAGGGTCAGCTCTTGGTCTGAGTAGACATGTCCTGTGAACTCTGAACTTGGACCTATCATCTATGCTTTAAAATTGCCTGGAGTTGCCTTGGTCCTGCTCTGGTGCCCCTTACCTGTCTCAGATGTCGTCCTCCAATACAGCGGATCGGCTCCACTAACTGAGGCTGGGGAATCAGCTTGTTCTGCTTTCTTTCCTGCAACCTTTGCCTGAATCTCATGTCCTCACCCTTGGATCCTTCTGAACTTACCTAAACTTTGCAACAATGCGAGATGAAAAGAACTCAAGTACTGAACCTGATTGACACTGGCCGAGCAGAGGTATGGAGTCTAACGAGTTTTCTGGTTCATCAAGTACCACCGCAAGGTGGGATGGGCTTTGTTGTCAAAACTCACAGGTTGTGGTCCACTTGCCTGCCTCAGGATGTAGCACTGTGGACTAGAAGGAAGAGAACACCACACGGGGCAGCTGTACATGGAGATAGAAGGTAGCGTAGTCAGACAAGCCAAATATCAGTAAATGTGCTGGCAGTGGAATAAGATACAGCAGACACTAGGGATGCCAAGCCAAACCAAGTTTAGGTACACGTGCAGACAGAGCAGGACTGGTGCAGGAGGCAGAAGCGGAGTCAGGAGTAGCTGTGTTGGGTACACATGCAATCAAACAGCAGGCAATAGGATGGTCAGTACAAGCAGAGGTTTGCTACACAGGAAATCAAATAGAGATCACACTGAGGAGAGGGACTAGTAACAGACACAAGAAAATGTAGATCCAAGAGTCAGATGCATGGCAAACAAGTTGCTCTGACACTGTAAGAGTGTCAGAGCGGGGATTAAAGAGAAAGCCCAGTTTGAATTACCCTCCCCATCATGCAATCATGTGGCTGCCAATACCTAGAAGTGCAGTGCAGCAGAGAGAAAGAGGGGACGGCGCTGCAACCAGGACAGGTAAGAATCGTGACAGTATTCCCTACCATAAATGTGGTCACTGAACTCCCTACAAGGGTTTTTCAGGAAACTTGTTATGGAACTATTTGAGGAGTCGGGGAGCATGGACGTCAGAGGCTTTGACCCAAGAACGTTCCTCTGGGCCGTAACCTTTCCAATCTACTAGGAACTGAAAGGAACCTCTGAATATACCAGAAACTATCATTTGGTTGACCTCATATTCCCAATAATCTTGAGCCAGTACAGAAGGAGGCAATTTATTAGAGGTAGAATATCGATTATAGACTACAGGTTTTAGGAGAGAAATATGAAATACATGAGGTATTCGGAAGGAAGGAGGCAGATCTAACCTAAAGGCCACTTGGATGATTATTTCAGAGATTTGGAAAGAACCAATAAATTTGGGTGCCAGTTTCATACTGGGACCCTTCAGTCAGATATTTCGAGTGAATAACCAAACCTTTTCTCTGGGGACCAGATTCCTTTGGAATGACTGGATGCCTTATTCAAACTTGATTTTCCTTGTGCCCAGATAACAGAGAATTTGCAAAATAGAGAATCCACCGCTGGCACAGGTGAGGTAGGAATTTGAGATAAGGAGAGTTGGAGATAATTTTGTGAGAATGGTTATTATGGGAGAACTCTGCCCAGGGGAGAAGTCCAACCCAGTTAATCAGATTGGCAGACACATAAATCTACAAAAATTTCTCGAGTTCCTGTTAGGTCTTTTCAGTTAGTCCATTGGACTGAAGATGGTAGGAGGATGAAAAGTTGAGTTTAATCTACATTTTATCACAAAAAGCTCTCCAAAATCTAGGCCCAAATTGGGAACCGCGATGGGATATGATATGAAGAGGACATTCATGTAATCAATAAATCTCTTTAATGAAGTGATCAGCCAGGGTAGAAGAAGATAGGAGATCTTAGAGAGACACAAAATGAGCGGTTCTAGAAGAACGGTCAGTGATGGCCCAAATGACCGTGAAAACTTGAAGAGAGGTAAATCAGTGATGAAATCCATTGAAAGGTGGGTCCAAGGTTTAAATAGACAGTCCAGTTTGAATTACCCATCCCGACATGCGATCATGTGATACCCAGAAGCTCCATGCAGCAGATAGAGAGGGGATGGCACTGAAACTGGGACAGGTAAGAATCGTGACAAACTTACCCTGAACCCCCTGAACTTACCTGATCCTGTGGGTATTGGATATCCAGCTTCCAGCTCATTATCTTGCTGTCTCTCATGCTGCCAATCCTCTCTACCCCCTGCTCCCCCTCCCAGCTCCCCTCTTTGTGTCCTTTGCCCACTCATTCATCTATCCTCACCCTTTCATTCCCTCCACCCTCTCCTGCCTTAGTCTTGCACCATGTCTTCTCGCTCCTGTCCAATACTCATCCTCACACCCTGCCCTCATCTCAGTCCCAGATCCAGCCCACCCAGCACATCACCAATCCTGATAATCTCATCCATATTTCCCCACTTCCCTCTCTCCCTTTCTCCTGTGCTCTCTGGAATGCCAAATCCATTCCTAATAAACTGCCCTCTATCCATGACAGTCTCATCTCCAATTCTCTTAATCTTCTTACCATCACCAAAACCTGACCCTCTTCCACTAACATTGGCTTCCCCACTGCTCTCTTCCATGGGGGCATCTTCTTCACCCACTTAGTGAGACCTAATGACCATCTGGGCGGTGGTGTGGGTATCCTCCTTTCTACTAATTGTACCTTTCATGCCATGTCCCCTGAGCCTTCCCTTTCATTTACCTCTTTTAGGTCCACTCTATATGTCCCTTTTACCCCATCCATCTTGATGTCTCAATGTCTCAGTCATCTAATACACCCCCCCCCCCCCCGGTCCCACTTCACAGTTTCTTGATAATTTTCCCCCACTACCTCTCTTCAGACCAGTCTTTTCATCATCCTGGATTACTTTAACATCCCCATTGACCTGCGGGCCTCTCATAATGGACCTCTTCCCCACCCATTGTCGTGGACACTACCTCAACCTTATGCAATATAATGAACTCCAAGGCGCCGCTAGGGTTAGAGGAGATAAAAGGTAGGATAGTGTGTTATAGTATCTAGTATATATTACAAAAGGCTTATACAACGTAGCCTGTTTGGGTGGTGTGAAAAAATTTTTTTTATTCACTGAAGTGGTTACATATAAATGTTCTGGCGAGAACAATACCATCACATGTAGTATAAATAGCAATAGGTATATACAGAATTTTTAATCAAGTGATTAAATTGGTTTAAGGAGTGTATGATATACAACATAAAGGTTTATAAACGTTTTGACTGTAGGACAAATTGTAAATAAATACCAGTAAAAAGAATAGATAGACAAAAATATCACAGAAATAGACCAGAAAAAGATATATGCATATATATATGAAAAAGAATTCCCCCCCCCATAAAAAGGGGGGAGGTTATATCCATTGAGTCAATACCTTGAATGAATGGTGAATAGGGTAACATGCAGGATGTAAAGTTAAATTGATGAAAGTAAATCGGCAGATAGCAGCACAGTTAAAGCCATTTAGGGCTGTTATTAGGACCCAGTTTCTGTCTGAATAACAGTGGTGGTTTAAACAATTTCCAACTCAAGTTTTTTGCTACAGTTTTCCTGATACTTAGAGTTCATCAGTTAAATTCTCCTTTCTGATGGACCGGATTGTTTTTGTGATATTTTTTTACTGGTATTTATTTACAATTTGTCTAATGGTCAAATGGTCTCTCATAAACCTTTATGCTGTATATCACACACTCCTTAAACTATTGCAATCACGTGATTGAAAAGCCCCTTTTATACAAACCTTCTGCATGCTATTTACACTGCATTTGATGGTACTGTTCTGGCCAGAACATTTATATGTTATTATGAGTTGCGGCGGTGCCTCAGGCCGCCACGACTCTATGTGCTCGACGGGAAGCGTCCCGGCCGTCTCCATGACGACGGGGACGTCACTTCCAGTTTCACCCCAACCGTTGCCTAGTGTTAAAGTAATAATTTAATTTCTTCAGCTAAAGAAACTTTAAGAATAAAATTATATCATTGTTTATTTACAAAAGAAAAGCTTGCGCTTGGATAATATTATCACTTCTAAATTTAAGTCTCTGAAATCTCTGCCCGTTCACAGACCAGACAGTTTTTATCAGTAACAAAAGTAGTTTTTTTTACATTTCACAAATGTCATATTACAATTGGTTTAGATGGCATATAGGCGTGTCTTGGTCATTTTTTCTCCCCTGGATTCAATGGAGATTTTGGAGAAATTCTTGCAAGTCTTTGTTCACCATCTCTGATTAGAAACATCTGTTCTTTGAATTAACTCCTTCATTCTTGTTCATATCCCTCTCATCAGCTTACACTCAAGGATCCAATTGACATAATAGAACCACATCAAATATAAATGATATACTAAAATAAGATAAAACAATGTAAATATTTTCATGTTAATAAACTGGCTTCATCCAAAAAAAAATCTTTGACACCTAGACAACGGTCGTGACGCTCTATGTATACAGCGCCGCGTCCCGGCATTAGGGGCAGCCGGGCACGTGCGCAAAACATAGGGAATCATTTTTTATATTATTCACCTCCTGGGGCTTATTAGTTGGCTGGTTTCCCCCCTGCTTGCCATTGGTCAGTAGTTGTATATAAGGCAGGGAGGGCTTAGCCTCCCTGCCGGTTATAGTTCCAGTTTATTGTGTACCTAGCCTGCTGCTGTGTCTAAACCTTTATCTCTATTGGACTTCTGTGTATGACCACTTGCCTGTTCGTTTGGATTTTGATTCTTGCCTGTTGCCCTGACCTTTTGCCTTGTGACCCGGACCTCCTTTCATCGCTGCCAGCCCTGACATCTTGCCTGTCCCTCACTACGTTGCCTGCTTCTGACCTATGACCTCAGCCTGTTTCCTGACTATGCTAAATACTACTCCCCACTACCTTGTGCTACGGTACACTCATACACCTGTACTACCTTGAGTATAAGACCTGGGGGCATCCGAGTACCTGTGATCATAACGGGCTCTACGGAAAAGGCGGCTACTATAGGTGAAGACCTCTTTACCTGATTCTACGGGTTTATGTTAAGACCGTTAGCCATAACATATGTAACCACTTCAGTGAATAAAATAATTTTTTCACATCACCCAAGCTGGCTATGCGGTGTAAGCCTTTTGTATAACACACTAGCCTACCTTTTAACACCTCTACCCGTAGCACCAGGTATTTAATTATTTTGCTTATCAGTTCCCTCTGAAGGATTAAGGGTCACCTGTCCATAACTCCTATCGGCAGCTCATCCTACACACAACCCAAACAGAACGCAGATAATTATACCTAATATATTTAATACCTCGACCTTGTCCTCTCCCATCAATGTACTCTTTCTGACTTCTACAGCTCTCCTTTCCCATTTTCCACCACCATCTCCTCTGCTTCACTCTTTCCTCATCCATTGCAACCCTCTCCGTGCCTAAATCATACCTCATGAGATGCAATCTTGATACCCTTGATTATGTTATTTTCTCCTCCTCATTTGAAACTCTTATCTCCCCTTTCATCCTGGCCTATCCCAGGCAGCCTCCATCTACATCCACACTCTCACCACCCTTCTTGACCATGCTGCCCCCTTCTCTCATGACCGCCTTTATCATTCTAAACCCCAATTTTGGCACTCCAAAGTTATCTGGTTCCTTCAAAAATTCTCATATACCTCTGAACGACACTGGAGGAAATCTCATTCTTTGACAGAGTTCCTACACTTCAAGTTCATCCTCTCGTCCTACAGCTCCGCCCTATCCCTTGCCAAAATTCTTTATCCAAATTTCTCATCTCCTACCAATCTTCTAATCACTCTCCACCCCTCCCACCTCACTGCCACTGATTTTCCCTCTTTTTCACTTCTAAAAGTAAGTCCATCAAACTCGAAATCTCCTCCTCCCATCTCTCTTCTGCCCTCCCTACCACCCAACTCTGCTCTCCCTCCAGCCACCACTTCTTGTGCTTCTTCTACCCCACTACAGGCGACAAAGACTATTCTATTCTATTATCCTCTCCCCCCTCAATCTGCCCCCCCCCCGGATCCCATCCCCTCTTACCTCCTTCACTCCCACTCTCCCACTGCCTGCTCCCACCTTGCTTACATCTTCAATTTATCCCTTTCATCTCTTTCATTTATCCCCTCATCATTCAAATATGCTCTTGTCTCAAAAAACTCAATATTGACCCTACCACCCTCTCTAACTACTTCCCATTTCTCTCCTCCCCTTTACCTCCAAAATACTTGAGTGGCTTGTCTACAACTATCTCACCAGCTATCTTTCTGATAATTCCCTCTTTGATCCTTTCCATTCTAGCTTCTGCCCCTTCATGCCACAGAAACTGCCTTGGCCAAAGTTACCAATGATATTCTTTCAGTCAAATCCATGTGCCACCTCTAACTATTTATTCTCCAGGACCTCTCTGCGGCCTTTGACACCATGAATCATCCTCTCCTATTGCACACCCTTCACACCATTGGCCTTTCTGACACTGTCACCTCCTACTTCTCCAACTGCTCTTTCTCTGTTTCAACCTCTGGTTCCTCCTCCCCATCAATCCTTCCTGTAGGAGTCTCTCAGTGTTTTGTCCTTGGACCTTTGCTTTTTTCCCTGTACACCTCCTCCCTGGGTGAACTTATCAGTTCCTTCAGCCTCCAGTATTACCTCTATGCCAATCACACGAAACTTTACCCTTTTTTACCTACTGTCTCCTTTTTCCTCCTCTCTTGGGTGTCCATTTGCCTCTTCACCTTCTTCTCCTGGATGTGGATATCTCTATGTTTTCTCATGCTGAATATGCCAAGACTGAACTCATTGTCTTCCCTCCCTCAAGATTCTCCTCCCCTCCACACCTCTGCTTCACTGTTAAAAACACCACTATCTCTTCGTTTCCCCAATCCATGGCCTGAGCATCATCCTTGATGCCTCCCTCTCTTTCGCCCCCCACATATAATCTCTTGCCCAATCCGGTCTCTTCCCACTATGGAACATTGCTTGTATCAGACCCTACATCTCAGCACCAAACCTCTTATTCACTCACTGATCATTTCCTGCATTGACTATTGCACCCTTATACTTACTGGTCTCCCCCTCTTCAATCTCATTCCTCTTCGATCTATATTTAAGGCTTCAACAAGCTCTCTTGCAGCTCCTCTTCTGCCTTTCTTCTCTGCCAAGCATTACACTGGCTCCCCTTCTCCTACATAATTCTCTTTTAAATCCTCACCCTTATGTACAAAGCCCTATACACCTCAACTGCTACCTACATTTCCAACCACATCTTTATTTACACTCCCTCCTGCCCTCTCAGGATCATTGTCTCAAAATTTCACCTGTGCTGCCACCAGCCTATGGAGCAATCTCCTTCATTCTATCAGACTATCCATTAGCCTACAAAGCTTCAAACACTCCTTAAAATCTCACCTGTTCATTAAAGACTACTATTTCACTGTATAACCATTCCCCTACGTAGTACACCTCACCTTCTTTTTTCCTCCATCTCACCCACTCTTACTTGAACTCCACCTTGCTGTTCTCTTGATCCCTTTAAACTGACACAATGTGCCATTGGTATGTCTGCCTCTTTCACTTTAGATTGTAAGCTTTCATGAGCAGGGCGCTCTTCCTTCCTGTTCCTCTACTTTCATTACTTCTGCTTCACCAGCTCCATTTGCACCTCCTCCTTGTTAGTCTTGCCCACGCTATTGTGCTCAAGTTTTAGCTTGCACTGAAAACATCCATTGTACTCAATTGCCCATTTAGGCTATTATTAGCAGTGTTGATATTTGTATTGCTATACGTTTACTGTTCTGTCCTGTAATACCATGTACTGTTTTGTTGTTTGCCCTCAGTACGGCACTGCGGACCATTTGTATCACTCTATAAATAAATAATAATAATAACCTTCAAACAGACCTCACATTACCTTTAATCTCATGAACAATTTAAAACTACATTTAATCAAACATAGAGACACCAATTTTTTACAAAATATAAACATGCATTTTAATGTAAGAAAAACAAGTTTTACAAACTATGACAGACAAATATAACAATTCAATATGTCTTATGGGAAACCATACTTTCCATTAGCTTTTGAAAGTTAGGTGTAAGGCAGGAACTGCCCCAATGCAATTTTGCAGAAAGGTTTCCATTCGCCAACCTGTTGCTCTCATTGTTTTTAATGTGCCCTATAAAATAAAATGTTTTTTTTTCACATGTATAAGAGAAGCCAAAAACAGACAACAATTTAGCAGCACACTGGTACATAAAAGGGCTGGCCTACTCATTCCTTAACTTAATTTAATGAATAAGTAGGACTCATGATCAATTTCAGCCTTATACTCTGCTTTATGATCTGCCAAGCCTCATCTGCTACCACAGTTCTTATTAAATAAGAAAAAGGGCTGTGGATGAAGATAAGCAAAACATAAAGCAGATAATTAGAGATGGGGCTGACATGGCATAAAGCAAAAAAGGACCAATGGGACATTAAGCAGGAAGTGCCGAAAGTGGTGCTGGTGAAGGTTTGAAATGCATGCAGTCCTTGGGCCACTTATTGCCCACTACTGTTCTGTAGCATTCATCTTGTTTTTTGTAACTTGTCACAAACAAATTTCCAGCATACGTGATTTGGAATGTTACTGCAAGAGATCAAACAGGATTCAGCGCTCAATCTTGACAAAGCAGGTCTCTCACATGCATTTACAAATAATAGCTGCCACCAGCAATTGTATTAGGACAGTAGAACCCTACATACTTAGTTACACAAATGTACACTCTGGCACACGATAAGCTTTTTGCAAAATCACAACTGCTCAGGCATTTCTTTGAATGCAAGCACAGACCCTATCATATTTACAGCGACTTGGAAGTGCATGAAATATTATTTTTCCTTCTAGGGTCCTATAGTAAAAGCAAGTTCTGTTACAGAGGAAGATGGCTTTGTAAACTTGATGTCAGAAAGACTTTTTATGATGTCTTCAGTTTAAAGTGTTTTCTGTTTTGTTTTAACTTGTTGCAGCATTGTGTTTTTAAGTAATTTGACCATAAGTAATTGAAATTGTAACAACCATATATATATTCCTCAATGATTATTATGCTAAAGAGGGATTGCATTCATCCTTTGATTTTCTTAATTGCTTAATTATGGTAATTAATTTAATTCAGGGTGACAACAATTGGGCATCATGGTCAATTGTGTTTTAAGTTTCTACTTAAACATCTTCTATTTTTTGGCTTTTAAGCACCTGACAAAGGACCAATGATAGTCCTCTGAAACATAGTGCTATCAGTTTATTCTACTAAAAGAAAGATGCTGTAATTATCCTATATTTCTATAGTGTAACCTAAGCATCTCTGTACTGCATTTGTGACATACAGGTAAGATTTTCCTCCAGAATAATAATACTTGAAATGAGTGAGAGATAAAAATGTTAACATAGTGCTTATTGTTTAAAATATACAGAGGTTTAACCTTTCCTTAATTATCCCAAAAAAATGTTACTTCCAAAACACTCACAAAACAATACTATCAACATAGACTAAAAGGTAAATTTACTAAAAATCACTTTTGGAAGCCGGAAGTTTAGTACTCCACTGCTGCAATTACTATAGGACTGTTTGAGGCTGCAATTTAAAATGTCTGCCAATCTGTGGCGCACTGAAAACAACTAAACCGCCAGGAAAAATACCTGCTTCTGATTGGCTTGATAGCTCAAACATGCATAAGAGGATTCACTAAAGGTCATATAAAATATGGGGCAATAATTATTTATTGATTAAGGGGCACAATTAAATTATATTTAACTTATTTGTGCAAATTTTATGTTTCATTATATTAAAGGAATAATATTATTCTATTATTATATCATGGAAGCATTATGTAGTGCCACATGTGTGCAAGATAAATAATTATTGCCTCCATTTGCAATCAAATATTATTGCCCAATTAATATAATTATATATTCATAGTTACCCCATAATATTTTACAGTACTATTGTCCTCAAAATATATTGAAAATTAAATTTGCCCACATAAGTGAATTATAAATTAATTTTGCCCCTAAATCAATCAATAATAATTGCCCCCATAATTTATATGTCAATAGTGCCTCCTCTTATGTTCTAAATGACAAGAAAGCTCAACCAGCATGGAAATTGAGCAATCGCGCCTCTCACAACTACCTGTTTTGTTTTGGCTGTTTGAATGTCAATTTAGTCTCAGGTTTTGCAAACCCCAGCTTACTAAATCCGGCTGTTTGTATTTTCATCATTGTTAAAATCCTGATGGCGATCTGTAAAGTGGTGGTTTTAAAAAAATATTAATTCTAGCCGTTTTAATGTTGGTTTAGCCTTTAGTAAATATGGCAGTTTTAAAAAGCCGAAAACATGACCAAAAACTGATGGTTTCATTAAAAACGCTCTTTAGTAAATCTAGCCCCAAGTGTTCTATATCCTTCACAGTACATTCCATAAAATTACTTCCCACTATAAAATGATTTTCTGTGTTGCAGATAGGATGTTTTTTTTATTTTGTTTCAAAGGATGACCATGTGTAATCTTAAATGCAGGTGGCATAAAGAGATGCTTATATTGATCTTTAATTATATTTCAATATCACAGTATACATTTGTTTTGTTAAAGTAAACATCCTTAATCTTTCTAACCTTTCCTCTAGTTATGGTTCTCTATATCCTTTATTAAAAGTACCAAATATCCCTACAGTCTTTCAAACTGCAATATTATTTAGATATATTGGTTTAAAAAAATCATACCATATTACATATTTAAACATGTCTATGTACTTGCATTTATCCCAGTATGGAGAACTATGCCCATTATAGTAAGTTGCAAAAGGTAGACAACTACTATTGTTTTAGCTTAGCACTATCTAGAGAATGTTGTGTTCAGTCTACCCACGGAAGTTGTGTCCTATCTAGAGATGTTCACTGACCCCGGTGTTCCGGTTTTGGTTTTGGATCTGGATTAACTGCGTGTTTTCGTTCTGATTTTGGATCCCGATTTTTTTCTACACTGCCTATTTGTTTTTTGCTAAAATCACATATTTTTGCTTTTTTTCACCCTACATTATTTTTAACCTCAATAACACTAATTTCAAGTCATTTGCCGTCAATTTTGACCACCTCACAGGTCACAATATTATTTTCATACACTTTCAAACAAAGACTGCAGATTTAGAAGACCAAGCCTGCCAGACCTATTATTTCTATTTCAGCAATGACAATTAGCAATGGAGCAATGGAGATCTCCTGAATGTCACTGTAGACTTTGAAGAACACTGCTACCCTTCCTCTTTATTTTCTACCTATGACGCTGCCCAACTGCATAAGAGACTGCCAAGAACTGTGCTACTCCTTCTGTCTCCCTCTGTGATATGGCTCTGGATCGCCGCGGAGGATGGTACATATAGAATCCAAAGCTTGCGAGAAGATCCGATGATGTATAGATGACGTTTTGCCTAGTTTTCAATTCCGAGGGCGCGCAGAAGTACCGAGCCGGCTCGGCTCTGTACTCGGAGCTGCTAAGTCAGCATCTCTAGTCCTATCCTGTTCCACAAGAATGCATACATGTGGAATTTTTTTGTCTGCTAAAATACATTCTGCAGTTTTTATTTTTTTCTGTGAGCTGCATTTTTGTATAAGCCAATGTAAACTAAGAACACCTATTGACTTATTAATCAACATCTCTGTACTGATTTGTCTTTTTGCTCTGGACCTATGGACTGGTTCTGGACATGAGAGGTGTAACTGGAACTGTCACAACTTGAGATACTGTAATGTACCTGCTGGCATTGGCACAGCTTAAGAGGAAGGTATGGAGTCTAATGCGCCTCTGGTCTTCACCAGGGACCAGCGCAAGGAGGTTTGGGTTTTGCTGCGAGAGACACGCAGGTTGCAGTCCTCCAACAGAGATGCCAGCGAGGTACAGAAAATAGCGAGTAGTCAATGTTGCGGTTCAGCAAGGTACACAGGGATTGTTCAAGAAAGGTGGTCACAATACAAGGCGGGTCGGTATCTGTGAGGAAACAGGGTGCTACTGCACTGAGAACTTTGTAATCATCACCCGTTTCTCACGGTTTAATGTACTTTTTAATCCTTGGCCCAGTCTAAGTATATACACCAAAGCATCGGTGTATTATGTTATTATTATTTCATGTTATTAGGTACATTTTGCCCTTGCTATTACCTGCAGTATTGTATGTAGTAGAAATATAAAGAATATGGCCATACTGTATGAAGATAATAGGACAGCAGAAGTCATATTGTTTGTGTTAGCTAAGGTAATTACCATTTGTCTCAAATGTCTATTGTTATGAGGTGCAGCTTAGATTTGGTTTGTAATCAGAACAATGTCTCAGTTAACTAGCTGGCAGCCCATGTTAATTAGCTAGGTCACCAGGTAATCTGAGAGGTAAATAGATTAGAACTTCTAGATGATATGCAATGTGCCTCCACAGTAATATACTGGCTGAAATAGCATTGGGAAATGTATTAATATGTATTAGTATAAATGTTATTGTATCAAAATTTATCCCAGACTCAGATGGCATAACACTGCTGATACAATGTGTCAAAAGTCTTGTTTCATGTAAGTGTGCAGTGTCATTCCGTGATGTAATATTGTAACCCCGTGTTTAATGTATCCAGCCAAAATAATTGAGTCAAGCCATTCTATTGTATAATCTAGTTAACAGGGACAGTATGTCTAGCAGCTAAAGTGTCCACTGAGAGACCCCTGCTGTAAGGGGGAGGTTTGAGACATTTGACCCTACTTCCTGTGTATACTGTGAAGAATATAGGGAGAGGAGAATGCCAAGGGAGCTAGTCTAGCTTGGAGGATCCTGGTGTACAAGAGATCAGTGAAAAGGACTCTGGGCCAGGCATCCTGGTGCCGCTGGAGGAAACCCTACCAGGACAGGGTCTGTGTTAGCCAGTATCCCAGGCTGGCAACACTGTAACTGTTGGTAATATTGTAGGAGGATGAGACGTTTTTACCCTGTAACTGGTGTACATCTTGTGGTGTTGTGCTGTAGTAATGAAGTCTTATTTTGGATATATTCTTGTCTACCCAAGTGAGTTGAATCCCACAGAGAGTAACTGCCATCCCAGCTAAGGGTGGCATCCTCACAGTATCATACAGACAATAGGAGAACACAGGAAGGATCCGGAGAAATAACAGGCAGAGAACTGATACCAGGTAACCAAACAGAGGAGATTGCAGGAGAATGGTCAGGATACAGCCAAGGTCATACACAGAAATATCTCACAGTGGAAGCAACTGTAACAATAGAGCTGAGGACCCAATACTCTGGCATCAGAAGGGTGCCAGAAACATTTTTAAATACTAGAGTGCACCAATGAACAGTTCCGGCAGTGCAGTGTTGTCGCACACAGACAGGGCTTCCAATAGCGTCCTGATGCCTAGCAATGGGACTCGTATGTGCAAAGGGACCAGGAGGAGAGCTGGAAGTCTAGCATCTGGTTGCCTGGCAACCACGTCTGGTTGCCCAGCAACCAGACGTGGCGTGGGCACAGACAGGCGGCAGTGCCAATACGGAAGTTGAATGGAGCTTGACAGGAACAGTCCCTAAATGAAGGGCCTCCCTCTTCCAGTTTTGCTGATGTAGGTCGCATACCTCACCTGCTCATACCAGCATTCAAGGCCTCCCATGCGCTCCTCCTGAACCAGGACTCTTCACAATAGATGCCACTCACATTGCTGACAGCAACGTGTGAGTCAAGATCTGCTCTGAGGCCTCATTGTTTTTACCTCATTTTATCACCATAGCTTTACCTCACCTATTTCCCCTTCCCACTGCCACCTCACCTCTCTCTAGCATACTTTTTCTCCCCTGCCATCATTACTTCATCCTTACTTCCTTTACCATATCTTACCCAGAATCAACTCTTATTCCTCCCCTGCTAAGTCTTACTGGGCATCCACTTGCCCCTCCCCATCTTTTAAGTGCTCCCAACTCTGTATCACCCTCTCAACCCTTAGCTCCATTTTCAAAGCATCCTCCTGCACATACACTACCTACCCTCCACCTCTTGGCCTTCTTCCCCTCTCCGCTCCTTCAACATTCTCACTTTGCTGTCCCTCTAACAATCTCTCCATCTTCTTACCTGTCCTGCTTTGCCTTCTGCCTCCACTTCTATAAGCCCATCACTCACATTTCTTTCACATCTCTTACTCCCACATTTTTCTCTTCACTTTAACTGATCACTGGAGACATCTCTCCTATCCCTGGGCATCATCCTATACCGATTCACTGCTCTGGCCATTCCCCATGTCTCAAATCCTGCCACCACCACACAGAGCCGTAACTAGGATGGTGCAGGTGGTGCTATCGCCCAGTGCACTTCCAAAATGGTGCCCAGCTCTTGGCTTGTGATATCTGCGCTCTGTCCCTGCAGTGTCTGACGCCATGATTCTGTCAGTGAACTTAGTGGAGCCAAGAGGAGCCAGGAGCTACAGGACAGCGGCGGCTGGACTGGGACAGAAAATCTGACATAGGACTGTCTTCAGCACTCAGCAGAATACAGAAGAAGAATACAGAAGTATAGAAGTGAAGTTGAAAAGATAATTAACTTCAGAAAGAATAGAGAGGTATAGGGTGGTGGTATGGGGTGGTCACATGTGCTGAGATGGTCTTTTAACACTTCATTTAATGTTAACCCACTACCACCTTTGAAATTAATAAAAGGTGTATTGTTATAGAAAATTACAAAAACGGGGGAGAAGAGTATTATCTGTGAGAGACACTCCTGGTAGTAAGGGTATAAATAGATGTTGTATACATTTTGAATAAGTCAAAAATAACACTAAGGGGTCCTCAATAAATTCAACGTATTCTCATCCAGAATAATGGACACAAACATAAACTTCAATAAAACATAACTTTTATTATATATCAAATAAAACATTAAAAAGCAAAATATTCTAATTTTCAAATAAGTGAGGCAGCATCTACCCTTACTAGCAGGAGTGGCTCTCACATATAGGGGCATATTCAATTGTTGACGAAAACGCCAAAAATCTCACGGCGCGCGCACTATTACCATTATTACTGTAATAGTGCGCGTAAATACCATTGTTACGGTAGTTTTCTAGTTGGATTTCAGCTCACAGCCCCCTGAGCTGCGAGCCGAAATCCAGCTTACTATTACTGTTAATAGTTCTATCACCGCGGGGATTTCAAAGAATTGAATATGCACCATAGTATTCTTCTACCCTTTGTTTGTAGTTTTCTATACCAATGCACCTTTAATTTATTTAAAAAGTGGAAATAGAGTAAGTATTCTTTTGGTAAACTCTGTCCACAAATATTTATGAGAGAAGTCATTCTTTGTATTGTTTTCACATTTGCTTTTTTGCTGCATTGTTCTGATCATCAAGGTCTGTGTGCCAAAAAAAAAATATAAAGCAATAAATTGTCCACTTTTCCAATTCTGAGCGGGAGAGTCCGGAAGAGCTTCATGCCGTTACCGGAAGTGCTGACGTGTACACTAATATAGAAATTGAGACTGACAGCACAACTGTCAGTCTCTTTAAATGTAAGCCCCAAATTAAATGTCGGGACTTACATTTAAAGAGTCACATTCTTGGCCTAACAGATAATGTGAGGTGCTGTTTAGTTAAACATGGAGAAGAGCAACAGAAAGATTCAAATATCACTCTTTCAACCACTAGTGGCGGGAGTTGATTTAGTCATGATTGGTTCATTAAAGCTTTACTTAATGGAGAGACAGTAGAGAGAACCTGGCTTATGTACTCAGAAATGCCAAGCTGTGTTTTGTTTTCCATGTATGCTTTTTGGAAATAAATCAGCATACACTCCAAGCATTGCAAACCCACAGACAGGATTCTCTGATTGGAGACATTTAAACCCCAGGATAAGAGAACACGAATACTCACCTGATTATCGTCAAAATGATTTAAGTTGGAGGTCTTTAGAATTGCATTTAAAACTTGGTCATTGAATTAACCATGTACTCCAAACCCTTATAGCTTCAGAAAAGGAGAAGTGGTACACTGTTTTAAAAATAATTCTTGATGCAATTATTTTCTGTAACAAAAATCTCCCTCTTTGCGGTTCATGTGACATAATTGGCCAACCCAACTCAGGGATATTTCTTAATTTGCTTGAATTGATTAGTCATTACAATCCTGAGTTAGCTGGTCATATTAAAAAACATAAGAAAGACAGCGTTTCCTATTTTTCCCCAGTCATTCAAAATAAATTTATTAACCTTCCTGGTAACACAGTGAGGCAAGAATTAATTAACAGAATCAAAGAAGCAAAATGCTACTCTATTATCTTTGATTGTTCTCCGGACACCTCATACAAGGAACACCTCTGTGAAATGATCAGATATGTTAGAATTGCTGATGGACAATGCAGTGTTAAAGAGAGCTTTATAGATTTTATTGAAACTACTGAGAAGACAGGTAGCGGTCTTGCTGCAGAAATAGAAGAGAAGCTCTGCAAGGATGGATTAGATCCTGATAATACTAGTGCACAGGGTTATGCTAATGGAGCAAATATGACAGGAAAATATGATGGTGTGCAGGCAAGTCTGAAACAAATAAATAATCTGACTAGATTTGTTCCATGTGCTGCACATTTACTTAATTCAGTTCATACTAGTTTATACAACCAGTTCTTCTGTAGATATGGTGTCATTCTTTGGAACTGTTCAGAGACTGTTTAATTATTTTGTTAGTTCTACAAGCAGATAGGAAACCTTGACAAGTATTCTCAAAATTACGCTCAAAAGTCACAGTGACACCAAGTGTTCATCAAAAGCATGTGCTATTAAGTCCTTAAGTGATCAATTGCCAGGAGTTCTTCACACACTGCACAAGATATCCCAACAGACGTCATCCCAGAGCCTGGTGATGTAAATTAATTTTAAATTCAATTGCTTACTATTAATATGGGGTCAAATTTGAAACAATATTGATTGTGTTAACTGAGCATTGCAAAAGAAAGAGTTATCTGTTGACTAAGCTGCAAAACTGATAAGTGGACTTCAGAATTGACTACAGCAAGGAGTTGATGCAGCACTAGAAGATCCAGTTGATCATGCTCGGTCAATTGATCTTCTTCTAGAATTTCTTTTAAAAAGGAAAATAAAGATAAGAAGAATCGGTTATGAAGAAGCTCAAGATGAGGGTTTCAGTTTGACCACTGAGCAGGTTCTCAGAGAAGAATTTTTTAATGTACTGGACACTGCACAACTGAAGTGGCCGGTGCAAAACACTGATGGAAACCTCTTCAGAGTTTGAGTTCCGTACTGGACCTGCCCTCTCCTATATGCCACTAACTGATTTGAAGAAGAAGTGTGCTTCTGACCTGGCACAGAAGTACTCTAATGATCTCAATGCCACTAAAATTGTGACAGAGATTGAAAGTTTCAATTTCCAAGTAGTTTCCATCCTCCTAAATTGCAGAACAGCAAAACCAGAGGATATTCTAAACCTCATACATGAGTGGTGCCTGATTTCTATATATCCCAATATTGATATAGCTCTGCACATCTCACTGTGTATACCTGTCACTGTGGCATCTTGTGAATGCAGTTTCAGTGAATTACAGCTAGTGAAGAATTACTTCAGGTCTTCAATTGGATAGCAATGCCTTTCAACCTTGGCAATTCTCTTCATTGACCATAAACTAACAAGTTCCTTTAACTTTGACACTGTGATAGAAGAGTTTGCAAGTGTGAAGGCTAGGAAGTCACTTCTATAAACTTATGGGAACATTTACTTAGTATTATATTGGTTCTTATTTTAACATGCTTATTTTAGTTACAGAGATTTAAAAGGAAATGTAGTTTATACAATTTGTTTCAGTGAGTTTTAGTGCAGTAACCAATTCATTATCTTATACAGATAACATATGATAGCTGCATTGAAAGCACTGTGATTCTATGGAGACTCATTACATAGAGATCTAAGATCCTTACAAAATCAGAATGGGAAAAATGGGGCCAGAGAGGATTTCAGTGTGGTCTAATGCTAATAAACCGCTAGCCAGACCCCCACAGTCAGCCTCGGACTGGCCTGCCGGCCAGCCGGGCTATAAATTGGTAGGCCCAGCCTCTCTGCACCTGCGCGGTAGTGTGGTTTTGACTTCAGCAGGGGAGGAGGAGTCGTCCATCGCCGCGGTCGCCCAGAGGGGAAGCATGCTGGAGCATTGAAAATACACAGGTAAGTGACACAAGAAGGGGACAGGTCAGAAAGTGTTGTTACTCAGCAGGAGGCCATGCATACCGTTGATGAGCCCCACGTGCAGCCCTCTAATGTCCTACCTTCTCACATCTATCCACTTATTGCAACACCCACAGAACTTAAAATCTTGCAGTTCTACATTATACATAGTTTTATTGCTTCTATGACAGTAAATCAACAAGAAACACTGGACAATGCAGCATTTAACTGTGTGATGCAATTTTAAATGATTTTACTTTTCTGTCAGGACAATCAGTTACCAACATATGTCATGGAGGATTCCAAGCATATATTAAATACCTAAACACCACTTGTTGCGTAATATCCATTAATTTTGTCACATCATAAATAGAATTATTATTAACATTTATTTCTATTGTGCTAACATACTCTGCAGCCAGGGGCATAACAGAGCATCATCAGGCTCCATAACAACATTTCAGTAAGGGCAGGGGCAGGCAGGGCAGCGGGGAGGGGACATCTGGTCCCCCAGGCTGGTCCCATAGAATAGGAATGCTTGATTAATGATGAGAAGATATGCAAGTGGCTGCATGAAACAGACATAGAGGCAAATATATTATAAGCCAAACTTTCTTTAAACACAAAATGACTTATTAGTACAGAAGATTTGTTGTTTCAAATACCTGTAGCAATTGTGGAAATGTATGCTACTTTCCATTGTTTACCATTAAAGATAAAATTAATTGTTTGGGTCTAATGACCAAAAAAAGTTCAAGTTTTAAGGTGTCTAGGAGTGTACTAAAAAGAAAACCAAGGTGAATTGAGTTTTCTATTATGTTCAACATAAGAAAATACATTAATAATTCAAATCTAAACTATTGGTGCCAATGCTGAGTCCCAGAATTCTGTTCCTTTAAATAAGTAGCTCTATCCCTATATGTGTATCCTTTTCTAGGACTGTATCTTCAGTGCTGGAGTGGAATCACTGAAGAAATTGAGACTCCACAAAGGAGGAGATGAAGTGGAGAACTCTGTGCAGCATTCTGCCAAGCCTCCTCTCCAATGCATCATGTCACTGCTTCATATAAGTTATTTAATGTGATTTGAAAGTATTAGCTTAGTGACTTTTGAGCTGGGGCTTTACAAACATATTACACTGCATAATAAGTAAACATCCTGACATGGTAGAAGCTAGCCCAAGAGAACACTCCAAGAACACTCTGATGACTTGTGCAGATTAGTTCCTCCTTTGTGAGGACCCAGCCTAATATATTCATAGGTCCCTGAAGAAGTAGGGTCCAAGGGAGGGGCTCCCATTATACATTTACTGGGAAGAAGTGATGCATTTCCACTTTATAAAATGTTCCTTAATATTGGTTGTATGCAAAAATAAATTAAGAACCCTTGTTTAAAGATATTTAATACTTGATACACACTAATTCACACATAGTTATATTAATTAGAAAGGGGTCTTTCCTCTCATTGGTGGTCTTGGAGTTCAGGTATGCATAGGAGTTTTAAATCAGTAACATCCGTAAAAGGTTATAGCATTTTATTTTATATGCTAGAGTAATTTCATATAATGGGAAATGTCAGTAATTATTACGTCATCATGACGCGGCCGCATCGCGTGTCATGTGATGCAGCCGCCTGTGCTCCCCCCGGGCTGAAACTTGCCAGCCCGCACCTGTCTACCCTTCTAGAGAGAGAGAGAGAGAGAGACAAGCATTGCCAAAGCTTTGCTGTGACAATAGGGAAATGGCATAGATCCTGGCTAATTGTGAGTGTCAGGAGCGGAAAGTGAAAGTGGGGATCCTAGATGAGGACCCCCCTCGAAAGTCCTATTATTGAAGCGAAGGGGATTCAGCCAAAATTGATTTTTAATGTGGAAAACCCATTAAAGTTTCTGGTAGGGTAAAAGCAACATAAAAATGCTCCTCTCAGTTCAAGTAATTTAAAATAGGAGACATCCATATTGCTACCCTGGCACTCCAGGTATTGTGAAACTACAAGGTCCAGCATACCCTTCCAGCAATAAGCTGCTATATATTGGCAAAGCATGCTGGGGCTTGTAGTTTCACAACACTTGGAGTGCCACAGGTTAGCCAAGCCTGGCCTAGTGGGACAATTCCGCTTTTTGGTGACTGTTCTGCCCATTCTAAGGGGCAGGTCAAGACTGTGTACTCTTTATATACACACTGCATTCTTTATATACTACACTATGGTGCTAGCTGAGCTTCATGGGCTGACCACTCCCCCTCTAGTGTCTGATCTCGCCTCTATGATGGCTGGCCACACCCCCTCTGGTGGGCCCCTAGCATTGCAGTCCCCCGGTGGGCCCTTCATGCCCCAGTCCGACACTGCACACAGTCGGTTGGCCATGCCCACTCAAAAAATGTCACTCTCACTAAGATGGGGAGCACTGGTGCCATGTCTCGACCAGGGTACTTAAAAGTCTAGTTATAGCACTGCCACCACCCCCTCGCATACCAACAATCCTGCCAAACTTATCCACATCTTCCCCTTTCTTCTGTGCCAGTTCTGTCTGCAATAATTTGGCCTCCATTTATGATCTCTTTAATTCCAACTGTCTTAACCTCCTTTCCATCACTAAAATCTGGCTCTCCTCTTCCCACACCACCTCTCTGCTGCTCTCTCTTACAGACTTGGCAGACAACAAGGCACCCTAATCTCTCCCCACTACATTTACCAGGTCATTCACCATGATGGTTGTCTCTTCTACCCTAACTATAAATAAATATATACAACCATAGACACTACCCAATAGTCATAGGAAAAATCATAGGAAACAGTAGCACAGTAGTTTTAAAAGTCTTTTGCAGTCCAAAACTGTTTTAGCGTATCACCCATATTCTTTAGTTACCAGAGATCAGAGCTCTGGTCTTTATCACATATCATAACCTCTACAGTGTCTCTTCTTTCCTAAGTGTTCTAGATGAAACCCAATATGATCTATTGATGTCACTCAATAACATCCAATAGAGGTAAAAGAAGAAGAGTATCGAGATAGTGTATTATCTTACAACAACATGTTTAATCCACATACCAAAAAAACACAGTAAAAATCGAAACTTAAAAATACATAAGTCCAATTAATCCTAATGGGGTGAGAGATAACTGCCTACCAGAGTCACAGATTCTCAAAGTTTTTATAAATATGGGTCACTGTTGGCTATGGGCAAACGAATCACCGGCAGGGAAGAACTCTCAATACATACCAGGAAGGTCACACTTACACATTTCGACCTATGTTGTAGTAAGATAATACACTATCTCGATCACATTTGTTATGCCCTCCAATATATATATATCCGAGGATGCTACCCGCACTCTGCTACCTATGTTTATCCTTACAACTTTGCCTTTTGTAATACTACTCACACTAATTGATCCTCATTCTGTATCATTACTTGTATTTGTCAGGGTCTGCCTCACTTCCTCTACAGCATCGTCAGGATACTGCTTCATCCCAGCAGCTCCTGCCTCTAGGATTTATTGGATTTTTATTGTGTTCCTTGAATGTTCTCCCGCAGTACCTCTTATCAAACAGAGGGGCTGCTATTGTGCATGTTTCTCCCTACTTCTCTGAGTATCTTGCTGTACTAATTAATCACCTGCATTTGATTCTCTCTGTATTTATTCCTACCACTCCCAGTATACCTTGCTGGTCATTGTTGTTGTTGTATGTTGATGTGCTGTACCCTGCTGTGCTCCAGGTTCACCTGTTCCCTGGGATTTTGTCATACTACTTGCTCACCTGTATCAGCCGTGTTTCTGGTATTTGCTTTCTGCATCTCCGTGCAATCCTTGTCCTATATCTACACCATCCGATTTGTACTATACTGCAATAAACATTGTGTTTTTTCAACATATTCCAGGCTCCTTAGCTGTGATTTCTGCATTGAAGCGTGACAGTATGGTCAGCCCAAAAAACAGCTTTGGAGCCGTGTGAAAGACTCTTCTTCAGATTTTTATTCCTGGGAGTTTTCCTGCAATTGTTTTCATACGCTTTCTCCTGCAACATGTCTGCCTTACAAATCACTGAAATACCTCAGCTACAGACTCTACAAGCAGATATAATTTTATTACAATCTCAGCTGTCTCAGTTTTTTGGCTTACTGATGGACCCACTTAGGAGACTGTCAAATTTTGTTTCTCACTATTAAAATACTGTTGATTTGCCACAACCAACATTATCTGCTGCTGAATCAGTGCAAATATAATCTCTTAATAATGCTGCTACAAATTTACTGTTTACCAAGAACTATGGTGTAACAAACTCCAGGTTCACAAGTGGTCCACGCCCCCATCTGACCGAAGAAGAGCTGCGGCACAGAAAGACTAATAAATTATGTCTTTATGTCTCTACTGTGCCATTAATATGTATTTTTTACAAAACTGTCCTCTCCGCAGACCATGACAGCCTGCAAAACCATCTTCTGTTTATTCCCCTCCTCATTCTGACTTTGCTTGCGCTTCACTTTCCATTCCCACATTACAGCCTGTTCTGCTCCCTGGGATGAGGCCTAGTCCACCAGTTCCAGCCGCCTGTCCTGAGGTGCCATTTCCAGCCGCCTGTCCTGAGGTGCCAGTTCCAGCCGCTTATCTTGAGGTGCCAGTTCCAGCTGCCTGTCCTGAGTAGAGATGAGCGGGCTCGGATTGCGCTAATCCGAGCCCACCCGAACAGTGCGGATCCGAACGGGATCCGAGCACTGTTCGGATATTTCCGGCGGGCAAAAAATTGAAAACGAGGCTCTGTCGTCCAAGTCTTGCGTCGAATCTCGCGAGGGGTGGGAGGGAGGGCCCAGAACAATTCCATCTTGTACCTCTTTTTTTTGGCATTATGTGCTCAAGCTACCTCGGTGCAACCTTTTGGCCTAAAAACAATATTGTGAAGTGTTCAGAATAGACTGGAAATTAGTGGAAATGATTGTTATTGAATGTTATTGAGGTTAATAATAGCGTAGGAGTGAAAAAAAAAGCCACAAACCTGTTTTTTAGCACTTTTTATGTTTTTTTCAAAATAAATCTGAATCCAAAACCTTAAATCCGAACCAAAACCTTTCGTCAGGTGTTTTGCGAAACAAATCCGAACCCAAAACCTCAAGCAAATCCGAATCCAAAACACAAAACATGAGACACCAAAAGTGGCCGGTGCACATCCCTAGTCCTGAGGTGCCAGTTTCAGCCACCAGTACAGAGGTGCCAGTCTCTGCCACCAGTCCACTTGTGCCAGTCTCTGCCTCCAGTCGAGTGGTGCCAGTCTCTGCCTCCAGTGCAGTGGTGCCAGTTCCAGTCGCCTCTCCAGAGGTGCAAGCTTCTGTCACCTGTTCAGAGGTGCCAGCTCCTGTCGCCTGTCCAGAGGTGCCATCCAGTTCAATGGTGCCATCCAATTCCCGAGGTGCCAACCTCTGCTTCAAGTTTCGATGTGCCGGCCTCTGCCTTCAGTTCCGAGGTGCTAACTTCTGCCTCCAGTTCTGAGGTGCCACCCTCTGCCTCCAGTTCCGAGTCTCCAGCCTTTGCCTCCAGTTCCGAGTTTCTAGCCCTTGTCACCGGTCTTGAGTACGGTTCAGTCCGAATTGCCACTTAATATGGTTCAGCCTGAGTTGCAACTTAATACGGTTCAGCCTGAGTTGACATTTAGTGCTGTCCGCTCTGAGGCTTCTCACAGTGCTCTCTGCTCTGAGGCTTCTCACAGTGCTGTCTGCTCTGAGTGCTGTCCAGTCTGGGCATCCTACCAAGTCATCCGCCCAGTTCGGGCCTCCAGCCAAATGTGCCCAGACTGGGCTGTCCTCCAAGAGTGCCAAGTCCCAGTAGCCTCTTGCCGAAGGTGCAAAGTCTGCGCCGCCTCTTACCGAGGGTGCCAAGTCCGAGCCGCCTCTTGCCGAGGGTGCCAAGTCTGAGACGTCACATTTCCTTGAGGGGCACCTTTCCCAGCTTAGTGCCCTTCTGAGGTTTTGTGCTTCACATATTCCCTCTGTATGTAGCCTCATCAATGACCCTAAGAGACAGGTATTGTTTCTAATATCGCATTTTAGAGGGGAAGCTTTGGAATGGGTAAACCCATTTATTTAGATGGCTCATCCCATCCTATCAGACTTGGAATCCTTTACTGAAACAGTTATCTGCAACTTTGCTACATCTCTCGCTATGCCATCTTGCGGGGCCTCTTTACTTTCGGCAATAACACCTATCACATCAGACCAATTGATACCACTGTGCTCCACCCAATTGGTTCAGGCTCCTGTTCCGAGGAATGCTTGCAAGAAGAAAAGGCGAAAGAAGAGAACAAAGATCTGCCTGGCTTCCTCTGCAGCATGGTCACAATGCTGGCAGCTCCTGCTTCTGGGATATATTGGACTTTTGTTCTGTTATTTGAATGTTCTCCCACAGTACTCTTATCTATCAAAGGTGCTGCTATTGTGCCTGTTTCTTCCCACTACTATGAGTACTTGCTGCACTAATTAATCATCTGCACCTGATTCTCTCTTTATTTATACCCACCACTCCCATTATACCTTGCTGGTCATTGTTGTTGATGCTGTGCTGTACTCTGCTGTGCTCCTGGTTCACTTGTTCCCTGGGATTTGTTGATACTACCTGTTCACCTGCATCAGCCGTGTCCCTGGTATTTGCTTTCTGCATCTCCCTGCAATCCTTGTCCTATATCTACACCATCCGGTTTGTACCATACTACAATAATCATAGTGTGTTTTCACCATATTCCGGGCTCCTTAGCGGTGATTTCTGCATTGAAGCATGAGGGTATTATGCAACCTATGTATCTTATTTGTCACTTGTAGTATGTAATGATACTTTATTCAACTCTACCCTTTTTGTATTTTCTGCTCTGTACAACACTGCAGAATTTTATGCTGCCCTCTAAGTAAACATTAATAATAAAAAATAATAAATATTAACATGGAATGTAGTTTTTATCCCTAAATGTCCAGTGCCGTAGAAGTTGTTGCCTTAGAAATCCAGATAAATAATAGCAGTAACAATAATAATAACAATAATAGAAAAGATATACAATTTTTGTTTAAAAGTTTTGCAGGGAATTTTTAGAGTACACAAAGAGACCATTTAACTGTTTGATGCATTTAAAGCAAAGTAAAAATAGTACAAATGGAGTTTTAAACTAGAAATGTGAAGTCAGTTAATGTGACGGCTTTATAAAAGCACTTCAGACTGATATTCATAAATCTTTACAAAAAGATGAGAAGCAACATTAGGGAAATCATCGTTATAAAAATAAAACACTAGCATAATAGCAGAACAAGGTGTGAGGCTTTCATTTGTGCAGTTCAAAGCAAATGCTCAAATTGATATTAATGGAATACTTCTTTTGTTAGGTAGAGGTCTAAAAAGCATGTATGATATAATTCATCATTTTGATAGTTATACTTCCATTAAAATAAATTAGCAATGAATTTACCCACAAATCTGCTACAAAATGTTTTGTATAATTAGAAACTGTGTACTACCGCTCACTATTGTTAATAGTTAATTTTTTTTAAATTAAAAAAAAGGATAATGGTTTGGAAAAACGTAGTAATGACCATACTTTTGGCTGTGAGATATCTGTATGAGTAAGTTGAAAAGAAATGCATTTACTTTTATTACAAAACAGAGCATGGTTTATCTTTAGTTTGATGTGTCCTAATATTTAAAGCAAGAGCGCCATCCACTGCTTCATCCTGCAACAGCAACCAACTTTTAAAGTTATTGGTACACAATATGACAATATTGTATATTTTGCATGTTCTCTTTTACTAAACTTTTTATTGCTTATTGTAATACAACGAGTAAAATAGAATTCAATGCAAAATGTTTACAGTGTTAAGTTATTTAGTACAAAACAAAATAAAATAACAAGAAGAGAACCAATTCTAATATACATACTCATAAAACATATTGCTTACATGAAAAAGTTATTAACATCATTTTTAATTAAATAATTTGCAAGCATGAAAAAATGATTGACACTGCTGTAAACAAAATCGTAATAAATAGTGTCATAATGGATTTCAATATCTATTTATAAAATAGTATAAAAACGTTGTAGGAGATATATGACATAATATTCTCCTTAGTAACTGCTGTACCATTTATTGCTAAAAAGGAGAGGGACATTTTAATAACACTTGCTGTGATGCATTTGTAAACCAAAATACATAAATTTTGCAACTGTTGAGGTCTAAAAAAAAAGTCATTTAGATTAGAGAATGGAAAGACATTGGAGGGTTTTTTATGTTGGAGTAAAAATATGACACAAACACATGTCAAATACAAATCCATTTTTATGTGTTTGGTGATGGGGTTTTGAGGTCATTGGAGACTTAGGTTCCTCAATACGTTTACTGGTGGTCAATCCACCATTTGGAAAAGTGCAAACAAATGCAAGTAGTAATAATGGATATGGGGGTCATTAAAGACAATGGGTTTTAATTTGTGTGATATTGGTTGCAACCCAATACCTGTAAACCTGGTAAAGAAAATTGATGGGTGGCTTTAGGAGACAATAGAGGACAATAGTTTTCACATAATAAGTGTACAGACATTGTCGAAAAATCTTAAAGAGGAAATAAACCTTAACACATTTTTCTGATATCTTATTCATGAGAGTGAACCATTCACCTATTTTGATAGGCTTTACATGAATGTCAGAGCTTCACCTTAGTCACTATTCCTTGTGACACAAAATTATTCACCTTTGTAGAGTTTTCCAAAAGTGCCCAGACAATCAAAGTCCTTATTCAAGCCATCATAGCTAAATAATTGGGGAGCAGGATCTGTCTCGTAATTTTATATGTGTCATGTCAGGACTTATTTCCTTTTGAAAAACACCAGGGATCAGGCTATTCACCATGGAAACACCATTTACCTAAAAAACAGTTATGCTTACCATTGCTTTGTTGCTACCATGACTTGTGCACAACAGGATAACCCGCATAAAACATACTGTTGTGTCAAGTTGAACAGACAAGCTCAGAGTCAGGTTGGGGCTAACAGCAATCGAGCTGGCAATAGGGATCATTATCACATTGTTCTAGAAATGACATGGAATACAACCAGTGAGAGTTCTGGGCGGGAATGATTAATAGGCCCCTTAGTCTCTGAGTCAAGGATATAAGTGTGACATTTGAAAAAAAAACCACTAAATATTTCAGAGAAATTATAATAATTAGAAGAGGAAATTTGAAAAGTTGATTAATATCTTTGGAAATTTGGAAATGTGCTAGTGTAATTCAGAAAATATAGGGTATGATTAATAATGTACACAAAGCATATAATAGTTATATGTAATAGATACCAGAAGTGATGGTACCATACATATATGATTTAATGCTTACTGTGCTCCCAATTATGCAGTGCTCATACCTTGTTCCAAACAGAGTATAACATGAACAAACTGCTCTAAATATCATGAAAGCATCAGAATCATTAATTCTGGCGCCACAGTGCTCCGCAGCACCATATAGTAGAAAAAACAGAACATACATAAAACAAGGACATACAAGCTAGACAGAATAAATGCAGACATGAAAACAAAGGGTATGGAGGACTCTGCTCATTAGAGAGCTTACATTCTAAGTGCAAGAGGGAACAGCTGAAACAAGAGGAGCGAGTTTGGCTTAGAGTGGAGATTGGGACAGCTGTGAGGGTGTATTAGTGTGAATAGTATTATCAGGGATAAGGTAAGCTTTAAAGAGATATGCTTTTAGAGAACGTCTAAAGATTTAAAGGCTGTGGGAAAGCTTGATTTGGCATGGTAGGGAATTCCATAAGTGGAGAGCAGCACGGAAGAAGTCTTGGAGGTGGGAGTGAGAGGTGGTTGCCAGAGACAAGACAATACGCAGGTCAGAGGTAGATCTAAGAGGGCAGGAGGGAAAGTATTTTGATATGGGATTTGAGAAGTATGAAGGGGTGGTGTTGTTGAGGGCTTTGTAGGTAAAGTTGAGTAATTTGAATTGGAGCCAATGTAGGGATTTGCAATGTAATGCAACAGATGTGTAGTGGTGAGAGAGGAAGATCAGGCTTGCAGCAGCATTCAGGATGGATTGAAGTGTGGCTATATGGGTGTCTGGAATGGCAGATAGCAGAAGGTTGCAGTAGTCAAGACGGGTGATGATGACAGAAGGGATAAGAATTTTGGTAGCATGTTGAGTAAGAAAAGTGCATATTCTGACAATGTTTTTAACGTGGAGTCAACAGAACTGGCAGAGAGTCTGGATGTGAGGAATAATGCAAAGGGCGGAGTCAAGTGTGACACCAAGGCAGCAGCCTTGGGAGACTGAGGAAATTGTGGTGTTATTGACGGGGAGGTGGTGATTCTAGCAGGAGGGAAGATAATAAGCTCTGTTTTGGGTATGTTGCGTGTTAGGTAGTGTTGGAACAATCTAAGTAGAGATAGCTAAAAGAGAGTTGGTTACACGAGATATTACAGGAGGGGAGAGGTCAGGGGAAGAGATATAGATTTGGGTGTCATCAGCATAGAGGTGGTACTGGCCCTGAAGAAGTGTACAATGATAAAAGTAAAGGGTCAAGAACAGAGCCTTGTGGGACCCCAACAGATAGTGGGAGTGGATGAGAGAATGAGATAGAAAAACTAGAGGAGTGGTTCGATAGATAGGAAGTGAACCAGGAAAAAACTGTCACGAAGGCCGATGGAGTAAAAATCTTCAATAATAATAATAATCCTAATGATTGCATGTTTCTGTGGTTCCAACATAAGGGCTGGTGCAAGTACACACTGCTGGTGATGATGATCGCCTGCACTAATTATCTGTTTCTGATTGGATGATTGTGAATTCACCTCTGAAGCTGCTAGTTACTTTCTTCATTGATTGTGCATATATTTTTGGATTTTGTGTGTGTATTTATAAAAAAAAAAATGTTTTGTTACTTTAATGAGTATGTGAGAAGGAAGTTTAAATGTACTGTATTATATAATAACAAATAGCAAGTACATGTTTGCCAATGAAAACAAATGTGTTTTATTGCGCGGATGTCCTAGCTCTGTGTTTATCTATGTGTGAAAAAACGCCTGCTGTAAATCTGATGAATATACTACAGATGCAGAGCTGGAGCCATCTTGAAATGGCTGGTGTTGCAAAATTGCATCTTTTTTTGCAGTTTCTGATACTTAAAATCAGGTAATATTTTTAGGTCATTTATACATTGAAAATGGCAAATTTAAAACTCAGTGTGAAAGGAAATTGTAACATGTGTTTTGCATTGAAATTGATATAAAAAAAACACAGAAAAACGGCAATGAGCGTCTCCTGTATGCTCATGCAAAATCAGATGCATTTTTGCAAAATAGGATAAAAGTGGTTCTGTTAGGTTGCATGCTGTTTGAGCAATTTGCCTATAAAAAAATAAAACAAAACCAAGGAGTAAATTTATCAAGCCCTTTAGCTATACACCCTAGGATGGTTTTCACTAAAACAGGTGGACAACAGGCATAGGTTCCCCCATCTACATTGGAAATGAATCGAGACAGGCTGGGCCGGTTCACACTTTAACAGGAAAACCTGCCCTGGGTTCTTCCTGTCATAGTAGTTGGAGCCTCTATGGGAAGGGGGGGGAGCACAATAGAAAGTGTGCACCCCCAGAGACTGCTACTACAAACAACTCTGGGGCTCTTCTGGGTTCTGGCTGCCAATGTTTTTAAAAAATTTAGGTCCCTTGGAGTGGCAACTATGGCACTGCAGTAGTCCCAATATAATTATAACAATGTAGTATAAAAAGTACATAAATAAAAGGTACACATTTGTATGATAAAGTTTAATTAAATGAAACACACCCCTAAACCCCTGTTTCCAATTTTATAAAATCCTGTTCTGCTATAATCCAAGGGACATCTTCATAAATTGTAATCTACGGGTACACTAATAAATTGTTATCCACAGAAAATAAATGAAAAACTATAACCAGTGACAAGAGACCGCTTGCTTTGAGTTTTGCTATTAAATGACTGCATTCTGAATTGACTGAAGTGTCACACATGATGATATAATTGGCTGATGCGTGGGAACAATCTTGGGTTTGGCTCAATAGTAAAAATGTGTCTAGGTCAATTTAGTTCAGTTACTTAGTTTGTGTCGTCTATTAAAGGTTTGTTTTTCTTTCACATTGGATTACAACTTTCCCATTTGAAAAGGATGAGAGACAATAAAGAAGAAAGAAGATTTTATTTTATAATAAAGTGGAGAATGAGGGTGTTGTGGATAGTTTTATTTAATTGAACTTTACTTTACAAATGTGTGTTGTTTATTTACTTATTTATTTACTTATTTATCTATTTCTTTATTATGTACAATGGATGACAGAAAATTCGTGAAACGTCCCATATTTTTCATTTCCAAAAACCTGGCTTCGTTTGCCTCCCTCTCTCTGGTCAAGCAAACCTAAATTGGATACCTAATATCAACCCAATCAATCAATCCCCATCAACTCTTTGTCACCGGCAACTGGCTCTTCTGCCCATCCCCTGCCTATTTCCCTCAATGTTCATTACTTTGCTACCTGCTTCAGAAGTTAAATTGTAACCATCAACAAATCCTTTCTCTCCCGATCCATTACCCCACACACACAGGGCCGTCTCTTCCATTGGGCACGATGGGCAGGTGCCCGGGGGCCCTGCAGGCAAGGGGGGCCCGTTCGAATTTTTTTTTTTTTTTTTTAAATACTTACCTTGCGGTCACATCAGCGGTGAACCAGCTCCCTCCCTGGTCCCCTCTTCCGTGCTGTGCTCGCAGTGAATGCTGGGCGTGATGTCACGCCCAGCATTCACTGCAACCACAGCACGGAAAAAGGCCGAAGAGACCTAGCGGCGCGGTAAAAAGAAGAGGATCGGACTTAAGGTAAGTTAAGGGGGCCCCTATATATATATATATATATATATATATATATATATATATATGTAAAAAAAAAGTGATTATATATATAATCACGTTTTTTTTACATACATATATATTTTTTTTACACACCCACACACACACACTATTTATATATATATATATATATATATATATATATATATTATTTTTTTTTAGGGGCCCGGTACACTGCATTGCCCGGGGGTCTATAAAGTAGTTAAGGTGGCCCTGCACACACACCTTCTCCTCCACTTATATATTTACACTCAGTTGTTTCTCTCCCAAACTAGGTTTACACACCCCTCTCTCCCCCCCATCCCATTACATCCCAACCCTCCAAACCCTCCAAACCCATTCACTGACACCTAGGTCACCTCTTCAACCTATCCCTCTCCATTTCACCTTCCCTTCCATCTGCAAACATGCACTCATCTCTCCTATCCTAAAGAAACCATCTCTTTACCCTATCTCTCTATACACTAAACCACCCTATTTATCTCATGTCCTTTGCTTCCAAACTACTTGAGTGACTTACATACACCCACCTTACCCACTTTCTCTCCACTCACTCATTTTTTTCAACCCTCTAAACTCCACCAAGACTGTTGTCAGTAAAGCGAATAATAATGATCTACTCATGGTTAGGTCAAGGGTCAGTTCTCCTACTTGCTCTCCTTGACCTCCTGCCACTTTTGATACAGTCGATCATCCTCTTCACCTTGAAACTCTTCACTCCTTTAGCCTTAACCACACTGCTCTCCACTTTTTGAACACTCTTTCAATGTCCCAATTACTGACACTTCCTCTCTTCCACTAACTCTGCCTGTCCTCAAGGCTCTCGTTATAGTTATTCTTCTCTGATCTAATACACTCCTTCAGGCCTCCACTATAACCTCTAATGCTGACAACACACAAGTCTACCTCTCTTCTCTCCTTCTCTCTTATCCCATGTGTCCAGGTGTCTTTTTGGAAACTCCACCTGGTTGGCCCAATGCTATATAAAGCTGAAAATGTCCAAAAGAACTCCTCCTGCAACAGTCCCCCTCATGGTTGACATTATTATCTCATTCTTGACTCCACCTTTCACTCACCCAGCTTCACTCCACACATCCATTCTTGTCACTTCCTCCTTTAAAATTTAGCCAGAATATGCCTCTTTCTCACTCAGGATGTTAAGAAAACCCTTATCCTTAAAAATTCTCACAAACTACTCCCTTTCATATAACTCTGACCTCATCACTTAAAATCCTCCCTCTCACCTCTGTGATCTGCCTTGGATGTGTGCCTGTCCTTCTCTTTATTAACCACTTCTCCCTCCCACCCATTGTTCCCTCTAAACTGAGCAATCTGGAAATTATAAAGTTAAACCTGTGTCTTACTAGGAAATATCCTGCAGATTGTGAATGCAAACCTTTCGGATGGAGCCCTCATTAGAGTGACCTTTTAACTCTTTCCTTTCCAGATTGCTCAGCTTAGATGGAACACTGCTCCCATCTTCAATAATTTTCCTGCTTTGCTCCCCACATAAGGAACTCCCTACCCCACCTGATCTGACTCTTTCACAATCTTTAATCTTTCAAGTGCTTTCTCAAAACCCACCTCTTCACTATAGCCACTCCTACTGCAACCTGATACATCTCCCTCTTCATGTTCTATCAGCTCCAATTCCATGGACACTCTATCTCCCATTATCTTCTATTGTTTCAGCATTGCCCTCTCTCTCTAGATTTTAAGCTCTCTGGCAAATGTCAGGAGGTGTCCCAGCGCTTTTCAGCTAGTAACTTCTAAAATATGTTCATTTGTAAGGTCCCCCTTACAATAGAGGCTCCAGACCTGCCCTGATCAGGCTGGAGCTAGTTTCCACTATGACATTGGGGCCCCAATCTGCAGGTCTCCATAATAAAAGTGGGAACCAGCTCAGGCTTTCTATGCTAGGACCCTATGTTTGTTCCCCTGCTTAAGTGGGACTCAGACCAAACTCTATAGTGCTGGAGTTGGCTAATGATTTTAGGGTGGGGGCACACTGCCCATTTTTAAATTAATTATTTAACCTAAAGGTTTGCCTGGTGAGATGGCAACCAACCTGTCTATTATAGGTGCCTCATACATCAGGTATACCATGTATTTTGGCTTTAAATAATGAAGTTTGTTGTTTTTAAATTGAACAGACATTGAATGCAGACACATATCCTGTGTCTGTATGATTTAAAACTGCACCGAAACTTGTTTAATACGACTCATCCTAATTAGACTTTCAGACATAGTATTTCTTTCTCTGCCTACTTCTTTTTAATTTCATTTACAGCATTTTTATCAAATGCCAGTTCACACATGGCAGTTAAAAGAAAGAATGCTCAGGAAATTACCACTCACCTTGAGAACTTGTGGAAACATCTACTTTTGTATTCTGTCTGCACTCTCACAAACTTAAAACAGCATGAATTATAGGAACACCAGAGAAACCTTGCTAACAGCAATTACTTAGCAAAAATAGGACACAGACCCTTCAACATGATGCCTTCCCTCAAGTACAGAATGATCTGCTTCCAAAATTCACTTAATTTACTATCACAGTTACCTGTGATTAATTTATGAATTGACGTGGGTTGTTTTTTTCTTTCTTTTTTTAAATCAATTAATTAAAAAAGTACAGGTAACTGCAATAGCAAAAGTGGAGAGTAGAGCATTTTGTCATGTTCGACAGTCTGAGGAAAGCAAACAATCACTATCTACTGCAGTGTGGGGTACCATTAGTTATTCGGTCATTTTTGTCAGCATAATTGATTGTCATGCTACAAAATAAATCTCTGTTTCGAATGAATTCTGTCACACAAAATTTACTCTAACTGCACAAAAGTAAATTTTTGTTGCTACAAACCAAATATTGAGGTCTAAAATGAATATAGTGTAACAGAAGCAATATAAATATATTTTGTGTATTAAAATCTATAACAAAATTAAAAAAAAGCATCAGAAATGATCAACATCTTCATCATTGTTTATTTATAGGGCAAAACAAAATTCTATAGCACCGGACAGATGGTATAACAAAATATTTGAAAAGTAAATCACACATAGAAACAGAACAAGTTCTGACGAGCTTGACGGAAAATATGCATGTTACAAGAGAATGCCTTCAGACAGGGGACGGGAACCCCCGGCACACGTGTTAGACATGGCATGTAGAACAGGTCGGCGCTGCGCTGCTGGTTCACTAAAGCAGCCAATGATGTGCAGCAGCTCAGTTTTGCCGGTCATCGGCTGATTTAGTGAAGCAGCTCCCGGGTTTCTTGAGCGGAAGACGTGTCTCCAAAAGTAAGTATGAGGCACACTATAAATTGAGGGGCACATCTAAGTGGCATATTATGAATTAAGGGGCACATTTATGTGGCATACTATGAATTGAGGGGCACATCTAAGAGGCATATTATGAATTGTGGGGCAAATAAATGTGACATACAATGAATTGGGGGTCACATCTAATTGGCATAAAATTAATTGGAAACACAGATATGTGGCATGATATGATTTGGGGGCACAACTATGTGGCATACTATGAAAAGGGGCACAACTATGTGGCATATTATGAATTGGGGGCACATCTAATTGGCATACCATGAATTAGGGGCACAGATATGTGGCATAAAATGAATTGGGGGTACAATTATGAGGCATAGTATAAATTTGGGCCACTACTATGTACAAAATTTGAACTGGGGCACTACTGTGTGGCATAACACGTTTGTTTGTTGGTCCCACTACTATTAACAATATGATATTAGCATCATAAAATAAGACATAGTTATATATACAGTATATATGTATATATATATATATATATATATATATATATATACGCACACACACGCACACACACACACATTCATGCACACAGACATTCACACACATACAAACAACTGGCACACCTGGTCTTGACTAGATTTTAGCTGGCATACTGATAGACGAAGGTTGTCACCCTTGCTTTAGGGTTTTATGTAGCATTATATTTATTTGACAAACCTGATTTCGTCGCTACATAATTTGGTTTATATTACAAAATCATACTTTATTATTTTGCTGTGGCAGCTTAAAATCATTAAATTTGTGGCTACAAAATCATTTTTGTGCTACAAAAGCACATTTTATCTGTATCATATTTGCTTGCTGAAACAAATGTTGTGGTACAATATTGATTTTGTGACCCAACTCAAAATTGTATGGACCAAAGTAATGAAAATAGGTTACAGGAGTATACAAAATTGTTGCATTGCTACAATATGTTTTGTTATTATGATTGATTTTATAGGCAAAATATACTGTTGCAAATAGCAGCTCATTCTACTGAGGAGCAATCATTTTTTTATACATTTTCTACTCACTAACACATAGAGGAACATTTATGCATGCTGGTGGAGAGGAAAAGGTGGTGATGCTCATAGCAATCAATCAGAATCTAAATTTACTTTTTCCAGTGCATTTTTTTAAATAAAAGCAATGACACATTTTCATTTGCACCAGTTTTTAGAAAATATCCCCCATTGTGTAAGTCAGTGTTCTCTCTGTCATATAGCTAACTGTATACATTGACACAAATACATGTTTACTTACTTCTTCTAAACTGTAAATGTATTTCAAATATGTGATTGTCATTTGTTTTGTCCCATGCATATCCATTAAACTTTCTGCTGGGGTGGCAGTATTTGACTATCTACTTTAAAGGATAACTTTCAGTTTTCACAGGGGGTTTATTCAAATAACTGTATTCATGCCCCCCCCCCCCCCCCCCAGTTTCAAAACAATGAAACAATGAATGGCACTCACAAGAGAATATAAAAAAATTAGTTCATTGTAGCATTAGATGTCAAAGTTACAGTTCTCGCCGGAATCTTTATCAAGTCTTGAAAAAGGTTCCTTAGAGAGCCAAAGCTTTGACATACTGAGCTACAATAATTAAATAAAAAGGTAAATGAGGGTCTTGGCGGAGCTTTTATTTTGCTAACAATTGTGTACCCATTTCTGGCTAATTACAATATTGTATTGACTTATGCCAATATTATTCCAAATGAGCTATTTAGCCAATAATATGGATTGCCATAGATTCCCTTAACAATGTTCTTATGACATTGGTCAGGTATGCTCTGTTACGCACTTGTTAAAATGTTTTCCTTGGACACACTGCTGCTGCATGTAAACATCACGTCCAACATTTCCAGAAAAAGTTTTCAATAATTGGTACTGTCCCTGGAGATTAGGTACTGTGGTTAACTATGCAGTAAGATCCTGTATAGGACAGGATGATGGGAATTTCTTGCGCAGACAGCAGGAGTATCCCTGAGCACAGTCTATAACCAGTGTCAATTGGTGATAAGCATGCTGGGTGTGTACCCCTGACATTTGGGAGCCCCATAGGAAACAGCAGAAGAACATCAATGAGAATGGGGGGGCAACTTTTTGTGCCTTTCATGCACACCATTTTAATAAAATAATAAAACATATATTTAGTTATGCTTAAGTTAAGTTTTTGTGACCAAGGAGTCTATTTATGACCCAATGCGGTAACCATCAATATATGGGTTGGGTACTAAATACTGACTACATAAACCCTGGCACCAATTTGCCCTACCTGACAACAGCGATGTAGTGCTTACCGACAGTGTGTTCCGCCCGACTGTTTAGAAAACAGATTTCAAATAAATGTGGCACATCATCAAGAGACCGTCCGTCCAAAATGATGACACTATCTACTACATTGCTATTCTAACAATGATAGTGTCGCTCTCTATAGTGACAGCATTTTGGCCGGACGGCCTCTTGATGCGCCGTATTTGTTTGAAGTCTGTTTTCCAAGCAGTTGAGAGGAACACACTGCTGTTAAGCACTACATCACTGTTGTCATGTAGGGCAAATTGGTGTTGTCGTTTCTCTAGTTGGTGAAGTGTCTACCACCGCAATATATACCACTGCAAATTGCAGCAGTACATAGGGAAGCACACTGCAATTTACTATCCCGGTTCTGATCTGGGAGCTCCAACATTGACACTCCTCTTCAACAAAGCCTTTTTTCTGTTCACTAGCAGCCTAATACATAGCGCTCTCTCATGGGAGATATCCAGCAAGCTGGAGAGGCTTCAGCTTTATCCCATTGAACTAGACTAGTAATGCCATCCTGCGATGTTATTACATTGCTGAGAAATACTTTGCTTGTCGGAGCATAATAAATTACCTAATGCTGCTGTCCTCATAGAGGGTGAAAGAGCCATTGCCGTGTATACGCTGGCATTTTGGCTCTTCACCACTTGTTAAAAGACACACAAATCTGCAACATATAAGTATATAATATAACAAAGTATGTATCATCTGTCCCAGCTTAAATTCAAACATATAGTACTTCAAGAGAGTGCAAACTTTAACACATTAAGCATTTTCACAACCTACAACAGATTTTTTCTTGTGCGTCTCAATGTCACTGTTCTGTTTAAACCATTTCATAATTATTGTAGAAACAATTTTACACCCACACAAATTTCATCCTGGAAACTGCAAAACGATGTACCTAACATCCTCATGAGCACATTTTATCTGAAGCGTGCACAATTAATGTGGAGAATTACACCTGGATCCAGTGATAGATTAGACAAGTTCTAATAACGGTTCCAAGAATTGCTAAATATCTCATCTCTTAATTTAGAGGTATCTTTGATGAGGCGGCAGAGTGACTCAACATGCTGACTGCCTGGAAGAGACAGTAAATCTTCTCCCCAGCTGGAAAGACATAGATGCTGTTATCATTAGTTTGGAAATCTCTGATTCCTTCTCGCATGAAAACCAGAAGATTTATACTATAACCTCTTGGCACATTGAGTGCTTCTACAGCCTAATCAGTGCAACTTTAAATTAACCAATGTGAGCATTTTATATTCCCAGACATATTATCAGTATATCTTGTTTAAGATCTTCAATAATTTACAACTGTAATTTATATGGCCCTGCTAGTAGCATATTTCATACTGTCTCACTTGGCTCAATTTTTCTACTTTAAAGTAATTTATAGGCTTTAGTTTATGCAAAGGCCTGGTGCTTTTCTCTCGTATTAATTGCTTATGATGCATGTCAATACTTCTCTTTCAGTGTAGCTTAGTCTAAATATTATTTTATATTTTCAAAACTTGTTTGCTCCCAGTGTTACTCTGCGCATTATTAAACTGCACTGCAGCTGAGGTTAGTCTGGTCCATTTACACATTAGAAATGGCTAATATTTATATTCACTTAGTTCTTTAAAGTTCTGTATATTTTAGTCGTTTCCTCTTTAGAAGATCGGCATGATTAAAAAGTTAATCATTCTGCTTTTACCATTACAATTCTCTGTATTGGTAGCACATTTGAATGCATGGGAAATAGGACATACCATATTACAATTTTAGAATGCAATGGTAGTTATGCCCCCTTCACTTTCTTTTACCTATTTTTTATTGCACTTTTGACATTTGAAAGTTGCAAATAAGTGGAGAGGTGTGAAAGAGCCTTAGTGATTAACTGGTTGCAGCGTCAAGTGGTATTAAAGTTTGATGGCCGCAATGAATTTATACTCAACTTCACAACAGTTCAGGCAACACAGTTTTAACTCAGTTAAACCTACATAAGCAATATTTGTAGGCAGGTAGATTTGGTTAGATATTTCTTAACTAATTAATAATGTCTTGCCTCCACTTTCATCACTCTGGTGGCACATTTTTGGTCATGGTTTACATATTTCAAAATTACTATGCTTTGTAGTATGCAATGCCCTTATAAAATATGTTCATTGTTCTGGATTGTGTTAGCTGAAAGGTTCAGTTCCGTTTCACACTTTGCCACAGTTATCAGCATAAGAGGGACTACAGTTATCACCCCCCATCTGTCACCATGGACCAAAAGACTATATCTGGACATGGATTGTCCTTATTGTATAATTTTTCATATATATAGACTTTTGTTAATTTCATGCTTTGGACTATATGGACCCAGCAAGTCACCATCAAAAACATGAAGTGATGGACTACAACCTAAAGTTCTTAAATGTAGTCACGTGGGCTCATGGAAATCATGAAAAATCATGGAAGGGTTAAAAGAGGGAGTTACTCTTCATCAACTGGGATTAGGTGCTGCATTAGCCAGTTTGAGCAATTACTACTTCCCTATGGACTTTACTAGATTCCTGGGCACCATCTCAGCAGGGGTGAATGTGGAGCTGAACATCCAGGCCATCCATTTCCAACCCCTGGTCAACTCCCAGCCAAATTACAGGAACACAAACCTTAGGATGACCTTGCAGGGTGTAACTTTCCTTGTGTGAATTTTGGATGATATCCTGCGACCCTGTGTGTACCTATACTGTAATCTGCTACAGTTCGCTTCTCATAGCAGACAACCTGCCTCGGAGAAAACACTCCTCCATCAGGGGTAGCTCATGGAGCCTGCTCCCTGGTGTTCCTGCAGGAGCAGGGTGACTGGTATTCAGACTCCCACCACTCTTGTGGAGATCTTGTGGACAAACAGCCAGGACCATAAGAGATGAGAAACCGGATTCCCAGCTCAGCCAGAAATAATGTTTATACAGCTTGGCTGGGAGCAGCATATTTACAGTTGGTCGGCAGAAGCATATCTACTCCTTGTCTGGGGAAGCAAATTTACAGCTGGGAGGAGTAAAATGCATACACAAGTATAGGGGCTACAGCTTGGCCTGGGAGCTGTGTAATTTGATCTGGCTAGGTAAGTTCTATTGAACTTTATAGCAGATGCTATATTATTAATTCTGGGATGCTGGGGAGACTCTTGTGGGATCTGGTAACATTTGGGTGCTGTTGTAAACATATTTTATTTGTTTTTACAGTTGTGTTTTTGCCTTTCTGTAATAAAGTTACTGTTGTATCTTCCATTTCTTATTGCCTATATAATCTAAGATCCCCTAGATACCAGGGTCACCTAGAAGGCTTAAGCCATAACATCCTGTATCATCACAGACAAGCTTATTCAATATTTGGTCAACATGACCTAAATGGCTGAAGAAGCCTTGAAGCATGGAAAATACTGCCTAAATTGAATCCTTGCTCTTTATTTTCAGAAATTATCTCCTGACTTTTGCATTACTTTCAAACCTGCATATTGAGATTACAAATAATGTCTATTACAAGCTGTAAGAAACAAATATCACTTTTTTTTCCATAGTTAGAGCTAGCATCAAAAAAGAAAGCACAATTTAAGTCAATTGTATCAAGAAAATATGTAGAAACTTAATTATCCACAATTTACTGCTCCTCAGATTTTTGGCAATATCAAAGTAGAGCAAATAGAACATTATGTATAATTATTTTTTAGTATAATATCCCTTTAAAGCCAAACTTAGTAATAAATGGCTCTTTATCAATTTGCATGGTCTCTCTCATTTTCACAGGGCATATACAAGCTGAATGATAAGTTAATCACACTGGAAAATATCTCTTGCTATTATATTCAAGCCTGGTGTTTTAAAGAAGGAAGGAATATAATTTAGAGCTTTCTTTGAATATAAAGGCTTTTTCTTTCCTTTGAGTGAATAAAAGTTGGATGTCCTAATGGAATGACTAGCAAACAAGTGAGTGGATTACAGGCTCCATTCACTAAACAGGGAACTATGCTGGCAGAAATAATATAACTACTAGATATTCATAGGGGAACCATTATACTGATTCCCCTGTGTTCTCCAACACCTTTGCCAGAGTCAGAGCTTGTTCTGTAGTCTATTATAAATTATTAAGAGAATAAGATTGACAAGTATGCATGAGAAACTATGAATATGTATTAGTTTATGGCTTATATTTGTTTAAAGTCCATTCATTTCTTCCACATGTGTACAAATTTAAAGATCTCCTGCGTCTTCTTAACACATACAATTACATATTTAACTGTCTTTCTATGAGGTCAGGTTTCTCAGGCTTTAGAAAATATTAATGACATGATTTGGGAGCAATCTATTGTATTCTCTGTAACATATTACAATTTCTGACATGTATGCTTTAATAAAATTAGATTCTGTTTGTAATGTTAAAAGCTGGAACTTTTTCCAGCTTTTTTTTTTTATAAAACACACCAATTTATTTAGATTATACCTTCAAGTGGCACACAATGGAAGCAGCTATTCTTTCATGTCTTCAAATATTAAAAATTGAATAGGCACATTTTAGGCATGCCACAATTCTACCATTGCACCCTGATCAATTCAGATAACACCTCCCATTCACCACGCCACACCTCCAAGCGGACATTTAGTAGGTTCTGTCCCTTTTTGCTGTGAAAAACAGGATTGTACCGTGAAAAAACAGGAGATTTGGGAGTATGGTTTTGTGAGCTGAACCAATATTCAGCCTATGAATTTACTATAAACCAGTGACATCCCTGAGAAGTGAGGCACAAAGTGATATAGATTTTTCTTAGTGGCACGATAGGCTGCACTCACGATCATTGGTTCACCTCATAAAATGGTTGCCTAAGCTGTATGTACAGGACCTAGAAGAGGTGGGGACTAGGGGAGAGATTTCTCTGGGGCAAAACTAGCTGAAGAGAGCGACACATCTGTGTATGTGTAGAAAAAAGGGGAGCCCCCACCCCCCCCCCCCCTCCCCACACACACACACACACAGACAGGGAAATACACATTACCTGAAGTTGATCATGTCTCGGCTTATGGCCCTGGAAATTTCAACCATAGAGCATAAATAGAGCACCATTCAGTGTAAACCAGCTTTGGATTTAAGTAATGAAAGCTTTCCAGGAATCCCCCTATTTGCAATATGTGAGGGACATGTTTGATAATGGAGGGGTTGTTTAAAAGTGGACAAAAGTAACAGATAATGATACTTGATCTGAAATATTAATTTAAAAAAATTAGGAAAAAAGTTTTGAAAACATGGTAGCAATTCAATCAAATGTAGTTTAGAAATAGCAAAAAAGACATATTTATCACAAATTATATGCATTGGTTGCAAAAGAACTCTGTAATGCAATGATAATGAAAAGGGTAGCGGAGACACAGGTTCAAAATCCAAAGTCAAGCTCATTTGGCCTTATAGTCACTCCCTGGCTTCATAAATTACAATATGAGCTTTATTGAGCAAATAAACTGTTACAGAAACTATGTATGTGCAGTATGGATGTAGAGCTACTAGCCTTATTTTAAACAATATAATTTATTCAAAATTTTATAAAAGGAGCGAGGAGAAGGACTGCACAGGAGGCCCTACAAGACAAACAGTTGAATTCCGTGATCCTGGTTAAGGTATTAATGTAACTTGCCCTGGTGTCAAATAATTTTGGTTCTTGTTTTTCTTTTTCTAATGTTGTCTCTAACCAGTACAACCCCTCATCGCACTATATTTAACTTAAAAATGACAAAGACAGTTACAGCAGCACTATCTCTCCTATTTCTGTGTGAGCTTTATCTCTGTAGAATGTCACTGGAGCCTTTGAAGAACACTGGCAGCCCTATAATTTGTCTTTCAGCACTGAAAACTGCCACCTCTCCTGTTTCTGTGTGAACTATAATACTGTAGAATGTTCACTGGAGCCTTTGAAGAACACTGCCACCCCACCTCTTTCTGTTTAAGCTATGATGCTGGCCAACTACACTGGAGACTGCCAACCCCTTCTGTGTCTCTCTGTGAAATGGCGCAGGACCTCCGTGGAGGGTGGTACATATAGAATCCAAAACTCGCGTGATCCGTCGACGTGACGATGACGTTATGCCTTGTTTTCAGTTCTGAAGGCGCGCGAAAGTACAGAGCCGCCGTCTCGGCTCGGTACTCAGATCGGCTAAGTTTGGATGGGCTCGGTTTTCCAAAAACCAAGCCTCTAATAGAAATGTCTCTATCTCTCTCCCCTTGTAACCGCTGATGTAATAATTAGGATGCAAATGTCCAATCGAACAAACAACACACTGTTCCACACAATTAGGATAGTGCTAATTAATCACCAAGGTCACATAGATCTGCTTCAACAGCAAAAAAAATCAGCACAGAAATAGTTTAAGTGATAATCCAATCTCATGTGTATATGGATCAAAGTGATTCTTTTTCTCACAGAGAGCATAAATAAACGGATACTTCATTGAAGTGAGTCACTTACTCAACCTGTGATTAGGTTTTCTTCTATCTGGATTGAATTCAGCGCTCTCAATGCATCTTTATTTTAGGGGGTATAGATATGGATGGAGAAATCTGAAGCCATATCCAGCTCCAAACAGGGTCCTTTGGAGGCGTTTTGTTGCCACTCATGGCAACGTCATCAGAGGAATGACCCCAATTTCATTGTAATTTTTATATATTGTCATGAATCACTCTACCATTTAAGCTATCAGAACCTGCTGTAGACGAAAGCTTCACCTTTAGCAACTCCAACCTGTGATTAGGTTTTCTTCTATCTGGATTGAATTCAGCGCTCTCAATGCATCTTTATTTTAGGGGGTATAGATATGGATGGAGAAATCTGAAGCCATATCCAGCTCCAAACAGGGTCCTTTGGAGGCGTTTTGTTGCCACTCATGGCAACGTCATCAGAGGAATGACCCCAATTTCATTGTAATTTTTATATATTGTCATGAATCACTCTACCATTTAAGCTATCAGAACCTGCTGTAGACGAAAGCTTCGCCTTTAGCAACTCCAGTTCCAATGGAACCAGATATTTTTACCAGTACTTGGTTGTCCCCAGGACTTAATCTCCAGTAGTGGTAACTTAATTTAGGTGGATGGGCACCACAGTGGAATGCTGAGCTGAGATCTTTATGGCAATGGGGATACAGAATGCACCTGGATCAGAATAAACAGATATACTGGGTTGCAGAAAGGTGTAGAACCAATCTCCACCAGTTATACAACTTAGCATTGTTGAGTAGATGATGCATGTAATGCCAGTTGTGGCCTGTGTCAGGATGGCGCTGGAGAGCAACACACAATGCAAGGGAATGTGCAGAGGCAAGATCGAGCTGTAAATCTGGATGGTAAAACACAGCTGACTGTTACGAGTCGCGGCAGTGCCCCAGGGCACAGCGACTCGCTGTTTTCTTGTGGTTCCATGTCCCAGCATCTTCATTACGACCAGGACGTCACTTCCTTTCTGTCCCGGCCATCGCCGAGGCAACGGCTGGGACACTCTGTTGCTAGTACGCCGCGTCCAAGCATGGAGGGCAGCTGGGCATTTGCGCAAAGGGGGCCAATTAATTAATATCAGCCTTCTGAGGCTAATTTTTCCATCTGTGCCTCCTGCCCTGTGAGGGCCCCTTCATGTATTTAAGGCAGGGAGGGCTTGGCCTCCATGCCGGTTACAGCTTCCAGTTCTGTTTGCTGACCTGCTGCTAGTTGGCTCCTTATTTCTGTTTGTCCCACAGTTACTGACCTTGGCTTTCCTGACTCTGGTTGTTCGTTGTTGCCCTGACCTTTGGGCTGTTTCTCGGATACTCGTGCTTGCTGTCAGTCCTGTCCCTTGCCTGTTTCTGACCTCGCTGCCTGCTATGGACCGCTGACCCCGGTTTATGTCTACCCGCTATCATCCAGTCTACTGCCTCCTATTTACAGTCTCGATACGGCTGCCAAGGATAAACTTCTACTATGCTAGAGCATAAGACCTGGGGGCATCTGAGTAATTGCAAACACATATGCTCTATGGAAAAGGCGGCTGCTAAAGGTGAAAAATTCTAATCATTAGTTCTAAAGGTTTATCCTGGCAACTGTGACAAAACGAGTGTGATAACACCTTAACCAGCCTGTCCCTCTTTTATCACAATATGTGGATTATAGCATGTACTTTTTATAGCCCTTGCTTTTGTTCCCCAGCTCAACTGTGTACAACTGCAGTGTCTAATTACATGTGGATAAGTGGACATTGTAAATATGTATACTGTCCATTGTATCTTGTTGATATCGCATGGACGTTGTTATTTATTGTCCTTAAAGTCCGGGTGGGTTATGGGTATCAGGTTGCAAGATACTGGTGAGGGAGAAGGCTAATTATTATCCATTGTTCTCGCAAGACTACTCCAGACATTTGATCTACAATCTGGTAGGGGAGTTTCTGTGAAAGTACAGCTCATCTTCACTCCCCTCTCCAACCCCCTATACCAGGACCCACCAATGTTTAAAGAGCGAGAGAGAGAGCCAGGGGTTTGCCCAGGGAGGGGAAAAGACTGTGGAAATTTGACCCTAGATATAAGGAGCCACTCCAGGATGGGAGGGGATGTTCATTCTAGGAATTGATGTCTGGAAGCTGCAGGGTGGCTGGTGACCCTACCAGTGAAATACATTGGCAGATTAATGGGTCGTCAAGTCTGGACAGCCAGATGACTGTAACTCCTTAAGCTAGTGGGGTAAGGGAAAGGGACAGATGATGTGGTGAACCTGCCTGCCATTTATTTACTGTGTACATAATATTGTAGTGATTGTTTTGTTACAATAAATGTACTTTTTTAAATGCATTTACCTGAGTGAGTAATAAGAACCTAAGAAAGTACTTGGTAGTCATCCCTGGACTAGGAAGGCACCCGTGGGTGGCCAGCCAGAGTGAAGTAGGTAGAATTGGGCCAGAAAAATAGGTATCTTCACAGTAACTATGACCCATAATACTGACACAGGAAGGTCCAATAGAGCAGATAGTGGCACCACAATCCTGTAGCTGAGAAAAGATATCACTACAGTAGGCAGAGACAAATTCCAGGCAAAGGGTCGGTCCAGGCAGCAATAAACGTCACAAGCAATAAGGTCAATCGAGGCAGCAATCAGGAGTATTCAGGTCACAGGCACAAGTCAAAACCGAGTATCAGACAGGAGCAGAATATTCTCAGGAACAGGAGCAAGGAAAAGCCAACGTGTGAATGCTATAACCGGCAAAGGTTCAGTGAACCTGACATGTATTTAAAGCAGTGATAGCCAATCAGGGCATGTCAGATTGAGCTGCAGGTGAGTGGAGTTCATGTGATCACACCCAGTCAGACATTAACACTGCAGCAGCAAAACGAAAAAACAACAATTAGCTGCTGTTTCTAACATATATACCCTTTCTAATTAACGTAGAATCACTTTTAGTAGTGCTGAAGTGTGTGTCGGCATTGTAAGTGCCGATGAAATGACTACCACCGCTGAGGTGAGTCACGAACTAATAACTTCAAACAAGTTTTAAAACATGAAAAGAACACTTAATTATATACTCATATATATAATCACCTAGTTAGTGAGCGCTGTACCTATCAATTTCTTCCTCCCTCTCATGATTCCTTGACCTTGTGGGAGTTTTCAAAAAATTGCTCATTCAAGAGTAAAGGATACATACTTCATCAAAAAGCCTATCCTGAAAGTCTGGATTGTGAAGTAGTGGTAAATTTGTGTGCATTAAAACCATATGCCAGAGTTTACGTGTGTTACAGAGTAAGAGATTATCAAATAGTTGTAAGATTACGTTTGCAAGGAAGTTTTCTTTTCAATGGGAGGTGTTTACATATGTATCTTGATCATGCAGGCAATCTCTGAGATATCTTAATATGGCTGTTTGGTTATACTATAAAATATTTTGAAATGTTATGTCTTAATTTGGTTTGCGTTGTTGTAGTTTCAACAGGCAAGTTCCTTATCTCTTTATTTTCCACATTAAATACTGTAAGAGAGTTAAACACCCACCCGCTGTATAATGTTTTTTCAGAAGGCTTGTACATTATACAGCAGCCGGGTGTATGCATTGCCCCCTTAACATGAATTGAAATGATGTAAAGGTCACCGTCACTATGTGTGTTTGCCACAATTATTCTATGTCAGTATTTAAACATGTCTAATTTTATGACAGTCAGAAATGAGGTCAGTCGTGATTACCCTATCGGTGTAACTAGTGTTGGAATTTTCACCTTCGCTATCACATAACCCACCCAGAGGAATACCCCTGCTCCAATTCAGCTTTGTGATTTTTGCATTCAAATACATGGTCGTTGATTTGACCATATTGATTGAAAAGCCTGAAACCTTCCCAAATTCTTTGATTTCTTTATCAATGCTGCCAGTGAGTTGCCTGGGTTAGTGATGCACAAAAGGACGTCATCTGCAAATTCCGAAATGTTTATATTTCATTTCCTATTTGGATTCCTTTAAATATAGGACAAAATACAGTAAAATATATAATGTGAGGTTGAACAGGAGTGGTGAAAGGGGGTATCCATGTTGCGTGCCGTTGCTCATTTGTACCTTTTCTCCTTTGATCACATTCAGCAAGAGAGGTACAGCGGGATTTTTGCAAAACTATTGGATTAATCATAAAAAGTCAGACTCAAAAGCTCTGGGTTCCAGAATAATAAATGGGACCACGGTACTGTGCTGAACCCTTTATTTGCATAAAGGCTAAGCAACTGTTACAGCCACTGAGGGCAACTATCAAACAGGATTTTCGCAGGCCTTCCTGAGGCGCAGAGTTTAACGAAAACCCCGTGGTCTTCACCAAGGACCGCCACAAAGCAGGATGGATTTTTCTGCCGGAAATATGGAGGTCGCATCCCTCAGGGTAGCCACCCTATGTGATAAAGAGTAGGTGGACGGATACAGCTGGATAAACACAGGCAGGTACAGAGGTCATGGTCAATATACCAAACGGGTTGGATACACTCTGAGGTACACAGAGCCGAGGGCAAGCCAGAAAACGAGGTCAGTGAACAAGCAGGATCGGATACACATTGAAGTACATGGTGCCAAGGACAATCCAGAAAGCTTATCAGAAAACAAGCCACTTCGGATACACACTGAAGAAAGCAGCACAAGGGTTAATCCAGAAAACGTAGTCAGACAAGCCAGGAGAAATTCACTAGGAGCCGGGAACCAGAAAGCCCAGTGGGAGCCAGAAGATGGGGTTAGTGTTGCTCTGACAGGGACAGTGTTTCAGAGTGCATCTTTTATAGTTCAGGGAGTTTCAAACTCCCCGCCCAGAGTCACATGATTGCAGCACCAAGCAGGAAGTAAACAAGAGAGTGCTGTATTCAGGAGCATGGAGCAGATAAATTCCTCACAGCAGCATATTATATGTATGAGGTTGTTGAGATGATACCACCAGTGCTGTGATAGCTTTGCGGTTTCAGTTCACCAAGTGACGACTTCCCATGAAGCCCAACTGATGGTCAGTAAGTAGATTCAGAAGGATTGATTGGAGTCTTGTGGCATTAAATTTAGCTGTGATTTTAAAATATGTATTAATGAGAATTATAGGCTGTTATTAAGGTTTTGGGTATTAAAATGGTTTGTACTTTGTTAAAGGAAGGATAATATATGTCTTTGTATTTTTTGGAACAACTCTAACAGGAAGGGTACAATATTTTAGCTCATAGTAGTCTCCAGAAAACCCATCTGGACCAGGTGCCTTGCAAACATGTAAACCTAAGAAATCATTTCTGTTCATGTGATACCTTCAAGTATGTTTCTCTGAGCTTGTGTTTGTTTAGGTAATTTGGTTTCTCTCAGTACTTGTTCTTGCAATATTGCATACAGTGGATCAGCCTGGTATAGACTATTATAGTAGGATTGAAAATTCGCCAAAATATAATTTGATTTTGTGTACAAGAGGTCTGTTATTGGATTTTTAATTGCTACTACAGAAGTCGCCCTGTTTTGCTTTCCCAACTGTAATACTTACGTTTCGCATAATCTAACGTATTTTTACTCTTTCTTATTTTTAGTTACATAATTGATTACATGGCTGCACATAACTGTCTTTGACGTCTCCCAAGAAAGCACCAGGTCTTCACAATGTTCAATATTATCATCAAGGTATTCCACCCACCTTTCATTCTGGAACAAATTAAACTCATCTGACACATTAAGCTACCCTGGGAAAGGGAGCACATTGCTGATGGCAAGAGATGCTGTTTGACCTTTGGATATTAGTGTGCTTGCTACCATGGTGTACTCTATTCCGGACAATTATAAGATGTGATGTTTTCCTTTAGAAAAACATTTGGGAAATGTCACAAAAGAAGTCCTGGGGCAGTATTAGGGGGTGGGGTACGTTACTGCGATGACACTGAGTATAAAGACATATATAATCCGATTGGCATAAAAGCAACCTGCTTGAAATGCTGACTTACATTAATACAGATACAGAACATATCCAAAAACACCACTTTGCAGACTGCTATCAATTCCGAACTCCCTGCATGCCGGCATTTCCATTTTACAACACAAAATAGAGAGATATTCAGCTTTGTGAATTTAAAGCAGCAAAGGCGGGACCCCACAACTTGACAGTTTTTTTTTTAAGGGTTAGGCTTAAGCTTCCCCTTTAAATTCACAAAGCTGAATGTCTCTCTATTTTGTGTTGTAAAACGGAAGTGTAAAAGGGAGTTCGGAATTTATAGCAGTCTGCAAGGTAGTGTTTTCGGATATGTTTTGTGTCTCTATTAATGTACAGTGGCTCACGCAGGGGGGGTTTCCCGCTCCATTAACTAAGTGCCCACCATAGTGGCACTGTCCTATACAGCAGCCGCGGCGCTGTCAAAGAAGCGTCCGCAGCGGTGCTGTATTGTATACAGCAGCAGCTCTCTCGCATATTTTTTTTTTTTCGGGTCAGGGGTGGAAACCCCCCCCCTGACAATCCTGCGTGCTCCCCTTATGTAAGTCAGCATTTCAAGCCGGTCGCTTTTATGGCAATCGGAATATATATGTCTTTATACTCAGTGTCGTTATTAAAAGCATCGAAATAATTTAAATGATTTTATAATTTGCTACATTTCCATTTAATGTGCCATTCATGTATCAATGACAATATTTTTTTCACATTTATTACGATAGACTTTTTTCTGTATATATCATGCTTCCTGTTTGATACCTAATTTTTATTCATCTTTTTGAGGTGTGTTTTGCCAAAGGCAATTGGCCTCATGGACAATCATGCACTGTACATCAGTGCTACAAGTAAACGACACCTAAATATGATCAGCATGAGTGTTGTTATATAAATAAATGATAATAAATAGAGGATCACTTCATACGAGTAATGTATTTTAATCTGCCACCACTCCCTTATGCTCACATTTGTTACCTAATCCTAGCATCAAGACAGAGGGAAGAGAATGATTCAACAGATGTTCCATGGGACTGTGGTCAATTTGAGCGGGAGACCACCGCCTGTAGTCTGCGCATGCTTGCGTTGGTCCCTCAACTTGTCTGTTAGCCGATGCTTAAAGTCTTATCAGCTATGTGAAAATGAGAAAAGATAATAATGATTCAAAGTAGGAAAAAAATGTTAGTATTTGCTTTGATTTGTTGAACATATTGTAAAAAATGTATTTAACCTTGGGCTTTTTTGCAAACAATAAAAAGGGCCGTGCACATTTTTTAAGAACAATTTTCCACAAGTAAAGAAAATACAAATATGAACAATGAGCGTTCCCAAAAACAAAAAACATTTCCCTCTTATATAAATCTTTAAATTATTTTTAACAATAACCTGACTTGTGCTAGGGTTGCAGATAACAATGTATGAATTAGTGGACCCCAATGAATACACTACCCTTTTTTCACCTCAGTCACTGTGCAACAAATTGGAGCCACGGCATTGACCTGCATTGCTATCTCATCCCAAGCCCATGATTTAGCTGGGGTGAAGAGCTGCCGGATTTCAATCTCTTGCTGCCTAAATTTAGGCTGTTTCCTGTTAGTCCTTGCAGCGGAAAAGCCAAAGGCCTAGTTGGGTCCAGGATGTTCGGGCACAGACATTAGCTATGAATATAAACCTTAAAACATTCATTGGTCACTTTGCTTACATCCCATGTAAAGTGTCAAACATAGGGCCTGGCCAGGCCCAGATTGTCTCTACCTTAGCTGGTTCTGAGCTAACCCTTCCTCCCCCCACACGATCATCCAGGTACTGTACCTCTGACATCCCCATCTGGCACTTCTCTGCCCTAACAGTCAAACATTCCCACCCCATCTTCCATAACACCAGCCCTATTGCTCTAGATTATCTTCCCAAATCTTGCTGAAATTGGAAATGTCCTCTAGGTAACCCTGAAATCTGCCTAACTCATCTACAGAAGTATTAGTACAGGGCAAAGGGTAGGTGTCAGACATGGGCACAGGCAGGGGACCTACTATATCCACAGCCACTTGCTGAAAAGGTTCCCCAATTATTGGTGTAGACTCACAGTAGGCCAGGACGTCATAAACATTCCAGGCCAGAAAAAGTTCTGTGTCAGGCGCTTCAGTGTTCGGTCTCTGCCCTGGTCTCCCTCCATAGGGATTTCATAAGCAACTGCCATTAATTGCGCACAAAAGCCCTGTGGTACCACCAGTTGAACTTGTTCCCAGACTGGTCTATCCCCATCTACCTTCCTAGCTACACGGTACAAGAACCCTTTACGCCAGGTCACACTCCCTACCTCCTTCGCTGGAGGGTGCTGCCGCCAGCCTGGCGCATCATGCCTTCAAGAGAGGGATCAGAGAGCTGCGCTGCCCTGGACTCTTCCCTGCGGCCCTCACTATCATCTAAGTCAGGATATGCTGCAGGGGGTCTATGCTGGGGTGACTAGGGTCAGTCAAAGTGGAGTCAATCAAAGGGGTGTCACTGTGGTCATCTGTACTCACTGCTGGAGCTGATATACTGCTAAGTACAGGATCATCACCGGGCACCCCCACAAGATCAGGTTGGCAAGAGACAACATCCTCTGCGTTGCTAGGGGATGTAGTCTTTTCAGAGGCAAAGGGCTGGCTGTTTCCTGAAGAAATAGCAGATGTGGTCTTTTCCTCTGGTTGCAGGTGATGACTGTTGTCTAGCAGCTTTTGTCTTTTTATCTGGGCTGTGCTGTGCAGGTGTAGATCCTGAAGACTGTAGCATAGCAGCTTGGCTCCGGGTAAGAGAGTTCAGAAAGACGGCCACAATTCCACCCCCAACATCGTTGCCCAAAATCACATCAGTTAGGAGGCCATCCAAAACAGCAACATCTCGCAACTCCTGGCCATCTCCCCAGTCCAGAAACACCCTTGCTCCAGGCACTTCTTTTTCAAGTCCATCTGCCACAGTAACTTTGACAGTGCGATTCTACAATACTGCAGCAGGATCAATAAGATGGGGACTCACAACAGTAATTGAGGCCCCTGAGTCTCTCAGTCCTTCACCATGCAGGGGTCCCACTTGGACCAGCTGCAGGTTTCTCCACATGTTTTTAAGGGGTCTATTAAACACACAGGTGACTCTCTCCGCTGAGTGCTCTTCAGACATGCCACACTCCATTGGGCTGGCAGGGGTGAAAACAGTCTCTAGTGGCTCACCTTCACCAGTTAAGCAAATTAGCCGGGCCCCAGTACTCGGATTAGGGGCACGAGTCTGGGGTGCTGGGGCTGTGGGACAGTCCATCCTTAAATGACCGATTTTCCCGCAGCTGTAGCACTGTCTCTCCAGCCTGGGCTCCGATGGTCTGTGATAACTCCCAGGGATAGGGCGGGGTAGTGGCTGGCGAGGAGTACCCGAAGGTTTAGGTACTTGCTTTTGGGGGTGAGTAGTAGAGGGGTGTCACCCTCTTTATAGTCCTTTGGGGTTGGCTGTTAGCCTAGCGCTTCTACCAGTGTGACCTCACTGCCACAGACTGATCCGCTAGCTGTACGGCTGCTTCCAGGGTGCCTGGCTTCTGGTCCAGCACCCATCCTTTCACCTCTGGTGCGCACTGTCGGTGAAACTGCTCTTTGCACATCAAGTCTATTACCTCATCCACGGTCTGGACACCTGCCCCGCGCACCCACTTCCTGGCAAACTCCTCATGAGTGGCGTGGAAGTCCTTTGTAAAGTCCCGGAACTTCAGATGATAGGTCTCTGGGGTAATAGTGTACCGTTTAAGGAGTGCCCCTTTCACTACATCATAGTCCCTATAGTCCTCTGTGGCCAACCCACGGTAGGCCTCCAGTGCACATCCTTGCAGTGTGGGCACCAAATGCTTAACCCATTCCTCTCTGGGTACAGCGTGTAGCCTGCAAGTCCTTTCAAATATCTGCAGGTGCTCCTCAATATTCCCAAAACAGTCCTCAAATTTAGGGAAAGGTAACGATAACAGTCCTGATCCTCTAGGGGGCGCCCCGCCCCTGGGCTGCATGGCTGGTACCCTTCCCTCTTGGCGCAATGCTGCGATGACCTGTGCCCGCTGAGCTGCAGATGCGTTGTCCCCTAAGGTCGCCAGCTGGATATTTAGCCCGGCAGCCCTGCGCTCATCATAGGATAGAGGGGCTGGTTGTGTGGGTGAAGTCTGCTGGGTAGAGGTTTCTGCAGGATGTTGATCAAGATGCTCTGCTGTCTGGCCGTCTGGGGTACCATGATGTTGGTGCCGTTCCCTCAGCGCCTCCCTCATCTCCGCGCTGTTTGGCGAATGGCTGATGTTAATACCCTTGGCACTGCATAAAATCTTGAGATCCGCTCTGGACATGTTGGTGTAATCAGACATCCTGTGCGTTCTTCTGGCTGCAGTTATTCCTCTCTGAATAACTCGGCTCCCCTGACTGGTTCACGAAAAGCCGCCTGCGGTTATCCCACCGCTCACCACCAGAAATCTGTGACAGGATGGCCCGCCTATGCCACCCTGTCTGTTGTTGCTGGGAACCGGCTGGGCTTACTTTGCCACTGTTCCCTTTCATTATCACGAATACGCCACTCCTGCTTCAGCGTTTGCCTGCACTGTTTCTGATATTATTCTGACCTGACTTTCCTCTGACCTTCCTATTGGATTTCCCTTGTACCTCGCTCGCTCCAGCTCCGGTTTCCTGATATTGGCCTGTCCCTGACTATCCTTTGGATTCTCCTTTTTTCTCCTTTTGTACCTCGCAGCTCGTTGGTTCTGACTTGGTTTGATTGACTACGCTTCATCCTCTCTGTTCCTACGCTGTGGCCATCTTGGAGAACCGCGACCTGCACACCTCTTGCAGCGAAGCCCAAACTCCCTTGCAGGGGTGCCTGGTGAACACCGGGGGTGTGTTAGACTCCGCGCCTCCTCGCACTGCTGTGCAAATACCAGCTAGTAACCAGAACGTGACAGTGGTCATGGGGTATATATCAGTGATGGTCACCTTGTTTAACCATCAGAGTCTTCTTTGGGCTGCCACTACACCAACAGCCGAGGGACTTTTAGATTGCACAAATACCCTTTGCAATATCTTATCAATAGCTTGCTTTAACATTTTAACTACTTCAGGGGCTACTCAGTATGCTGGCTGCCTGATTTCATAGCCTCCACACTAACCAAATGAGTCCATCCCATGCAGCTAGTGAATTATTCCCAGGTTGGATGTTCTCTAACTGTTCAGTCTGTTCCCTCAACAGCTCAGATTTGAACTAAAGCTGTTCTACCCCTACCTCTTCCTGTGCATCAGCCAAAAAGTCAGATGATGCATACTTCCCTTCCCCATTGGAACAGGTACAACTGATGCTGTTCTCTGCCTCGTAAAGCTTGTAACTGAGGTTGGTTGGCCACATATTCATAGGCCTGTAGTGCCGCTTCCTCCAATATTTGTAATAGTCTAATAAAGAGATGGAGAAGGACAGTCAGGTCATCAATTTTTACCTAACGGCTTATGTCTCCCCACACCAAGCTAAATGGACACTTTTACTTCCTTGCGCACAATAATCAAGCTCATGAATCTATTGACACAATCTAATTTTTTTCGTCATCAGGTATCCATCCTAAACTTATACTTTCAGTCTCTACTTTCTCTGGGGTCCTTTTCCTTGAAAATAAAATTTCTGATTTCCAAATTATCAAGAAAGAAACTCATGATGCTCTTCTGCACGCTTCTATTTGTCATGAACCATACGTGTAAAACATCAACAACCTGCACTTCTTGTCTCCACTAAAAACATTAGAATCAGAGTAACTTCTCTTAACCATTTCCCTCTTTTTATTGGACTACATCAACCATGTATTCATTCCAAAGGTTTTCACAAGACTATGGGAATGCAGAGTTGTTTTTTACAATCGATGCATGCTCCACTGTACATTCTGCTATCTGCTTTATCCATTGAGGCCTGTGTAGAGAATGTCTATAGGTCATCTATAAGAGAGGATTACTCTGACATACCAGCTTCCTGAGCTGTGTCCACTAATGATCTCTTCCTCTCAGCACGTTGGGTTCACAACTGTTTTCATAAGTAGGTTCCAGATTCAGAACTGCTACTTGTTCTTTAGTCAATGCAACTTGGGTGTCTCACCGCTAAGTTCACAGCATTGTGGGGAACTCTGGTGATGATGAGACCTGCACCAAACTCCATACCTCAGGTAAACCAATGTTAAATGCCCAGCACAGTTCATCGCATTCTCATCCACACTCTGAACCAGTGATATCTAAGACAATCTGTGACACTTTATTTACTTATCTTTACATTTAAAATAGACAATGTATAGTATATCTGTAACCATACCATCAGTATACACACTGATCAGCAACAACATTAAAACCACCTGCCTAATATTGTGTAGGTCCCCCTCTGCAGCCAAAACAACTCATTGTTGAGGCATGGACTACACAAGACCTCTGAAGGTGTCCTATGGTATCTGGCATTAAGACATTAGCAGCAGATCCTTTAAGTCCAGTAAGTTGTGAGGTGGGACCTCCATGGCTCGAACTTGTTTTTCCACAATATTCTACAGATGCTCGATTGGATTGAGATCTGGGGAACTTAAAGGCCAAGTCAACACCTTGTACTCTTTGTCATGTTCCTCAAGCCATTCCTGAACACTTTTGCAGTGTGGCACAACGTATTATCTTGGTGAAAAAGGCCAGTGCTATCAGGGAATACCGTTACCATGAAGAGGTGTACTTGGTCTGCAACAATGTTTAGGTAGGTGGTACATGTCAAAGTAACATCCACATGAATGCCAGGAACCCAGGTTTCCGAGCAGACAATTGCTCAAAGCATTATGCCAGCTTTCCTTCTTCCCATAGTGCATCCAAGTGCCATCTCTTCCCCAAGTGACACACCCCCTAAATGACACACACCCGGCTGCCAACATGATGTAATATAATAAGCTGAATTATCAGACCATACAACCTTCTTCCATTGTTCCATGGTTCAGTTCTGCTGCTCACGTGCTCATTGTAGGTGCTTTCGGCGGTGGACAGGGGTCAGCATGGGTACTCTGATCAGTCTGTTTCTATACAGCCCCATACGCAGCAAGCTGTGATGCACTGTGTGATCTGACACCTTTCTATCTTTGCCAGCATAAAGTTTTTCAGAAATCTGTGCTACAGTAGTTCTTCTGTGGGATTGGACCAAATGGGCCAGCTTTCGCTCCCCACTTGCATCAGTGAGCCTTGGGTGCCCATGAACCTTTCCCCAGTTCACTGGTTGTCCTTCCTTGGACACCTTGTGGTAGGTGCTAACCATTGCATACCAAGAACATCCCATAAGATCTGCCATTTTGAAGATGATCTGACCTGGCCATCAAAATTTGGTCCTTGTCAAAGTTGTTCAGATTCTGACACTTGTCTATTTTTCCTGCTTCCAACACATCAACCTCATAAACTGATGAATACTTATTGCCTAATGTATCCCACCCCTTGACAGGTGACATTGTAACAGGATAATCATTCCACTAGTCAGGTTTTTTAATGTTATGGCTGATCAGTGTATACTGTACAGGGCCGGATTTACCACTATGCAACCTAGGCAATTGCCTACGGCCCAGCAGTCCCCACAGGGCCCTCCCAGGGCCGGCAGTGAGACCACCCTTTAAAAATGAGCCACTACTTATGGGCTAGTTCTATATGCTTGCCCCCCCCGGGATAAAGTCTGCCAACCAGCCCCTGAATAGGGGTATATGTTATGCTAAAAAACTATAGTGCTATGGATTTTTTCAGGGAGGGGGGCCCAAACCAGTATCTTGCCTAGGGCCCCATGAGGTCTAAATCCGGCTCTGATACTGTATAACAAAGTGGTGCCAACTTCAAGAGAAAACATAATGAAAACGCCCTAGTTAGCAATATAGAGATTGTAGAACGTATGGTAGTCAGTACAAAATAGACTTCACATATCTGCAGAGTGTTCAACATATCACTGCTTCCACCCGGAACAAAATAGACTGCTACCGAAGTTCCCATTTACACTTACAGTATCCACTTCCCATTTACAGTTGCGGTTACCTAGTCTGAATTAAGTATACCATTCCCATTAATGTATTAATTATTTCAGCCCCTGTGACTTCAGTAGTAAATTAATTGGGAAATTCAAGGGCAGAGCTGGAAACTGTCATGTTCATGGTACAGCATGTTAATAGATGCCTTTTATAAGTAGTTTTAAAATGTGAATTAAGTGTTGGGGTTTTGTTGCATTTTAAGATTTTTTGAAGTAAGTATATTATATACAGCATACTGCATATATCATTTCCAGAGTGCTTGATTACTGCCAATATTATTGGTTTCCTTTGACAAATAATATGACAGAGAAAAAAAGGTTGGCACTTCTGCAGTTCGATATGTTCCATGTTTTTTCTCCACGTACAATGTCATACTCTCAATTAAATTTAACCTTAGCAGCTGGCAATAGAAAATATGGATTCTCAAGCTGTTTCCGTTTTTTTTATCTAAGTGTAAGTATATTCCTTAAAGGTCACAATAAAAGAAAATTGGTATCATAAAACTTCGAAAAAATTAAAGCTTATGTGTTCTAAAAGCTGTAAAAATATATTTCAAAATGATTGCAGATATAAACTAAACATTTCTAGGAGCTGTCTTTTAATGTGTCACAGTAGTGTCCACTGAGAAAACACTTGTTACCTATATATATATATATATATATATATATATATATATATATATATATATATATATATATATATTTATATATAGATATATATATATATATATATATATATATATATATATATATATATATATATAGATAGATGGATACATAGATATAGTTATATATACCATTTAAAGTACACCTGTGGCAAGTACACTACACTGGAGGCAAACATTTTATTGTCTAGATCAATGAAGCAACCGCAAGCCCTGTTGATGTCATAAGTTTCCACTGAATTGATAAGTTATGTTGAATTGCATCCTCAAAATGGCTGCCTTCATGATAGGTGCGCTTTAAATATCTTGGAATATTCATTCAATTCCCTTTTGCTTAAATGCAAAAAATAGTGTGACATCATCGTTTAAAGTATTGTAGTCGCAATTCTTTTGTCACTCTGCGAACAATACTAATAAACAGCGTAAAATGTCTTGTAACTGCTCTAAGATTAAGGGCTAGATTTACTAAACTGCGGGTTTGAAAAAGTGGGGATGTTGCCTATAGCAACCAATCATATTCTAGCTGTCATTTTGTAGAAAGTACTAAATAAATGAAAGCTAGAATCCGATTGGTTGCTATAGGCTACATCCCCACTTTTTTAAACCTGCAGGTTAGTAAATATACCCCTAAGTATTCTGAATAACGTACATTGGCTGGAATGACTTTATTGATGTCATTTTCAAGCAACCCAATCCCAGACTGCAGTGTAAAGAACATTATTATCACCATGAATAATATCAAATGCATTCAATGTAAACCAATATACAGTTAGTGAAGAAAATAATTAAACTTACAACTCCTACAAGTTAACATTTGGCTTACCACTCTAATTGTAACTAAATCAGCATTAATATCAAGACACTAACATCAATTAAACGCACAGTTGCTTACTCTCCCAGAATGTCCGGAAGACTCCCGAATTTCTATGAGTCTCACTTCCGGGAGAGCAATGCAACCTTCTGCATTTGCCCACTTCCCTAGTGCATCGCATCATCCTGGCCCCGCCCTCTGCTGCATTGTGGCGCTGAGAAGGGGGGGCATGGTTTAATAACAGGATTCACTCCACCTCTATCCCCAGACACAACAGCCTGATATCCCCTCTAGGATCCCCCTGTGGGAGATCAAAGATGTTGGCAAGTATGATTAAAAGTTAGAACTATAGTATTCTATTAGAACACTGATAACTATAATATAATTTTATATATTTTTAGAAAATATAATAGTGGCTATTGGAGCATAATATTTCTATTTCTACTTATTTTGGCACTAGTACACGAGTGTACCAATATAAGTGTTATGAGCAAATATAGCTCAGTGACGAATTTATAATAAAGTATTTGACAAGAGAACACTTGTAGTTATAAAGGGCACAGTGTAATAAGCTGGGTAAATAAATTATAGATATTTCAGAAACATGTTTTACACCATATGAATGGTATTGGAAACTATAACTGATAATTGCATAAAATCATTTGCTACAACTAATAGAGAATTCTGCCACAAATGTTATACACAGTATCTAAGGGACTGGTTACAAATGAAAAAAAAATCTGAATCAGAAACAATATTACTTTTTCTCCCCACTTATATATCCCGAAAGGTATATATAAGAAAATGTTTTTCTATTGAGAATAAAATCTTAATCTACTGTGGTTTTTGTTGACATGGATTAATTTTTATGCATATAACTACTGGAAGAGGGGGCATTAATGATTTTAATATGCATTTCACAACACAGGAATTTCTTTTTTTCACACAGTTTGTAATATTTCACAAGGGTTTTCTGTAATGTAGTAATAATGTCCCACTTTTCTAATATCTAATATAAATAGATATAAAAATAATATATATAAAGTTAATTATTTTTATCACTTAGATAAAATAGCTTATATTACCTAGATCAAATTTAATGGGTATTACTATACATCTTAATCAGTGCTTTTTTGATTGTTTCTCTCTAATGGTCAGTGCAGATATATTAATTCTCATTAGCAGCCTCTGCATGTTAAGAATATCTGTACTACATAAACTTTTTGGAGCTCTAGTAAGCCCAGCACATTTGCATAAATTTGGGCCTCTGTCTATTTATTAAACCATGCTGATTACTGAAAAATAAAAGATTTACCATATTTCTCCAGCAGATGGCCCCATAACAGATTGACAAGTTAAATTTTCATTTCACACATCATGCTATATACACTGCTTGAAAACAGAAAATGCTTTCTCAAACTTTTAACCTTCCACACATTGTAACTATCCACCTGAAAATATTTGTAAGCTATAATACAATATATGTAAGACTGGGTTTATTAAAAAATGTAGTTACAATAAGACCACTCTCAAAATTACCAGAGGAAATGACATATATTAAAAAGAATTATATTAATAAAGTAAGTATACATTCAAAATAAGTATTTGAAACATATCTAAGTATATATAGTTTATTATATTTTACATTTGTTTCGCAAATGCTACAGATTTGGTAACCACATTTCTAAATAAAGAACTCGTTTTTTGGAAAATCTACAATGATTAAAATGCACTTTGGTTTCCTCCGAGTGCTCCGGTTTCCTGCCACAATCCAAAAACATACCAATAGGTTAGTCGGCTGCTATTAAATTGAGCCTAGTCTGTCTGTCT